>NC_134241.1:105163937-105783937 GCF_965152275.1 Natator depressus
TGACCTTAAAAACCTCTAAGGAAGGAGATTCTACCACCTCCCTAGGTAACGCATTCCAGTGTTTCACCACCCTCTTAGTGAAAAAGTTTTTCCTAATATCCAATCTAAACCTCCCCCATTGCAACTTGAGACCATTACTCCTCGTTCTGTCATCTGCTACCATTGAGAACAGTCTAGAGCCATCCTCTTTGGAACCCCCTTTCAGGTAGTTGAAAGCAGCTATCAAATCCCCCCTCATTCTTCTCTTCTGCAGACTAAACAATCCCAGCTCCCTCAGCCTCTCTTCATAAGTCATGTGCTCTAGACCCCTAATCATTTTTGTTGCCCTTCGCTGGACTCTCTCCAATTTATCCACATCCTTCTTGTAGTGTGGGGCCCAAAACTGGACACAGTACTCCAGATGAGGCCTCACCAGTGTCGAATAGAGGGGAACGATCACATCCCTCGATCTGCTCGCTATGCCTCTACTTATACATCCCAAAATGCCATTGGCCTTCTTGGCAACAAGGGCACACTGTTGACTCATATCCAGCTTCTCGTCCACTGTCACCCCTAGGTCCTTTTCCGCAGAACTGCTGCCTAGCCATTCGGTCCCTAGTCTGTAGCGGTGCATTGGATTCTTCCATCCTAAGTGCAGGACCCTGCACTTATCCTTATTGAACCTCATCAGATTTCGTTTGGCCCAATCCTCCAATTTGTCTAGGTCCTTCTGTATCCTATCCCTCCCCTCCAGCGTATCTACCACTCCTCCCAGTTTAGTATCATCTGCAAATTTGCTGAGAGTGCAATCCACACCATCCTCCAGATCATTTATGAAGATATTGAACAAAACAGGCCCCAGGACCGACCCCTGGGGCACTCCACTTGACACCGGCTGCCAACTAGACATGGAGCCATTGATCACTACCCGTTGAGCCCGACAATCTAGCCAGCTGCCCAGTAGCTGCCACGGCGCTTTGGGCCACGCCAGGGCTGGCCCAGCTCCGCCTCTCCAGCCTGACGCCCCCTTCGAACAGCCACACGAGGGCCCTTCATGCTCTCTCAGGTTTTGTTCCAGCGGGTGCAGCTGACCCAGCCAGCGCCCATCCCAGCAGTGGGCATGAGCCCACGGCAGTGCCCGGGGACAAAGCTCCCGAACGCCTCTTTGAGTCCTCCGTTCCTAGCGCCTCTCACTTCATTACTGCAGAACCTCTGCCCCTCTGTGTGCCCAGCCCTGCCACTGACCCCTCTGCCAGGCTCTGCCCTGCACCCTTACCGACGCTCCCGGACCCCGAATAAACCATACGGCGTAATCCGCTCACACCTCTGAGCCCATGTAAATAGTCGCGTCACCTCTCGGGCACCTTTGTGCTTAATCCCATTGCGGCTGGTCTCCTCGGCGGGGCCAAAGCGCGAGGCTGTTCTGTGCTTTCCCGCGGCCGTTTGTCCTGCGAATGTCTGTCTCCGCGGTGCGGCCCTCGGCAGGGACCCTCCTTCGCTCTGCCGCTGGTGCACAGCTGCCCGGGGCTGGGCTCCCTTCACTTTAACCAGCGCTTCCAACGGGGAGAGCCAAGCCGGGCCCTGTGCTCGGTGTGAGCCACTCACGCGAAGCGTAGGGAACCCGGGTTTACGTAACACGCTGGGCTGGGGCCAGGCCAGTTGCGCCTTAGCCATTCGGGCTGCTGCCCGCTGGCCTGAACGTGGCCACTTTGGGTCTGTGCCCCCCCAGCCTGCCCCTTTGCCGCCCGCTGGCCTGAGGCCTGGCACCACTTACACTGCGGCCAGAGGCATTTTCTCCGCGGGACCCATTTGCCTAATGCAGCAGGATTAGCCTGTGAGCCCTGAGGCTCAGCTGTGTCCCCGTGTCCCTCTTGCTCTGCCCTGCTGTGTGCTGAGCCGACCTGGCGTGGCCCTTCAGACCCACAGCCTGAAGCCAAACCCAGCAGGGCCCAACCCCCCAGCCCGGGCCTGCGGCGCTGGACTCGCCCTGCCCGGGGCCCAGCTCAGCCTGGCACGAAGGTGGACGCAGTGAACACGGTGACAGTGACCCTCTGGAGCAAGTGCTGGGGGGCCATGCTGGAGTCACCAGCGCTGAGAATGTTTAAATCAGGCTTGGCTGGTTTCTAACAGATCTGCTCCCCCCGGCCACTCATGCTGCCTCTCCTTTCCCCCAGAGCCTGCCCGGGGTCCAGGAGCCCCTCCCAGCCAGGGCCTGGCGCTGCAGCCCCTGCTAACGCCCTTTGGTGTCGTTCCCGTGATAGCTCCCTGTTGGGTTGGGGGCAGCACTGGGCACGGCTCCGATGGGCTGACAGGCGCTGCCTGGTCCCTGGCAGCTGGGAGCGCCCGGGCGCTTTCGGGACATGGCTGGGGAGCGACTCCAGTCATTCCTCGCATGGAAATCCCACAGGGCAGGTGGGGCCAATTGCTTCCCTGCCCCGGGGGCTCTCGGCGAGGCTGGGCACTGCGCTGTCATGCTGGGGGATGCCCCCTCTCTCCCTGCCCCCAGCCCGCAGGGCGGCTGCACGGCCTTGGACCCCACCTGCCTGGAGAATGACCCGTTTGCTGCAGCACTGACGAGTTGTCCTGCTGGTACTGCAGCCCCAGGAGTGCCCCCTCCTAAAGCAGAGGGACCCGCTTGAGCTGCCCTGGTTCTCGAGCATCAGTGAGCCGCTCTGGGAGACGAGGGGCTGGGCCCTCGGGTAGCATGCCAGGGCTGGGCTTGGCTCCCAGGAAAGGTGCTCTGGTAGGGTATGGGGAGGGGCTGGCTGGTAGTTCCAGCCTCACTGGGATCAGTGAGTGCCAGGGGGCCTATTTCCATGTGAGTCTGTTTAGAGCCAGACCCTCCCCACAGCAACCCAGGCTCCGGGGGGGGGGGGCGGGGGGGCTCCCTGCAGTAGCTCTGTAACTGGGGCACGTGGCCAGCTGCCCACGTACTAAGCAGTGTGAGTCACGCCACATCACATCATTTGGGGGGGGAGGGATAGCTCAGTGGTTTGAGCATTGGCCTGCGAAACCCAGGGTTGTGAGTTCAGTCCTTGAGGGGGCCATTTAGGGATCTGGGAGTTGGGGATTGGTCCTGCTCTGAGCAGGGGGTTGGACTAGATACCTCCTGATGTCCCGTGCAACCCTGAGATCCTAGGATTCTATGATTACAGCAGCTTTCCGACAACTGCCCCGGCTTCCTGTTGGCTTTGCTCTGTAGAGCTGGACGTGGCTGGCGGCCTGGGAGCGGCGAACCCGCTCGCCAGCACCATTCCAGTCTGTGCATGGGGCCGCAGGAGAGGGAGGCAGCGTCATGCGCCTCCCCCCTGCACTAACTCGCCCCTGTGAGCCGCCGGAGCCCGTGGGAGCAGGGCCTGGCCCCACCCCAGTCCTTCTGCACCCAGCACCGGTCACAGCTGTGCAGTTCCCCGGGGAAGACAGAGGCCTGGGGACTCTGGCAGGGCAGCAGCTGGGGGTGGCTAGAAAGCGCTGGGCCCTGGTGCGTGGAAATAAAGCTGCGGGCCTGTCCCCTGCTGAGGACTGGATGCTGCAGGACGCCCCTTCCTCGGCCTGCTCCTGGCCTGCTGCGTGACAGACGCTGACCTGATGGTGCCTGGTGAGCCCGGGCTGGGGAAGCCTCCCGGCCCCGGGGCTGCGCGGTGAAACCCGCCGGCTTTGGCCAGAGACTCAGCTCCTCAGGCAGGGTCCCTGGAGGGAACCAGGGCAGAGGAGAAGCTGCAAAGCGCACCCCAGGGGCTGTTGGTGCTTGGGATGCTGGCTGTGGGGCAGCGCCAGCCCTGGCTGCAGCTCAGAGCCAGGGCTGGGAACTCCGCTGGGGCCCGCCGGGGGGGTTAGCTCAGGGGACAGGCCCGGCCCTGCTCTGCTCAGCGGCACTGGGCCAGCCCTTCTCTCCTTTGCGGGGTGCAATGGGGGGTGTGGGAGCGCAGGAGTTGCAGTAGAGCACCACCCCCTGAAGAGCGGGATCCAGGGCTACTGAGAGAATACAGGGGTGTCGTAATCCCAAGGGGCTGCGGCCTGGCCCCACCTCGGTCCTGGCTGCTGCTCCTGCCACCACTGCCCCGCCCATGACTGGGGACAGTGTCCGTCCCATGAGCAACTGGGCCCAGCCCATCCGATCCATCCCTGGCCACTGAACTGGGCTAAAGGGGCTCTTGGCAGAATGCTGTCCTGTATAAGTCACAGCACTAGGGCCCAGGGCCGCAGGGCCCCAGCACCACAGCAGGATGGCCAGATGCTCCCGCAGCAGCATTGGGCTGGGCACACGGCCCCTAGGATCGCTCCAAGCACAGGTGCTGTGGTGTGGCCACGCGCCCCAGGAGCTCTGCGAGGCTGGGCCAGAGGCTCCCCCGGCAAAGGCAGCGGCCCTGCCCTGGAGACATTGAAACCTACAGCAGAGAAGGTGCTGAAGACCAGCATGGAGCATGCTAGCCCCTGGGCTGGAGCACGGGGGGGCTGGGAGTTTCTAGCCCGAGGACAAACTCGATGTTTTGAATCCAGGGCAGGCGCCTTGCGCTGCAGGTGGCTGTGAGTGGTCAGTTCTGAGACAGCTGCCTGGATGCACGCAGCCGCACAAGGGGTTAAACGCTGGGAGGGCAGGTGGGTTTTGGGGTGAGCAATGGGACAGGGGAAGGAAAATGGCTCCAACACTTTCCAGGGGCACCAGGAAACGCTACTGGCCCTTGCAGAGAAACTAAGGGGCTGGCGAAAGGACACAGACCAGAGCCCTTGGCAGGGCACGGGGGAAGATCTCCTTGCAAGCTGCCCACCCCTTGGGGGCTCCTTGGGGTCAGGGCTGGGCTCTGTGCAGCGCCTGGCACAAGGCCTGTCCTTGGAGGCATCATGAGTAGCCTGGCTAGGGGTGCTGGGCAAAGACAAGTAAGTGCCCAGCCTCCAGCAAGAGCCCAGAGGTGTACAGAGGGAGCAGGTGGCTCAGCGGGCACCCCCAGCAGAGCTGGTGGATGAGGCGGGGGCAGGTAATGCAGGCAGTCCAGGCCCTACAGGGAGAGGCCCTGGGAACAGGCAGCAGCTCCTCCTACCGGCCTCGTCAGCAGAAACTCTTGTGAAGATTTGCATTCCAACGCGGCTGCTTCAGAGCAGGAGAGCCGGGCTCCAACTGCTGCACGCTTCACTATGTCTCAGCCCTGTTCCCATAGGCCAGGGCAGGCTTCAAAGCCAGCCCAGCCCATCCTCACAACATCAGACCCAGGCAAGTCACCACGGCAAACCACAGACCTTCCCTACAGGCACCGCCGGGGCTAAAGCCAGCTCCAAGCTCGGCTGGGTCCTGGCCGCACCTGGCTCCTCTGTCTAGGCCTTCACCGGGCGGCTGCACCACCACACGTGCTTTTGTCCACTGCTGTCTCGGCTCGCAGGGCGCCGGCGATTCCCGCATGAAGGCTGCCAAGCACCCATCTCCGGGAGGCAGAGGAGGGCCTGCCAGAGCTGCCGGCGTGGGCCTGTGTGGTGGATCTGGACTATTGCACCTGGGAGAAACGCCGAGTTACAGAGCGCGCAGCGCCACGGGGCAGCTGGGACCGCGGCAGCAACCCCCATGGGGAGTCAAACGAGGCACATGTAGGGCAGCTGTCCCCTACAGCACACGTGGGAGCTCGACCACCGGGAGATCTTGGACCAGCTTACCCCAATTGTGTCACGAGGTCCACTCACTACCTCCTGGCTGCTCTGGGGATTAGGTCCTCCCAGGTCCAGCACCCTCCTCTGCCAGGCGTGGTGTGCCCTGCCGCCTCTCTCTGTGCCTCAGGGGGCTCCGTCTTTGTGGCTTGGCCCGAGGGCCAGGTCACTATGAGTTTTCCTTCTGGAGTAGCAAAGTCCCACTGGACAACAGTCCTAGGCAGCCTTCTGCTCCATTGCCTGGTCTTTGCCACTTCCCCAGTGGCTGCTAGGGGACTGGGGGCCCACCCATTGCTCTAGGGTCCAGCCCACAGACCCCACAACCAGCAGCCAAGGTCTGCACAGTCCCAAATCTTGCTACTGTTTCCCTGAGCTGCTCCGGCTTTACCTCCATCAGGCTCTTTCTCCACCTCCTCTGGACATGCCCCTCCCTCAGGGCCAGGACCGGACGCTGCTCCTCTCCCCCTGCTTTCCTCCTCCCTCTCTAAGGCTAGAGAGTGACTACAGGCATCCACGCTGCAGCCCCTTTCGGCTGCCAGCTTCCTGGCTCTAGGGGGAAAAATAAGCATGGGAAAATAAGCATTTTCCCCCCTACTGTTACTCACACCTTCTTGTCAACTGTTGGAAATGGGCCATCCTGATTATCACTGCAAAAGGTTTTTTTTCCTCCTGCTGGTAATAGCTCACCTTAACTGATCACTCTCGTTATAGTGGGTATGGCAACACCCATTGTTTCATGTTCTCTGTGTATATTTATCTCTTCCTACTGTATTTTCCACTGCATGCATCTGATGAAGTGGGTTTTAGCCCACGAAAGCTTATGCTCAAATAAATTTGTTAGTCTCTAAGGTGCCACAAGTCCTCCTCGTTCTTTTTACTGCAGAGCAGAACTTTCTGAGCCAATTGGAACGAACCAAACAGAACTCTTTATCCTATGGCTCAGGACAGCCTCCAAAGAAGGGGGGAGCTGTGGGCCTTCTAACTCAGAGAAAGGAAATTTTCAGTAAGTCAAATAAAATTGTCCTATTTTCTTGTGTCTACAAGGTCCACAGACCTGCTACCCAACGGGGTTTTACAGCAGTGAGCCCTCAAGGAGGCGTCACAAGGAAGTACATACAGGGTTTTCAGCTCCTCCTCTGCTACTGGGAGCCCACAGTGCAGAGCATTCTCCCACTGAAGGCAGCATCCGGGGATGCCTGAGTTGTCCAGCTTGTGAAATTTGGAGGAGCTCTGAATAGATGACCGTGGATCCCTCTTTTGGGAGGGAACATGGGCAGGTGGGAGCTTGAAGTGCGTGTGCTGTGAACAGGTCTTGGTGGGACGCTGAATTTCCTCACTGGGAATGGAAACATTTCTGGTTTAAGACTCCACTCCGCCTTCGGCCACAGTGTTTTTCTTTGCTGGAATACCTAGCGCTCACAGAGACTGGAGGTTTTGTTCTGCCCAGGACATCAGCCATCAGGCTTCCCTCTGCAGGGATGAGGACCTCGCCCCACCTTGTTTGTTGGCACTGGCCATTGTCTGTCATGATCAGGACCAGGGAGCTGTTCACCCATGTGTGGGGGGCTGAGTCTCTAGGGAATTGCCCTGAGCACTAACCAATTTATACTGTGTTTGCATCCCCTGTGCTGCCCAAACTCCCTGTGTTGACTTCACCATCTGCACGTGAGCTACTGATCCCTCACGGCTGGCATCAGTGCAAGCGAGGGTCTGTCCAGCTCAGCTACCGGAAACCATGAGTTCTGCACTATGGGGCTCTGGGGAAGTTGGACTCTCCTGGCGGGAGGAAACAGGAACTGCAGAAAGGAGTGGAGTGGTTTCATGTGTGCTCAAGCCCACTGCACCGTCCATGTGATACAAACATCCCAGCAGGGACACTGGGGCTGGGCTGAAGTGTCCTGGAGGCTGCTGACTGTCCTGGCCAAAGAAGTTAATTTGTTCTGTCTCTTGAGAGCTAACCCCCCTGTGAAGCTGTGTGGATTTCCCCCATAGGCCTTGCTGGAGCCCTGGGCACAACTAAGCGTATGGACCAAAGCAGCCTTGGCAGGATAGTAATACACCAGGGGTCAGCTAACCAGGTCAGCCCAGTGCTCAGTGGAGAGGTTGGTACATGGCTCTCAGGTAACTACGTACACACCTTCCTATGAGATGGGACACAGCCCCTCGTATGATCAGGAGGGACTGACAGGGTAATGGATGAGGACACGTTGTTTGAATGAACAAGTACGGGGTGATAGCGGAAAGCAGCTTGAGCGTAATGCATAACTTGGTTGTATCAGTGTATAAAAGAAGAGTGGAAGCAGGGGCATCTTCGTATTGGCCTAGGGGACGACACCGCCGAGGGGAGCTCTTGCCATGTGCTGGGTGGCGCTTTTCCGAGTTACGGGAAACAAAACCCTGTGGTGCTCGAGGAGCCAGGTTGTCCTTTTGTGCCACTTGGCCTCTGGTTGGTGCTCTTAGCAACAGGTTGTCAAGGAATGGCTAGAACTGACCCCTTCCTTCCTGCCTGTCGCTACCAAGACCAGGAACACATCTGCAGTCACCCTGCGGGCCGTGGCAAGGCCGAAGAGTGACGACCTGTACTGGACATGCTGGGATCCAGAGCGGGAAACGGAGAGCACTCGGTGAGACTTATGGTTGGAGATGGACGAATGGGCTGCCGATTGACAACAGACCCTCTCCTTTGTTGATAGCTGCCAGTGGGGACTTTAACGTTTCTGTCTTGAACCTCAGCATCCTTGGGATCTCGTTAAGCGGAGACATCTGGGAGGAGAACTGAGCAGATCCAGGGCACATTCTCGCTGGACAATCTCCAGAACCCACTTGTTGTTGGGGGTTTGAGGACAAGACTCTGCAACCTGGAGGAGATGCTGAGTGTCAGGGAGGACCACACAGTCGAGTGGATGTGTTACCCCCTGGAGCAGCCACCTCTGGTTCTAGGCCATCTTCTCCTGGAGTAGCTGGAATCATTTCGTCTGCTAAACTGCTGGTTTGGAAGCCTTAGAAAGACTGCTTGGGTTTGGAACAGGAACTTTTATTCCTCCCTGTGGGGCTGGGCAGGAGCCAGAGTTGTGTTTGCTTTATCGAAGGAGTCAGACACCACTTCATCCATCGATTCCCTGTATCATTTCCCTCCTGAATGCTAAATGATGGCAAAGTCACTTCGTCTGGACATCTGCCTGACGTATGAGGCAGTTCCATATGCCAACAGACAGCAGCACTGAAGCCCATGACTATTGCTGAGGGCCTGAGGACACCCAAAGAAGAGTCCGCACTGCAGGCAGCCCCACACCCAGGGCGTTTTCTGCATCTGAGGGGGACAGAGTCAGACAGACCATCCATCCCGCTTGTTAGGATACAGATATTCAGGCCTGTCTGTAAAGGCCTAGACTCTAAGAATGTAGGTGTATTCTTATCACTTGGCTAGTTCTAGAGGTATAAAAGAAAGAATCAAAATCACTGTCTGCTGGTGTAAGGGCCTTCTCTCCCTGTGACAGTCTGAGGCCCTGTGCTTAGGCTAAGGCCTTTGGCTAAGCAGCAGAGGCAGCCATAAGCTGGGAAGCGACCGGTCACCTCCTCACATTCCAACCTAGTCACACTGAAAGAAGGTGCTCTTGGGCTGTTAGGATACAATCCTGTCCTGATAATGCCTATTGCCTCCAGAGAAAGGGAAGTGCCTAGAAAATGTAAAAGGAATCTTAGTTTGATAGCATCCTGTCTGGCAAGAACTCACTTATCCATAGCTGGGATGTGAAATCCTCACTTCTGTATTGTTTTGTCATTATAGTTCCCACTTTGCTATTGTTTGTCTGTATAAACTCTGTCTGGTTCTGTGATTGTTCCTGTCTGCTGTATAATTAATTTTGCTGGGTGTAAACTAATTAAGGTGGTGGGATATAATTGGTTACATAATCATGTTACAATATGTTAGGATTGGTTAGTTAAATTTCAGTAAAATGATTGGTTAAAGTATAGCTAAGCAGAACTCAAGTTTTACTATATAGTCTGCAGTCAATCAGGAAGTAAGGGAGGGAATGGGAAAAGGCAATGGGGGTGGGGAAATTGGAATCATGTTTTGCTAAGGGGGGGAATGGGAACAGAGAATGGGGGTGGGGAAATTGGAATAATGTTTTGCTAAGGGCAGGAATGGGAACAGGGACACAGGTAAGGCTCTGTGGTGTCAGAGCTGGGAAGGGGAACACTAAGGAAGGAAACTGGAATCATGCTTGCTGGAAGTTCACCCCAATAAACATCGAATTGTTTGCACCTTTGGACTTCGGGTATTGTTGCTCTCTGTTCATGCGAGAAAGACCAGGAAAGTAAGTGGGTGAAGGAATAAGCCCCCTAACACAGCTCCATACGGCTCAGACTGAGCACGTGGATTCAGTGGAAGGTCTCGGAGATGTGCAGGTGTCTCAAAGTGTGTCCCGAGTGGAATGTCCATCCTCAGATCTGTGGGATTCCCAGGACTTGAGTCTCCCTCTGTAGGTATTGTCGTGTCCTTAGCTAGGGATGTCAGTGCAGCACTGACCTTAGGAAGGGAAACGAAATCTGATTTAGATTGGTTTAATTATAAGGTTTCTGCCACCTTGTTCCATCTCTTAGGTTTTCGTGAGAACTCCCCTTCCTGCCTGGAGAAAGTAAATAAGGAAGTGTTATTTACCTCTTCACATAAACACAAGCCCCACGGGTCACCCAATTAAATTAACAGGCAGCAGATTTAAAACAAATACAAGGAAGTACTTCTTCAAACAACGTACAGTCAATCTGTGGAACTTGTTGCCAGGGGATGTTGTGAAGGCCAAAAGTATAACAGGGTTCAAAAAAGAACTAGATAAGTTAATGGAGGATAGGTCCATCAATGGCTATTAGTCAAGATGGTCAGGGAGGCAACACCATGCTCTGAGTGTCCCTAGCCTCTGTTTGCCAGGAGCTGGGAATGCGCGACAGGAGATGGATCACTTGATGACTGGTCTATTCTATTCATTCCCTCTGAAGCACTTGGCACAGGCTCCTTTCGGCAGACAGGATACTGGGCTTGATGAACCATTGGTCTGACCCAGTATAGCTGTTCTGATATCAATCAAGGCAGCATCGAGAGGAATGTAAGGTTCTGTTTGGGGCTGGTCAGGGGGATTTCTACTCTGATTCCCCCTTTTTGCCTTTCTTAGGGGTTGCATTAGGAGGTTGATCTAAACTGGACACTGCGCTCATAAGCATGTATTCAAAGGATCTAAACTGGTTTTTTTTTTGCTTTCCCTCTCCAGTGAGTCCTGTTCTGAGTCGGAGAGTTACCCTCCTTCCAGCAGGATGCTGATTGGCTCCTGTGTTTGAAAAGTCTGGATCTGTGCTTCCTCCGCCCAGTGCTCCCTGGAGAACCAGCATCTGCAGACTTTGCAAGACAGTGAGGAGACACTCTGTGCCTGCCCCTGGGTTTGCCTTTCCAGGGGGCTAAAGCCTTTTTAGGGGCATTTTGCTATTCAGGCTAAGACTTTGGGAAGAGGAAGCCCAATGACCTTGAGGACTTGTCCCTGCGCCCCCTTCCCATTGTCTCTCTCTCTAGTGTGCCCCGTGTTAACTCACCACCTCCTGTTTCTCCAGCCATACACTCCCCCTGACATGGGCATGTGGGTTAAGCAGGTCGGTGTCCTGCGTCACCACTTGATTTGCTCTGTGTGTTGTCCTCTTCATCACAAACATGAGAATACAAATCTTCTGGCCTTCCCATGGCTCCCCCAATGCAGGCGACTTTGTCAACGTGGCAACAGCATGACAAAACAGGACAGCCAGCCAGAGCGTGTTCGTGTCAGACAAAGGCCCCGATTCCTAGCGAGAGTCAGGAACAGCACAGCTCTTCCTACCTTGACTGGCGTTGCTCTCCAGGTTTCTATTAAGCTAGGTCGCCTGGCACGTCCTCCATAGAGAAGAACGGATGCTGAGCTGCTTTGGGTTCCATGATGCCCACCGGCAGGCAGCCACAAACACATTCTTCGCAGCAGCACTAGTCCTGAGGCCTCATGCTGCGTGTTAGCATTTCAAAGTGCTGTTCAAATGTTCATTAATCCTAATTAGCCTTGTATTCCTTTGGGCTAATTGGCTCCCGACCCAGCCATTGCTACTGTGTGTGTGGTTACAGGCCAGCCACGCTGCTCGCCAGTCAAGAACACAAAGTCACCACATGTATCAGGGCTGGCAGGGGGACTGTCTGCGTTAGACCATCGCTCGGAAAGCTTTTGTTTGGTTATCCCCCACCAGGCTGCTAGCTGGGCACTGGGGCAGCTCTCAGAAGCGGGAGGAAGGACAGGCCCCTCCGCCAGGCGTTGCTGTTCGTCGTGCTGCCCGGAACAGTGATGCTGGGACAGAAGCCTGCAGAGACGGTAGGAGTTTGAATCCAGGAGCAGCAGTTGGTGGCTGGAGGTGGGGTGGACGTTTCCCAGCGTACGGGCCTGGCCAAACGCTCAGGCCTGGCCACCGTCGGGCCCCGCTCCCCAGTAACATTCACAAAGAAGCTCAATGCTGTTCAATACCTGGAGTCCCCAGGCTCCATTCTGTGCTGCTGGCGGTGAGTACCTCCAGATTCACTTCAAAGAAGTGACTTTCTCCAGGCGCGTGTGGCTTGGCTGAGAATCCTACGTGGGCAGCCTACCCCAAATCCTCCCACCCACATCCCGTAGACACTAGCCAGGAGTCAGACCTGGCGCCAGGTGTCAAAGCATTTTAACAGCCTCTGGACGTGCATCCTGGGTTACAAGCGGAATTGGAGAACCCAGGCGTCAGAGCCCCCATTAGCAGCAACACACGCGAGCAGGAGGCGCTGCTCAGGGCTCACGCGCCTCCCAGGACGCGCGGACTGTGTGTGTGTGTGAGTGATGTGCCCTGCTGGCCGCAGCACAAAGCCTGGCTGTACAGACCTCACCCATCTCATTCTCCTGCAGCCTAGAACCATGGCAAGGCCACCCCTAAAACAAGCCCAGCTTCTGCCTGGTACCAACCGCTGCCGAGGATGATTAGAAATGTTCTTCCCGGGATGGCTCTCCTGCTGGCTCTTCCAGCCCGTACCCAGCATGCCTGGGTCCCACAGTGCTAGGTGAAACCCTCGCTGCTGGCTGCAGTTAAAATCCTGCCCATCTTCCCCACGCACCACCCGGGAGCAGGACAGTCTGTACTGACAGTCTAACGCCCATGGTCTCTCCGTGCAATGCCAGTGACATGCAGGTACTGAATCCAGGAGAGCAGGTCAGGAGTGAGCTGCACCCTTGTAGCAGGTGCCCTATTGTTACCTTGTCGTGCAGGACTTGATGGGTTAATGAACACGCAGGGGCAACGCCTACGGAGCGATACAGGCAAGACCCTCCTCCCAACACTTCCTCTAGGGGAGGGAGACCAACGAGCAGAATAAAGAGACCAACCGAGACCAGATCGATAGTTTTATTGCTTCTGGGATATGACTGAATTGACGTGACACAAGCCATGGAGAAGCCCACAAAAGTTCTGCTCTCCCTGCAAGGCCTCTGTGCCTACAGGGGAAATTCAAAAAATAGAAATGAAAACTATTTTAAAAACTCCACGAGCTCGAATACTTCACCTGGGTAAAATACAAAGAGCCACCAAGCCTTTGGCGTGAGAAACCACAGCATAGGACAATCTAGGGGTCAGGGTATGGGCCTGCTGCTCGTTCAGACCAAAGGAAGGGTCTCTGCAGTGCTTTGATTGTACCGCTGGCTTTCATGCAGACTGTGCATAGTGAATACTGGGTTCTGGCTGGTTCTGTTCTCGTTCACAGGCGTTGTGAAGCACTGGCCCTATCCCTTTCTCGGTGGCTTCCCTGAAGTTGCTGAGCACCTGGCCAGCATTTCAGTTGGGTAAATGCCAATTAACAGACCTTAATCCGCCCCTCTTTGGTGCCATGTCCTGTCTTTGCACTTCCCTTCCCCTCCCAGCACCTGCATCGAGGTGGGAAGATCACAACAGTAAGTGTGGAGGTCCCTGACAGCATCTCACAGGAGATGGGAGTCTCAAGAAGACACAGAGGAAGCTGGTGAGCAACAATGAGAAGGGAAATGCAGAGATAGGACAGGGCAAACGGTGCCCCCCACCCATCACATCTAGACTGGGCACAGACGAGAGCTCAGCAAATACATGAAGGTTACTTGTCTGACCCTGGAGGTTCTTCAAGATGTGTGGTCCCTCTCTGTATTCCATGCCTGGGATACGCATGCACACCACGTGCCTGACTCTGGAATTTCTTGCAAGCAGCATCCGCTGGCCAGCACATGTGCTGCAGCTCTGCTCTGCTCCCAGCCGATGGCGTAAAGGGCAGTGTAGGCTGGCATCTTCCGTTTCCCATTCTCACGGCAGTGCAATGACTATGCAGGAGAGGGGACGAAGGGCAGGCAGTGGAATACAGAGAAGGACCACACATCTTGAAGAACTTCCAGTTGCAGGTAAGTGACCTCCTCTTCTTCAAGCGGTGGTCCCTACTGTATTCCATGCGTGGAAGATGAACACACAGTAGTCAAACGGATGGTGGGTGCAAGGATGCAGAAGTAATAGCTGACTGCAGTACTGCTGTCCCCGCAGCCGTATCCACAGCTCATGAGTGTTCCAGGGTGTAGTGTCTCATGAAGGCATGCAAAAAGCTCCAAGCCACTGCCCTACATATCTCTAAGATGAGTACGTCTCTCAGGGATGCAGCTGAAGTAGCTTGCCCTTTTATCACTTCTGGGGGGGATGCCAGCTAATAGATAACAAAAGGCAATATAACCCAAGATCCATTTCAAATGTGTCGCACCGATATAGGTTGACCTCTTGATCACTTTGCTATGGAAACAAATAGCTTAGGTGTCTTTCTAACATCCTTTGTTCTTTGCAGACAAAAAGCCAAGCCCTCTGGAAGTCCAGAGGCCGCGGTCATCTCTCCTCTACCAAGGCATGTAGTGTAGGAAAAAGTATGATGACCGGGCTCTCATGGAACTACCTTGGATATGAATCTGGGGTGGGGGTGTAGCGAGACCTTTTCTTTATTGAAGGGAGTACATGGTGGACCCCTGTAAGTGCTCCCAGGTCACTGACTCTTCTGGCTGACGTTATAGCCATCAGAAAGACCACCTTGACAGACAGATGGGTCACAGAGCACATGGCCAGCAGCTCAAAGGGAGTCTTAGAGAGAGACAATAGAACAAAATTGAGGTCCCACTGAGGTGCAAACTTCACCACTGGTGGAAAGTATTTGAGAATCTCCTTCAAAAACCTAGTTGTGAAAGGTGAGTGAAGATCACACGGTTATCCACTGGAGGATGGAAAGTGCTGACTGCTGCTAAATGCCTCTGCAGGGAACTTAATGCAAGACTCAAAGAGTTAAGAGTAAGTAGATGCTCTAAGATGTTGGAGATTCCAACCGAGTTTGGAGACAAATTGCGTTGATAAGCCCAAGCAGAGAAACGCTTCCATTTAGCGCAGTAACAGCTTCCCTTAAAATCATTTTACTTTGGTTAAGGATGGATTGCACTCTCTTGAAACATGAATGCCTGATGCCCATCCAAATACTAGGCTCTGAGTTTCAGCAGCCCTGAGTTGGAGTGTGTGACCTTCCCCTTGTGTTGCATTAGAAGGTCCGGCAATTTGGAGATGTTCATGGATAGCTGTACTGAGAGCTCCAACAAATCTCTGAACCAGAACTGTCTGTTTTGGTCAGTTGGGTGTGATGAGGATGACTAGAGCTCTGTCTTCTTGGCTCTTCTGTAGAACCTGTGGTATCAAAGGAAGTGGAGGGAAAGCATACCCCAGGTGACCCTTCCACAACATCGAGAGGACATCTCCCAGTGAGTCTTTGCCCACGGCTGTTGTGGAGAAGTACTGAGGACTTCCTGTTCACCTCTGGGGTGGAAAGGTCCCAGGCCGGCCTTCTCCACTGAATGAAGACGTCATTAAGAACTGAATCGTGAACTTCTCATTTGTGATTCACAGAATAGTGTCTGCTCAGGCAGTCCGCTAGGGAATTTTGTACCCCCAATAACTATGCTGCTGATAGGGTTCTGTGATGTTTGATGCACCAGTTCCAGAGGGTGACTGCCTCTATGCACAGAGAGAGAGATTGCGTTCCCCCTTGCTTTATATAAAATAATGTTGGACAATAAGACAACAGTATCTGAACATTTGGTTTGGATGAGTGGGAGGAAAGCATTGCAGGCCCAATGGACTGCCATGAATTCTAGTAAGTTGATGTGCATTCTGCGTGCACCACAGACAGTCAGGAGGGTCCAGATACCCTGTCCCATATGATTGCCCGTGTGCACACCCCAACCCAAAAGGGAGGTGTCAGTTGAGATGGTTGCTTGAGGTGTTGGTTTGAGGAAAGGGATCCCTACCTGAACTGTCTCCAGTTTTGTCCACCAGACAATACTGAGAGCCTAATATCTTGGGCGGAATCGTGACCTTGTTGTTTATGGTGACCTTTTGGGTGAGTACACAGAGAGAAGCGAGGCTTGTAGGCATCATAGATGTAGCCTGGAGAACAGTGTCGTGTGTGTGCAGGAAGCCATGTGGCCAAGGAGGGAAAGGCAAGTTCTGACTGATGTCCTGGTTCTGATAGTGATCTGCAGTATGACAGTGCTCGTGGCCTGAAACCTTTCGAGAGGTAGCTACGCTCCTGCTGTAGTCAAGTCAAACGTCGCCCCTACAAAGTCTATGCACCTCATGGGTGTCGATGTGGATTTGTCGTGATTGACTCAGACATCTAGGGAAGGTAAAAGGCTGAGCAGAACACAGATTGACCCATGGACACCCTTATCGGAGTTGCCTGTGAGAAGTCAGTCATGGAGGTATGGGAAGACTGTAAATCCTTCTCGTCTCATCCAAGCAGCCACCACCTTCCTCGTACTCCAAGACAGTCGAAACATACATTTCCCCAGACAAAATCTTTGCTCTCCCCTATACACATTCACCACTCCTGTCTGGTCCATCTATATCCCAGGACATTGTTAATTGGAGGAGGAATATATCACGAGGAGACAGTCATTCCCCCATTCCACCCACCAGCCCTGAAGAGCAGCCATCTATACTGTCAGTCCCACCGGTGATCAGGAATCTGGCCTTCTCTTGCAGTGGTTCAGAGGCTCCCAAGGAGTCTCTGTGGCACCAAGGCAAGGCGGCCCTGGACAGATTCCGACCCCCAACCAAACATGACTGCCCAAAAGACAGGTAGAACCCCTATGCCATGGGGTCCCCCTCCACTGGTGGATCCATATTATTGGCAATACTGAGGATCATGGGAGCCCTTTTTTCTGTCAGACGAAGGGAGCCTTGTGCCTGCTCCAAACAGCCGGGAGCAGCCAGCACAGGGAGCCGAATGCCAGCAGGAGAAGCTGTTCTGGACAGCGTGTAACCACTGCCCATGCAGTGCCTGCTCCCGGCCATAGCATCCAGCTCTCACCCCTTTCCCCTCCTGCAACACCACTTCTCAGGCACCTCTGCAGTTGATGGGCTCCCACCTCCTCCATTCCTGCCCCCTGCAGCCTCTGGTTGGAGGGTATTCTCACCCTGTTGCTGTGCTGAACCCAGATGGTCAGTGGCAAACGCCCAACAAGCCATTACTGAGATGCTTTAGTCTGGCTGTCTGTGGTGCACGCAGTGTGTTTGTGGGATATGGCTATACAGCTCCGATGGATCCCTGCAATGGCAGCTCTGGACCATTCTCTGCAGGCTCCAGGTGTGGGTGGAATTGTAGAGTCACTCGCGTCTCCTCACATCCTAGCTCCCAGACACTCCGGCTCTCTGGGACAGCATGCTATGGCCTGCAGGAGTCTCAGCGCCTCTAGAGAAATTCCTTGCCAGCTGATTGCCTCTGTGATCTCGACTCCTGTCAGTGACGTCAGGCCTCCCAGCACCATATTTAGGCGGCCGAGAACTGCCCAGGATTCTCTCTTCTCCAATGGAAAGGTGAGACCACCCTTTGCCCTATGGGTCCTGCTGGGACCCACAGGCTCAGCGACTCCAGCCCTGCCAGCTCCAACGTGCCAGGGAGTGTGCAACGGTTGCAGGTGCGTGTGGAAAAAGGGTCAGACCAGCCAGGCTTATGCTTCATGAACCAAACCCAAACAGCAGGCGATGCCTCGTGGGTTAGAACCAACTCCAGCAGCTTCTTGGGGGTGTGCTGGCTAGGCCCGCTCCCTTCACCAGCCAGGCACTGCCTTGCCAAGCACTAACTGCCTTCTGGTTAGCACAGACACCCTGGGGTCTCCTGCCCGACAGCCCTCTGGGGCTACCACATGCTGGAGATGGCGAGAGGGACAGGAACCCTGCAGACCGAGCTGCCGTCTGCCTTTCATTCCACCGCATGCAGGAGTGCTACAGATGTTTCCTCTGGCCCAGTGTAACACCAACAGACCCCGGTCATCAGCGGGCGGGATCGAACCTGGGACCTCAGTGCAGGAGCCTCTGCCGCATGCGCTAAAGGCCAACTGGCTGTTAGCTAAGGCTGTAGGGCAGGCTCATTTCTCTCCCTCTCTCTGTGGTCTCGGTGCCACGAGATGGGACAGGTTTCAGAGTAACAGCCGTGTTAGTCTGTATCCGCAAAAAGAAAAGGAGGACTTGTGGCACCTTAGAGACTAACCAATTTATTTGAGCATAAGCTTTCGTGAGCTACAGCAGAACCCCACACCCTGGAGGTGTGTGGGTGATGCCAGCAGCGTGGCCTACCCAAAGTCACTCTGGCACCAGGATCTCTGTATCTCCTCAGTGGGGCTCCTGCAAGAGGCCCTACAGAGAGCTGCAGCGTGGCAGACGGAGTGGGCGAGGAGTCAGTAACTCCACTCTGGCACTTCAGTATCTGTGGTTCCTTAGGTCCCAGGGACTGAGCTCACAGTCAGGGATGAGATGCTCCTGTGAAGCCAAAGGAGGGAGTTTGCTCTGTGGGCTGATTCAGAGGGATAAAAGCTCCGGTGAGGCTTTGTAATGGCACCTAAACATGACAAAACCCGAACAAGTTCCATTTCCAAAGCCCCAGATGGGGGTGCGCCTCCCCTGCAGCTAGTCCTGGCTGAGCTGGGCCAGGAGAGGTCGCCCAGGCAATAGGTTATCACAGAGCCAGTCTAACCTGAAACGCTTCATGCAGCACCCAGCTCCATGCCGCTGGCTCTCCGGAGCACAGCACTGCACAAGCACTGCGTCCAGCCAGCTCCAGCTGCGGCGGTGAACAGAGAAAAGGGACCTTGGACTCAGATACATGGGAACCAGCAAGCTGGCAGCACAGGAGTGGGTAGAGAAAAGGAGAAGAAACCCTTCAGTTCTGACTGCCAGAGGGACAGAGGGCACTGGCTTGTATGGTGATAGCCCTGGCATAACACTCACTCCTCTGGCGACGAGCATGGGCCAAGTCCCCCTTAAAACTCTCCTTGCCATGACATCTACAAACAGCTTGACAATGGTTCTGGTGAGGCCGCTGGTGTGCTGACCCATGTCTCACTGTTTCCTCGTGCTCCCTCGTCTGTCTGGATCCATCTGTTGTCTCGTGGCTTACACCTAGATCGGGGCAGAGATTGTCCTTCTATTTGTTTTGTCCAGCATCTACCGTACCGAGGCCCTGGTCCGGGACTGGGGCTCCTCAGCACTACGCTGATCTAAATCATCAGCACCATAACCGCGGTGACTGGGCAGGAGCAGGGCAAGCTGGCAGGGCTACAGTCTGCCAGTGTCTGCACCTGTCAAGGACCAAGGGATCTAGAGGTGGCAGGAAGGGCATGCACAATCATCGCCCACAAAATCCACCTAGAACCACGCTGCGGGGCAACTTCCCCCAGGGCCCCTTCCTCGCACACACTGGGGAGAGATCACGGGGCTGCGGCTGGTTTGCTCTGGCACTGAAAGGCTATGGGGCCATTCCCGGGGGCAGCGTATTTACACTCAGTCCAGGGCAGGAGAGGTCTCAGAGGACTGCTCACTGCTCTAAGAAGGATCAATAGCAGGGCGCTATGCAGGTGACCCAGCTGAAGAACAGGGTTAGCCGAAGGAAGTCACTTCCCTTCCTCACATCCCTTGCACACCTAGAGGAGAAGTTTTGCGAAGAACTGCGCTGGTTCCAGCAGGAATTGGTCTGGGGCTGTGCTACGGCTGGGGGAACACAGGAAGTCAAACAGTTGCTGAAGGAGGGAAGGGGTCCAGCACACATGCCTGTTGTGTAATACTGATGTTATCAGGTAGGTGGGGCAAGCAGCCCCTCTCCTCTGACCATCGACACCCCCCCGGCACAGGTGTGAAGAAAGCATCTCCTGCGGCTGGCTGGGCTACAGTGCCGTTGCGGGCCCGGAGCCAGCTCTTGGCACCTGCACTCCCCGGCTGGCTGGGTCCTGCCCTGCTGCAAAGGTAACAACACGGTCAAAGCCGCGGAGCTGACGCGACAAGAGGGAGGGAAGTGAGTACGGTCCAGCCTGGAGAGCACTTGGACAAAGCTCCCAAGCTCTCAGGGCGAGTGCTTCCCACCCTGCTGTAGCAGATGCAGGAGGGAGGATGCAGCCTGGAGGTGCCCTGAGCCCCTCTGAGCAGGGCAGGCCAAGGAAGCAGGAGGGCTGGGCTGGGAACTCTGCCCCACGCACAAGGGTTGCTTTGGAAGGTTGGGAAATGTAGTGTGAATTTCTGCGTGTGGCGTTTTCTGAAACACAATCCCTGGGCTGAATGGAACAGGAAAAACAACTCAGGAGAATATTCAAACAAGCTCCCACCACAGCACAAGCCCAGTGTCCTGCAAACTCCTCTGAGCAGCACGGGGAGGGATGGACTGACACAGCAGGGACAGAGAGCCAGAGGCAAAAGAGAAAGCAGGGAGGTGTAGACAGACAGATCCACCCTCCAGAGAGGAGCAGGAAAGGGCCCCCAGCTGCCTTGTCTCCGAGGGACTGGAACAGGGCCAGGTCTCGGCAAGCTGTTCAGAGAAGACACGCCCCAGAGCGGCCCCAGACACAAAGCCAAGGTGATGTCCAAGAGTGGGAGCTGCAAGGAGATAGCTCGTTCCCCCTGCAGCGATCTGAGCAGGCAGCTCACGCTCGGGAGCACAGAAGTGCAGCGCTGCTGAGGGCAGCCCATGCCTGCACCCAAAGCCATGTCTCACCAGGCCTGTGTCAGGCCGTCCCTCGACCCCCGCAGGCGACATTGCCTACTGCACCAGCCCACTCACACAGCTCTAACGCAAGCCTTTCTGGAGCTCAACTCGCCCATTTCTGGTTCTCTGTTCCAACCCAGGCAGTGTGTCTTGCGCTGGTAAACCTGCCTGGGTCTCTCTCCCTCGCCACGTTTACGAGCCCTGCCCCAGGAAAGGCTGGAGGAGCCGGAGTCAAGCTGTAGGCTTTGTGAGGCTCTGCTCCAAGTGCCCCTTGCCCTGGGGTTAGTTACACATCCTGGGACCAAGTTCTCGCTCTGCAATCCAGAGCAAGACCCTGACCCCTCTGGAAACGAATTACAGGGACACCCCAGGCAAAGTGCAGTGACCCATGCACCGTCTCTGCCTCGGCTTTGGGACCCCTGCACGGCCTCCTCCCCAGCACCCAAATCAAGCAGCACAAGAAGTGCGGCCAGCAGCAGGAGGAGAAGAGTGGGGCCAGGTTATCCCAGACCAGTAGCCAGTCCATTTCTGCACTGGGGCTCAGACCCAGAGCACATACTGCCCACAGCCCAGCCTGCTGTATTCACATTACAGTACAGGAGGGAAAGGTTAGTTCCATCGCTCGGCATCCATCCCCTCCCAGGTGCCCCCCTCTTCCGCAGACACTGAGTAACGCAGGCCAGCTCTTTCCCTGCCCAGCCTGGTCGCTTTGCTCAGTCCATTGCCAACTTCTCTGCAGAAGGAACAGAACCCAGATGTGCAAATACTGCATGCCAAAGCCACGATGGCAAAGTAACGGACACACTGGTACCCAGCTGACAACAGCAGCCACATAGGAGCAGCCAGGAAATAAAGAAAGCGAAATGCCCGGGAAGGGGACAAGAAGTGCAGGTTTCCAGTCAGGTCACTCCCCTGCCCCTCGCCAGGGGGTTCCATCGTCAGTGAGTTATTAGCAGGGAACAAGACCAGGGTGGAACATAAAATTAACACGGCTGTAGCTGTCTGCTGCTGAACACTGTGAAGCTTTGGATCGCAACATGGCCTCTGACCTCACTCAGAAAATAAATTATCCCTCTCCCCACATAAAAATAAAGTATGACACTGTTGAGAAACCCTGGTACCACTGAACACAGATCCACCTGCCCACAGCGCGCCGTTGGCTGGCTCAGACCGAGGGCCGGATGCCCCTCAGCTCAAGGCAGGGTCCTGTCTGCCACTCCTCCAGGACACAAGGCCGAGGAGGCAGTTGGCTCCTGGCTCAAGGCAGAGCCAGGGTGGAGCAAACAGCTGTGGAAAATGCAGCTGGATAAATGGCAGCTGCAGCTTCTATGCAGGAAGCAAGGAAAGTGCAGAAAAACAAACCCATGCTCAGCTCCCACGAGCAGCCCTGGGTGGAGAACAGCGGAAGGCCATTGTCCCTTTCAATGATAGCAGCACCGACAAGAGTCAAGTCACGGATGGAGTTGTTTTCCCAGGCCCAGGAGCTGCAGACTGCGTGTGGGGAGGCCAGGCTTCTGCTGGAGGTGGGCACAAGCCAGTCTTCGCTTTGTACCGTGATATTATTAGCATGATTCCACAAAGTGTCTTTTAAAAAATATTACTTTGTACATTCAGGTGGTGCTGCCCTCCCGTTTGGCACTCTCTGCTTTGTGTTACTGACCTGTCTTCCTTTCTCTCCTCAGTCTTTTCCAGCTCATTCTAGACACAAAAGTTCTATCTGCAGAGCTGAGGTCAAGAAACCGCCCTCAGCCCCACACCCAGCCCCAGGAGGGATGCAGCAGGTGCAGCACTGGTGCAGACTGGAGATCCGGGAAGTCTCTCCCAGAGCACCTGTGCATTTCTTGTGTTTCCTTTGAGCTGGGATTCCTGTGTGGCTCTCCCGCTGCCTGCTCCCTTCGCTGTGGTGTGCGTCTCTTGCCTCCCTCTGACGCGGGCTCTGGGACAACTCAGATTCCACTGGTGAGGTCGGTGATGACTCGGGCTTTCACCAGCTTCCGCAGGAACTCCTTCTCTCGCTGGATGTTGTGCGTCCAGGACTGAAAGGAAGAGACAAGAAGCGAGTCACTCTCCTGCCCAGTGCGGGTTTGTGTGCCCCAATACACAATACAAAGTCCCACGTTCACTCTGCAGGGAGCCACCTCCCGCCAGCAGCTGCCCTGAGCTCTGCCCCCACAATCTTTTCACGACAGCCCCGTCCAATGCCAGCTAACAACCTGGCCTTTCAACCTTCCTCACCGACACACGTCCTGCCGCCCGGACACTCCGCCATGCCGCGAGCGCATTCCCGATAGCCAGCCTGGGAATGAGACCGGGCGGCTCAGCCCCAGGCCCTAAGCAGCCATCTTCAAGCCAGGGACCTACACCACCGCCATGCAGGCAGCGCGGCTCTCGAGAATTCACAGCCCTTACCCCAGCTCTTCAGCTGGAGGTGCTCCATCCCCAGGGACAGGCCCAATGTTTAACGCCTGGCTGTGCCTCTTCTCGGGGCATTTCCCCTGCTCTAGACCAGAGCGTTTCTCTCTGACAGCAAGGCCCGGGCGTGTGAGGATCCTGAGCACCCGTCCCGGGGAAAGAATAATGATCATGGCTGCCAGGCCCCGGGCGCGTATCACTGAACCAGCCCCAGAGCAGCAATGAGCCGGGGGCAGGGTGTTGCACACAGGCCAAATGGAGTTGGAGGTGGGCACTGAAGTGGGGACAGGGGGTTCTGGCAGAAGGGAGGTCCTTCAGAACACAGACACCTACCAGGAGCAGGCCCCATGGAAGGCCTTGCAGACAGCCAAGTCCCCCGTCTCTGACAAGAGCTTTGCAAATCAACAGGCTAATTTAAAGCTAATCCCTCACTTTATAGGCTGCCAGTGCAGAGTGGATGAAACCTGATCCAAGCTTCCTCAAACAGCCACTCTGCTGCAGGGGTAGGCCCGCCCTCGTCAGGGGCTGTGCAGACGTCCTGTGGCCATGGGGAACGGGGCAATGCCTGCAGAGAAGAGCTGTTTCTGGCCTGAGTCAGGGACAGGGTGAGCCTGGAATAACATCAGGATTCCTAGCCACATCCCCTGCGTCCACACATGCCCCTCAGCCAGAAGAGCCTGCTCCTTACATACTTTGCCAGGTCGGAAGGGCCAGCCATGCATCCTGCATCCCTCTGGGGCTAGCACGTGCACAGGACAAGAGCTGAGCCTCTTCTCCCTCTTGCGAGGAAAGGATCCAGCCCAGAGGCCAGCTGAGGGGCCCCTCAGGAAGGGACGGGGGCAGGCACCCTGGGTTTGGTGCTCTCACAAGCGATTTACAGACAGGAGGGCAAGTGTTCTCACACATGCAGAGGAAGGAAGCGTGGAGACCCAGCCTCAGGGCAATGGTGGCTGCTGCCCCGGGGAGAGCCCCGGGTGAAAGCAACACCTCCCACCCCATCCTCCAGGCCCTCTCTGTTTTGGACTGAGGCTGTCAGGCGGTGGCTCTCACCAGTGCTGAGCTCATGCAGGGTGGCCTGTCTTGGGTGCCACTGCTCTGAGGTGCGGTGTGCTCCAGTTCTCACGGCTGATTTGGATTTTTGGGGGGTAACAATTAGGAATGGCCCAGACTGCCTGCAGGACAGTGACCGATCAAACGAACAATACGTTCTAAGGAACATGCCTTGTAAACTGAAACAGCTTCTCTGAGAACAGAGACGATCGTGGGGTTGTTCATTCCCCCAGAAAGCTCATGGCTTGTGGTGTTGGGACTGCTTGTGTCCTGTCTCCTGGGACTCCCTCCAGAGAGAATCTGGCTGCCCTGGAGACTCTCCTGGGGTTAACAGCACCACAGAGAAGTTAAGGGAACACGCTCCTCCCTACACGGGCCCCCTTCCCCCCCCATCAATCCCTCCCAAATCCTTCTCCAAACAATAGCTCCTTCTGCTCCCGCAAACCTGCCCAGCACTCGAAGAGCAGCCAGGCCGGGGCAAAGCCGTAACCCACACACACCACAAGGTGCAGAGAACTTCACAGTGGACAATTACAGAGTGACCTGCCCATTGGGCTGGAGCCCCCAGCTCCATTTCCCTCCCACAGCCCAGTGCTTCCCTCCCTTCCTACCCCTGCAGTTTCACTGTCGGCCTCTGCACCCCACGCCATGAAGACAAGGCAGGCCTGGGGGAGAGGACAGGTCTCCTGACTCCCAATCCAGTGCTCTAGCTTCTAGCTTACGCTTCCCACGACACCCAGGGTTCACGTCCCCTCCTGCATCGTAGGGTCCTGCACGCTACAGTCCTTCTGTGCTGCCTTCCTGCTTTCTTGGCCTCCTGAGCCCAGGGCCCGCAGCCTGTAATCTTCGCCTGGTTTCCATCCTGCCTGCTGCTGCCTTGGAGGTGGGAAGATGAAGTGGAGCCGTGCCCCGGCATGCAGGGAGCTCAGCAGGTTGATCACGCTGAACACTTCTGACGTGGGTATTATTGGCCAGGCAAAGAGCCGCTCTCTGCTCCTTCCCTGAGCCACAGCTGGCGGAGGGTGAGGAACGGGAGCAGGGCCCAGGGACACCCCCCGGCCCCGTCTCCCTTCCTGGCTCCTGGGGGTTTTGGGAACCAAACTCCTTCCACTGCACAGTCTCAACGCTCCCTAGAGCCTGGGCAGGAGCAGTGCCCCCCCACCCCCCTGGACTCACACTCACCCCCCATCCGCCCAGCAACCGGAGCAGCATCCTGCCGGCCGGTGCACCTGGGGAGAGGACGGGCCAAGTCTGGGGCACGAACCCGGGAGGCTAATCAATAGGGCTGTCTCTGGGGCAGCACAGACAGGGTTTTCTGACCCCAAAGGTTCTATGGTCAGAGAGCAGCTGTGCAGACAAGGGCACCCTGGGGGAGCAGAGGGACCAGCGCCTCTCACTGGCACCTTATGCCACGCCAGTCACACCACTATGGACCAGAGCATCTCGCTGCAAGGCACTCCTTGGGGCCTGCTGAGGCCTAGGTTCCAACAGCAGAGGTGTCCCCCAGCATGCACCAGGCCCTGTCCGTCACCGCGCCGCGTGCTCTCTCTGCCCGTCACCGCGCCGCGCTCTCTCTGCCCGTCACCGCGCCGCGCTCTCTCTGCCCGTCGCCGCCCCGCGCGCTCTCTCTGCCCGTCACCGCGCCGCGCTCTCTCTGCCCGTCACCGCGCCGCGCTCTCTCTGCCTGTCACCGCACCGCGCGCTCTCTCCGCCCGTCACCGCGCCGCGCTCTCTCTGCCCGTCACCGCACCGCGCTCTCTCTGCCCGTCACCGCACCGCGCTCTCTCTGCCCGTCGCCGCCCCGCGCGCTCTCTCTGCCCGTCACCGCGCCGCGCTCTCTCTGCCTGTCACCGCACCGCGCGCTCTCTCCGCCCGTCACCGCGCCGCGCTCTCTCTGCCCGTCACCGCGCCGCGCTCTCTCTGCCCGTCGCCGCCCCGCGCGCTCTCTCTGCCCGTCACCGCGCCGCGCTCTCTCTGCCTGTCACCGCACCGCGCGCTCTCTCTGCCCGTCACCGCACCACGCTCTCTCTGCCCGTCACCGCACCGCGTGCTCTCTCTGCCCGTCACCGCACCACGTGCGCTCTCTCCGCCCGTCACCGCCCCGCGCGCGCTCTCTCTGCCCGTCACCGCACGGTGCTCTCTCTGCCCGTCACCGCACCACGTGCACTCTCTCCGCCCGTCACCGCCCCGCGCGCGCTCTCTCCACCCGTCACCGCACGGTGCTCTCTCTGCCCGTCACCGCACCGCGCTCTCTCTGCCCGTCACCGCCCCGCGCGCTCTCTCTGCCCGTCACCGCGCCGCGCTCTCTCTGCCCGTCACCGCACCGCACTCTCTCCGCCCGTCACCGCCCCGCGCGCGCTCTCTCTGCCCGTCAACCCCACCACGCGGGCTCTCTCCACCCATCACCGCACCGCGCTCTCTCCGCCTGTCACCGCCCCGCGCGCGCTCTCTCTGCCCGTCACCGCACCACGCGCGCTCTCTCCGCCCGTCACCGCCCCGCGCGCGCTCTCTCTGCCCGTCACCGCACCACGCGCGCTCTCTCCGCCCGTCACCGCACGGTGCTCTCTCTGCCCGTCACCGCCCCGCGCGCTCTCTCTGCCCGTCACCGCGCCGCGCTCTCTCTGCCCGTCACCGCACCGCACTCTCTCCGCCCGTCACCGCCCCGCGCGCGCTCTCTCTGCCCGTCAACCCTACCACGCGGGCTCTCTCCGCCCATCACCGCACCGCGCTCTCTCCGCCTGTCACCGCCCCGCGCGCGCTCTCTCTGCCCGTCACCGCACGGTGCTCTCTCTGCCCGTCACCGCACCACGTGCGCTCTCTCCGCCCGTCACCGCCCCGCGCGCGCTCTCTCCACCCGTCACCGCACGGTGCTCTCTCTGCCCGTCACCGCCCCGCGCTCTCTCTGCCCGTCACCGCGCCGCGCTCTCTCTGCCCGTCACCGCGCCGCGCTCTCTCCGCCCGTCACCGCCCCGCGCGCGCTCTCTCTGCCCGTCAACCCCACCACGCGGGCTCTCTCCGCCCATCACCGCACCGCGCTCTCTCCGCCTGTCACCGCCCCGCGCGCGCTCTCTCTGCCCGTCACCGCACCACGCGCGCTCTCTCCGCCCGTCACCGCACCACGCGCGCTCTCTCCGCCCGTCACCGCACCGCGCTCTCTCCGCCCGTCACCGCACCACGCGCGCTCTCTCTGCCTGTCACCGCACCACGCGCGCTCTCTCCGCCCGTCACCGCCCCGCGCGCGCTCTCTCTGCCCGTCACCGCACCACGCGCGCTCTCTCCGCCCATCACCGCACGGTGCTCTCTCTGCCCGTCACCGCACCACGCGCGCTCTCTCCGCCCGTCACCGCCCCGCGCGCGCTCTCTCTGCCCGTCACCGCACGGTGCTCTCTCTGCCCGTCACCGCCCCGCGCGCGCTCTCTCTGCCCGTCACTGCACGGTGCTCTCTCTGCCCGTCACCGCGCCGCGTGCTCTGCCCACGTGGGCCCACTCCTGAGGCACGTGTGGGGATTCTTGCACTTGGCAGCTGCAGCTCTTGTGCCACCTGCGCACCACGACCCGCGGTTCAGTTCCACCCTGTCCAGCTGTGGGTTGACACGTCCTTCATTCCCTTTCCCAAAGCCGCTGTCACAACCGCACCGACTGGCCCTGGGGGCGGGCTCAGCAGCAGGGCCCAGGCCTGACGAGCACCGACGCAAAGGAAGTGGCGTGTGGCAGAGGAATTCCCGTCACGGGCTGGGTGTGACTGTACTGTCTCTGGGGCAGGGAAATCCGAGCCGTGGCCTCACAGCGAGCCCTTTACAACACGTCTGCCATTGAGCTAAGTGCTACCGTGTGCAGCTACGGGGGCTCCTTGCTTGTCTTCACTGGGTAGGATGCGCTGCCCATTGGGGTGCAGCTGTTATGATGCACCCCACCTGCCCCTCTCCCCCAGCACAGGTACGGCTCGTGCGGAGCTTCTTCGGAGCTTCCTGACTTTATGCAATAATCCTCGCAAAATACCCCCCACCCACCCATCGGCAGGCACCCACAGCCCACTGCCCGGCACCAGGAACAGACACTCCCCCCCGCCCCGCTCCTCCCCAGAGGCAGGCACTCACAGCCCCCTCCCCAGCACCAGGGGCAGACACCCCCTCCCCTCCCCAGCAGCAGGCCCCCCCAGCACCAGGGCAGACACCCACTCCCCCTTCCCCACTACAGCCGTATCCTACTGTTTGAAGAGGAAAAACTGAAATGCAAGATGCCCTTAAGAATCAAAGCCCCCCGAGACCCTAGTTGAGGTAGAGAGATCAGAGTCTTCCGGGAAGGCCTGTAGGGCCTCGGCATCACAGCACATGAGGCCCTACAACAGCGGCAAGACGGCATGCGGCAGTAAATGGGTCACTAAAAGCTGCTCCGGCTGTGAGGAACTGAGCTAGCTGACACTGTGCCGACGTCGACTCTGCAGTCAGTGTGGACTGGGGCAAGCTGCGATCAGTCTCCTGCCAGCTATTCCTAGCTCTCTTACACACGGTTCTGACTTACAGTGCTTCACACAAGCAGCAGATATTTTTACAGCTGGGGACAGTGAGGGACAGAGGAGGGAAGTGACCTGCTCACCCAGCTGGCCCACAGCAGAGCCAGGAGCAGAAGCTGGTTCCTAAGGCCCAGGCCAGTGCTCTGTCCACTGGGTCACACGGGCTCTAATGCAGAGCTCAGAACAGCAGTCACAACGTATGTGCAATAACCTCCCTGGCGTTGCCTCTCTTACAGCATCGTGGTCTCCCATAGAAAGCAGGCCTTGTGCGGCATTAGGGGGAAGGTCACGATCTGCTGGAAGTCACGTCTCTGTCCATAGATGTGGATCATTGATGCAGATGAAGTTATGAGACGTGTGTTGAACGGTAGTCACTAAAACATGCTGTAAGTTGGGGAATCAGCCAGATATTAGCTCCCCAGAGGCAACAGCAAGGAAAGTCACCAACGCCTGGGCGGGAGTTAAACAACCATCAACAGCCATTGTCCAGCAAGGGAGCTATAATGCAATGACTCACCTGCATGAGGCCACACCAGGGGAATTGCTCAGCCTTGCCTGGAAACTCAGCAATGCCCATCAGACATGCCTGGACGTGTGTTCTCCAAGCACATGGGACTGAGGGTATAAAACTGAACACAGGGGGCCCAGGCTTGGCCTTTCTCCTGCCCCCACCTATGCTGCAAGCAACAAGGACACTGAAGACTTGAGACTCCAACAGAGAAGACTGGCCCAGATTTCAAGGATAAAATTTGTGTACTATGAACTGCAATATCCAGTGGGGTGAGAAAAGCTCCTTAATCTAGATATTGCCCAGTTTAATAGGGTTGAGAGTTTAGACTGAGTGCTTATATTTTATTTTATTTTGGTAACTAACTCTGACTTTTTGCCTATCACCCATAATCACTTAATATCTATCTTTTGTGGTCAATAAATTTGTTTAACTGTTTATCTTTACCAGTGAGTTTGCCTGAAGTGTGTGGTAAATCTGCTCAGATTTTGCAAATGCTGGTGTATGTCTACTTTGCACTGATGAAGTGGTGAACCAATTAATAAAGTTGCACTGCTCAAGACAAGCAGTGCAAGATGGTATATTCCTGAGGTGCAAGGCTGGGAGCTGGGGGGGATGTAGCTCTGATGCCTTTCTCTGGGTGATTCATGAGTGGCTCTGGGAGCATGCATGCAATCTAGCTGGGTGTGGGGCTCCACATGTGGTTGTGCTGAGTGATCACAGTGCCTGGAGGGGTTTGCTGCTTGTCACTAGCAAGGCATTGTGAGACACAGCCCAGACTGGAGAGAGTTAAGCGGGTACAGCTGTCCCACGGTCCCCAGGCTGCACCCCAGGGAACCTGTCACACCAGGAAACTGGACTGGTCTGGCAAAGCCCAAGTGCCACTTCCCATCAGTCTCTGAAGCAATGCCCTCTGCTTCTCACCCTGCCCCGATGCTGTCCTGCGGAAGCCTTCTCATGAGCGACAAGATATATTGCAAGCGAGACATATCTGGGATCCTCACTGCTGCCAGGCTGGGTTTGATGGGTTAAACAGATCTGATGCCTTGTGGAGCCCTGGTGCCTTTCCCCCTCTGCTGTGTTTTACATAAAGCAGCATCCACTGGGGACATCAAAAACAAAGCAACCAGCACAAGCAAAAGAGCACAGACCCTGCCAACTACTGACCTCAGACCACATGTGCCAGCTTGGATGCTCCCTCTCTTGGTGCTACAGGGCACCCTAGAGCTGTGGGGCAATTACACTGGACAATACCAGTCATGACACTGGTCATGCCAGGGATTCTTAGTTCCAATCCCATTGCCCAGGACAGAAGAAGTTTTGCCACAGTCACTCAGGGATTGCTTGCTTTCATTTCTTTCCAGGCATCAGTCCAGGAAGGGGAGGAGGGACTGCAATAGCATGGTGAACACAAGGGCAGAGAGATGCCAGGACAGGCAGAAGGGCAGAGACACCCCAACTCACAGATCCCTGAACAATTCCTGCACTTTCACTGTGGGAACAGTGGCCATTAAATGTCCCTGATAAGGAAAATGGTAGAAATTAGGGATGAACAAAATCCATGAGATCCGTGCAAGTCCATCTCCTGGTGGGTCTGTGCATCTCACTCACCCAGGCATTGGTCAGTCTAATTTTAAATGCCTCTAGAGATTTTCTCTCTGCTCAGCTGCATCCCATATTCCCTCGTTAGAGCCCCTTGTACCATGAAATTCCTCCCCCGTCTTGGTATCTTTGTCCTGTCTGATGGCAGCACTGAGGGGGAGGGAGGAGAACATGCAGCTCAGCTAGATCATAGAATCATAGAATCATAGAATATCAGGGTTGGAAGGGACCTCAGGAGGTCATCTAGTCCAACCCCCTGCTCAAAGCAGGACCAATCCCCAATTAAATCATCCCAGCCAGGGCTTTGTCAAGCCTGACCTTAAAAACTTCCAAGGAAGGAGATTCTACCACCTCCCTAGGTAACACATTCCAGTGTTTCACCACCCTCCTAGTGAAAAAGTTTTTCCTAACATCCAACCGAAATCTCCCCAACTGCAACTTGAGACCAGTACTCCTTGTCCTGTCATCTTCTACCACTGAGAATAGTCTAGAACCATCCTCTTTGGAACCACCTCTCAGGTAGTTGAAAGCAGCTATCAAATCCCCCCTCATTCTTCTCTTCTGCAGACTAAACAATCCCAGTTCCCTCAGCCTCTCCTCATAAGTCATGTGTTCCAGACCCCTAATCATTTTTGTTGCCCTTCGCTGGACTCTCTCCAATTTATCCACATCCTTCTTGTAGTGTGGGGCCCAAAACTGGACACAGTACTCCAGATGAGGCCTCACCAGTGTCGAATAGAGGGGAATAGAGATCAGTACAGATTTGGTTCACCCTTCCTCCTAAGCAGCAGCTGGGTAAGATAAAATGGATCCTGGATTCGACATTCCAAGAAATCTCTTCTGCTAGGGATAAGATCTCACAGTAAAAGACCTCTCATTCGAAGGACTCCCATTACTCTCATTTGCAGTTGTGTTGCCAGCAGCTTTCATTTCTCTTACCCCAACGTCTTTAACCCAGCAGTTCACACTGCGTACACTTGATTCATTCCTGTGCTAGGCAGCTACTGTTCACTCCCTGGGTGTCTCTAGGAGCGCATTTCTGTCCTACGCATACAAACAGAGCCTGAGGCCTCCATCTAATCAAGCAGATGGCAGAGTCAAACAGGTGGCTTTAACCAATGGCTAAAATTAGATAAACTCGTCAGTCATCACGGCACAAAACGGACCGTCCTTTCGGAAGTCCCCTGGCCCCAAACCCTAAGCCCCCCTCTGACGCTGACCACCATTTCTTTCACGCCAGTGACAAGCCATCAGCCAGGCTCAAATGGCAATGTTCTCAGTCCATACATCACCAGGCTAGACATCTTCACTGTATTCAAAGGAGTTTTGTTCTTGCCTGATGCTGAACCCTTCAGATACCCAGATGCCTGCAGCAGCCCCCCCCACCCCAAGCTACGTTTGCTGATTTAAAACGCAGCGGACGGATGGTAACACAGAGTTATTGTTTGCCCCTTTAAAGACAAAGGCAAAGTTACATTATGGATTCATTGGAGAGGTAGCTACTGGCTGCATGAGACAGACCAAAGCTGAGCGTCACCCGCACATGGACAGCTCTGCACCCAGGGCTAACAAGAAAGCGCCTTGAGAGCTCAGAGACGAGCTGAGCCCTTGCCCGCTTATCTCGGCTAGGGGAGAACGAGGCCACGGAAGGGCAGCGCCCTCTACACCCCCCAGGTCTGGATGGGAGTAAGTCAACAACATCCCATGTCCAGCTGCATCAAAGGCATCGGATAGCTCGAATGATGTCAGCGTGGGGGTTTGCTCTACCGCAGAGCTGGAGATCAGTGACCAGCACCACCAGTGCAGGCTTCAGGACAAAACCAGATGGGATCAGATTGACAGGGGCGACCATGTACTGCCCATTTTTATCAATTTTAGTAGAAAGAAGTGTCTTCTTTTTACCAACTCCTGTAGAGCCCTGGTGGGCCCTTCTGCTGAGAAGGCCTAACTCCTCCCCCTTGACACCCTGGTTGGCAGTTCTGTACTTAAATTAAGCTCCTGCAGGAAAATATCAGTATTTTTTATATCCTAAGGGGAAAAGTCACCCCTGCCCAGAGGGGCCAAGCCACAGTCTCTGTACCATGACCTCAAAGTCTGGGCCCTGGCCTGCTTTTGTGCACAGGGGTGAATTTCACCTTATATTGCCCCATTGGTTTACTCACACCTCATGTTCCACGAACACATTTTTACTGTTTCAGTGGCTGTCATTTGTCCACCCTGAATTCATTTCTCCATGAAGCAGAGGATTCTTTTGGTAACATGATAGCAACGAAACCCTTGGCTATAATTCTTACTATTGTGCTCTTGGTTGGAATGGCCAGTTTTACTCTTTTACAATTATTTCCCTCTTCCTCTCCTCCAGCCTCATTCTTCCCTATCTGTATATTTCCTGGGGATGTTCGGTCTCCCCTGCCCTTTATTAGTAAAAGTGGTTTGTGAGATTAAATATACATTCATGGGGCATTTTGGGAGAAAGGGTGGGAACCCTGAGCAGGCCTGAACAGAAGGTAAAAATATGAGCTACTGCAAACTGTACTAATATTCAGTGCCAATGAGCTGATCACCATGAAGGCAGAACAAGTAAGAAACCCGCACCCTGGCAAGGGGCCATGGATTGCTTCTCTGTTCTGCACAGCACTCACAGAGGCAGCTGAGGGTCAAAAGTTGCTAGAAAGTTATTGGAAACAAACAAAAAAAAATGGTTCATTAAGAGATGAGCTGCTCAGGGCTTCTGTGTTTTGTAAGAATTAATAGAGGGAGACAGAACGTAAAAATCAGAACCTGAGATATGATGTCAGTAAGATTTACAGATGAATGCATGATCTGCTGGGAACAAGCTCTGCGGGCATCAATAGGTGAGAGGTGTGTAACTCCAAAATTATCAAACGGATACACTTATAGGCCACAGCTCCCAAGGGTGTAATCCATTGTCCAGAATGTATCCATCCCTTTCCCCCAGCTTCTTCCACCAGAGCGCAGGATTTGTCTCCTTCCCATAAAAACCTTCTGAAGTAGCAGCAGGTCCAGCTCCTCAGCTCTGCTGACCGCCTGGGATCAGCTGGTGACAAACATCCAGAGGTTCTGTGCCTCCCTCCAGCTCCCACCAAGTGATGGTGCATGCAAATCCTGTACAGGGAACCGCTGCAGGATATTCCACATGAAGAGGGGTCCCCCCGCAGGGCCCTCACTCACAACATGCATCTCCCTGCATTCTCCACAGTCTGGAGACAGCATGCTGGAGGTGACTTCCGAGTGGGCAGGGGAGATGGGTACACAGGATCTCCTACACACACAGATCCCCAGGGCACCGCCCACCTCCGAATACAATTCAGACGGGTGAGTTCCTGTTTGACAAGCTTAGAACAGAAGCCCTGGGGCATAGCCTATGTCTTCCTCTATGTCTGCACAGTGACTCTGTTCAGCAGTGTCCACGTCTTGCAATAGCTGCCCTTAACAGAGATGGTATTACCGAATGGGACCAGCTGGTCTGTTGTGCAGTTTGTTGGAAAAGAAGAATAAAAAATACCGCCAGAACTGCTAAGCCTCGTGGTAGCTGAGCTGCTGTTTATGCTGTGTGGCTTTGTTCGTTTGCTATTCCCTGTGGGCTGAAAACGTCCTTTAAGCAATTATGGCTGAGACAGGGTTGAGAACTGACATTTGCTTAACCAAGACGGTGTATTGTTCTAAATCAAGCTGTGAAAATTGGGGGCATTTCCCAGTACCCCAGACAGTAGAAGTCTCTCGTTAAACGGTAACCGGAGCAAGTGCATCTTTAGAGACGACATTTATTAGTTTTCTGAGACAGTCTAGTTTCTCCTGCTTTCAGTGTTGGAAGATGATTGTTTGCTAAGGCTCAGCTGGATCACCACCAAGATGAGTTTATTAGTTACATTTTTTTAATCTTTTAAAAATATTTGGATATGAAATGAAATCAGAATAATCCAGCTCTTTTAAAATGGGATGAAAATGCTTCAGACTGGTCACTGGGCTGAGCCGAGGGAGAGAACACCCCCGAGATGTGAAGATATTGGACGAGGAGGAGAGTGGAACTGGTGGGGGTCTCTGGGAAGAAATGCACGGGGATTGAGGGAGGGAATCCTGGCTTTTAAGGGGATGTTAATAGGGTAAGGCCAGGTCCTTCAGTGTTGGGCAGGTCACCAAAACCTTCTATCTGACACCTTGCTGACTTCCCCCCCAACAGGGTATCTTCTTATTCAAAAATGCATCATCTGGTCTCATGCAGAAAGCAGAGATGCACGACACCGTTATGGTGTCATCTTGTTTCTTACTGCAGTAGCAGTGTGGGATGAGAAAGCTGCACAGGAAAAAAAAGTCTAGAATGAGACAACCCTGTCTAGAGCTCGGGAGCGCTGCAAACAAGGTTTGCTGAAAGCCTGCAAGCCGTTCCAAACAACATGGACCCAAAGTCCTAGCCAGAGCTGTTAGCAAAAGAAATTGTGATGGAAACATGAGCCCCCTGGATGGTGCTGCAGGTAAAGCTCACACAGATCATACACAACCCTCCATGTCACCCCCAGCAGGAGACAATGCCAAACAGCACCACAATTCTGTGAAGGCCTGGGCTGCAAGGGACACCTTTGCATGGGACACACTCTGGTGGGGACCTGGCTGTCCCCCAGCAGGAGTTTAGATGGACAGCTGAGCAGCAGCAGGCTTTCACCCTGAAGTTTCTCACACATGATCACATTTCCTTGTGAACTGAAGTGAATTCCACAGTCAGCCTCTCTTGCCTGCTGGAGAACTATGCAGCCCCAGGGACATCATTAACCAGAAGGCCGTGCTCTGCTAGAGTTACCAACAGCACTGGTGCTACACAAGAGGCAACCACAAAGCTCATCATCAGAAATATTCAAGACCACCAGAAACCACTGTGGAGATGGCTGGCCCTGGCTTCACCCTCCTTTAAAGCATACCTACCAGCACAAAAGGGACTAGGAAAAACAGCCCTTTCTTAGCAGATCCTCAGCTGGGCTAACCTGCCTTAGCTCCATTAAAGTCAATCTGCTCCCCGCCCCATGAGGAGGGAAGCAAGCTCACCTTCGAGGAAACTCTCTGATGGAAATTAATTCCCAGGCCTTCAGGAGTTCTCAGAAGCGATCCCTAGTGTTCTGCTCCACAGGGATCCTTGCTGGGCAGCTAAACTGTCCTAAGGGGCACACAAGGAATGGGTTCAATGGTTCCAAACCCAGACTTCTGCCCACAGGAAACACACACAGAGCTCTCTGACGGCCAAGTAACCACAGCATTCAGGTGTCCTCAGCTGTTCCTCCTGGTGGCAGGGCTTGCAGTGTTCGTACAGCCATACAGGACACTGGAGGACACGATGCAGGGAGAAGCCTTCTGCACACAGATAATGGTGCCTCCGGGGACATCGAGGGACCATGACATATTGCCCCTTGAGGAAAGCAGTGACCAAGCAAGTGTACACACTTGTTCAGACTGTGCTTCACCTCTTCTGCACAGCTCCATGTCACTCAGCATTTCTACAGTGAAAAATTATCCCCCACCCAGCAGTGAGCCGACGAGTGTGTTTCACTGGCCTTTTTGTGTAATCAGAACCAATTCCTTAGAGATGAGTCACGGGGCTTTCAGGGGTGTCCAGGGAGATGTCAAGTAGGCATCTCATGTAAATCAGTGACACACCCTGTGGTTGGGAAACACACGCTGTAGCCTGCAGGCCTGTTCCCTTCCAGACACAGCACAATGAACAGTCGGTTTGATGGACATTCCCAAAGAGATATTCTCTCTCTCTCTCTCACACACAGAGGCGGGAGAAAGTTTGTATTTATGTTCTCTGTAAGAATAACAGTGGTTTCGGGGAGGAGCTCTCGCATCTTTCTGCAGCTGCTAACTGGTGCTTACACACTGTAAAGGTTTCACAGTCTTTTACGCTGGAAGAGACTTCCAGTGGGGGCTGTCCCAGGTCAGCCCCCCAACACCAGGGCCAAGCCCATCGTAGGGGATCCAGGCCATCCTCTGACATCCTTCACAGCTTTGAATCAGATTTGACCGGCACATTGTTCACTGCACCCTCACAGCTGTTATGGACTATTCGGAATAGAAATAGGACCAGAACAGAACCTGGCAGGAACCCTGGAACGGGGCTGTCACCCACTCACCGCACGCCGCCTTGTGTCTGGAAATGTCCCTATCCCTTGCTGCTCGTTGGTCGCTCTGCAAGAGCCCCTCTTCTGGTAACTTGGCCCTCTGACTCCCCATAGAGTCCAGCCTCCTGGGGTTACAATGTCCACCAGGCAACTGTCCAAATGCTGGCTCCACGGGGTGTTCAGCCCCTCCGGGGCTCTGTGTCACTCTACCAGAGGCTGGTGCGGGAACCAGCCCACCCGCTACACCAGGTTCCAGCCCAGGGACCTAGAACCAGGAATCTAGGTCTGCTCAGGCCCAGTACCTGTTTCCCTGGGCTCCTTCCGACCAAGCCTCTCTATCTTCTCTCGCCTTGTTCTGGGTTTACCACAGGAGCCGACTCTACTCCCTGTGGCTGCTTCAGCCCCTCTAGCTCCTTGCCAGACTCCCTTCTCCAGAACAGCTCTCAGGGCTCACTCTCTCCCAGACTTACTCCTCATCCCTGATGACCTCCCTCATGCCAGGGACTGACTGCAGCCTCCTTCCTTTCTGCTCCCAGCTCCCGGGCTTTATATGCTGGCCCAGCCCTGCCCCAGCTGAGCGTCCTTTTCAGGTAACCACGGTCCTCCCTCTCTAAGGCCTCCATTAACCCCGTGATGGCTGACGAAGGGTGCATACCCCATCACAACCCCACCTCCAATATCTCCCCACAACTCAATATTACACCAAAGGGGTCCTTGTCAAGCCACACGCAGCCTCAGTTGTTATTAGTATTTAGCCCTCCCTTAGTGCTTTTCATTCTCAGCTCTTAAAGCTCTTTGAACGAGAGGGAAACCGAGGCACAGCAAATTGCCCCAGGTTCTATGGCAAGTTTGTGGCAGAGCAAAGCGAGAAGCCAGGTCTCCTGATTGCAGTCCCATGTCTTATCAATCCTGACTTCTTTTCAATGGCCTCCTGGCAGAGAAAGGAGGGACAGGAAATTGTCCCGAGACTTGTTTAATCCTGGGCTTTATGGCTCTGCCTTACGCACAACTCAGAGGAATTCAAATTTCACTGGTTCACGCCACCCAGTTCTGTCATGCAGAGTATCAGCCAGCACGGCTACTTCAGCACCACTGGGGTCAGCCCCAGGCTCTCTGGAGAGCCTGTTTTAGAGAGACACTCTGCCCAAGCCAGTCCAGAACAAACTATGAAGGCTCCTCTCTGTGACATGCCGATAGTCCTGTAGAACGGACCTGACGCTCGCGCCAGTGTGCCTCAATGTTAACCCATGGCTACACTCAGCTGTGTTCTAAGAGCGACACACAAAGTCCCTCCCCTGCTCCCTACACTAGATTCCCTCCCATTTCTGCAGATCTCTGTCAGACTAAAAAGAGTTAGTATACAAATGGCTTCAATACAGCAACCTGCATGAATGGCTCCTCCGGGCACGTGACGGGCTGGGACACAGGGGCAGTACTGGAAGGGCTGGGCCAACAGAAGCCCACTGGCAGAGCTGAAGCAAGTGCACTTGATGCTCTAGGTCTGTGGGATGAAGCCTGCATGGGGACACAGTCCTACCACAGTAACGATTGCAGAGACAAGTCTCACTAGGACCTCAGCTTGGGCTGTTCGTGCTAAGAGCAGCATTTCGCACGGGCTACCAACTTGGGAGGTTGGGGAAAGCCTTCTGGTTGTGAACAACATATTGGTATCTTCTCTGAATGCCGTCTTCACCCGACATCTACTATTCAGGTTTGGCCAACCCTACGCCTGTGAGCTCTTGGAGAGACGCTGCACCAGGCACAGTCCAGGCAACTGTCCCCTTCATCGTCCAATGTTCTCCCCAGGTGACTAACAGGCACCAGCTACCATGACTATTAACGTGAGAGGAAGAAATGCAATCCACCCGCCTCTCTTCAGATTCCACAATATCACAATTTGTCATGGGGGCAGGCAAGGAGGCTCGGTGGGGCATCAATTATTGATAGTTGGGAGCAGATGGCTTTTCTTGTAGCAAGGAACTGAAATGTAAGAGGAACCTGTGTGTGAGGTGAGGATTAGACTGGCAGCCACATATCGAATAACCACACTTCAAACAGAACAGGACCCTGTCTACAAAGATCAAATGTGAGCAGCTCATGGTCCTTCAGGGCTCTCACCAACAGCCCCAGCTTTGGAAACAAATCAAAAGAAAAAGGGGATTCCTTTTGCTTTGATTAGTGATGAAATTACAAGGCAGCAGGTTTCAAACAAACAAAACGAAGTAGGGCTGACAAGCGATTAAACAAATTAATTGCGATTAATCACACGATTAAACAATAATAGAATATCATTTATTTAAATATTTTTGGCTGTTTTCTACATTTTCAAATATATTGATTTCAATTACAATACACAATACAAAGTATACAGTGCTCACTTTATATTTATTTTTTATTACAAGTATTTGCACTGTAAAAAAACAACAGAAATAGTATTTTTCAATTCATCTAATACAAGTACCATAGTGCAATCTCTTTATCGTGAAAGTTGAACTTACAAATGTAGAATTATGTACAAAAAAACTGCGTTCAAAATTAAAACAATGTAAAATTTTGGAGCCTGCAAGTCCACTGAGTCCTACTTCTTGTTCAGCCAATCGCTCAAACAAGTTTGTTTACATCTGCAGGAGATAATGCTGCCTGCTTCTTGTTTACAATGTCACCTGAAAGTGAGAACAGGCGTTCGCATGGCACTGTTGTAGCCGGCATTGCAAGATATTTACTTGCCAGATGCACTAAAGATTCATATATCCTTTCATGCTTCAGCCACCATTCCAGGGGACATGTGTCCATGCTGATGACGAGTTCTGCTCAATAAGAATCCAAAGCAGAGTGGACCAACACATGTTCATTTTCATTATCTGAGTCATATGCCACCAGCACAAGGTTAATTTTCTTTTTTGGTGGTTCGGGTTCTGTAGTTTCCGCTTTGGAGTGTAGCTCTTTTAAGACTTCTGAAAGCATGCTCCACACCTTGTCCCTCTGATTTTGGAAGGCACTTCAGATTCTTAAACCTTGGGTTGAGTGCTGTATATATCCTTAGAAATCTCACATTGGTACCTTCTTTGATTTTTCAAATCTGCAGTGAAAGTGTTCTTAAAATGAACATGTACTGGGTCATCATCCAAGACTGCTATAACATGAAATATATGGCAGAATGCGGGTGAAACAGAGCAGGGGACATACAATTCTCCCCCAAGGAGTTCAGTCACAGATTTAATTAACACATTTTTTTAACGAGCGTCATCAGCATAGAAGCATGTCCTCTGGAATGGTGGCCAAAGCACGAGGGGCATACGAATGTTTAGCAGATCTGACATGTAAATACCTTGCAATGCTGGCTACAAAAGTGCCATGCGAATGCCTGTTCTCACTTTCAGGTGACATTGTCAATAAGGAGCGGTCAGCAGTATCTCCTGCAAATGTAAACAAACTTGTTTGTCTTAGCAACTGGCTGAAGAAGAAGTAGGACTGAGTGGACTTGTAGGCTCTGAAGTTTTACATTGTTTTGTTTTTGAGTGCAGTTATATAACAAAACAATTTATAAATTGTACTTTCACAGCAAAGAGATTGCACTACAGTACTTATATGAGGTGAACTGAAAAATACTATTTCTTTTGTTTATAATTTTTACAGTGCAAATATTTGTAATAAAAATAATATACACTTTGATTTCAGGTACAACACAGAATACAATATATATGAAAATGTAGAAAAACAACCAAAATATTTAATACATTTCAATTGGTAGTCTATTGTTTAACAGTGCAATTAAAACTGCGATTAATAGCGATTAATTTTTTTAATAGTGATTAATTTTTTGAGTTAATCATGTGAGTTAACTGTGATTAACTGACAGAAAACGAAGTATTTCTTCACACAACACACAGCCAACCTGTGCAACTCTTTGACAGGGGATGCTTTGAAGGCCAAAACTATAACTGGATTCAACAGAGAATAAGACAAGGTCCATCAATAGCTATTAGCCAAGACGGTCAGAGATGCAACCCCATGCTCAGGGTGTCCCTAAACCTCTGACTGTCAGAAGCTGGGAGTGGATGACAGAGGATGGATCATTTGATGATTGCTCTGTTCTGTTCATTCCATTTGAAGCATCTGGCATTGGCCACTGTCGGAAAACAGGATATTGGGATAGAGGGACCTTTGGTCTGACCCAGTACGGCCGTTCTTATGTTCTTATGTCAAGAGCTTCCAACTCTCCCTCACCTTTGTACAGAGCACCTTGGACAGAGTGACAGATAGCTTCTCAGTGAGCAGAGGAGTGTAAATCCAAGGTGTCATGCTCCCAAACAAAGACTGAACCATCAGGCCAATTATGGAAAGAAGGTGGGTTTGAACCAACACACACCATATAACAAACGGAAGTAAGGGGAAGTTAATAATAATGAATATACTTCAGAAACTAGAATTGTAGACAGTTGATAAGGGAAGCAAAGGAAAACAAGGAGAAATCTATGGACAGCAGCATTAAGGACAATAAGAAGGAGTTTTAAAAATATATTAGGAACAAAAAGAATCCTAACAATGGGATTGATCCATTAATAGATGGAAATGATAGAATCATCAATAATGCAGAAGTGTTCAATACATTCCTCTGTTCTGTGTTTGGGAAAAGAACAAATGATGTAGTCATGATGATGTCGTATGTCATGATGATGTAGTAATGTAGTATGATGATAAGAACACTCTTTCAATTCCACTAGTATCTGAGGAGTATGTTAAATAGAAGCTGGTAAAATCAGACATTTTTAAATCAGCACGTGTGGATAACTTGCATCCCAGAGTTTTAAAATCACTGGGGGAGGAGCTCGCGGGACCGCTAATGCTGATTTTCCAAAAAATCTTGGGACACCAGGGAAGTTCCAGAAGACTGGAAGAAAGCTAATGTTGGGCTGACATTTAAAAATGGGACAACCTGGGTAATTACAGGCCTGTCAGTCTGACGTTGTTCCTGGGCAAGATAATGGAGCAGCTGATACAGGACTCGGTTAATAAAGAATTAAAGGAGAGTGCGATGAGGTGTACAAAACCCACACTGGGCCCGAAGGGGTTAACGGATAACACAGGGCCCAGACAGACCCGCCCTTCCAGGCCTGCAAAGTGTGCTCCAGCTGGAGAGGAAGCTTAAAAGGGAGCAACTCCATTCAGAAGTGGGAGGGTGGGGAGGAAGACCGACCTCTCTGAGGGCTCCTGGACAAGGGCACTGAAGAAAACTCGCTGTGGGGAACAGGACTGCACGCTGAGCCCGGTTAGGGCTGAAGGTTTAGTGGTCTTTTCTTTTCTTTTGTTACCTTATATTGGACTTGGAGCTGGGGGGAGAGGGAGGTGGTAGGAAGTGACTCAGGGAGGGTAACTCTGAGGGCACTCCAGGGAGCTGTAGTTTCTCATAGGAACGGAACCTGGTGGAGTGGAGGGGCCCAGGCTCCCCTTCCAACTGCCCCCACTGCAGGAGGGGCACAAGCCACACTCCAGTCTCACTCACCTCCGATAAGAAGAGGGCAAGGACACTGCAAACCCGAGGTGAAGCTAAACCCATCCTTGGGTGATGAACTGAACTGAAAGGCCTTTCTCTGAGACATGATACTGGGCGCGTTACCCAACAGGCCATCTGGCCCTCCAAGGGCTCTGTTAGAGAGGGTGCTATAATTAATGCCAAACACATGGGTTAATGGAAAACAGATCCTGTCAAACCAACTTGATATTTTTTTTATGAAATTACAAGTTTGGTTGATAAAGGTAAGAGAGTTGATATTGTAGACTTCTGCAAGGAGTTTGACTTAGATCTGCACAACATTTTGATTAAAAAACTAGAAGGATATAAAATTACCATGGCACACACTAAATGGATTAAAAGCTGGCTGACTGATAGGTCTCCATGTAACGAAGAAAGGGAAGAGCATCTTTGCAAGCAGGCTGGCTAACCTAGTGAGGAGGGCTTTAAACTAGGTTCACCAGGGGAAGGAGACCAAAGCCCTGAGGTAAGTGGGGACGTGGGATACCAGGAGGAAGCACGAGCAGAACGTGAAAGGGGAGGGCTCCTGCCTCATACTAAGAAAGCAGGACAAACAGCAAGTTATCTCAAGTGCCTATACACAAATGCAAGAAGCCTGGGAAACAAGCAGGGAGAACTGGAAGTCCTGGCACAGTCAAGGAATTATGATGTGATTGGAATAACAGAGACTTGGTGGGATAACTCACATGACTGGAGCACTGTCATGGATGGATATAAACTGTTCAGGAAGGACAGGCAGGGCAGAAAAGGTGGGGGAGTTGCATTGTGTGTAAGGGAGCAGTATGACTGCTCAGAGCTCCAGTATGAAACTGCAGAAAAACCTGAGAGTCTCTGGATTAAGTTTAGAAGTGTGAGCAACAAGGGTGATGTCGTGGTGGGAGTCTGCTATAGACCACCGGACCAGGGGGATGAGGTGGACGAGGCTTTCTTCCGGCAACTAACAGAAGTTACTAGATCGCAGGCCCTGGTTCTCATGGGGGACTTCAATCACCCCGATATCTGCTGGGAGAGCAATACAGCGGTGCACAGACAATCCAGGAAGTTTTTGGAAAGTGTAGGGGACAATTTCCTGGTGCAAGTGCTGGAGAAACCAACTAGGGGCAGAGCTCTTCTTGACCTGCTGCTCACAAACAGGGAAGAATTAGTAGGGGAAGCAAAAGTGGATGGGAACCTGGAAGGCAGTGACCATGGGATGGTTGAGTTCGGGCTCCTGACACAAGGAAGAAAGGGGAGCAGCAGAATATGGACCCTGGACTTCAGAAAAGCAGACTTTGACTCTCTCAGGGAACTGATGGGCAGGATCCCCTGGGAGAATAACATGAGGGGGAAAGGAGGCCAAGAAAGCTGGCTGTATTTTAAAGAATCCTTATTGAGGTTACAGGGACAAACCATCCCGATGTGTAGAAAGAATAGTAAATATGGCAGGTGACCAGCTTGGCTTAACAGTGAAATCCTTGCTGATCTTAAGTACAGAAATGAAGCTTACAAGAAGTGGAAGATTGGACAAATGACCAGGGAAGAGTATAAAAATATTGCTTGGGCATGCAAGAGTGAAATCAGGAAGGCCAAATCACACCTGGAGTTGCAGCTAGCAAGAGATGTTAAGAGTAACAAGAAGGGTTTCTTCAGGTATGTTAGCAAGAAGAAGAAAGTCAAGGAAAGTGTGGGCCCCTTACTGAAGGAGGGAGGCAACCTAGTGACAGAGGATGTGGAAAAAGCTAATGTACTCAATGCTTTTTTTGCCTGTGACTTCACGAACAAGATCAGCTCCCAGACTGCTTCACTGGGCAGGACAGCATGGGGAGGAGTTGACCAGCCCTCTGTGGAGAAAGAAGTGGTTCGGGACTATTTAGAAAAGCTGGATGAGTACAAGTCCATGGGGCCGGATGCGCTGCATCCGAGAGTGCTAAAGGAGTTGGCGGATGTGATTGCAGAGCCATTGGCCATTACCTTTGAAAACTCATGGCGATCGGGGGAAGTCCCGGACGACTGGAAAAAGGCTAATGTAGTGCCCATCTTTAAAAAAGGGAAGGAGGAGGATCCTGGGAACTACAGGCCAGTCAGCCTCACCTCAGTCCCTGGAAAAATCATGGAGCAGGTCCTCAAGGAATCAATTCTGAAGCACTTAGAGGAGAGGAAAGTGATCAGGAACAGTGAGCATGGATTCACCAAGGGCAAGTCATGCCTGACGAATCTAATTGCCTTCCATGACGAGATAACTGGCTCTGTGAATGAGGGGAAAGCAGTAGACGCGTTGTTCCTTGACTTTAGCAAAGCTTTTGAAATGGTCTCCCACAGTATTCTTGCCAGCAAGTTAAAGAAGTATGGGCTGGATGAATGGACTATAAGATAGATAGAAAACTGGCTACATCGTTGGGCTCAACGGGTAGTGATCAATGGCTCCATGTCTAGTTGGTAGATGGTATCAAGTGGAGTGCCCCAAGGGTCAGTCCTGGGGCCGGTTTTGTTCAATATCTTCATAAATAATCTGGAGGATGGTGTGGATTGCACCCTCAGCAAGTTTGCAGATGACACTAAACTGGGAGGAGAGGTAGATACGCTGGAGGGTAGGGATAGGATACAGAGGGCCCTAGACAAATGAGAGGATTGGGCCAAAAGAAATCTGATGAGGTTCAACAAGGACAAGTGCAGAGTCCTGCACTTAGGACGGAAGAATCCCATGCACAGCTACAGACTAGGGACCGACTGGCTAGGCAGCAGTTCTGCAGAAAAGGACCTGGGGTTACAGTGGACGAGAAGCTGGATAGGAGTCAACAGCGTGCCCTTGTTGCCAAGAAGGCTAACGGCATTTTGGGATGTATACGTAGGGGCATTGCCAGCAGATCGAGGGACGTGATCCTTCCCCTCTATTTGATATTGGTGAGGCCTCATCTGGAGTACTGTGTCCAGTTTTGAGCCCCACACTACAAGAAGGATGTGAAAAAATTTAAAAATGTCCAGCGGAGGGCAACAAAAATTATTAGGGACTGGAACACATGACTTATGATGAGAGGCTGAGGGAACTGGGATTGTTTAGTCTGCAGAAGAGAAGAATGAGGGGGGATTTGATAGCTGCTTTCAACTACCTGAAAGGGGGTTCCAAGGAGGATGGATCTAGACTGTTCTCAGTGGTAGCAGATGACGGAGCAAGGAGTAATGGTCTCAAGTTGCAGTGGGGGAGGTTTAGGTTGGATATTAGGAAAAACTTTCTCACTGGGAGGGTGGTGAAACACTGGAATGCATTACCTAGGGAGGTGGTGGAATCTCCTTCTTTAGAAGTTTTTAAGGTCAGGCTTGACAAAGGCCTGGCTGGGATGATTTAGTTGGGGATTGGTCCTGCTTTGAGCAGGGGGTTGGACTAGATGACCTTCTGAGGTCCCTTCCAACCCTGATATTCTAGGATTCTAACCGAAAATGGGAAATCATCATCCAACAGGTGTGTTTCTAGGGGAATTGGTTCTTGGCCCTTTGCTATTTAATATTTTTATCAATGACCTGGAAGAAAACATAAAATCGTCACTGATAAAGTTTGTAGATGACACAGAAATTGAGGGAGTGGGAAATAATGAAGAGGACATGTCACTGATACAGAGTGATCTGGATCGCTTGGTAAGCTGGTCACAAGGAAACTATGCATTTTAATATGGCTTATATGTAAGTGTACACATCTAGGAACAAAGCATGTCGGCCATACTTACAGGACGGGGGACTCCATCCTGGGAAGCAGTGACTGAAAAAGATTTGGGGGTCGTGGTGGATGGTCAGTTGAACATGAGATCCCAGTGCGATGCTGTGGCCAAAAGGGCTAATGTGATTGTGGGATCCATAAATAGGGGAATCTCAAATAGGAGACAAGATGATATTTTACCTCTCTGTTTGGCACCGGTGCGACTGCTGCCGGAATCCTGTGCCCACAATTCAGGGAGGATGTTGGTAAATTGGAGAGGATTCAGAGAAGAGCTATGAGGAATGATTAAAGGATTAGAAAACCTGCCTTCCAGTGACAGACTCAAGGAACTCAGTCTATTTAGCTAAACTAAGAGAAGGTTAAGGGGTAACTTGATCACAGTATATAAGTACCTGCATGGGGAACAAATATTTTGGTAATGGGCTCTCCAGTCTAGCAGAGGATGGTAAAACACAATCCAATGGCTGGAAGTTAAAGCTACATGAATTCCAACTGGAAATAAGATGTACATTTTTAACAGGGAGGGAAATTAACCATTGGAACAATGTACCAAGGGTCATGGTGGCTCACTGGCAATTTTTAAATCAAGACTGCATGTTTTTCTAAAGCTCTGCCCTAGGAATGATTGTGGGGCAGGTCTCTGGCCTGGGCTGTACAAGGGGTCAGACTAGATGATTACAATGGTTCCTTCTGGCCTTGGAATCTGTGCACCTCTTTCCCAGGCTGCCAGAATCAAACTCAGAGAGACGAGGTGGGCGAGGTCGAGGGTTAGGGTCTTTTATTGGGCCAGCTTCTGTTGGTGAGAGGTTAAATATCCCAGTGCTCTCCCGTGAGCCCTCCCCATGCCCAGGGCAGGGCACGGCAAGAGAGGGATGTCATTAAATGGGAGACAGGAAGGGCAACTGAACAAAACAGCTAATCAGATTCTGCACAAAGTGCTCTCAGATACACGAAGAGACAAAACCTTCCTTGCTAGCAGTTGTTAGTCGTTCCAAACCTGTCCCTACAGCAGAAGACGATGTTTTCAGGACAGGGCGCTGGAGGTGACTCTCCATATTAGTGCCGACACCTCTGCTTACATCAGTGCAGTTGCATCACAAACTATGCTAGTGTTGACACAGCAAAGCCCTGGGCTCACTCCATTCGACAGAGTGCACCTTCCTGCTCCCGCCCTGGAGAGAGCTCTGCTTAACCTCCACGCCGTCTGTGACTCACCAGGACTTCGCCAGTGGGAGACCCCTACACACCTGAATTAAATTCCTGTGACATGTTACAGCAGCGTATGGAGAACATGTAAGAGCAGAGAGGGGAGCATCTCTTCCTGGCCCTTTTGTACCAGAGCAACGGTCACTTTGTACAGAGGCAGCAATGCCCACGGTGGCATGCAGCGTCCCCGTTCTCCAGCGCCGCCTGCCCTGCATGCATGCAGCTGTGCGCACGCTCTCCGGACAGAGGCAGGTCTCAGCAACGATTCTGCTGCAGGAGCACGGAGGGGAGCTGACTGGCTGTGGCCAGGAACCAACCCTTGTCTGTGAGGAACAGCTGAGCACCCCGGTGCCTCCGCAGTGGGCTGTGACATTAGAGAGCATTGGATGTAGGGTCAGAGCTATGCTGGGCACTTTACAGCTCACGTGAGAACACGGGTCCTGCCCTGAAGAGTTTCTACTGCAAAAGGATTGTGGCAAGGCACTGTGGGAGATGAAAGCCAGGGGCTCGGCATGAGGCAGAAACTTACAGAGCAAAGTTCTGGGGTGGCCTGGGTGGGACCGTCCCAGCATGCCCGTTCCTAGGCAGCTTTCCGCATGTGTGATCATTTAGGGGAGTCAGCAGGACAGTGGAGAATCTGAGAGCAGAGAGGGGGGCTGTATGGCTTGCAGGGTCAGGGAGGACTCCAGGGCAGCATGGACGGGGCAGGAGGTTGTTCTGGGGGAAGCAGACAGAATACAGAACCGGAAGAGGAGAGTGGCTGGCAGGGAGGAGCCTTGGAAGCGAGGACCAGGTGTTTGGAAGGGATGTGGAGAGGATGGGGAGCCCTTGGCGTGGAGCGAGGAGACCAGAATGGTGGGAGCTCTGGTTTAGCTATGAGGGCTGGACAACCCAGAAGAGATGTAGGAAAGAGCACCAAGAGGAACACTGCACATGGCCACAGGTGTGGGGTAGATCTGAGGGTCATTTCCAGATGTGGCAACAGAAGCCCTGGCAGTGGATGGGCTCAGAGGTTGAACAAGAAGGAGAGTTGCCACAGCCCACTATTTACCTATCGCAGGTTACCGAGCTGGCCCCTCATCACCAGAGTATTTTGCAAGCCAAGATATTTCTCTTCACGACGCCCCTGTGAGGGAAGGAAGCTTCCTTGTTCAGTGGCTCCAGAGGGAAATTGAGGCACAGAGGGATTGGGTGACTTACCCAAGGTGTCTTCATACATGAACATCTGTATCAGGAGCTAGGAACTGAAGCCAGCTCTCCCAAGTCCCAGCTTAGCACCCCTAAGCACTGAACCATCCTTCCCTTTGCCAGGCCCTTTTCCCCTCACTATGCCACTGAGAGCTGGCAACCTCAGGAGGCACCTTTGAAAACACTGAGGCCAGGTCTACACTAGAAAAGTTTAGCTACATCAGCAAACCCTTCCTGTGCAGACACAGCTCAACCCGGCAAACAGGCGCTTTCACCGGTGTAACTTACACCAGTTCCCTGGGTGAAATAAACTGCATCAGCAACACCATGTCTATGCCGGTACAACTGAGCCTACACCATGGATTTTCTCAGTATAGACATGTTGCAAAAGTCACAGCCCTGCCCAAGATTACTGTCCCAGTGAAAGTTTCTAGTGTAGCTCTGGCCGGGTCAAATACTTCTGTACAGCTGAAAGGACGTGAGTATACATTAGTTTGTGGCTCCGCAGCCAGGGGGAAGACAACATGCGTCGGCAAAGTCCTCTCCTCCACGTTTCTCAGCAGGAGCGGAGAGGATCGTACGACAAAAAAGTATATTGGTTAGAGTAATAAAACAGATGGAAAAATCCTACCAGCCCCCCATTGAGACCATCTCCCCAGCACCAGTGCAGTTCTAGTTCACATTTATCTGTAATTTCTCCATCCTTTACTTTGGCCTCTGGCGCTAGCTCTGAGAAGGGGAAGGAATCACACACGCGTGCGTGCCAGGGGACTTTCCCAAGCAGACTGTAACCATTTGCAACATGGATTCTGCTTGAGAGTGTCCCTGGACGCGTAAGTGCCAACATCCTGGTTGTCGTGTGCTTGGCAGTGGCTTGGAGCCCGGACACCCTTGGCTCACGCTCCTACACAGGAAAAGCAATAGCCATGATCCCCAATTTCACAGCCCCAGACTCAGGGGCTCAGCGAGCACCCAGGCGCCTTACCTCCTTTATCGCAGACATCTTGATGCTCTCGTAGTAATGTAGTGGCGCATTTGGTGAATTCATGTCGTAGCCAAATCCGGCTACTGCTACCTCATCGCAGTTGTGCAGTGCCATGGTGACTGCGACGCTTCCCAAGGTGGGGATGTTCTGAGGTAGGGAAAAGAAGGAATATCAACTGTTAGCAGGCTGTCAGCCTCAGAACGAACCCCGATGTCCAGCGAATGGCTCTGGGACATTTATTGCCCCTGCAGGGAAGTTAAGGGTAAGGCATTCAGCCACATCTGCGCCTCAGCTAGTGCTAACTCTCAGAGTCAACAGCCTCTGGATCTCTAGAGAAAACTCAGGTCTCCTAGGCACTACAGCAATTCAAACAACAACAATACATCCGGCTTGCCAGGTAGCTGCTCCCTGCCATCTGAAACACCCGGCCCACAAGCAGAGGCTCCTGTTCACGCGACCATGCTCAGCCTTTCCTGCATGAATATACCAAGGCAGAGCGATTCACGCACGAGGTTGAACCTCCCCTTCTCCAGCCTTTGGATCTTGGGGATAGGACAGTGAGTACTGCTGGGAGAGGAAGCACGAAATAGGTCAATTCTTTGCTGGAAGTGGGTAAATTTGTTTTCAGAGATTAAAATAGCCATCGGCACTGAGCTGCTGTTCTAAATCCAGGAGTGGTTCTGAGTTAACAGAGGGCGAATACTAGAGCTGAACGGGGAACATAACGCCTGGGACTCTGCATGGAGTCTCAACTCCAGGAGCTCTCAAAGCAGTTTAAGCAGGTACCGCTGCACTGCCTCTCACTCAGCTCTGCCTGAGCTCGAGAGACAGCGAGAGATTGATTTGTTCTGTCCCAGCTTTGGCATCTCTAGAGTCCCCACCACTGTCCTGGCAAAGAACTATTCACCTGACCAGCACTTGCCACACACAGAACTCCACCCGACCTGCTCCTGAGGGAGCAGCAACCAAGAGCACTGCTCCTCGGCTCGGGCAGGATGGGGTGCACAGCAGGTTTCGGGGTGTTGTAGTGTATTGGGGGTACTGTGAAAGGGCAAGAACTACAGATGACTAAAATAATGACATTTATTTAAACTCAAACTTGCCGAATGCAACTAGAAGGGTGTTCACTTGAAACGAAAACGGAACCAGCAGAGCATCCAGAGACGGGAGGCAACTGTCCCGCTCTACCCGGCACTGGTGAGGCCTCAGCTGGAGTACTGAGTGCCACGCTTTAGGAAAGATGTGGACAAATTAGAGAGAGTCCAGAGCAGAGCAACAAAGATGGTAAAAGGTTTAGAAACCCTGACCTATGAAGAAAGGTTAAAAAAACCTGGGTCTGGTTAGTCTTCGGAAAAGAAGACTGAGGGGGGACCTCATGATAATTGTCAAATAGGTTAAGGGTTGTTATAAAGAGGACAGTGATCAATTGTTCTCCACCTCCACTGAAGGTAGGACAAGCAGTCATCACCTTCATCTGCAGCAAGGGAGATTCGGGTTCGGATAAGGAAAAACTTTCTAGCTCTAAGGGTAGCTAAGGTCTGGGACAGGCTTCCAAGGGAAGTTGTGGAATCCTCATGATTGGAGGGTTCTAAGAACAAGTTGGACAAACGCCTGTCAGGGATGGTCTAGGGTTACTTGGTCCTGCCTCAGCCCAGGGGACTGGACTTGATGCGTTCTCGAGGTCCCTACAATTCTACGTACTTCCCATAAAACCCATCCATTAGCAACACCGTAGTTCCATTCATTGCAGCATGCAATTGTGTTGCAGCAGCATGCAAATGGTTATGTTTATGAGAGCACAAAGCTGTTGAAGAATCTGATGGCCTGACTCTGCCCCCACTTACCTGGGCCCCATTCCCACGGGGTAGCTGATGGGAGAACTGGGGCCTTTACCTGCAGGGATTTTTACTGGCCAAGTAAACACTTAAGAGCAAACGTTCTAGTGTGAAATGTATAAACTGATGAGAATTGATCGTCACACTCAGTCTTCACTGGGAATTTCCAAACTGTCAGAATTTTATGTTTTTTAAACACAGTCCTGATTCTGTTCGCATACAGCTTGTTAATACACAGGTTCTAGTAATAAAAGGTGAATTTTCTCCCGATCACAGAAATTTGAGCAAAGTACCTATTTGGCTGTAACTTGTACAATTCCTGTATTGCCCCTATCATGAGGATACCTGAGCACGTCTTTGGCTGCTCTTCTTTAAACCCCAACAAACAACCCACAAAGATTTCTTGATTTCTAACATTACATCAGCAACATCTGTCTAGTCCCATTACACTCAGAACTGACCCACTGGCCTCAGAAAAACAATTGTGTAGGCCCCTAAAATAACATGAAATTAGAAGACTTGCCTCTGTGGCAGCAGCTTTTACATTAACTAAGCAGCAATGCCTAGATAGTTCCCTTACAACAACACAGTTAAACTAAAGAACAACTAAATCCCTCTTCTCAGTCCCCCAGGTCTGTGGCTCTCAGCTAGCCAAGGGAAATATGCAGCCACCACTGCTGCTGAGCTACAGTATCACGATCTCAAAGCGTGAAACCCCACCGCCTACGGGAGATCCACCAGGAGCCTCACTGAAAATGAACGTTAACTCTTCCGTCTGCCCCCAGACAACCCTGGGTCTCTGGTTTTCTTCCCTCCATTAAAAAATGAAGTGAGCTCTCAATTCCGCAGTGAAGGCCCTAGGATCCTGTGGGTGCCCCCCGGCCCAGCTCTTCTTCTCCAAAGTACAGAGGAGCCAATATAGCAGCACATCCCTCCCCACCCCACTCCCAGTGAAAGCACCTCTCAGCTCTGGTCAGTTGAGGCATGGCAGCTCTGGGGGTTCACTGGGACCAGGGAGCAGCTACTCTATGTGGCTTGTTCTTAGAAGATGCCTGTTCCTTCCACACTGTCCTATGCTACAGGAAGAGGAGAACAGGGTGTTCCTATAAGGGATTGGAGTTTCCATCCCCTGTGAATCCCTGCTGTCTGTGAGGTTTGGAGGCTGTGCTCCCCTCCCTTGCCCCCTAAGAGAGAACTCCACCCCGTACACTGCACAGTTCCCTTCACTCTCCATCCTCATCCTGCAAGTTTAAATGAGGAGGGTACCATATGCCCCACCAGTCTGGGTCCACAGAGTCTGTGCTGTTTAAAAGCAACAGGACCCGACTGAAACTTTCACTGAACTTTAACTGCTGCATGTGAAATCTCTTGCTGCTTTTAATGCCTTGCCAGGGTCATTCCGGTGTCACTGCCTTTTGGGCTGGAAGGAAATGACTGCTGTAAATCTGTTTTTCGAAATATTTGACACTCTTCTTACCTTAAATGAGTTCCAGTCATTTATGGGGTTTAACCTAGTTCAGTCAAAGAAATACTAAATTTTCCAAATATTTCCATTATCTTTGTCTTTAAATAAAAGGACAAGTCTTGTTAAAATACATTTCTGAAAAGCTGCATAAAGACAACCGAATATTAACATTGACTTTAACTGATACATTAACTTAATGTCGCCTTATTTCTTTGGGAAAAAGGAGAGGTCGCTCTGAGGTCTGTGTCCCTGTGGGTGCTACACAGGAGTTCTCTGAGGTCTGTGTCCTCCACCTCCATTTTGTGTACCCCAGGGCCTTTGGTCGAAGGATTCTGGTGGCAGTACCTGTTCGGCCCAAGCATGCACCCTACACATCCTTGTGCCCTGTACTGAGGCAACCTAGGGCTGTGTGGGCAAACCACCCTCAGTTCCTTCTCTACAGCAAAGCACACAGGGGCAGCTCTGAAGCAGAAGGGCAAGTGGTGGAGCCCCCACAGAGGGATGCGGTTACTGCAGAAGGTGAGCAATCTCTCCTTCTTCTTTGAGGAGGGCCCCTGAAGGCGCTCCACTTTAGGTGACTCCCTAGCAGTAACCCTTTAAGGAGGTGGGAGTTTCAGGGCAGAGTCCGTCACTGAAGAAACAACTGTGTTGCTCACTGCCACATCTGATCCTGCAGCATGAACTGGGCACACTGGTTGGAAAATGTGCGCATTGAGGACCATGCCGCAGGCCTGCAGATTTCAGCAACTGGAACGTCTTTGCATAGGGCTACAGATGTAGACTGTGATCTAGAAGAGTGCAGGCACCCGTAGGGAAGGTGTAACCTCAGAGAAACCGTAACAAGCAATAACACATCCAGAGATCCACTTAGAAAACCTCTGAGTGGAGACAGGTGCCTTAGACCTTTCTGCAATAGAAACAAAGAGTCTAGGGGGTCTTTCTGAGTGGCCTAGTCCTGTCTAAATAAAAGGTTAATGCCCTCTTAACATCTAGCATATGAAAGGCAGATTCCTGTACGGACTGATGCTGCTTAGGAAAAAACCCCAGAAGGTGAATAGTTTGTGTTGATGTGAAATTCAGGGGACTTCTTAAATAAAAACTTTGGATGGGGTTGTAAAGATAACCTCTCCTTGAAGAACAAAGTAAAAGGACAGTCTGCCATTAGAGCCCCCATCGCCCCAAACCTTCAAGCAGAAGGGATAGCCACCACAAAGGCCATCTTCATAGACAGATGTAGCCGTGAGCACGTACCTAGTGGCTCAAAGGGCTGTTTCATAAGACAGTTAAGAACAAAGCTGAGATCCCAAAATAGGGGCTCTAATGTGTGGGAAAAGTTGGATAAGTCCTTTTAGGAATCTCGCTGTGCTTGGACAAGTGAATACTGAGAAACCTTCTACTGGCACACAGAAAGCTGCTATTGCAGCTCAATGAACCTTCATGGAACTCATAGGAAGGCCTGCATTTTTCAATTCCGACAGGTAATCCAAGATTGTGGAAAGGGATGAGTGGATAGGAGAAAGGTGGCACCTGTTACACCAAAGATATCTTCTCCATTTCTGATGGTACGTATGTCTTGTAGTTTCCTTTCTGCTATTTAAAAGTACCTTTTGTACTTCCAATGAATGGGAGATCTCTAGTCCCAAGAACCACTAAGGAACCAAGCTTGCAGTTACAGAATATCCAAACTGGGATGAAGCATCTGACCCACACCCTGAGATACTAGCCGAGGTATGATCAGGAGCCACCATGGAGGGTGAGAGGTGAGTTTGATGAGGTAAGGAAACCAAACATGTCTTGGCCAAGTTGGTGCAATCAAAATGACTTTGGCATGGTCCTGTGTGGTCTTTAAAAGCAATGGACTTGGAGGATATGCATAAAAAAATGTTTTGTTCATATAATGAGAAAAGCATCTCCTAGAGATTGGGGATTTTGTCACCTTCTGGAACAGAATTTCCTGCACTTTGTGTTGGCTGCTGTGGCAAAGAGGTTGATGTCTGGAAATTCCAGGCTAGGAATATTTTGTTGAGAACTGAAGAATCCAACTTCCACTTGTAATTTAGGGAGAAATGTCTGCTGAGGTCATCCACCATGGTGTTTTGTGTAGCTGGGAGGTCAGAAGCCGAGATGATTACCTATGCACCAGTTCCAAAGCTTTGTTGCTTGGTGCAGAGGAAGGGGACTGCACCCTGCCCTGACAATTGATATAATACATGCATGCTGTGTTGTCTGTCATGATCTCGATGGTCTTGTTTTTGAGTAGGGGAAAAAAGTGGAGGCAAGCATTTCTGATTGCTCTTAATTCCAACAGATTGATGTGCAAGTGCTGTTCCTGTTGTGACCATGTGTCTTGATCTGTGTGAGGACCCAAGTGTGCTCCCCATCCCAAGGGGGAAGTGTTTGACGTTATCATGACCATAGGGGGATTCTGATTGAACAGGAAACTTTGGAAGGATTCATCCACCAGGTGAGTGACTGTGGGACCCGGCTGGGTACTGATACCTGCTTGTTCAGACTGTGTTTGCTGGGTACAAAAACTGTCCTAAACCACCTCTGGAGACATTGAAGATACAACCTGGCATTATGTGTCACAAAAACACAAGCTGCCATGTGCCCAGCAGTTGCAGACATGCCCTTGTTGAAAAGTGAGGGCTGAGTCGCACTCTTCTTTAGCATAAGGAGCCTGTCAAGAGGGAGATAAGCTCTGCCCATCAGCAAATCCAAAAATGCCCCCATAAAGAGAATTCATTGTGTAGGGGGTCAAGATCCATTTCTCGAGATTTATCTGCAGGCCTAGACTTTGGAATAATAAAGTTGTTGTTTGAACTGCCGACCATCCCTCCTGACATAAATTGATCCTGGAGCAGCCAGTTGCTGAGGTAGGGAAAGACTTCCATGATTTTGGAGAACACCCTTGGGGAGGATGACAGGCAGAAGGCTGAATCTGGCATTGGTAATGACTGTGATTGAATGTGAAACAAAGAAATCTTTAGTGAGAAGGATGAATTGCTACGTGGAAGTAAGCATCTTTGAGGTCAAGGGTCGCAAACCAGTCCCCTAGTTCCGGGAGGGAATTATGGCTGCTAGGGACACCAGCCTGAATTTCAGATGTTGGACATGCTTGTTCAACTGTCTGAGATCTAATATCAGCCTCCAACTCCTGTTTTTCTTGGGTATCAGAAAATATCTTGAACAGGACCCTTTTCTCGTGTTGAAGTGGGACTGGGTCTATGGCTCCTAGACTAAGGAGCAATGAGATTTCCTGTGTCTGCAGTTGATCATGAGATAGGTCCCTGAAGAGGTTGGAAGGCTGGGATGGAGGTAAATGGATAGAATAAACAGAAGTAATGACCTCTGACACCCGTTTGTCTGACTTTATAGTCTGGACCATGTTGATGGCTGGGCTGAAGCAGTCGAGGTAGCTACAAGTCTTTTTTGGGGGTGGGGTGGGAAACCTTGACCTCTTAAGCCAATGGTTCTGGTGGCCCACAGAAGGCGGAAAATTGAGCAGGGCAGGATCTTTGTGCCAATTGAGACCCGCTAAACTTTCTTTTATTTGCAGGTGCGTACATCCCTAAAGACCCAAGTGTCGCTCTAGAGTCCTTTAGGGTATGAAGTGAGTTGTCCGTGGAATCTGGAAAAAGCTTCTGGCCATCGAAAAGTAAATCTTCCACCGTTGATTGTAGCTCCCGCAGAAACCCAACAACTGAAGCCAGGAAGCTTGCCTCATCACTACTGCAGTGGAAACGGACCTGGATGCAGTGTCTGCTGCATCAAGTGAAGACTGCTGTGAAATTTTTGCCAGGAGCTGACCCTCCTTTATTATGGCGCTGAGCTGTTCTAGATGTTCCCATGGTAAATGGTCACTAAAGCATTAAACTTCCCGTAGTTCAGGTGGTCACACGGTGCCTGGCGGTCAGCTCTCCTGAACTCAAGTGTTGCTGACGAGTAGGTCTTACGACCAAAAAGGTCCAGAATTTGAAATCGCACCATTTTAAATAGAAAGTCACTTATTAAGTACCGAGAAAGTGCTCAGCATTCTACAGAACACACAGACAGACGTGGTCCCTGACGAAGGAGCTCAAAATCCAGGGCTGCAGCTGACTCCATGCGGACAGAACCCAAATCAGAGACAAACAAAAGTGTCTCTTTGCTTTCCATGCCCCCGTCCCTTCCCCAGCCTCCCATCTCATCTCTTTCTGTAAATGGGGGATTCTTCTGAACCTGTTAGCGATTAGATGGTGGAGAGAAGGGACAAAGTAGTGACTGGCCAATAGAGGAAATGTGATGCCCCAGTAGATTTTAGCTTTCCTATTTAATGGCAGATGGAGAGCCCCTCACTCTCTTTCCTGAATGATTTGTGCCTCAACCCCAGGACTCTGACCACTTTTGAACTAGCTCTCCCAACTAGGGTTGCCAACTTCATAATCTTTAAAAACTGGACACTCTAGCAGGAGTGCCAGAACTTCCTCCACCCCACCCCTGCCTCTTCCCTGCGAGGCCCTTCCTCTGCCCCGCCACTTCTCACGAGGTCCTGCCATTTCCACCCAAGGCCCCGCCCCTACCCCTGAGGCTTTGCCCCCATTTGCTTTTCTTTCTCCCACCCCCGTCCCCAGTTGCTTTTCCCCTCTCCTCTCTGCCTGGGTTGGGAGGGACTCGCCTGCAGAGCCGAGGTTGGGAGCTGCAGCTGCCCAATGCAGGTAGGAGGTGGCCCCGGCTGGGTAGAGGATGGCATGGGTAATGACCTGGTGCCTCCATGCCTGCAGTAACTGGACTTTGGGTGTCCTGTCAGTAGGTCTGACTGGACACTGTCAGGTCCCATTTCAACCAGACTTTCTGGTTGAAAACTGGGCACCTTGCAACCCTACTCCCTACTCTGTTGTCTATGAGGGTTCCTGGACAGATGATTGGCACTGCAGAGGACAGCATGGGGATCAGGAAGAGGGGATCTCTTTTGACACTCAGTAGCTTGCCCAGCAGGGCTGATGGGTTTATCAGTCCAGCACACACTGCAGAGAAGTACATTCACTCTCTTGAAGACTCAAAGCTTGTGTTTAACTTGAACCATTGCTATAACTAACTGGAAATGCAGGTGAGTGGCCCCTTTCCCTGGCTCTCTATTTGCCTCCTATGATGACATATGGTGCAGGAAAAGGAAGCACAGCTGAGACTGGAATAATGGGGATGGCAGACCAGTCAGATCCCTCCCTTCCTTACGCTGCTTCTGCACCCCACCACACACATTGGCAGGAACCCAAGGATTGCATTACACAGCCCGCATGCGGTAACAAGGCCACAGTTCCTGCCAAGAAAATAGAGCTTAATAGTGGGACCCTTGTCCTGCAAGGGTCACGACTGGTGCCCTGAGGGGCTGCTTGCCCCCCCCACCCCCCAGAGGTAACCATGGGCACCTCAGAGGTACTGCTTCCCCATCTACTCACCAAGCAGGGGTTTTACCCCCAGCACCCAGGGAAGGGTCGCCTGCCCGTCATGGACAAGGCTACATCACAGCAAAGAGGAGCTTTGGGAAATGAAGCGCTAACTTTGCAGCTCCAAAGGTTAATCCCTTAAGTGCAGCAGGGCTGTCAGCACTCTGTGGAGGCGCTAATCCATGGCTGGGTGCCTGACACATGCTGATAACATTCCTGCTCACAGCTCCTCCTGGCCAGGTCAGGCCTGGCCAGTGCACGATGGCCTTGGGAGACATTTTTATCTCCCTAACAAAAGCTCTGAAAATCTCAGCTGTTTCCATAACAGGACAAAACCAAGGGTCAGAAAGAAACTCCGGGATGCAGAGTCCACTTTTCACAGGACATTAAGTCACGTACAGCTCCTTGTGCCCCAGACCATCTGTACCAGCACAGAGAGAAACACAAATGCCACATGGCAGCATGAGCACTTCTGGCCCTGCTCATTTACAAGTGTGACATTTGAAATGCCCTTCTGGGCACCACACGCAGTGATCACGGATTCCAATCAGTCAGTGCAGCCAACAGGGACACCAATTAAATTGCTCTGGATCCATCTTGATGGACAAAGTGTCATGGGCGCTGACATGGACCTCCTTTCCGCATAGTGCATACATGGTACCATGGCAACAGCCATTGCGGGACTCGTGCTATCGCTCCATCAGTGATGGCTAGCTCTCCTCAGGGAGCATTGAGCTCACGCCATCCCATAAGCAAATCCTCTTATTCGCCAGGTTTCTGGCCTGATAGGGACACTGCTACGCCTGCTTCCATGGTTTCAGCAGCCTGGTTCCCAATGGCATGTCCTCCAAGAAAGCAGAATATTCTGGTGGGGGATATGTTACATCATTTAAAAAACATCTAATCCCTCTGGGGCAGAATAAGCAGAAAAGTCAAAATGCTTCTGCCCCCATCTGCCCTTGGGCGACACAACCTGGGCATTTGAGATGATGGGTGAAACCTGCAGGAGTTAATGCTGCCAGAGTCAATTTTCAGCCCCCTGGATGTTTCCCTACAGGTGGTTGGGGGATGAAGCTCCATAAAGTGCCTGTCCTCCACCTGGCCAGCCATGCCCTGCTGAAGTCTGCAGAACCTGGGCTGCAAGGAGCTCACAGGGGGCTTCTGGGGCCTCAGAAGGATCGTCAAAGACTCCAGTCTCTCCTCCCACAGCCCACAGATGGTTCACCGTACACTTTAGCATTTTGCCCCGTCTAATTGTATGTGTCCTAAGTGAGACAGCTCCCATCCCTTCCCTATCAGTAATTCATAATACAGCCTAATACATAAAGATGCAGACTCAACTCTGACCAATTTGGGATTTTCCACTCCCAGTATCACCTGGCAGGGTGAAAGAGGAGATGGCCTGGCCCTCAACTGACATGCTACCTACAGGAGAAGCAGGTCAGCAAGCGTACAAGCCTGCTGGAGCCCCAGAGCCAGCTCCTACCCCTCTGTGTGCCCAGAGCTGGGAGAGAGGCAGTGGAAAGAACAATTTAATAAACAACAAACCCACTATGCTGGCCTAGCGGGCACCTTGCTCCGTGATGGAGAGAACAGACAATAACAAGAAGGTTTTACGCTTCCGGCTGAAAGGACTTGAGAGTCGCCTTTAAAAGACAAGTCAACACTGGGGCTATGGGACGACTCTCCCCAGTTTAGTGGATGCTCAGAATGTAAGAGACGGAATTAACCACCATCACCCACATCGGTAGTTCGGTTCGTCCAAACCGGTGTAGATTTCATGCACACACATCCATGGGCCCATGCCAATAATATGTAAATACTCCTGGGAACATCACCACATAGACAAGGCAGCAGTGATTCCAGCAGACCCAGGGCAGATCACACAGGAGAATCCACTAATCGGGCTTGGCTCTCCAGTGCATTGTCAATACCCCAGTTTCCCCTGGACCTCACTGGGATCCCAACCAACCTTGCCTCCAACTTGTCCCCCAAAGCATGGACAGCACAGCACTGGAAATGGTTTGCTTATTTCTTAGGAGTCTGGACTAACTGTGCTCCCCAACCCTTGCTAACCCCCAGGAAGAATGCGGCAAACGGACTGTCGCAGCCTCAGGAACGTCTGCTCATCCCCAAAGAGGGGCCACTGTTCCCTGTCGGTCCAGCCTTGGACTCTCCCTCCCAGTGAGCTTATGTCCCACTCTAACCCCACACTGCTTTCAAGGAACCTTCTGACACCCGTGCTGTGCATGCAACCTGAACACGCCTCTTCCTTGGACCTGCTGTCATCCTCCGGGCCCATCTGGCCCCAATTACATTAGCAAAGCAGAGGAAGTTCCTGATTCACCCTTTATTAAATCCTGGAAAAAACGCTTTGAGATCAGCCTTGAGCCATTTACTTACCCTCCTCAACCTCACTGCAAAAGCCCTAACATTACCATGGTAATTGGCAGCATATTGTTACCATATGTGGAGTGCTAGAAGAATCTGGACGTTTATTTAAGCATTTTGCAAACAAAGATGAGTGGACTATTACTGCTCTTGATGAGGATTTCATGTCGGCCTTGGTTCCTGAGGAGTCTATGAGCCCTGATCCTCCTGAGCGAGGATACCTGATACGCATGAGCAGTGCAGGACACCAATTGGCCCCTGAGCAGACTCCCCAGTGGAGAGCCTGACCCTGCAGCGTGATACAGCTTTATTACAGCTCCTCAGGGCTTTCCTTTGACCTCCCCTGCGTCCCCTCCTGACAACACAGAGCCCTCGCACGCTCACAGCGGTTCCAGGGCAGGTGTTTCTAGAGCACAGTTCTGGACTGAGCAGTTCTGGCCGCAGTAATGCAGCTGTAGGGTTCTATTTCCCAGCAGTCTCACTGGTGAAATTATCTGGATTATGCTCATTGATGACCCTGCATTATAGGGGCCAAATTCCCTCGCAGGAACGCTCCTGGTCTGGGAGAATGAGTCACAATACCTATCCCTGCACGTCCCATTTCCTTCTCCCATTTAAACTTTCCAGTGACATGGGCTATGTTAAACCTTTAGCTACAGGGTCCTACTCCCCTCCTCCTCCCCTCTGTAACTGCTCCGTTTCTGGGCTGCTGCAAAAGTCAGCCATGTTCCTTTGGAGTGCAGGCAGCCTGGGCACCCCTGGAAGTTCACTGATGGAAGAGTTTGCATGACGTTAAACATCATATTTGCACCCATGGGACCTTCTTCCCTTCCCTTCAGACAAGCTCTGATGGAATCACTGCATCATGATGTTCCAGTTTCTACCTGCCCCCACCTGCCCCGGCTCCCCATTCTCCTGCACCTGCAGGGCTCTCGCTGCCCCAGGCAGGCCTGCTGATGCAGCGAACTATCAGCTACACAATCCGACAGCGGTCACCCACAGAGCCGGCTTCTCAGAAAGACTCATAAACGAGTTTTCTTCTAAATGCCCAAATGGACTTTCATGAAGTGAAACATCAGGTTCCAATTAAGCCCTCTTGGTTTCCCAATCTGATGTGTGTTAAGCAACCTATCAAAACCTCATAAACTTCAGTTCACAGCATTCTCATTTCCGGATACTCGCTGTTCCTCTCAGAGCAAATGCAATATCTTGTGTATTAAGATACCAGGCTTAAAAATAAAACCAAGTCCAGAGAAAATAAAGGTCTGGTGGTTTCTGTCCCTCCTCAGGGCCTGTCAGACACCTCCCTCCCAGGATAGCCACTAGAGTAACCAGCAAGAGTCAGGGTTCCTACTGGAGGGAATGGCTGGTGTAGGGAACTCTACTTGCTAGAGCAGAAATTCGGTGCATCCAGAACTGCGTGTGCGCGCGCTTGCTGCAGAACGCCACCAGAGGCATACAAACCTCTGCACAAGATCAGTCCTACTAGACTGAATCTGTCTGCAGCTCTTTAATGGGGCACATTGGCTGGTTCTGAAGGGTTTCCTATCTCTGGGCATCCACCTATCAGTACCTGGACAAAAATCATGAACTCCCAATGATTCCAAACAGTTCACTCTTCATTCACAGCATGACAAGCAATGCTGTTCATCAGCTAGATCAAATGCACAAACATGCTCTGGGCTGGCTCATTTAGGAGCAAGCAGGTCGGCTAACCGAGCACCAGTCAGTGGCACTAGCTCCCTAGCTCACCAAGTGCCAGGTGCAGGACTCAGTGTCGTAAGATGAATGCAGAGACAGTGCCTTTGTGAGAGGCCAGGGAGATTCAGTTCCAGGAGCTGTCTGAGGCATGCCGTTCTGAGGCAAGTCTGAGATTTTTAACTGGTTTTGTTATTCTCTCTCTCTCTTTGCACTTAGTTATTAATGAATAATGGTCGACGTGTGCCGGCACAGGGAGAGGAAATATAAAACCATCACCCGAAAGCACACAGCTAGGGAACCCAGAGTGCCGGCTGTGGTCTCCCTCCCAACCGATCTGTGAGCACGGAACTGCTCTACTGCTCACTAAACGGCAGCAAGCCTGGGGAGCTGGTCTGTTACAGACATGATGTTCCACCGAACACTGAGCTCTGGTGGGCAGAGTGCATGGTGGGGAATGATGTTCCCAATCTGTAGGCAGCATCGTCCCTACTTCTCATACCCCACATACATGTAGCTCTGCAGAAGACTCTCCTTTAGAGCCCTCACTTGGAATATGGTATTCACTCCTGGTCTCCCCAGGACAGAGCAGCAACAGAGGAGATCCAAAGAACCACAAGGAGAGTAATTAGGAGCATAGAAAAACTCCTCTACAGGGAGAGACTGAAAAGACTGGCACTCGTTATCTTAGATAGGAGACACATAAGAGGGAACATGATAAAGCCAAAGTAGACAAACAACTTGTTGTTTAAACGAGGTAGATCGGGAGCTTCTAGTCACCTTCTCTCATAACACAAGAACCAGGAAGCAGTCCATGAAACTGAAAGGCAGCAAATTCAAAATGGATAAAAGGAGGTGTGGTCCCCCACCCCTCCCAGTCTTGTTTAAATGGAGAGTTAAAGCACAGCAAGTCAGTGTGTGAATCTACAACACACTAGCTTGCAGTGCACTATCTCACCATGTGGACCTGGCTACAGTGCACTAGAAGTTCCTTAGCGCACTTCAGTGGTGGTACATCAAAGTGCACCACTGAACTTTTAGCTCACTGTAGCAGGGTCCACGCGATGAGTTAGAGCATGGTAAGCTAGTGTGCTGTTGGTTTACACTCTGGCTTACCGTGCACTAACTCTCTATGTAGACAAGCCCTACATAATGCACATTTGGCTTGTGTAACTCATTGCCACTGGATATGATTAGAGACAAGCTCATCAGGATAAAAATAAAGATTAGATATTTATATGGGTAACAAGAATAGACAGAGAGATAATAGTAAATATTAAAATAATAAGAGTTTTGGAAGAGACTTGGACCCTTCTTCTTCAGGGCTCAAGGCACCGTCTATAGGGGTTAGGAGGGAAGTCTCCTAGGCGGCAGGTTATCCTGTAACAGTCTATGGAAGGCTACTTATAAATAGGGCTGGGAGCACTGCCCATTATTAAGGGTGCCCAACACTTGCCATTATAAGACCCTGTTTTCAGTTGCTTATAATTTTGCCAAGCTTTAACAATCCGGACTGAAATTTTCCATGCTGGGTGACTGCCTCAGGCTGACTTTGGGGTGGGGGTGGGGAGAAACTTTGCCAAAACGGTTCGGTGGTTTCTGAGAATGAGGCTAAGGGAAAATATGTTAAAAGAAAAGGCGTACTTGTGGCATCCGATGAAGTGAGCTGTAGCTCACGAAAGCTTATGCTCAAATAAATTGGTTAGTCTCTAAGGTGCCACAAGTCGTCCTGTTCTTTTTGCGGATACAGACTAACACGGCTTCTACTCTGAAACCAGAAAATATGTTGTTTCCCCACATGAAAAAATTCTGATGCTGTTTTCTTTGAAAAATCTTGAGCCCTGGCAAGTGTTGAAGAAGGAACTTGACCAGTGGTGGGCAACCTGCGGCCCATCAGGGTAATCCGCTGGCGGGCCACGAAGCAGTTTGTTTACACTGACTGTCGACAGGCTCGGCCACCCGCAGCTCCCAGTGGCCGGGAACGGCAAACCACGGCGACTGGGAGCTGCAGGCGACCATGTGTGCGGACGGTCAATGTAAACAGACTGTCTCGTGGCCCGCCAGTGGATTACCCTGACGGGCCCCAGGTTGCCCACCACTGAACTTGACATTTTGTCAACTCTGTGAAAATCTGTCCAAATTCGGGCAATGTATAAGCCTTTGAAACATTGCTCAAGAGAGGCTCAGATTTTAGCAGCTAAATTCCCGGAACAGCCTGTCCATAGAAGCTACAGTCCAGAGCTGAGCAGGGCTTTCCCTGCAATTGCAGGTCTGTGCTGCTATGGACTAGGGCAGGGCCAGTCTCAGGCACCTGACTGAGAGCAGGGAGCCAGTCTCTTCTGTACTCTCAGTGCCTCTCTCGTTGGACCCAGGCAGCGTGGGGGAAGGAAGCGACCTGATTTGAATGCCGGGGCCAGACTGGGTGTGGGGGGGGTGCGGGGGGTTGGAGATGGAACAAGGAGCTGGGGGGAGGCAGAAACTGGAGCTGGTGGCTGGCAGGGGGGAGAGAGATTGGGACTGGGTGTCCCAGAACACTGGGATTAGGAGCCATGCAGGGAAATGGGGCAGAAAGAACACCGGGAGCCAGTAGGTGGGACTGGGGAGCATTGGGGGGAGGAGGAAGGAGGTAAAGGGGGAGAGACAACGGATCTCATGAGAAGCCAGGATACAGGGGAAGAACTGGGACTGGCTGGGCAAAGACACAGCCTGGATGAGGGGCCTGGGAAGGAAAGCTGAGACCGGGAGCCAGTGGGAACTGGGAACATAGGCAGGGTTGGGGGTGGTGACTGGAGGCCAGGCTGCGGGAGAAAGATAGGCTGGATGAGGACCTGGAAATCCAGAGGGACGGGGGAACTGGGACTGGCTAGACAAGGAGACTGGGATGGAACTTAGCTGTGTGTAGGGGGAACTGGGGTGTAAGCCTGGATTGTCAGTACTGCTAACCAGTGCTGAAGATCCTCAGCTGAAGACGAGCATATGGTGTCACTGCCATGGTTGGTGCCAGTAAACCCAGAAAAAAGAGAATCTGTTGGGGTGGATATTGGAGACGGAGATATATAGAGATTTTTATTTTTACATCTCTCCCCTCTGGGAGAAAGGCTCTTGCCACAGTATGGTCACTATATGGCCCCATAAAGAGGATTCTCTGAGTCGAGTTTAAGAATGACTTTTCCCAATTTATTTGTAATCCCAGAATGGCAAATGGAAAATATTTGCTTTACATGTAATATGATGGCAGTGGTCATGACAGAGGACTTCAACTATCCAGACAACTGTTGGGAAAATAATACAGCAAGTCACTGATTACACAACACATTTTTGGACTGCGTTGTTGACAACCTTTTATTGCAGAAGGTAGAACAAGCAACTAGGGGAGAGGCCGTTCTACATCTAATTCTGACAAACAGGGAGGAACTGGTCAAGAATTTGAAGGTAGAAGGCAGCTTGAGTAAAAGTGATGATGAAATGATAGAGTTCATGATTTTAAGGGATAGTAGGAAGGAAAACAGTGAATAAAGACAATAGACTTCAAGAAGGCAGACTTTAGCAAGCTCAAAGAATTGGTACATAAGATCATGTGGGAAGCAAGTCTACATGGAAAAAAAGAGCTCAGGAAAATTCACAGCTTTTTAAAGGCACAGGAGCAAACTATCCCAATGTGTAGGAAGGAAGGAAGTGTGGGAAAACACCACCCTGGCTTAACCAGATCTTCAACAAACCGAAACTCAAAAAAAAAAAGTCACATAAAAAGTGGCAACTAGTTCAAATTACAAAGGATGACTAATAAAAAAAACAACACAAGAATTAGGGACAAAATTAGAAAGGCCAAGGTACAAAACAAGATTAAACCGGCCAGGGTAACAAGAAACCATTTTACAAGAACACGAGAAGCAAGAAGATGACCAAGGACAGGGTAGGCCTGTTACTTACGAGGAGGGAAAGACAGCAACAAAATACAAAGCAATGGCCAAAGTGTTAAATGCCTTTTTGATTTCAGTTTTCACCAGAAAGGTTAGCAGTGATCAGATGACTAACATAGTGAATATCAGTGTAAATGGGGTACGATATAAGGCTAAAATAGGGAAAGAACAAGTTAAGAATTACTTAGACAAGTTAGATATCCTCAGGTTAGCAGGACTTGACGAAAAACATCATAGAATACTTAAGGAACTGGCTGAAGAAATCTCTGAGTCATTAGTAGGGCCCAACCAAATTCACGGTCCATTTTGGACAATTTCACGGTCATAGTATTTAAAAAATCATAACTTTTATGATTTCAGATATTTAAATCTGAAATTTCCCAGTGTTGTGACTATAGGGGTCAATTCTGAAGGCGGCAGCAGCAGAGACGTACGGGTGGCACGGTATAGTATTGCCACCCTTACGTCTGTGCTGCTGGCAGGGTGCTGCCTTCAGAGCTGGGTGCCAGGCAAGCAGCCGCTGCTCTCCAGCCTCCCAGCTCTGAGGGCAGCGCAGAAGTAAGGGTGGCAATACCGTGACCCCACTACAATAACCTTGTCACACCCTCACTCAACCCTCTTGTGGGTCAGGACCCCCAATTTGAGAAACACGGTCTCTCCCGTGAAATCTGTATGGTATAGGGTAAAAGTACACAAAAGACCAGCTTTCACGATCTGTGACATGTTTTTCATGCTGTGAATCTGGTAGGGCCCTAGCCATTAGTGATTATCTTTGAGAACTCATGGAGGATGGGAAAAATCCCAGAGGACTGGGAAAGGGCAAATATAGTACCTATCTTTAAAAAGGGGAATAAGGACAACCCAGAGAATTGCAGACCAGTTTGCTTTACTTCGGTACCCAGAAAGATAATGGAGCAAATAAACAATCAATTTGTAAGCACCTAGAAGATAATAAGGTGATAAGTAACAGTTCACATGGATTTGTCATGATCATAATATTCTTTTCTGGCAGGGAAACAAGCCCTGTGGATGGGTGGAAGCAGAAGATGTGATATATCATGACTTTAGTAAGGCTTTTGATACTGTCTTATATGACCTTCTCATAAACAAGCTAGGGAAATATAGCCTAGACAAACATACTATAAGGTGAGTGCTGGGAAAACTGCGGTCAGAGAGTAATTATCAATGTTTCACAGTCAAGCTGGAAGGGCATAACGAGTGGGGTCCCATAGAGATCTGGCCTGGGTCTGGTTCTATTCAATATCTTCATAAAAGATTTGGACAGTTAGATAGGAGTACAGTTATACACTTCGAGGACAATACCAAGCGCTAAGGGGTTGCAGCCATTTTGGAGCACAGGATTAGAATTTCAAAATGATCTTGACAAACTAGAGAAATGGTCTGAAATAAATAGGATGAAATTCAGTAAGAACAAAAGCAAAGTACTATGCTTAGGAAGGAGCAATCAATTGCACTAATAGAAAATGGGAAATGACTGCCTAGGAAGGAATATTGCAGAAAAGGATCTGGGGGTTATACTGGATCACAAACTAAGTGAGAGTCAACAGTGTAATACTTTTGCAAAAAAAGTAAACATTATGGGGTATTAGGAGTACTGTAAGCAAGACACTCTATTCAGCACTGATAAGGCCTCAACTGGAGTATTGTGTGCAATTCTGGGCACAACACTTTGGGAAAGATTTGGACAAACTGGAGAAAGTCCAGAGAAGAGCAACAAAAAATGATAAAAGGTCTAGAAATCATGACCTATGAAGGAAGATTGAATACACTGGGTTTGTTTCGTCTAGAGAAGAGAAGAATGAGAGGGGATATGATAACAGTTTTCAAGCACATAAAAGTTTGTTATAAGGAGGAGTGGTAAAAATTGTTCTTAACCTCTGAGGACAGGACAAGAAGCAATGGGCTTAAATTGCAGCAAGGGCAGTTTAGGTTGAACATTAGGAAAAACTTGCTAACTCTCAGGGTGGTTAAGCCCTAGAACAAACTACCTAAGGAGGTTGTTGTCAGGGACCAGGGGTCTCGAACGCTGGTCCACAGGGTTCTCAAGAGTAAGGCAGTCCCAACCTGCCACCCAGTGACCTGCTACCAGCTGCGAGAATAGCCGCTGAACTCTTGCAGAGGACTTCAGTCATAGGATCTGACTGGTCAAACTCTGGGGATCCTGATTGGCCACTAGCCTCTATTTAACCCATGCACAGGAACAGAACGTTATCCCTGCAGCGGGGCTCTTTCTGATATACTTGCTCCTACTGCCTGCAGCTGATCTCCTGGTAACCTGCCCTGCCTGCCTCCTGATACCTGACTCTCAGTTTGCTGTCTGGCCTGACGTGGACTCTGATGTCCTGGTATCGGATCCGGCCTGACTCCTGCTCTGATCTCTTGATCAGACCCCCATGTCACAGTCGTGACAGTTGTAGAATCTCCGTCACTGGAGGTTTTTATGAACAGGTTAAACAAACCCGTCAGGGATGATCTAGATAATACTTAGTCCTGCTTCAGCGCAGGGGACTGGACTAGAGACCTCTCGAGGTCCCTTCCAGTCCCATATTTCTATGATGTCTGCCTTGGACGACACTTATATTAACAAGTTGTCCACATATGGATAAACAAACATCCCCTGCCTTCTTAGGTATGCTGCGACTACAGACAGGCACTTTGTAAATACCCAGGACACTGAACCCAAAGGGGAGGACCTTGCACCAAAACCAGTCCTTTTCTACCACAAAGCACAGGTATTTCCGTTGACAAGGTGTTACTGAAATATGAAAATATGCGTCTTTTAAGTCCAGACCTGCAAACCAATCCAGAAGGGAAAGAGAAGGGATTATAGAAGTTAGAGAAAGCTTGTGGAAATGAAACTTTTAAATGTGTTTAATTTCCTTAAATCCAAACTGGGACGAAGGCCCCCCTCCTTTTTTGAAATGAGAAAATAACACAAGTAAACAGTGTTAAAGGTAACACTTGTTCTGAGGTCCAGACGGAGGCAGACCTGTTGCGAGAAGAGGTTTTTAATACATAAGGAGCAAAAGAAAGGTGAAGCGGGAAAGGAAACCTCATAACTGATGACATCAAGAAAGCTGAGGTGTTTAATGCCTGTTTTGCTTCAGTCTCCACTAAACAGGGTAATGGTGACCAGAGACTCAACACAAGTAATACTGACAACCCGGGGGAAGGAACACGAGCCGAAACAGAGAAAAAACGGGTTACAGAATATTTAGGTAAGTTAGATGTATTCAAGTCAGCAGAGCCTGAAGAAAGACCATATGCACAGAGTAGTTATCAATGGCTCGCTGTCAAGGAGAGGGTGTATCCAGTGGGGTCCTGCAGAGGTCAGTCCTGGATCCAGTACTAGTCAATATTTTCATTAATGACTTGGATAGTGGAATGGAGAGTATGTTTATAAAATTTGCAGATGACACCAAGCTGAGAGGGGTTGCAAGAACAGGAATAGAATTCAAAATGACCTTGACAAAATGGAGAACGGATCTGAATTCAAGAAGATTAAATTCAATGAAGACAAGTTCATAGTACTTCATTTAGAAAGGAAAATTCAAGTGCACAAATACGAAATGGGGAATTGCTGGCTAGGTGGTCATACTGCTGAAAAGGATCTGGACATGTGATGGGGTTTACAAGCCCCATACTGAGCACAGGCAAAAGGGAGAGGACAGTCTTCCCTGCTTACAGCAATCAGGCTGATCACACCTGTGCACTGTTGCCAGAAAAGCCAATCATGGAGACATGAACCCACAGCTGTGACCAGTAAAAGAAACAGGCCCATCTATAAAGTGGCATTTGCCAGTCAGGCCAGAAAACCATCTTTGGCTCTGGTTGTACATATCTTTGTCCAGACGGATCTGAGGTATAGGAGTGCCTTTGTCCATAATACTTCTTGTGTGGATCTGGTCTGCAATCAATATTCTTACTCCTCGCTGTGGTCATTCTCGGTTCAGAAAGAACTGGAGACAGCAATACCCTTGGCTGGACAAGGAAATGGGAGAAAAATTCTTCGCTGGGAAAACAGAGGGTGTTTTAGGTGGTGAAACTAGAGGAGAAATTCAGAATTCTTCTAAACATCCTCTCCTTTCTGGAGAAACACATATCTGAGGCTGTTGCATACATCTTCTGCCTGTTCACTTACTATACCTGCTTCAATCTCTTCCTGAGCCAGGGATGGATCTGATCTACGAACCTTGACTACTATCTGCTGTGGTGCTGCAGCATTCCCTCATCTCACCAGTTACTTACGTCTCACCTTCAGAACTGGCTCATCCGGATCCAAGAATATCGACTCACAAAAGCTTATGCTCAAATACATTTGTTAGTCTCTAAGGTGCCACAAGTACTCCTGTTCTTTTTGCGGAAAGGAATCTTTCCTCACCTTCCCATGAGGATATATATCATGCATTGGCTCCTTAAATATGTTTTGTTTAGAAAAATCTTTCTCCCATGGATTGGCTCTTTTCAAAGAGGCTGACACTGCTGAGAGCTGTCTTGCCAGTCAAAACTTTATCCAAAAGATTGTCTGTAAACAAAGAGGCCCGCACCTTGGTGGGTTTCCTTTTCTCATCCTTGTCACCAGATTTTTTGAGCACTAGATGGAGAGGAGGAAGATTTATCTTTCTTTCTAGTAGACATGTCTGTGCCAGCCTGTGGGCTTTCCTGGAATCTTGTCCTTTCCAAGTTCCGGAGGATTTTGCCAACTGTGCTTCTTGTAAGAGAATTGCTTGAAGCCTCTTTTGTCTTTTCTTCTTTGATCTCATTGTGAACACTGAGCAAACTGAACACTTGGAGGGTGAGTATCCTTCACATAAACATGGGAGGCATCTAGCATGTGTATCTGATGCCAGGAACACTACCAGATAAAATACACAACTTCTGAAACCAGGCTTGTTCCTCAGTTCCATACCAGGTAACTAACTTACTGTAACTATATTATTACCTAACTGACAACAATTTAACTACTTCATAACTAGGATTTAAACCAGCTAACTAATCACAGCTCTGAGGGGATTTTGGCGCCTCACACAAAACCATTCCCCTGCTCATGGTTAGAAGGAACCGAGGCTGTAGGAGCGCCGCGTCCTGTTTGTACCCTCACCTTGGAATTTCCCATGTTCCCGGAGGACAGGGTGAGGGAGACATGTGAGCACTCCAAAGGCTGCTGCTAGCTAGAGTTCTACCCTTCAGGCTGCGCCAGTCAAAGCAGCCCATGAGTAGGAATAGGCAGAGCACACTCAAAGGAGAAAATGGGGATAAAACCCATTCATCTCACTGAAGTGTTGTGAAAACAAATAAATTAATGTATGCAAAGCATTCAAGTACTACAGTGGTGACCCCAGAGACAAGCCACTGGGGAAATCTGTAATTCTGTCTTCTGAGCAAGGTTTGAAGTGTGCAATAAACAAGGAATAGGGTCACACATTGAACAATAAGGAGAACACAGACTATTGAACAGCTGTTCATTCTGTGAGCACTGTCCATCCTATGCACTGAATGAGGCAGGATTTGTGTGGAAACGACAGTATGTGATTGTATAAGTAATGATTGACCTAATGTAGCTGCACAAAGGGGCTGAATTAAGATTGCACAGGCAGCCTTAATTCTGGCATTTCCTCAGTTTTGAGAGCTTGACCCTGCAATCTTCTTTGAATGTAGTTTTTGTGTGTGATATGTATGTTTTGCACCTTCTTCCAGAACAGCTCACATTGACCACTATGGGGACCGGGTATTGGGATAGGGGGCTGTGACGTTATTGACATACTCTGGGACCGTATAGATCATTCTTGCAACCAAGGTCCTGTAGTGGCACCAAATCTTGTATACAGGGGGTCTAATAAGGTGTCTAAGACGAGGTTATGGTTGGCTGGTTAGGATTATGCTGTCTATATGTGTGTATCATTTTTGTAGTTAAAGTTGTAAGTATTGGCTCTATGCTGTCTGTATTTCAAACTTGTGCTCTGCTTCTGGGTGACACCCCAGACAAGTTGGTGTCAGCTCTGCCTAGCCTGCTGGATGGCCCATTAAGGACCCTCAGCTACACAACTGACCCAGTGAGAGAAGGCAGACACGCCTGGGGACGCAGCCAGGTATGCAGGGACCTGCCTAGGGACAGAACTCTGAGGTGTTTCCAGGCCATGGGATGGGCAGCTTGTCTTTGGAACAAACAAAGAGACCACATGGCAAGAGACTATAAAAATCTGCTGCAGCTCCTCCATCTGGTCTTCAATCCTGCTTCTTACCTCTGGAGGGACTTTGCTACACTGAAGCTTTGAACCAAGGACTGAAAGACCCATCCCAGCTGGGGATGTTCTCCAGAGACTTGATTTGAACCTGCAGTTTATTCTATCACTGTTGCAAGCCTGAACCAAGAACTTGGCCATCACTGTATGTCATTGATTCCATTGAGCCCAATTCTAGCTCTCGTCTCTCTCTTTTTCCTTTAATGAATAAACCTTTAGATTCGAAAGGATTGGCAACAGCATGATCTATGGGTAAGATCTGATTTGTATATTGACCTGGATCTGGTGCGTGGTCCTTTGGGATCGAGGGAACCTTTTTTTCTTTTACTGGGGTATTGGTTTTCATAACCATCTGTCCCCATAAAGAGTGGCACTGGTGGGGATACTGGGAAACTGGAGTGTCTAAGGGAATTGCTTGTGTGACCTGTGGTTAGCCAGTGGGGTAAAACCAAAGTCCTCTCTGTCTGGCTGGTTTGGTTTGCCTTAGAGGTGGAAAAACCCCAGCCTTGGGCTGTAACTGCCCTGCTCGAAGCAATTTGTCCTGAATTGGCGCCTCTCCGTGGGGTCCCGCCAGAACCAGCCTCGTTACAGAGGCCTCTTGGTCTGATCTGGCCTGGCAACTGCTATATTCCCGAAGAAAAGGTCAGGTTATAGGAGCTGATGAAAGGGTCCTGGGTAGAGTCGTACTTGCTCTTGTCAATTAGGACATGAGCCAAAGCATATTAATCTCTCACATCTCAACACTGAAGATTGGGACCCAATTTGGGATGCAGTTTGGGGCTGTATGCAAACCCATCACACCACACAGTATGACTCTGTGGTAACTACACCTAAAGCGTTGCATTCAAATTCTGGCCTTCTCGTTACCAGAAAGATATTGACCCACTGAAGGGAGTCAGAAGAAGAGGAATAACTGATCACGGGGTTGGAGGAATTAATCTAGGAGGAAAAATTAACGGAACAATAAAATAGCATGGTAGAACACACACAAGTCGGCAATGCCAAACGGCCCCCTTGTGTACATGCAGCATTATGATACAGTCTGATTAAATGACCACAGACTGTCTCCCAAATTATACATTACGATATACATGTTTCTTTAAGTCCTCACACACATGGGGATCTTGAAATGTTTTCACTCTGCTCTTTTACACTATGTGCCCTGTTCTAATGCTCCAATCAATCTTTACTGACACACTTTTAATAGGAGAAGTTCTGTTATCAGCACCCCCATACTTCACATTTCCTTTTCAACCAGCAGCAGATGTGTAAACAGACCAAGTTCTGGTGTCGTCTTCTTCCATCCCCTCCGATTTCTGTGCCCCACCTTGCACCTACCCCTCTGCCCATCCGGCCGCTGTTGAAAGGCAGGCCAATGAAGCTGAAAGCAGCCTCCTGGATGAAGTACGGATTCAGGATGCGGATCTCATGAGCTTCTCTTGGGACACGGGTTGCCACTGACTTCCAAAATCCATCAGATGCACTCTAGGGAATGGAGACAGCAAAACAAGCACAGGTGGTTAGATAACACAGATGCCACGTCCCTGTCATCCTCTGAAAATCCACCAGGGACAGCTGTTCTCATTCTCCCCTTGGACACAGCCTTAGTACTGGTCACAGCTGATCAAAAATCATTAGCCAAACATCCAAGAAAATCTCTAACTGATGCCGTATGCCGCATACTCCTCCTGTGCGTGAATCATATTTTCCCATGTCCCACTTCTACCCTAGATGTACTGTCATCCCTCGCTGGGTCATACTTGAATTAGGCTGTACGCTTATAAGGCACTATCTTGCTCTGTAAACTGCCATGCACGCGCACGGTGCGGAATAAAAAAACCCAAACAAACCATAAATAAATAGGACAATTGTGTCTTCCCCATAAATTGGTCTTCCTAGAGTGTTTACTCAGCAAACCTGAGAGACCAGGGGGATGGACACAGCCACTTTGCTTTGGAAGCTGCCCCTATGAGCACTTCTCATTCTGTGCCAAGCTGGCCTTTTCAGAGCTACCCTGGAGCCACTAGCCTCCAGAAATATCCCACAGCTGCAGAGAGTGGAAAACATAAAAAAGGAGGGAGAAACACAGGACATTGGGATGGGGCCAATTTAGAGAGAACTGTCCTACTCGCCTTCCAGTGTCCTCCCACTGGGAAACTACTTGGAATTAACATGCAGTAGAAGAAAAGAGACAGCGAGAACATTCATGATCATAACAAGAACAGGGAGAAGGTGGCTGATAAAATGAGAGATAATGACCGTGGATAGTTTCTCTCCGTTTGAATTCAATAGCCATCCCTTTTTGCATTCACCAAATCTCGCACATGTGAAAGGACGAACTTTTTCTGGGCAATAACTAAGCAGTGATGAGTGTTTCAGAGATTCGCCCACTCTTGGCAGACACAGCCCTTCAATGCACAGGTAACCTTGTCCTCAGCTTCTTTACCCAATTATTCACCCTTAGGAAGACACACCCAGATAGAACGTTGTAGGTGTAAAATAAAACTGCTAAAGAAATAATCATGTCTGGTGGATCTAGGCCATGACTACCTGGTAGCGTTCTGGTTCTCTACATCAGAGGAAAGCAGAATTTAAACATGGGAAGAACTAAAGGGCTTTTCACCCATTAGCAGCCATCATGCAGTAACCAGACTTGCTAGGTGAGGTGAGGTGTTTGCCACAGTGACCCGGGAATCTCTTAATCCCGAATGGCAAGGGGATGCAGAAGGTTACAGGCCTCTCGTGGGTCACAGATTTTAGATTAATAGATTAAGACCAGAGGGGACCATTGCGATCAGCTAGTATGGCCTCCTGCATAGCACAGGCCAGAGACCTGTCCCCAAATAATTCCTAGAACATGTCTTCTAGATAAACATCCAATCTCGATTTAAAAACTCAGCGATGAAGACTCCACCATGACCCTTGGCAAATTGTTCCAGTGGTTAATTCTTCTCACTGTTAAAAATTGACGCCTTACTTCCAGTCTGAATTTGTCTAGCTTCAATTTCTAGCCACTGGATCAAGTTAGACCTTTCTCTGCTAGACTGGAGAGCCCGTTATTAAATATTTGTTCCCCAGTTAAATACAGACTGTGATCAAATTACCCCTTAACCGTCTCTTTGTTAAGCTAAACAGATGGAGATCCTTGGATCTATTTCCTTTAATCATTCTCAGGGCTCTTCTGGGAACCCTCTCCAATTTATCGACATCGTTCTTGAACTGTGGGCACCAGAACTGGGCACAGGATTCCAGCAGCGGTCACACCAGTGTCAAATCCAGAGGTAAAATAACCTCTCTGATCCTACTCGAGATTCCTGGTTTTGCAGCCCAGGATCACACTAGCTCTTTCGGCCACAGCGTCACACGAAGAGCTCAGGTTCAGTTGATTATCCACCATGACCCCCAAAACTTTTTCAGAGTCACTGCTGCCCAGGCTAGGGTTCCCCCATCTTGTAAATATGGCCTATGTTCTTTGTTCCTAGAGGTATACATTTGCATTTAGCCGTATCAAAACGCATGTTGTTTACTTGTGCCCAGTTTGCCAAGCAATCTAGATTATTCTGAATCAGTGACCTGTCCTCTTCATTATTAACCACTCCCCCAAATATTGTGTTATCTGCAAATTTTATCAGTGATGATTTTATGTTTTCTTCCAGGCCACTGATAAAGACATTAAACAGCATAAGGCCAAAACCTGATCCCTGTGGGATCCCCTGGGGAATCAGACCCACTCAATGATGATTCCCCAGGTCTGGGGTGTCCATTCTAGTTCACCAAAGGGTGTCAGGTGAGGTCTTGAATAAATGCCTGAGCCACTCTGGTCATCAAAATCATTGTGACATGTACACAAACTATACAAGGAGAAATGTATGTATATACGGAAGTTATGTTCCTGAAGTCAGTTGGTACTGGTCACCGCGAAGGTGAAAAACAGGTTTTCTGTCGGACAAGAATGTTTATTCAGCGACCTGTTATTATGTAAATTGAGTGTGAGGACTTCAGAGAGAGAACGAAGGACTGGTCTACGGTGAAAAGTTCCCTCGCCATAGCTACGTCTCTCAGGAGTGTGAAACATCCACACCTCGCAGAGACACAGTTAAGCCAACTTAACCCCCAGTATAGAGAGTGCTGGGTCAATGGAAGAATTCTTCCATCAATCTAGCTACTGCGTCATGGGGAGATGGATTCACTATGCAGACAGGAGATCCCCTCGGCACAGGGAGTCTCCACACGGAAGTGCTGCAGCTCTGCTGCTGTCGTGTTTCAAGTGCAGACAAGCCCTAAGTGTAGACACAGTCGAAGAGAGTGTGAGAGAAATAATGGGGAGGAAGAACCGTATCTGGAGATGCACTTCAAAGGTTTGCCTGACTGTATGCGGCGAGCAGAGAAGACACCCAGGCACCCTTCACCAAGGAAGAAAGAAAGACAAGTGCTTTTGCTTCATGGAAAAGAGGTCTCAACCAGACTTGGTTGAAAATGCTGAAGAGAATTTTGGGTGAGACAAAGCTTCAGGAGGTTATCGTGTTAGTTAGGTTTATTCTCTAGAAAGTATTATGATTTTGTTATATATTTAACCATTTGTTTCCTACATTCTTACTCACTATTACTTGAATCTTTGATGATAAACTTATGGTTGTTTTCACTATAAATGCATCTAAGTGCTGTGGTTAAGCAAGGTGGTGGTCCTGAGCGAACCCAGACAAGCTGGTGTGTTCTCTCCTTTGGGAACAGCAGGGCTGGTAATTCTGTCAGTGCTCAGTGGAGAAGGGCTGGACACTGCAGGGAACGCTCTGTGAACTCGGGGGCTGATGTGTGCTACCTGTACAGAGAGCGCGAGGCCTGCAGACGCCTGGCAGGCAGAGCTTGTGCTGCCAGAGGCTGGTGGTTTTGGGGAGCTGACCCACAGCAGACACAGACAAAGCTGCCTCACACTAAGGGCAGGTGGTGGTGAGGTGCCTCACAACCCTGGATACCCCTAGGGAGCATCAGTCACAGACCTCACAGGATCGAGCCATGTATGCTGTGATTTCCAGACCAGAAACAACAGAAACACGGACTTCAAATACATATATGCAGCACGTGTCTAGTAAGTACACAACTCCTCCTCAAATGCTGAAGGGCAGGGCCTGGGAGGTACTGCCCAAAAAATGCCAGGTGCATCTAGAACCATTTCAAGTACTTGGAACATTAGCTCTGGACCGTGGCTACTCCCTCCACAATTCCACTACTTTTGTCACGGTAAACTCTTGTTATCCCCCCAAAACCACCAAGCTGAATATAAGCATAAGATACAGTGAACTGAAAAACAGTGAAATCCTGCCTGCCTGCCTCCCAAACTGACCTCTGCAGTCAGTTACACATTTCCCTCACTCTGACAAAAAAAAGTACAGACTGCCTGAGTCTTTCATACCCTAGCTGTGGGAAAGAGTAATTGACTGCGGAGTGGAACACTTCATAAATCCAGTGACAGCTGTGCCCTGACAGATAAGGAAGTGGGGCCTTTGACTCATGTCTAAAGTGGATTAAGCATCTTTATTTACTGCTTTCTCCAAGTGTGGTGTCCACTGCTTTACAGACCATTGGGAAAACAGACTGTGTGAGAACGTACCCACATTTGGGGGAAGCACACCACAAATAGAACAGCTCCAACAAACACAGGCCCCCTATTATAAATAGGGCCCTATCAATATCACCGTCCTTTCCGGTCAATTTCACGGTCATGAGATTTTAAAAATCGTAAATGTCATGATTTCAGCGACTTGAAGCTGGAATTTCAGGGTGTTGTAGTTGTAGGGGAGGGGTTGCAAGATTATTGAGGGGGGTGGATTCACCACTGCCACCCTTATTTCCGGGCTGCTGCTGGCAGGGTCTGCCCTCAGAGCTGGTATCTGGCCCACAGCCACCGCTCTCCAGCCACCCAGCTCTCCAGGCAGCGCAGAAGTAAAGGTGGGTGGCCATACCACGACCCCCTAAAATAACCTTGTGACCTCCGCTGCAACTCCCTGTTGGGTCAGGACCTCCCATTTGAGAAACGCTGGTCTCTCCTGTGGAATCTGTATAGTACAGGGAAAAAGCACACACACCACCAGATCTGACGGTCCGTGACACGTTTTTCATGGCCATGAATTTGGTAGGGCCCTAATTACCAAGGTACTAAACAAAGACTGTCAAACCCATTCTCAGCCATTTTAGACTAACCCATCATAAACAGTCACTGCTTCTACCAGCAGGAGGGAATGGGAAGGAATGGCACCAGAACACTGCATGTGAGGGGACTCATTTTCTGCAGGCCCAGTCGTCTGGAAAAGACGATGCTGTAGGGAACATGGCGGGAGCACTGTGACGAGCTCACAACCACTCCACTGCCCACTTCTCCCAGCATTAAGCACAGTATGGAAAGCTTTAGAAATACCTGGAAGGAGCTTCTGCTTTCTGCAGTACTAGCCCCACCCAGCAAGAGGTGATGTAGGCAATAAGGTGTATTGCCTAGTCCCATCATTCCTTCAGCTCCCCAGGCGTTCCTTGTGCTCCTCCATGACTTTAATCAGCGTTTTGTGCTATTGTCTTTGACCAAAGCACCACCGCTCAGATGGCTTGGTCCCGCCGTTCCACCTCTCATCACAGGTCAAACATTTTGTTTGCCTGGTCTCTGGGGATTATCCCCAGCACACCTGAATTCCAAGGTAATTTACATAAAAAAGGAAATTTATTAGAACAATTGGGAGAAGCCCTATGCTCGGACAGTACAAACAGTGCTATGCAAAAGGGGCTGAATCAAATTCCCCTTTGCAAACACACACAAATGTTGGGGAAGTTCAGATCTGGAAAAAAAAACTGCAAATGCCCCTAGCTTTATAATCATAATTATATAGTAATAAGCAACATTACACAGCCGGTGGGGACAGGGAATGAGGGTGCATACTGTTATCCAAATGAAACAGTGTAAGATGCCCAGATGCTGTGACAATCCTGTTATGGTCCCATGTCCCACCTCAAAGGTCGCTGCACTTCAAAGGCAGATTAAGCTGTTTGTGTACCGTACACATTCCATGTCCACACGATAAGAGTGTTCTAAGCTTTAATTCAGATTGTGACCTTGGTAAAAGTGATCTGAGAGCTTTGGATGGAAAAGCCTACAGAACTGCAACGTTCTCCTTAGAGCACAGGTGGGGAACCTCTGGGCTGTGGGCCAGATCTGGCCCACTGCTTCTTTTCATCTGGCCCGCGGCAAGTCTCCACGCCGCAGGCTAGATGACCCGAGCCTTGGCTCCCCCCGTGGGGGTGGCGCCGCGACCACTGGCTCGCCAGCATGTCTCTGCAGCCCCTAGGTGGAGGAGCTATCAGGGAAGCTCTGCGTGCTGCCACCGCCCCCAGTGCCGGCTCCGAAGCTCCCACTGGCTGGGAACCACAGCCAATGGGAGATGCCGGAGAAGTGCCAGAGGGCGTGGGCAGCGTGCACCGCGCAGAGCCGCCTGGCCCCTCCACTTAGGAGCCGGACACGCTGGCCACCTCGGGGAGCAGAGCAGCACAGAGCCAGGGCAGGCAGGGAGCCTGCCTTAGCTCCATTGTGCCACTGACCGGAAGGTAAGCGCTTCCCAGCCATAGCTTGCACCCCACACCCTCTCCTGCACCCCTACCCCAGCCCAGAGCCCCCTCCTGCACCCAAACTCCCTCCCAGACCCCAGACCCCCACACGCACCCCAACTCCCTGTCCCAGCCCTGAACCCCTTTCTGCATACAAGCTCCCACCTGGAGTCTGTACCCCGAACCTCCTCCCACATCCCAACCCCCTGTCCCATCCCCATCCCCACCCCAGAGCCCACACCCCCAGACGGAGCTGCATCCCCTCCACTCCCCAATCCCTTGCCCCAGCTTTGAGCCCGCTCCCACACCCCAAACCCCTTGGCCCCAGACCGGAGCCCCCTCCCTCACCCTGAACCCATTTCTGGCCCCACCCTAGAGCTTAGGGAAGCCCCAAGCTTCCATGCCCCCCACAGGGCTGGAGCTGCGAGCACTGGCATGCCCCCCACCCTGGGGCTGTGTGTGGCCCCCAACTGATTTTTGATGTGGGTCAATGGCCCCGATAGAAAAAAGGTTCCCCACCCCTGACTTAGAGAGACAAGGGGGTGAAGTCACATCTTTTATTGGACCAACTGCTGTTCATGAGAGAGACAAGCTTTTGAGCTAACAGAGCTTGTCTTCAGGTCTGCCAGATGTACTCAGAGCATCATAGCTAAATACAAGGTGGAACAGATTGTTTAGCAAAGAATCACAGAATCGCAGGACTGGAAGAGAACTCGAGAGGTCGTCTAGTCCAGTCCCCTGCACTCATGGCAGGAATCATAGAATCATAGAATCTCAGGGTTGGAAGGGACCCCAGAAGGTCATCTAGTCCAACCCCCTGCTCGAAGCAGGACCAATTCCCAGTTAAATCATCCCAGCCAGGGCTTTGTCAAGCCTGACCTTAAAAACCTCTAAGGAAGGAGATTCTACCACCTCCCTAGGTAACGCATTCCAGTGTTTCACCACCCTCTTAGTGAAAAAGTTTTTCCTAATATCCAATCTAAACCTCCCCCATTGCAACTTGAGACCATTACTCCTCGTTCTGTCATCTGCTACCATTGAGAACAGTCTAGAGCCATCCTCTTTGGAACCCCCTTTCAGGTAGTTGAAAGCAGCTATCAAATCCCCCCTCATTCTTCTCTTCTGCAGACTAAACAATCCCAGCTCCCTCAGCCTCTCCTCATAAGTCATGTGCTCTAGACCCCTAATCATTTTTGTTGCCCTTCGCTGGACTCTCTCCAATTTATCCACATCCTTCTTGTAGTGTGGGGCCCAAAACTGGACACAGTACTCCAGATGAGGCCTCACCAGTGTCGAATAGAGGGGAACGATCACATCCCTCGATCTGCTCGCTATGCCCCTACTTATACATCCCAAAATGCCATTGGCCTTCTTGGCAACAAGGGCACACTGTTGACTCATATCCAGCTTCTCGTCCACTGTCACCCCTAGGTCCTTTTCCGCAGAACTGCTGCCTAGCCATTCGGTCCCTAGTCTGTAGCGGTGCATTGGATTCTTCCATCCTAAGTGCAGGACCCTGCACTTATCCTTATTGAACCTCATCAGATTTCGTTTGGCCCAATCCTCCAATTTGTCTAGGTCCTTCTGTATCCTATCCCTCCCCTCCAGCGTATCTACCACTCCTCCCAGTTTAGTATCATCTGCAAATTTGCTGAGAGTGCAATCCACACCATCCTCCAGATCATTTATGAAGATATTGAACAAAACAGGCCCCAGGACCGACCCCTGGGGCACTCCACTTGACACCGGCTGCCAACTAGACATGGAGCCATTGATCACTACCCGTTGAGCCCGACAATCTAGCCAGCTTTCTACCCACCTTATAGTGCATTCATCTAGCCCATACTTCCTTAACTTGCTGACAAGAATACTGTGGGAGACCGTGTCAAAAACTTTGCTAAAGTCAAGAAACAATACATCCACTGCTTTCCCTTCATCCACAGAACCAGTAATCTCATCATAAAAGGCGATTAGATTAGTCAGGCATGACCTTCCCTTGGTGAATCCATGCTGACTGTTCCTGATCACTTTCCTCTCATGTAAGTGCTTCAGGATTGATTCTTTGAGGACCTGCTCCATGATTTTTCCAGGGACTGAGGTGAGGCTGACTGGCCTGTAGTTCCCAGGATCCTCCTTCTTCCCTTTTTTAAAGATTGGCACTACATTAGCCTTTTTCCAGTCATCCGGGACTTCCCCCGTGCGCCACGAGTTTTCAAAGATAATGGCCAAGGGCTCTGCAATCACAGCCGCCAATTCCTTCAGCACTCTCGGATGTAACTCGTCCGGCCCCATGGACTTGTGCACGTCCAGCTTTTCTAAATAGTCCCTAACCACCTCTATCTCCACAGAGGGCTGGCCATCTCTTCCCCATTCTGTGATGCCCAGCGCAGCAGTCTGGGAGCTGACCTTGTTAGTGAAAACAGAGGCAAAAAAAGCATTAAGGACTAAGTATTATCTAGACCAGGAGTGGGAAAACTACAGCCCATGAGCCGGATCCGGCCCATGAGTCGTTTTAAGCCAGCCCATGAGCTCCCACGGGGTAGTGGGGTCCGGGGCTTGCCCTGCTCCGGTGCTCCCGCTGGGGCGCAAGGTTGGGGGCTGCACCATGCAGCTCCCAGAGCCATGTCATGGCCCCGCTCCAGCTCCTACGTGCGCCAGTGGCCCCCTCTGGCACTCCAATGGGAGCTGCAGGGGCAGTTTCTGTGGATGGGGCAGCGTGCAGAGCCGCCTGGCCCTGCCTCCGTATAGGAGCCGAAGAAGGGACATGCCACTGCTTCCGGGAGCTGCTTGAGGTAAGTGCCGCTCGGAGCCTGCACCCCCTAAGCTTCTCCCCATGCCCCAGCCCCCTGCCCTAGCCCTGATCCCCTTCCTGCTCTCCAAACTTGTCGATCCCAGCCCAGAGCACCCTCCTGCACCCCAAAGCCCTCACCCCCAGCCCCACCCCAGAGCCCACACCCCCAGCCGGAGCCTGCACCCCTTCCCGCACCCCTACCCCAGCCCTGATTCCCTCCAAACCCGATGCCTTGGTCCTAGCCCTGATCCCCCTTCTGCCCTCCAAACCCCAATGCCCTCTGAACCTGATGCCTCGGTCCCAGCCCAGAGCACCCTCCTGCACCCCAAGCCCCTCATCCCCAGCCCCACCCCAGAGCCTGCACCCCCAGCCAGAGCCTGCACCCCTTCCCGCACGCCTACCCCAGCCCTGATCCCCTCTGAACCCAATGCCTTGGTCCTAGCCCTGATCCCCCTCTTGCCCTCCAAACCCCAATGCCCTCCAAACCTGATGCCTTGGTCTCAGCCCAGAGCACTCTCCCACACCCCAAACCTCTCATCCCCAGCCCAAACCCAGAGCCCGCACCTCCAACCAGAGCCCTCACCCCCTCCCGCACCCCAACCCCAATGTTGTGAGCATTCATGGCCCGCCATACAATTTCTATTCCCCGATGTGGCCCTCAGGCCAAAAAGTTTGCCCACCCCTGATCTAGACCATCCCTGACAGGTGTTTGTCTAACCTGGTCTTAAAAATCTCCAATGATGGAGATTCCACAACCTCCCTAGGCAATTTATTCCAGTGCTTAACCACTCTGGCAGGAAGTTTTTCCTAATGTCCAACCTAAACCGCCCTTGCTGCAATTTAAGCCCATTGCTTCTTGTCCTATCCTCAGAGATCAACAAGAACAATTTACCTCCCTCATCCTTGTAACAACCTTTTATGTACTTGTAAACTGGTATCGTCCCCTCTCAGTCTTCTCTTCCCCAGTTTAAACAAACCCAATTTTTTCAATCTTCCCTCATAGGTCATGTTTGCTAGACCTTTAATCATTTTTGTTGCTCTCCTGTGGCCTTTCTCCAATTTGTCCACAGCTTTCCTGAAATGTGGTGCCCAAAACTGGACACAATACTCCAGCTAAGGCCTAAACAGTGCGGAGTACAGCGGAAGAATTACTTCTCACGTCTGGCTTACAACCCTTATGGTAACACATCCCAGAATGATGTTTGCTCCTTTTGCAACAGCGTTACACTGTTGACTCATATTTAGCTTGTGATCCACTATGACCCCTAGATCCCTTTCTGCAGTACTCCTTCCTAGGCAGTCAGTTCCCATTTTGTATGTGTGCAACTGAATGTTTCTTCCTAAGTGGAGTACTTTGCATTTGTCCTTATTGAATTTCATCTTATTTACTTCAGGCCATTTCTTCAGTTTGTCCAGATCATTTTGAATTTTAATCCTATCCTCCAAAGCGCTTGCAGCCCCTCCCAGCTTGGTATCGTCCGCAAACTTTGTAAATGTACTCTCTATGCCATTATCTAAATTATTGATGAAGATATTGATCAGAACTGGACCCAGAACTGATCCCTGTGGGACCTCATTTGATATGCCCTTCCAGCTTGATTGTGAACCACCAATACCTACTCTCTGAGAACAGTTTTCCAACCAGTTATGCACCCATCTTACAGTAGCTCCATCCAGGTTGTATTTCCTTAGGTTGTTTATGAGACAGTCATGTGAGACAGTATCAAAACCCTTGCTAACGTCAAGATATACCACATCAACTGCTTCCCCTCATCCACAAGGGTTGTTACCCTGTCAAAGAAAGCTATCAGGTTGGTTTGACGTGATTTATTCTTGACAAATCCATGCTGACTTATCTATCATCTTATTATCTTCTAGATGTTTGCAAATTGATTGCTTAATTATTTGCTCCATTATCTTTCTGGGTACAGAAGTTAAGCTACCTGGTCCGTAATTCCCCAGGTTGTCCTTATTTCGCTTTTTATAGATAGGGACTATATTTGCCCTTTTCCAGTCCTCTGGAATGTCTCTGGTCTTCCATGACTTTTCAAAGGTAATTGCTAATGGCTCAGATATGTCCTCAGTCAGCTCCTTGGAAACATCATTCTGGGATTTATTAGCAAAAGCATTAACACATATTTCAAGAGACCATTCAAGGTGAAGGGGCCTGTTAACTCCCCTCCTATCATAGGGGGGAAAGAAAGGGAGGGGTTAAGTGAACTTCAGATTGTTGTCATCAGCCATAAACCCAGTGTCACCACTCAGTCCATGATTTTTAGTATCTAGCAGATATTGCAATGATCTTGGGGTTCATTAAACAACAAGACAGTGAATGAGAAAGGCACAAAACTTTTAAAAACAAACTAGAGAATGTGCGCGGTGAACTGCGGTACACAGCTACATTGCGTTCTCACCCCTTGCTTCCAGGGCATGGCTCAAAATTCCTGTGTTCATAATACTGTCCCTTATGAGGGAGCCTCTCTAAATTATATTTGTGTACAAACATATCTCTACATCTTCCCTCCTAAAAGCACCAATGAGCTCTCACATACATATACAGAAACAGCTCACTATTATCTGATAACACATACGTTACCTTCTCAACTCGAGTACATTTCCATAAACCCAGCATGTCAGCTACCAAGAGAGGAGAGATTACCAGCACCTCACGCTGGAGTGAGTCTTTACCACTCACTTTCCTCAAATACCCCTTTTCCAGGTAGGTTGGCAAATCTCTATGAGACTTGCAGGAGGTTTAATCTCCACTGCTGATCTCAGTATCAACCTTTCATTACAGTCTGCCTCGTTCTTTTTTTCCTTGGCAGTTTCTCCTCTGTCTGTTGATGATAAACAATCAGTCAGTTGGTGAATGCCAGAGTCCACATCTACCATCAGTGTTTCAGAACTTTCTGGGATTACCCTAAGGCCTGGTCTACACTAGGAAATTAGGTCAGTGTCACTCAGAGGTGTGAAAAATCTGCACCCCTTAGCAATGCAGTTAAACCGACCTAAGCCCAGGGACAGACAGTGCTAGGCTAACAGGAGAATTCTCCTGTCAATCTAGTTACTGTCTCTCAGGGAGGCGAATTACCTACACCTACCTACCTACGATGTGAAATTGCAGAACTACTAACTGTAGTCTGTAACCTATCATTTAAATCAGCTTCTGTACCAGATGACTGGAGCATAGCTAATGTGATGCCAATTTTTAAAAAGGCCTCCAGAGGTGATCCCGGCCATTACAGGCCGGTAAGCCTGACTTCAGTATGGGGCAAACTGGTTGAAACTATAGTAAAGAACAATATTGTCAGACATATAGATGAATATAATATGTTGAGGAAGAGTCAACATGATTTTAGTAAAGGGAAATCATGCCTCACCGATCTACTAGAATTCTTTGAGGGGGTCGACAAGCATGTGGACCAAAGGGATCCAGTGGATATAGTGTACTTAGATTTTCAGAAAGCCTTTGACAACGTGCCTCACCAAAGCAAAGTAAGCTGCCATGGGATAAGAGGGAAGGTGCTCTCATAGACTGTTAACTGGTTAAAAGGTAGGAAACAAAGGTGTGACATTGCACTCCATACGATTTTATGAAAATATGCTAGTGTGTGTGAATATAACTGGAATATGCTTTATGCAAAAGGTCTCTTGTAAGGTATCATTACAAAGCTTATAACCTATTGAGTGTGGTCATCCTATTTGCATGAATGTATCAGTCTTGTATCTGTAACTAGAAATATGAAATATAACTCTGAGATCCTATCATAATTATGCAAAGTGTGGGCCATTAATGGTGGTTTGGAATCTTGATGGCTCCCATCAACTAGGACAATTGGTTGTAAATGGCTCTGTTTACTTGCAAGCCTTCCTGTGAGTCAGGCTAGGAGGAATGAAGGGCTTGGGGTCTCACAGGACATGTGACTATGTCACTTGGTACTGGAATCCATCTTAAACCCGGTGCTTTTCCATTTAGAAGGAGGGGTGGGAACCCAGAGAGAGACAAAGGATTCCTGCCTGGTGCCAAAGCTATAGAAGGGGGTGGAACAGAACAAATGGGTCCCAGTCATGTGGAATCCCCTGCTTTTCACCTAAGATGCCTGCTGAACTTAACAAGGATTGTACCAGGAGAAAGGATTGGGCCCAGACTAGGAAGGAGTCTAGTCTGTGAAAGAAACTTATTGGAACATCTCGGAGGGTGAGATTTACCTGTATTCAGTTTCTTAATGTATTAGGCTTAGACTTGTATGTTTTGTTTTATTTTGCTTGGTAACTTACTTTGTTCTGTCTGTTATTACTTGGAACCACTTAAATCCTACTTTTTATATTTAAAAAAATCACTTTTGCTTATTAATTAATCCAGAGTAAGTAATTAATAACTGGGGAAGCAAGCAGCTGTGCATATCTCTCTATCAGTGTTACAGAGGGTGGACAATTTATGAGTTTACCCTGTATAAGTTTTATATAGAGTAAAACAGATTCATTTGGGGTTTGGATCCCATTGGGAGATGGGTGTCTGGGTGCTGGAGACAGGAGCACTTCTTAAGCTCTTTTCAGTTAAGTCTGCAGTTTGGGGGCATGCGATTCAGACCCTGGGTCTGTGCTGGAGCAGACGGGCGTGTCTGGCTCAATAAGGCAGGGTTCTGGAGGCCCAAACTGGCAGAGAGAACGGGCTCTGAGGTAGTCTCAGCACATCAGGTGACAGTCCCAAGGGGGTTTCTGTAATCGAACCTGTCACAAAACGGTAGGTATAAATGGTCAGTTTTCAGAATGGAGAGAGGTAAATAGCGGTGTCCCCCAGGGGTCTGTTCTGGGACCAGTCCTATTCAACATATTCATAAATGATCTGGAAAAAGGGGTAAACAGTGAGGTGGCAAAATCTGCAGATGATACAAAATTACTAAAGATAGTTAAGATCCAGGCAGACTGCGAAGAGCGACAAAAGAATCTCTCAAAACTGGGTGACTGGGCAACAAAATGGCAGATGAAATTTAATGTTGATAAATGCAAAGTAATGCACATTGGAAAGCATAATCCCAACTATACATACCCACACTGTCAAAAATTTTTTTCATAAGGTTCATTATTATCCCTATAGACCGTTCCACAAGTCCATTCACCGGAAAACTGAAGCCCAATATTGCTAAAGACTTCATCTGTGATTCCATGTCTGGAGAAGATTCCCTTCACGCCAGCTATCGTTGATTTACTGCCAGTACTGTGCGGCGTGCACATTTCTGGATACAGAGAACAATAATCTGTGACTATTAATTAATCCTTTGACTGCCAGGTAAGCAAATCAGCGCCTACTTTCTCATAAGGCCTTTGTGGGACTGGGCAAGGTCTCAGCACCTCTGCCTGTTTGAATGGCTTGATTTCAAGCATGAAAGCAATTTCCAATCACGGAGTTTGACCCATGGCCAGTACATCACTATGAGTCTGTGTCCCTACGTTCATCCTGTTTACAAAACTATAATGGCTCATTTGAAAACTTATAATTTGCCAATTATTGTCCTGGTAAAATATGTGACAGTGTGGGTGACAGTGGGACCCCACTGGAAACGCCTGCTCAATGATGATTTCTCCATGTATTACATTTTGAGACCTATCAGTTATCCAGCTTTTAACCCATTTAATGTATGCCATGTTAATTTTATAATCATTCTATTTTTTTAATCAAAATGTTATCCAGGAAAAAGTCAAATTCCTTACAGAAGTCTAAGTCTATTACATCAACATTATCATCTTTGTCAACCAAACTTGTAATCTCATTTAAAAAGGTATCAAGTTGGTTTGACAGGATCTATTTTCCATAAACCCATGTTGACTGGCATTAATTACATTACCCTTTCTAAATTCTTTCTTAATTAAGTCCCATATTAGCTGCTTCATTATCTTCCTTGGGATTGATGTCAGACTGCCAGGTCTATAGCTACCCAGGTCATCCCGTTTACCCTTTTTAAATATTGGCACAACATTAGCTTTCTTTCACGTTGTTCCAAAAATTATTGAAAATCAACAATAATTCTCCAGCAAGCTCCTATGCCAGCTCTTTTAAAACTCTTGGGTGCAAGTTATCTCGACTTGCTGATTTCAGAACATCTAACTTTAGTAGCTACTGTTTAGTATTCTCCTGAGATACTAGTGGAATAGAAGGCATTTATCATATGCTATGACTATCTCATCTGTTTTTTCCACAAATACACAACAGAAATATTTTATATGTATCAGTAGAGATCTGCTAGAGATTGGCTGAGAAAACAAAATCTAAGCATGTGCTTGTTCAAGCCCCGGGCTACAGGGCTGGAGCAGAATTTTTTCTGCAATTGCTCCACCCCAACTGCCTTTGGCTACTGAGACACGGTCATTGAGAGCAGGGAGACTCTCTCTCTCCTGTACTCTCAATTGTACTGCTGCACTGGCACTGAGGCAGCAGGGAGGAGGTGGTGCAACCTGACTGGAGTGAAGAGGGATGAAAAGAAGAGATGGGTGTGCTGAGGATGGAGCGACAAGGGCAGTATGGGACACTCGGGGGTGGCGGGAGTGAGGGACATGGGGTCTGTAACCACTAAAAACACTCCTCTTCAGAAACTGGAACATAACCAGGGAGTCCTGATTCCCAACATTTCTCTGCTGCCAGTAAACAGCTGTGAAACTTACCCGGCACCGCATATGAATGAGGATGACAGAAAGAAATCCTGAATAGCTACTGACTTAGTGAGCACCATTCTGTGCACAGAATGAGATAGGAGTACGTGATCCTGTAATTAAAATGAGCCCAAAGGGGTAGAAGCCAGGTTACATGCACAGCCTGAATTACGGCCTTTCCTAACATTTGAGTGCTTGACTTTGCAAACAATCTAAAAAGAGCAGTAACTATCTCAGAGGCAACACAGAACTGTTGATAGTTGCGGGGGGTTGGGGCCTGTGACTGCCCCATGCATTGCTTAGGGGTGTAGAACAGAAGTTTTTCAAACTGCGGGGTGCACCCCATAAGGCGGCATGGAGGAACATTGTGGGAGGAGCAGCGAGGCCTGGTGGCTATGCCAGGCAGCTCGGCCAGCCCCACGAGGCAGGGCTCAGGGAGGGAGTGCCACTTGCACCCCGACTCAGCTTAGAAGCTGTAGCCAAATGGAAGGCAGGGCTGCAGTGTGAGGGGAGCACTTTTCCCTGGGCAGAGCTCCTGCTACAGAAGTGGGAGAGCGGCCTCTGCCCTGGGAACAGGCACGGGGCATCCACCCCAGGGCAATCGGGAAAGCAGGCAGTGGGAAGTGCAGCAGGGAAGGAGAAGCAGCCCCATGTAGCGGGGGGGATCAGCCCTCAACCAGCTGACCTGCTGCTTCCCCCTTCCCCGCGCTGGACACATGGGGAGTGCTGCCATCAGGGGGAACTGCTGCCTCCTCGCTGCAGGGCATCCGGGTGAGAGGCAGCCCGAGGCCTTGCCCACTCCCATTGCCCTAGGGGGCAGAGTCTGCAGTGGTCCCTCTGGATGCATCCCCTTGGAACATTGAGCTGCTGCTAAATGGAAGGCAGAAATCGGGGCGGGGTGGGGGGGGGGCGGCGCATGTGTCACCTCTGAACTATCGATTGCCTGGACTACATCTCCAGCAGTTTCTGCACAGGTTACAGGAGTTAAATGGAAACTGGTTTTAAGCTACAAACAAAACCTTAACCACCACCAAAGCTTTTTGCTTTGCACTTTTCATAAAAAGGTAACTTAAAAAACATAACACAGTTTGGTTTAACCTCCCCTCTTGCCTGAGGCTATCGGGACCAGAGTTTCAGAGTGGCCCCTTACAGAGCAATGCTAGCAGCCTGAGGTTTGTGTTTCACTTTAGTTTTACAAGTATTTTCTATGTCAGCTTAGCCTCTGGGCTTCTTGGTTCCTAAGAACAAACCACCCTCAAAACCAGATAAGGCCTCACCTCTGGTAGCCAAATAAACTGCTATTACTGGGAAACTGACAGCTGCGCATACCCTTGCTCATTGCCAAGAGTCATCAGCCAAAGGAAGGGCCCTGGGGGACAGCCCTTTACTAAGAGCACTCACCCGCTGATGGCCAGTGGGACGTAAGGGGCGAGGCAGTCAGCTCAGGCACCTGGGGGGCAGGAAGTTCAGGGCCTTGGAGATGGTCGCCAAGACCCCATATTGCAGCCAGATGAAAGCAAGTCTCCAGGTGCCCGAGCACAGGCGTTCCATGCGTTCATGCGCACACTTGGCACAGCGGGATGCCAAGGAGGAAGTGCAATGGGAATTTAGCTGAAGGTGGGGTGCTGTGGGCGGAGAGGACGGCAGGGTTGAGCTGAGGTATTCATTAGGGAATGGAGGAATTTGTGGGAAGTAGCTAACGGTTCCCTCACTCCCTGGGAGGTATCCAGCAGAGGGCTCTGTGATCAGACTGACACTGAACAGCTAAGCAGAAGTTGTGTCAGTCACGCACCCACGTGGCTGTTCGGGCATCTGGCTGCTCCTGCTTTTGGAGGGCTCTCTGCATTCCTCACTGTGGTGCTCTCTCGCCATTTGCAAGTTATTACATCAGGATTTCCTCACAAGAGTGACAGAGTGTGAGAAAGATAGCCCTACACACAAAGGGGAGATGGGAAATTGACAGCACCCGTACGGAAGCCAGGTGTGACGGCCAAGCTCTCCTTCCTTCCATACTCCCGTGCCTTCCCTGAATTACAGCCTTAACTGGCTTCCCTCTGCAGCCCTGGGAGTAGGCCCTGCACCTGCACTGCCCTGGAATGACGCAGAGAGCAAGGCTGAACGCACTCATTTGAGCAAAGCCAGCTTGCATCTGATTGTTCTAAAATGTCAGCATTTCCTAGGCTGTTTTGCAAGGCCTCAAATGCTGCTGTTACTACGCATTAAAGGGCATGTGTCCGTATCCCCCAGAAAAGAGAACCACAAGTCAGGCTGCAGCCATCCTGGGCCAGCGTGGAACTCTGACCATCCCACACACATCTGTGTGGCTTTACCAGGCTCTGGGTGTTACTGGGGTGAGGTTTAACCCAACAGCAACAATGGATCAGGTTTACAAGGGGCAGAAAAGCCAAAGGGAGTAGATTGGAACAGGAATGGGATAGAGGGGAAGGGGAGATGCCACAGAGGATTCTTCTACACGTGGGTGGCCCTGCAAGAATAGCTGGGCAAATACCGGTGGTGCTCTCAGATAGCTTGGGGTAGATACAAAATACCTGTGGATATTACCCAGCTCTGGGCGAATCACCTGCCTGATTTGGTGCTTTCAATATGGCTGTTCCTCTGGCCCTTTGTTAGTGCTACTTCCCTAGCTGCCTTTGTCTCTTTCTCAGCTCCTTGTGGCTCTGCAATGGTTCAGGAGTCTCCCTTTCATCTCTCACTATCTGCCTCATCTCACTCCCTTCCACTTCTTGCAGCTCCTCCTGCCGAATCTTTTCTCTTTGAAACCTTTTCCTCGGGAATTTCACTAGGCTGAATCTGGGAAGAAAATGCAGCAGGTCAGAAGAGCGCTCCTCACATTGCTACGTGTGCGGCAGGCGAGGTCTCAGGATTGTCCTTCTTGTCAAAGAGCCGAAGGAAACTAGTTCCTGGCCCACGCTTACTGGCGTTCTCACCAATATGGTTTGGTTCTGCAAACCCAGCCGTTTTGCGATGTCTCTCGCGGTTTGTGGCTTGTTTGCCAGCTCGCCACAGGCGCACTGCACTGCACCGCACCACCGCAATGCAAACCACAGGCAGCCTGCTACGAACGCCGCCAGCTTTCCGGAGTTGGTAGCACGCTCCAAGCCTCTTGCTCCCGGCGTTCACCCAGGGCAGCCACGATCCTGTCTCGTATAGATGTGCACTTGATTGGACACAGCTGTTCAGTGAAGTTTCCAGAGCAATTATTTTCTCCCCCTCATGGAATCCCGGCACAGGTGGTGGGCAGAATAGGCCAGGGCAGGCTCAGGCTCCCGGCACAGCTGCAGGACACCGGTTGCGGGGTTTGCAGGACGACGTTTTTGCTTATTATGATGTCCCATGCAGGTCTGGGGCAGCTGAGGAGGCGGTATCTGCTGTTCAGTGTCCTGAGTTCATCAGTCATCTCCCAGAAATCCAGGGAGATGACTGATGAATCCAGGAAACTGAGCAGCAGATACGGCCCCCTCAGCTGCCCCACAACCTGCACGGGGCATAGGAAAAGCTCAGGTGGTTCTTTGGGAAAAGACACACTTTTTCCGTGAGGCGGCTTGGGGTCTCCGAAGGGAAGGCGAGGTGCTGCTGGGAGGGGGTCTGGCCAGCCAGGGGTCCTCCAGCCGTGGGGGGGGGCCTTGGCCATCCTGGGGGGTCCTCTAGCTGTAGGGGAGGGGTGGGGCCTCTGGTGGAAAGAGGCCTGGGGGGACTAAGCTTCCCCAAATGGGGGCTCCACCCGCTACCCATGAATCCTGTCCTTCTTTAGGCTGAAAGGAGGGAAACCGGACAACTGACAAGCACCATCCACATTTCTCTGCAGCCAGGTTCATGAGCTCTTTTTGGTTACCCCCTCCAGCCCTGGGAAAGGCACATCTGGGTACAACAGGCCACAAAACCAAGTGAAGTCAACAGAGCAAGACGTCCAGTGCAGTGGCACCACACAGAGGCAAGTGGGAGAAGGATCTGAGCTGGCTGAGCCCCAGCCCAGAGGCCAGTCACAGCACTCTTAGCAACAGCAGTAGATCCCAGCAGAGCGAGGGGCGATGCTGCCTTGCCCATGGGGACACAGTGAACCCACTGACCCTAGGAGCACTTGCCCTGCAAGGGAAGCAAGCAGGACACTTGTTAAGGGCACGGGCAGTGGGTGAACCCCTGGCTAGGGGGAGGCTAGCTCCCTTCTGCACCCACCAGAGCCCAGCCTCCCTAACCCCCCCCACACTGGGGCTGCTGGCCCCTGCCCCTGGCTAGTGCCCCCAGCATGCCCCCGCCCCCCAGCCCCAGAGCGCCGGGCAGCCCGACCCCCGGCTGGCTAGCCTCCTCGCCTCTGAAGGCGCCCCCTAGCTGAGCTGCCCGCCCCAGCGCTGGGCAGGCAGATCGGCCCTGGCCCCAGCGCCAGGAGGGTGGGTGATGTGACACGGCACGGCCCCCGGCCTGCCTGCCCCAGGGAACGGCAGGCAGGATGGGGCCTGAGGGTGGAGCATGGGCAGGGGGATCTCAGGCTGTTTGGGAAGGCAGCGCCTTCCCGTGCTTACGATACCCCCCGCCCATGGTTAAGGGCATCTAAGTCTGAGTGTTTTCCTGGAAACACAAACGTCCTGGGGGCTGGGGAGTTCCCAGCAGCATTAGGAGGGCAGGGTCAGCAGAGAGAGGGATATGCGCTCAGTAGCTACAAATGCTATTCCTTGAGGGATGGACCTGGGGGCCCACTCTCAGTATAGGGTTCAAGGTGTAGTTTTCAATCCCCCAGAGGAAAGACAGGGGGATTTTAAACAAGAGAAAATAACCCTCCAGGCATGTGAACTACACACCCAAGTGGCTGTGAGGCTGTATTCTTTCCCTCTCCCTTCCCTTCCCTTGCCATCCCCTCCTGTGTCTATCTGCTTCTCTCAGACCACTGACTGGGTGCCTAAGGTAATATCTTCTATTGGACTAACTTCTGTTGGTGAGAGACAAGCCTTAGCACCTTTCCCAGCCCTGAGGAAGAGCGGCATATGGCTCAAAAGCTTCTCTCGCATACCACAGAGACGTTGGTCCAATAAAAGATATGACCTCCCCCATCTTGTCTCTCTAGTACCCTGGGACCGACATGGCTCCAACAGCACTGCACACATTGTCAGCTACCTGGCTCCAGCTGCCCTGTAACATGCTATGCACATCTTTGGCACTAGCTAAATAGTGAATAAACAGGCAACGCGCGCCAACCCACAAGCACAACCTGGGGGGGCCAGATTACACTGCAATGTTGGCCCAGCATGGCAGGGTTGCATAGGGGCCCTTCCCTTTCTTCTCCAGAGCCTGTTTCAAAGGGAGGGCCAGCCCCACTCAAAGCCTGGGCCCTCAAAGAGCCCAAACAAACCCCCGTACTTCTGATCCTGCAAGCGGCTCACCTACGGGAAGCACGGTCACACTTTTTCATAGAATCATAGAATAATGGAGTTGGAAGGGATCTCTGGAGGCCATCTAGTCCAACCCCCTGCCCAGAGCAGGACCAATCCCAACTAAATCATCTCAGCCAGGGCTTTGTCAAGCCTGACCTTAAAAACTTCTAAGGAAGGAGATTCCACCACCTCCCTAGGTAACGCATTCCAGTGCTTCACCACCCTCCTAGTGAAAAAGTTTTTCCTAATATCCAACCTAAACCTCTCCCACTGCAACTTGAGACCATTACTCCTTCTCCTGTCATCTGCTATCACTGAGAATAGTCTAGATCCATCCTCTTTGGATCCACCTTTCAGGTAGTTAAAAGCAGCTATCAAATCCCCCCTCATTCTTCTCTTCCGTAGACTAAACAATCCCAGTTCCCTCAGCCTCTCCTCATAACTCATGTGTTCCAGTCCCCTAATCATTTTTGTTGCCCTTCGCTGGACTCTCTCCAATTTCTCCACATCCTTCTTGTAGTGTGGGGCCCAAAACTGGACACAGTACTCCAGATGAGGCCTCACCAATGTCGAATAGAGGGGAACGATCACGTCCCTCGATCTGCTGGCAATGCCCCTACTTATACACCCCAAAATGCCATTGGCCTTCTTGGCAACAAGGCACACTGTTGACTCATATCCAGCTTCTCGTCCACTGTCACCCGTAGGTCCTTCCTGCAGAACTGCTGCCTAGCCAGTCGGTCCCTAGTCTGTAGCGGTGCATGGGTTTCTTCCGTCCTAAGTGCAGGACTCTGCACTTGTCCTTGTTGAACCTCATCAGATTTCTTTTGGTCCAATCCTCTAATTTGTCTAGGGCCCTCTGTATCCTATCCCTGCCCTCCAGCGTATCTACGACTCCTCCCAGTTTAGTGTCATCCGCAAACTTGCTGAGGGTGCAATCCACACCATCCTCCAGATCATTAATGAAGATATTGAACAAAACCGGCCCCAGGATCGACCCTTGGGGCACTCCGCTAGATACCGGCTGCCAACTAGACATGGAGCCATTGATCACTACCCATTGAGCCCGACAATCTAGCCAGCTTTCTATCCACCTTGTAGTGCATCCATCCAGCCCATACTTCTTTAACTTGCTGACAAGAATACTGTGGGAGACCGTGTCAAAAGCTTTGCTAAAGTCGAGGAATAACACGTCCACTCCTTTCCCTTCATCCATAGAACCAGTTATCTCATCATAGAAGGCAATTAGATTCGTCAGGAATGACTTTGCCTTGGTGAATCCATGCTGACTGTTCCTGATCACTTTCCTCTCGTCTAAGTGCTTCAGAATTGATTCCTTGAGGACATGCTCCATGATTTTTCCAGGGACTGAGGTGAGGCTGACCGGCCTGTAGTTCCCAGGACCATCCTTCTTCCCTTTTTTAAAGATGGGCACTACATTAGCCTTTTTCCAGTCGTCCGGGACTTCCCCCGATTGCCATGAGTTTTCAAAGATAATGGCCAATGGCTCTGCAATCACATCCGCCAATTCCTTTAGCACTCTCGGATGCAACGCATCCGGCCCCATGGACTTGTGCATGTCCAGATTTTCTAAATAGTCCCGAACCACTTCTTCCTTCACAGAGGACTGGTCACCTCCTCCCCATGCTGTGCTGCCCAGTGCAGCAGTCTGGGAGCTGACCTTGTTCGTGAAGACACAGGCAAAAAAAGCATTGAGTACATTAGCTTTTTCCACATCCTCTGTCAGTAGGTTGCCTCCCTCATTTAGTAAGGGGCCCACACTTTCCTTGGCTTTCTTCTTATTGCCAACATACCTGAAGAAACCCTTCTTGTTACTCTTAACATCCCTCGCTAGCTGCAACTCCAGGTGTGATTTAGCCTTCCTGATTCCATTCCTGCATGCCCGAGCAATATTTTTATACTCATCCCTGGTCATTTGTCCAATCTTCCACTTCTTGTAAGCTTCTTTTCTGTGTTTAAGATCAGCAAGGATTTCACTGGTAAGCCAAGCTGGTCGCCTGCCATATTTACTATTCCTTCTACACATCGGGATGGTTTGTCCCTGTAACCTCAATAAGGATTCTTTAAAATACAGCCAGCTCTCCTGGACTCCTTTCCCCCTCATGTTATTCTCCCAGGGGATCTTGCCCATCAGTTCCCTGAGGGAGTCAAAGTCTGCTTTTCTGAAGTCCAGGGTCCGTATTCTGCTGCTTTCCTTTCTTCCTTGTGTCAGGATCCTGAACTCGACAATCTCATGGTCACTGCCTCCCAGGTTCCCATCCACTTTTGCTTCCCCTACTAATTCTTCCCGGTTTGTGAGCAGCAGGTCAAGAAGAGCTCCACCCCTAGTTGGTTCCTCCAGCACTTGCACCAGGAAATTGTCCCCTACACTTTCCAAAAACTTCCTGGATTGTCTGTGCACCGCTGTATTGCTCTCCCAGCAGATATCAGGATTATTGAAGTCGCCCATGAGAACCAGGGCGTGCGATCTAGTAGCTTCTGCGACTTGCTGGAAGAAAGCCTCATCCACCTCATCCCCCTGGTCCGGTGGTCTATAGCAGAATCCCACCACGACATCACCCTTGTTGCTCAGGCTTCTTAATCCAGAGACACTCAGGTTTTTCTGCAGTTTCATACCGGAGCTCTGAGCAGTCATACTGCTCCCTTACATACAGTGCTACTCCCCCACCTTTTCTGCCCTGCCTGTCCTTCCTGAACAGTTTATACCCATCCATGACAGTACTCCAGTACTTTTTAATGAGGAACTCCACCTCACTCAGCTAGGACAATCTGATAAGGTGGAAGAATCCAGCCATGAATTGCTTAAAGCACATCTCTCTGCCTTTCAATAGTAAAAGCAGTGGGGGCACTACCACACACATAAAACTGATAAAGGCCCCCATATCTCCCATGCTCCCCACTCCTCCATCCTTATAGAGCACAATGGCTCCTTCGCTAGTGAAGGTATGCAGATCCCCCCCCCGTCTTACCTTCCTAAAGCAGATCACCTGCCCCATGCCTGGGCAAAACACTTCTCCAGTTAGCCAGTGTCTGACCTCTGTACCTTACACTGACACCATCACCCAAGGTCCCCTCCCAGTCACGAGCTGAATCTTTGCAAGACACTCTTAAAGGAGAAAAATGGCAAGACCTTCCTCCCACAAGAACCTGAGCGGCACCTTGGCTAGGTTCCCAGACACATCCAATTATCAAAAGCAACCAGCAATTTTTGACTTCCAGAGGCTGGAAGCTTGGTGCTGTCTGAAAATCAGGCCCCTTTCTGGTAGCTCAGGCTAGGCACTCCAAATCGTGAACCAGTTTGGGAAATCTTAGGCTCCAGCACTAGGCAGACGCTGCTGGATCACTGTATGTGTACATTATTTGTGTCACGAAGACGTGAAATACTGCGGGGCTTCCCCTACCTTTCAACCTGCTGCTTTCAGCTGTGTATTTCCGATTTCACCCCATGTGCTTCTTTACTGCCTGCACTACAGACACAAACAGAAACGCTCTGACGCTGACAGCATAGGAAGTTCTCCAAGAAAACAAGGCACCTCAGAGAGTTATTCTCTCTCACTGGATGGGTGTCACTCAGATACACCTTCACTCCCCTCGTCCCCCTGATGTTTTCCCACTATGAAGCAGAGACCTTCCCAAGTACTGAACTGATAAATGCCACACCTTAGAAAGGAAGTTTTAAAAGAAGCCACATTAGAGAAATCCAACTGATCTGACATCAGGCTTCAGCCTCAGTTTGATTTTGTTTCATCCTTTTTGGAAAGCGTGGACTCTGGCACATATTTAAAAACCTAAGAACTGGGTCAGACCATGGTCCATCTTGCCCAGTATTCTGTCTCCGACAGCGACCCATACCAGAGCTTCAGGTGGAGTGTACAGAACAAGGTAATTATGGAGAGCTCCATCTGTCTTCCACTCCTGGCTTCTGGTACTCAGAAGTTTAGGCTCTCCCCGAGCATGGGGTTGAATCTCTGACCATCATGGCTAATAGCCATTGGTGGATCTACCCTCCATAAGCTTATCCAGTTCTTTTTGAACCAGTTATATTTTTGGCCTTCACAACCCATAGCAATGAGTTCCACAGGTTAACTGTGCATTATGTGAAAAAGCACTTCCTCTTGTTAGTATTGAACCTGCTATCTATTAATTTCATGGGCTAACCCCTGGTGTTTGTACTGTGCGAAAGTACAGGCACACCAGGCATGATTTTATTGACCTCTGTCATATCTTTCCTCAGTTGTCTCTTTTCTAAACTCAACAGCCCCAATCTTTTTAGTTTCTCCTCATGTGGAAGCTGTTCTACACTCTTGATCATCTTTGTTGCCCTTCTCTGAACCTTTTCTAGTTCCACTGTATCCTTTTTGAGATGAAGGCCCAGGTGTTCCAGGTGTGGGTGCACCATGGATTTAGCTAGTGGCATTATTATATTTTCATACCCTTTCCTAATTGTTCCTAATATATTGCTAGATTTTTTGACTGGTGTTGTGCATTGGGTGGAAGTTTTCAGAAAACAATCCACGATTACTCCAAGATCTTGGTCTTGAGTGGTAACAGCTAATTTAGATCCCATCGTTTTGTGTATAAGGGGGATTATATTTTCCAATGTGCATTACTTTGCATTTATCAACATTGAATTTCATCTGCCATTTTGTTGCTCACGCAACCAGTTTTGTGAGAACCTTTTCTAACTCCTTGCAGTCTGCTTTGGATTTAACTAACTTGAATAATTTTGTATAGGTAGTAGTTAGGTTGACACAGTGTTAGTGTAGACGTTGTGTTGATTATGACGACTGTTACTGGCCTCCAGGAGCTGTCCCACACTTACAGGGCTGCAGCTGAGCTGCTGTAGCCATTTAGTGAGCCATACCTCCATCGACAGGGGAGCGTCTCCCATTGGCATGGATACTCCTCTTCCCAAGAGGCAGCACCACTGCCGACAGGAGAAGGGCTCCCGTCAACACAGCACTGTTTGCACCAGGGGTTAGGTCAGTATAACAGTGCTGCTCAGGGGTGTGGATTTTCCACTCTCCTAAGCAACGTAGTTTTACCCGCATAAGTCGGGAGTGTAGACCAAGCCTGAAGCAATTAGCTGGCAGCGTAACTGGTAATGCCTGAAATGGGGAGAAAGGCGGGCATGAGGAAGTGAAAAAGCCACAGAAAGAAAGAGCTGTGGCAGTCACAAGACACTGCAGCGCCCCGGTTTGCACAGCTCACTGAGAACCTCCTAGCTCTCCCCACTCAGGTAGGGATGTAGCTATTCGATCCCCATCTCCGCACAAACATGCACTGTCACACTGACACAAGGAACAGACAGGAGTGTTACAATACCACCTGTGGAGGCTCTGAAAAGGTTTCTGCTCAGATGTAACTGGATTAGATCTGGACAGTGCGTTCCCACTGGGGAATTACAATCTTTCCAGGTCACGTTGCATCTGAGGAGCACAAGTAGGTACCAAGGCCTGGAAAATGCTATTCTGTAAATGGGAAAAAGAAATAAAACTGCATCATGTCCACTAAACAGCTCAGCAATGAGAACGGGGGGAGGGAGGTGCAGTGGGTCAGGACTGAGGGGCAGTGGCTGTACTGTTAGAACTCCATGGGGAGACCCGGGCTGGAAGAGCAGGGGCAGCTGAGCCTGGTTGTTAGGGCCTCACTTTCATAAGCACTAAAATTCAGCTCATCAGCTGAAGGGGAATTTCAAAAGAAACTAACAAATCCCCACCAGGTGCAGGCCCACAGCACCGTCTGAAAGCTGCAGCAAACGTTTGCAGAGAAATTCTAGGACTCCCACTCAACGCAGTAGGGCAGCACTAGCCTGTTCTGGAATTAGAGCTGGGGTTGCTTTCCCACAGGAATGACGCAGGGCCAGTCTACACGAGCAGTGCTACAGCAGCCAGGTGAAAATGTGCTCTGCTGCCGGGGGACAGCTCTCCAGTCCGCGTGCTCAAAGCACCTCCCCGAGCGGCTGCAGCTACGTTAGCGGGAGAAGCTCTCCTGCCGACACAGCGCTGTCTATGCTGGTTGGTGTAACTACGTCAGTGTTACTTACCTGTCAGTGTAACGTCCATCGCTCGGGGGTGGCCTATTCACACCCTGCAGCGACATAAGCTGTACCGACATAACCTACAGCGTAGACGAGCCCTCAGGGACCGATTTTCTCTCCCCACTACTTAGAATATCATAGAATATCAGGGTTGGAAGGGACCCCAGAAGGTCATCTAGTCCAACCCCCTGCTCGAAGCAGGACCAATTCCCAGTTAAATCATCCCAGCCAGGGCTTTGTACTTTCTTGTTTAAGGAGTAGGGAGGGGCACTGGCCCACCAAGGGAGTTACACCTCACAGCTATCACAGAGTCATTAGCCCGCTGTAGCTATGCCAGTCAATTTCCCTTGGGGACAAGCTCTTAGAAAACTGCCTCTCACTGGGGAGCCCGGGGCGGGATGTTCTGAAAGTTCGAAGCACTGGCTGATCCCACAGAACTTGATGGTAAAATTTCCAGCGAGAGGGGTGGGAGCAGAGTGAGGCCAACACTAAGCACTTCTGAAATCCAGCCTCAGAGTCCAGCGCTTGCTGTGTATGTCAAGGCCTCTTTGGCTTTTGTTCATTTCTGCTACAAAAAGTTTCCTCTTGAAATACATTCATAGATTATAAAGAAGGGACCACTGTGCTCCTACAGCCTGACCTCCTGCCTAACAAGGCCCACAGGACTTCCCTGAATTGGTTGCTGTTTGAACTAGAGCACATCACTTAGAAAACATCCAATCTTGTATTAAAAAATTCCAGTGATGAACAATCCACCAGGACCCTTGGCAAATTGTTTCAGGGGTTAATGACCCTCGCTGGTAAAAATGTGAGCCTTATTTCCAGTCTGAGTCTGTCTAGCTTCAGCTCCCAGCTAGTGGATTGCGTTAGATCTTTGCTAAATTGAAGAGGCCTCTATTTTCAAATTTCTCTTCCCACCGAGACACCTCCTATAGACAGTGATCAAATCACTTCTTAACCTTCTTGTTAAACTGAACAGATTGAGCTCCTGTGTCTTTTACTACAGGGCATTTCCCCCCCCCCCCCATCCTTTAATCATTCTTGTGGCTCTTCTCAGAACTCTCCCTCGTGTTCCACATCAAGAATTCATTGTTCTAACTCCTCACCATATTCCCCTGCAAGAGTCTCCCACCTGACACTCTCAGGGGAGTGATGGCTAAACAAGGAGTGATTCTAGTGAAGAGAATTCTTGACAAGCCACACCAAATCCAAACTTACCTTTAACCTCTTTTCCACCTTCACCCCTCCCCTCTCTGCTCAGTGAAGAACTCTTCCTAGGGGATTCCACAGCAAGAGCAACCCCAAAATGAGACGGAGAAGACGACACAGAGCAGAGTCAGGAAAACCAAAGTCTATTGCCAGCTCTTTCTAAGGCTTTTTCTGCAACCTAGACCAGTGGTTCTCATCCAGGGGTCTGGAGCCCCCTGAGGGGCCACGAGCAGGTTTCAGGGGGGCTGCCAAGCAGGGCCAATATTAGATTCGCTAGGGCCCAGGGCAAAAAGCGGAATCCCTGCCGCATGGGGCTGAAGCCCGGGCCCCTGAGCCCCGCCATCTGGGGGGTGAAGCCAAAACCTGATCAATATAGATTCACGGGGGCCCCAGTCAATTGCCAAGCTTGCTACCCCCTAATAAAAACAACAAGGAGTCTGGTGGCACCTTAAAGACTAACCGATTTATTTGGGCATAAGCTTTCGTGGGTAAAAAACCACTTCTTCAGATGCATCTGAAGAACTGGTTTTTTCCCACAAAAGCTTTTACCCAAATAAATTGGTTTGCCTTTAAGGTGTCACTGGACTCCTTGCTGTTTTTGTGGATACAGACTAACCCGGCGACCCCCTGATACTTGACTACCCCCTAATGCCGGCCCTGGCTTTTATATGCAGAACAACAATTGTGACTCAGGTGGCTGTGGAGTTTTTATAGCATGTTGCGGGGGCTCAGAAAGAACGTTGAGAACCCCTGACCTAGACAAGTATCTATCATCTCTGTGCCTAATGCGTCTCCACTGTACAGGGGGCTAATCATGCTTCACCACATTGGTATGAGCCTGATTCATTAATCTCTGCCAAGTGTGTAAAGATCCTTGGATGGAAAGCACTGGGGAAGGGCAGAGTATTATTTCCAATCAGTAGTCTTAGACTTTTGAGTTCAAGTGGATTAAATATATGGACTACTTTATATATGATCTGACCAGTACCCTCAGCATGCAGAGGATCACATCAAGAACAAGCAAGACCACATCCTCTAGATACAGACTTTGCAGTGCACCCCCTCCAGGAAACTGCTCCCACAATAGGCACCAACTTCAGTAGTGCTGGGAGGTGAAAGGTGAGCTGCGACGTGGGTGTGGCATGGATGTATTGAGCACAAGTTCCGTTTTTACAGCACCCACGACTGCCTGTGCATTCCTGTGGCTGATATTGGGACAGTTCTACCCTGCATACACATAAACATACATTGTGAACACGTGGCAAACTAAACAAACCACCCCCTGAATTTCACCCGTGCGGATTTGTGAGCGTTCCTCCTGACAGCAGAGCATTTTCTAGCTGAGCTGAGCTGGGTGAAAAATGCAACGCTCCTGTGGTGCATGCCAGGTGCCGATGGAGCAACCCTCCTCTCCTGGCTTGCCTGCTCGCTTCCAGTTAGCTGTACACGGACAGAGCGAGGCACAAGCCTGCCTCTGCGAGCCAGGAGGCCCAGTTCAGCTCGGTTCCAGCAGTGTAAATCCCCAGCAACACCACTGGTTTTAACAGGCACTTGGTGTTACAACGGTGCAGGCAAGAGCAGATGTAGGTCTGAACAACGTAGCTGACGTCGATGTACTCAGATCGACTTACCGCGGTGTCTTCACTGTGGTAAGTCAACGGCTGACGCCCCCCCGTCCACTCCGCCTGCACCTCTCGCTCCGGTGGAGGACCGGAGTCGACGGGAGAGCGCTCGGCGGTCAATTTATCGCGTCTAGACTAGATGCGCTAAATCGACCCCTGCTGGATCGATTGCTGCCTGTCGATCCCACGCGTAATGTAGACAAGCCAGTAGTCCGCAGTGTGAGAGAGGACAGGACACTGCAGGAAAGAGATTATTGGGGAGAAACTGGACATCAAGATGACACCCTTAAGGCCAGCTGCAAAACAAACATCGTTTGAACATTATTCTGATTAATCCTGTATCCCACAGGCAAGGGGAGAAGTGGCACTTTTGGAAGACGGCCTAATTATTTTGTCTGAAGACATGGCTATGCTGCCTGCAGCGAGGAGCTAAGCAGAGGCTATGCGAAGTATCATGGATCCAGGCAAGTGACTCCATGGTTAAGGAAGATGTACAGTGTTGTTATAAATTGGATTTTGGTGCTAACTTTCTGAAGAAATGTTCTAGTCTTCCTGAAATCCCTTAAGAAAGATGCAAGGAGCTTTTGGGGGAAATGATGACAATAGCTGGATAAGCCGTTAGCATCTGCAACCTTGTCTGTGTCCTAACAAACTGTTTGTCTGGGAACAACCTGCGTGTTTCTATGACGCAGTGGAGAAGTACACATGGTTTCAGCAAAGTCGCAAAGAGCAGCAGATATGAAACACTATCAGTATTTGTGTGGCACCCTACAGTGGCGAAGAAACAGTCTATTTGCTGGGTGGTATTAATATTCTTAGCTACTTTCTAAAATGACATTAAAAACAAGGTATTAGGATGTATTATTACATACCATTCCATAAACAAATTATTTAGCGTCCTTCTTTCAGATAAGCAAGGCAGGGACAACGAAATAGGAAAAGGCTTTCCAGGCTCTTAAAGTCTGTGCTTTACCCAGCTTTATCTTCTGCATTCACATTAGTAATAAGAATAAAATAAGGAAGAAGTTCAACATCTACATACTCTAGCTGACCATGAACAAGCCAGTTACCAAATAGCATGGTAAGGAGATGACTCCAATCCTTTACTAAACAGGAATAAATTAACCCAGCACAAGCCATTCAGATCTGTAGTGTGAACATGCTGAGTAAAACCCCGACACCAAGTCCGACGCCTCTGCACAGGTGTGAGTGGTCCGAAAGTCATTTATTTACGAAGTGTGCTACCAGGACACAACCCCACTCAGATTACATTTGAGTTTACAAGTCTTTGTTTCACAGTGAATAAAAGAGCTGGCCCACCTGTGTAGGGGGACCAGATAGCAAGTGTGAAAAGCTGGGCTGGTGGGGGAGTAATGGAGGAGGGTAATAGGTGCCTATAGAAGACAAAGCCCCTAATATCGGGACGGCCCCGATCATACGGGGACATCTGGTCACTCATACCGGGGGTTGTGTGTTTTCTGTACTTTGTGAACTGTGGGTATTTTCGCCCCCTGCAGACGGGTGACTGCAGCAGAAGACTGCTGCACCAGTTAAGGCATGAAGAGAGTTTCTCCTAGATATTCCGTAACTTCCCAACCACGGAAAAACTCAGTGTGCTAAAAAGACGAAGTGCAGCGTGTCAGCACACACCTTCCTCTCCTGCTCAGAGCTTCACATGAGCTGGTTTATCTTCACTAACAACTGTCAGAGACTAGAACGTAGGCAATAGAGTGGGTGTGTACTTGGAATGGGTGGGCTGAGAACGCTGAGCCTACGGAGAGCCACAGATGAGGAATTCAGGACTCATGTTCTGAGGCCAGCTTCCTTTTCTCAGAGGAGAACACGCTCCCCTCCCAGGGAGACACCAGCAGCACTGGGAGCAGCCAGGCAGATAAATGAAGACGGGCCATATGGCTACCTCAGCATTTCTTACAGCAAACTGGAGATGTAGCTCTAACTCCTGTCCTGTAGCTTTTGGTCTTCTGAGGCAGAGCAAGCCCTACGAACTGCTCCGACAGCCCTCGCTATACAAGTAATCTGTGAAGCCCGCCAAGGAACACACGTATTTCAGGCATAAATCATCCAATCTCTATTCCTTTCTGAATTAACATCTGTCATCATGACACCGGTCCAAATGACTGAAATCTGGATTGTATTAACCACCACACAGCTTGGATAAATATTTCTTGTTCAGACTTTTTTGGTGTACAGAACGCAAATGCAGAGAGCAAAACTGCTGGAGCCGCGTGAGGGAGTCTCTTTTCAGACTGAGATATAGCACAGGCACTGGCAAAACCAAAATCAAGTAACAACAACAAATTTCCCAGGAAACATGAATTACTAAATAAAATCGAAGTTTCTTCCTCTTCTCTGACTCCTTTCCCTGCCCATGGGCAACAGTCACAGCTGACAGCCTCCCTGGCGCATGAAACACCATCCCCAACATACCAGTTTCACAAATAAGCCCCCCCCCCCCCCGAAGCTTCTCCCAGAGTGGGACGAGCCACAGGCCAGGCCAAGGGGCTGCTGCCACACTGCACGGTGTTATGGCTCAGGGATGCTATCCTAAGGGGAAATCTGTGTGATTTCTTTTAAATTGTGGCTCAGTCTCTCCAAGTATTCCATGGAGGCCCCATCACTTAGGACAGCAGCTCTCAACCTTTCCAGACGACTGTCCCCCTTTTCGGAGTCTGATTTGTCTTGAGTACCCCAAGTTTCACCTCGCTTAAAAATGACTTGCTTACAAAATCAGACATAAAAATACAAAAGTGTCACAGCACGCTAGTACTGAAAATGGCATACTTTCTCATTTTTACCAAATAATTATAAAATAAATCAACTGGAATGTAACTATTGTCCTTACATTTCAGCGTATAGTACATAGAGCAGAATAAACAACTCATTGTCTGTATGAAATTTTAGTTTGTACTGACTTCGCTAGTGCTTTTTATGTAGCCTGTTGTAAAACTAGGCAGCTATCTGGATGAGTTGACTTACACCTTGGAAGACCTCTGCGTACCCCAGAGGTACACGTACCCTTGGTTGAGAACTGCTGCCTTAGGACATTTAATAGATTCTAAGGCCAAAAGGGACCGTTATGACCATCTAGTCTGACCTCCCGCAAAGCACAGGCCAGAAGATCTAACCCAGTGATTTCCCCACCGAGCCCATAACCGATAAATCCCTCCCATCCCATAATATGAGAATGTGTCACTGGATTAAGTTAACAGCAGGTGAATTAAGAACAAAGGGTAAAAACACTTCCTAATGTGGGAGTCATGGCTGTAGAGGACAGACAGACAAACAGCTACGCAGACTGAATTATAAAAAGAACCTTGAGTGATAAGGGCTCCAGGAAACTTCATGCCTCAGGATGCTGTGGTCCTGAATCTCTTCCCCATGTGCAATACAGCTGCTGTCCAGGTTCACTATAATTTTCTGCATTTAAAACGTCAGGGCTTGTACATACACTACCACTTATGTCGATATAACTTATGTCGCTCTGGGGTGTGAATAAGCCACCCCCCCAAGCGACATTAGTCACACCGACCTAACAGCTGGTGTGGACAGCACTATGTCAGTGGGCGAGCTCTCCCTCATCGGCATAGAGCATCTTCACCGTCTTCACCGGACGTGCTATAGCTGCCTGAGTGCAGCCACGCTGCTGTAGCACCCCCCAGATTTGAAAGGTGAGCTGTGGAGGGTGTTTTCTTTGGTTCACGTTTAACACTTCAGCTGCCCTGAGTCTGGCACTGCAATACTTTGAGACAAGGACTGTCGGGTTCTCTTTCACTGTTGCTCCTGGGAGTGCTTCCAAATCCTGTGGGTGGAAATGATCTTCTGTAGCTTGCTGCGCTCCTGGAAATACCACAACCTGAAGAGGGTTTTGCTGACCCAGGCATGTTGCAAGCCTCCTTGTGCATACAAACTGTCTTAGTCACCAGCAATGCCTTCCCAGTGCACTCCCCTAAGGACACAGTTTGCGAAGGGGTTTTCAGTGGAAAGGTTCCTGCTTACAGGCACAACCTCTAAGTACATTTCCCAAATCAACCACCTCCCCTCAATAACAACACACCCCGGAGCCCAGGGCCTGTCCTCTCCCATTGGACAGTTACCCCAGAACAGGCAGATGTAGTGTGGGGTGTAACGCTGCACGTGGGCTTGTTCAGAGTCCTGTAGCCTCTCGTGCCTGCTCTTCACATCGGAGATGATCACCAACAACGGGGGAGGGACCCACCTGTACACAGTTCCAACAACACTCCACTCACACCCTGATTTTAAAAGCTACTTTCCAAACTCCAGCTTCTTGTGTTGGATAAACTGGTCCCATGTTTCTTGTCAGAACAGCTCTTGGCCTCTGCCGACCAGGGCTTTATCCCAAAGCCTAGCTTCACTCAAGAGAGACCCTCAGAAAAACTCTGCTAACTGCAGCACATAGGAATTTTTTAAATTTAAAAATAGGTTTAAGGGCAGCGCCCGAGAGGTTGGAAAGCACAGTAACTGCGGAGAGATTCCAAGACTTGATTACCCAGCTCAGGAAGCTGCAGCAATTGCTTTAGTGTCGTCTTTGAAATTCAGGGGGAACTACAGGGTCCAGCTGCAGTGTCCTAAGTCCAACAAATAGCTGAAGAGCACCCCCACCTGGCTGAGCATCACCAGGCACGAGCCTCTCCGATAAATCAAAGCTGCGGGGCTGACTTTGATGTCTCCCACTGAGCATCTCACCTGTCTGTTCAGAGGGAGAGACACATTACCTGTTTGCTTTACAATTTTAATGAGAACAAACCTAACAGGCAGCAAGTGGGAAACAGCAAAGGAGCCAAGGAAAAGCGTGCGCCAAGAGAAGACAGCCATTGCACACACTCGATACTGGAAGTGCACTAGTGCTGGAGCAGTCAGCAGTAGAGAGAGGGCGCCCGCCCAGGGCTGTTAGGCTCCAATGACAGCAAAGGTTACGCCTAGGCACAGAACGGTGAAGCCTTTGTTCAGCCCGCCACCTCACATACCTCCACTCCCTACTCCCTGACTCTGCAGGGCACAGGAGAGAAAGGAGCAGTGTGCAGAAGGTGTGTCCAAAGAAACAAACAGAGACTTTGAGTTGATGCCAATGCTATCAGTAAAGGAAAACAAGGGGAATACCTACCTTCAAGCAGCACTCTGTCCAAAAGCCACATAAACAGATCAGGGGCTATTCCAGACCAGGTGAGGGAGCTAGCAGAGAATGCCCTCCCACCATCACCCCCGGTATACTGAGGGAACAATGCTGATCTCAATTGTGGCACTTGGGGATCCCGAATGGGACCCAGGTACGCCATGATATAAGCAATACTAGCCAGAGCCAAGAGAGCCTCTTCTGTACTGTGCCACTCAGTGGCTCGTTTGCAGCTGACACGAGAATCACATCACCAATCCCAGGCGGCACCCATCAGCACCTCAGGAAGCTATTCACCGGGAGTGCTACAGCCTGAAAGTAGGACCTTGCACCCTCACCTGGGACAATTCAGCTGCACAGACACTGGTCCATTTCCAAAGAGACCTCTTGGGACAGCAACATTTAGTCTTCACCTCTGACTGTTTGAACTGTCCCTGGTAACCTGACTGGTCAAAGATCTGGAGGCATAAGAGTAACACACAGGTGGGGAATCTCTGGGCTTTCCCTCTCTGCTCTTGGACTCACCTTCCATCCCTCTAATGAAGCAGTTTCCTCTTCAGTGCACATCAGAGAAAATCTTTTAATCCTACAGAATCAGCTGCTGCTTTGGCCCAACTAGGTGGTTTCCCAGCTTTTCCCAGAGGTGTGAGATAGCATATGATGGAGGCTCTCAAACAAACCCTATCAGTCAGAGATCAGAAACGTGCAATGTAGTAAGGAGCAGCAAAGTTATCAGTCAACCCCAGCAAGCAGGTAATATGGCAGGGCTACCAAACAAGGGAAGAAGGGAACCTCCAGAAAAAGCGCTCAGATAGTCTGTCTTCTTGTAGCACTGAGGAGTCCGGCTATGGTGTGGCATGATAAATCCAGCCAGGGAGCCAGGCACTTACCAACTCTATATTCAGCTGCGATCACGAACAGCCTACTGACTAAACACACAAACGTGGCTCTGAAATAGGAATCTCAAGAGTATTTATTTCAAGTGAAAAGGAAACCAAAGTCCTCCTCCACTACTGGTTCCCAAAGTCCTCAGCACCAAGACGTGGTGGGAGGGGAAACGTTCCACTTCAAAGGAGAGAGATGCATTTGAATGTCCCTCATCCATGGGCATTACTCAGAGATCAACCTTATTGAATCCCTACAGGTGACAGGCGGCAGATGCACGTCAGGGTTAGAAGGGGCAGAGTATATCCCTGCCTGTTGTTGCAGTGCTGATACTTGCTGGAGAACAGCTGCACCTGGCTCCCTCTCCCTCTTGTCATTGCACAGTGCAGTGTGCCAGACAGACATGCCTATACAATGGGCAAAAACCTGAACTTGGCCTCACTTGCAAGCAGGCTCACTCACCTCCAGACTTTTACTATCAAAGAATTTCCTGATGCCTCAGGCACTTACTCCACAAGCTGCTCCTTCTGTGCTTCAGGTTGCAGCTGGAAGTGTTAGCATGGTTATTACTACAAGAGAAGGAAGTCTGGAAGCTGCCAATTTCCAGTGAAACCTTTGCCCTCACTTGGCTTCTTTACCACCATGTGCCAAATGTTGAGGGAAGAGAGCCTACTCAGTCTGTTGATGTTGATTTGCAGTAAGTCTTGGAACCCTGGGGAAGTTCCTGACGACTGGAATGAAAGCTCATGTTATTCCAATTCTTAGAAAGGGTAAATGGAATGAGCAGAGTAATTACAGGTCTGTCAGTCTGACATTGATCCCAGGCAAGATAACAGAGCAGCATACACAGGACTCGGTTAATAAAGAACTAAAGGAGGGTAACAATTAATATCAACATGAGTTTATGGAAAATAGATCCTCTCAAACTAATTTGATATCTTTTTTTGATGAGAATACAAGATTTGTTGATAATCATAACAGTGTTGATGTAATAGACTCCTGTGAGACATTTCAGTTGTGACCACACAACATTTTGATTAAAAAACTACCATGGCACACGTTAAATGGATTAAAAGTTGGCTGACTGGTAGGTCTCAACATTTAATCGTACACAGGGAAATCATCAGAAATCAGTGGGTTTCTAGTGGGATCCTGCAGGGGTTGGTTCTTGGTGCTAGGCTATTTAACATTTTTGTCAATGAGCTGGAAGAAAAAGAAATCATCCCTGAGAAAGTTTGCAGATGACACAAAAATTGGGAGAGTGGTAAATAATGAAGAGGACACTGATACAAAGTGATCTGGATTGCTTGGTAAACTGGGTGCAAGCACGCAGTATGTGTTTTAGTGCAGCTAAATGTAAACGTACACATCTAGGAACAAAGAATATAGGCCATACATACAGGAGGGGGGACTCTATCCTGTGAAGCAGGGACTTGGAAAAAGATTTGGCAGGTCATGGTGGACAATCAGCTGAACATGAGCTGCCAGTGCGACACTGTGGCCAAAAGGGCTATTTTACCTCTGTATTTGTCATTGGTGCTTCCACTGCTGGAATCCTGTACCCATTTCTGGTGTCCACAATTCAAGACAGATGTTAATAAATTGGAGAGGGTTCAGAGAAGAGCCACGAGACTGACTAAAGGATTAGAAAACTTGCCTTATAGTGACAGACTCAAGGAGCTCAATCTATTTAGCTTAATGAAAAGCAGTGTAAGGAGTAATTTGATCACAGTCCATAAATAGTTAAATGGGGAACAAACATTTGACAGTGGGCTCTCCAGTCTAGCAGAGAAAGGTCTAACATGATCCAATGGCTGGAAGTTGAAGCTAGACAAATTCAGACTGGAAATAAGGTGTACATTTTTAACAGTGAGGGTAAATAACAATTGGAACAATGTATCAAGGGTCATGATGGATTCTCCAACACTGTCATTTTAAAATCAAGACTGGATGTTTTTCTGAAAGATCTGCTCTAGGAATCATTTTGGGGAAGTTCTCTGGCCTGTGCTATGCAGGTGGTCAGACTAGGTGACCGCAGTGGTCCCTTCCGGCCTTGGGATCTATGAATGTATGAAATGCAGTAACTTGTTCTGACGAAATGATGCACAAAGAACTATCTTTGATTCAGCCCCAACTCCATTCCCTTATATAACTAGTTTGCATAAGGGTGCGCACATGCTGGTCTGGTGGTTTCAGGAACTGTCTGCTCTGAACATAGTATACATAATCTTTCATTTTCTGATTTGTTATTCTGTTTGTTTGGCTTTTTTTGGCTGACTAGAGCAGGCGTGCCACTTGGCCACCTCCTGGCCAGAACAACTATCCAACCAACAGTTACTTTTCAGTAACTGGTTCCTGGAGATGTGTGGTCCACATGGATTTTGATTCTGGTGGAATGAGATTCTGGTGTGAGATCAGCATCTTTTGAAGAGCAGTGTCTGTTGGAACCACGCCTGTGCCCTGGGTGCCCACATCCCCTCTCACTTAAGGGTATAAAAAGTGGAGTAAGCTCAACTACCCCTCAGTCCCTTCACTGAGACAGAATCCAGATGATACAGGCCTCTGTAGTAGCAAGGAAGGGACAGTCATGGAACACATACAGTCGGACACCCATTTGGATAGTCTTTGGGTGAGCACAGGTTGACCCATCATCCTGTCAACAAAGGCCAGTAACAGCCTGGGAAAGTTTCTGAAGGGTCTTGCCCTCTCCAGATAGTAGGAGAAGGACCTCACAAAATTGAGGGTGTGAAGTTTAGCTTCCCCTTTGCTAATGTGAGGCTTAGGAAAGAAAACTGGCAGATGGATTACTTAGTTCAAGTGAAAATTAGAAACAACTCTAAGATCTCACCAAACATCTTTTGTTCCAGGAGCCTGAGGCATGTGAGGCTCTAAATGAGGTCTTCAGGTGTGTCTGGAGTTGACTGACAGGGTTCAGTATCGAGTGGTACTTTTGCTGCGGTAGGTAAACTCTTGCTGCTTTGGAATCTAACACTGCTCCTATGAACGCTATCCTCTGAGTAGGAGTAAGAACAGGCACCTCTGCTCACTGAGACCCAGAGCAGCGAAGAGCACTAGAGTTACTTGGCTGGAGCTGTTCATTTGTTCAGGTGACTGCCCTCGAATATGCCAGCTGGCGAGGTCTGGGTATACATGTATCCTTTGTCTCTGCAGGAGGGCTGCCATGGCCCAGCAGGCACTTGGGTAAGATATTAGGAAAAACTTTTTCACTAAGAGGGTGGTGAAACACTGGAATGCATTACCTAGGGAGGTGGTAGAATCTCCTTCCTTAGAGGTTTTTAAGGTCAGGCTTGACAAAGCCCTGGCTGGGATGATTTAACTGGGAATTGGTCCTGCTTCGAGCAGGGGGTTGGACTAGATGACCTTCTGGGGTCCCTTCCAACCCTGATATTCTATGATTCTATGATTCTAAGTACTCTGGGAGCCGTGGAGGGAAGCACTCTGGACTGATAGTGGGACTTCCCCACCAGGAACCTGAGGTATTTCCTGTGAGCTGGGTGACTAGCTGTATGGAAACAGGCATCTTGCAAGTCGAGAGGCATGAACTGTCCTGAGGATCGACAGTGGCGATTATGGATGCTAGAGTCACCATCCTGAATTTGAAACAAAGGGGGTTTGTTGAGACATTAAAGGTCCAGAATGGGGCGCCCCCTCTTTCTTGTCTGGGATCAGGAAATAATGTGAATAAACCTCCCTGGCCCTGGAACTCCCAGGGGGCACTCCGAATTGCAGACAGGAGTTTACTTTCTTCCTTAGCCATGTCCTGTGAGATTGGCTCCTGAGGAGGGACAGGGAAGGGGGCAGGGAGGAACTGGATAGAGTACTCCTAGTCTATCACCTCCAGGACCAACCGGTCAGATGTTATTTGGTTCCAGGTGTCCCAAAACCAGAGAGAGAGCTGCCAAAGAGGCGCAAGGGGGTAGGATGGAGCCAATGGTTCTATATGGCTCTTGACCATAGCGTTAAATCTGCTGATCAGAGGTCAGCACAGACTATGTGGCAGAAGAGAGGGGAGAGGGTCTCCTTCTCAGGAGCTATCTTTGCCTTGGCTGTGCTGATGACTCTGTTGGCTATAACAGTAAGAGGCAGCCACGGATGGTAAAAAGGATCTGATATGATGGCTGGGCCAGGTCTTCCCTTTATGGCCTGGGGTGGGAAGGGGACAAGAGCATCCAGGACACAGGGGTGGCCCCAGATACTGATATTCAACAGCATCTGATCTCAGGTGCCAGGCATCATAAGTGGAATCCACATGGTCAATCACTTGAAGAAGAGAATATTGTTGCTCTGGCCTCCCCTCCCCATTTCTGAAGATTCTGATCTAACGCTCCACACCATGTGCTGGCGTATCAATTCTCAAGCAGCTGAAGAAAGAACATCAGGACTAAGCGCATGAAATGTGATACAGAGCAGCCTGCGAAGGTGGCACGTCAGACAAAATAGCTCAATCCCTCTGTGGAAGCTGGTTTCCACACAGATCCCCCACCTCTCTTCTCAGACTTCTGTGTGTGGTTTCATAGAGTTTAAGGCCAGAAGGGACCATTAGATCATCTGGTCTGACCTCCTGTATATCACGGGCCATTACTTTTCCATGCAGTTACCCCTGTATTGGCCCAAAAACTTGTGTTTGGCTACAGCATTCTTTCCAGAAAGGTATCAGTCTGGATTTGAAGACATCAAGAGATGGAGAATCCACCACTTCCCGTGCTAACTTGCTCTAGTGGTTAATCACCCAAACTGTTAAAAATCTGTGTTTTATTTCTAATTTGAATTTTTCTGGCTTAACTTCCAGCCATTGGTTCCTGTTTCTTGCCTGTGATATATAGGAGGTCAGGTGAGACGCTGTAACGGTCCAGTTTGGCCTTAAACTCTATGAATCCATGAAATACATTAAAATCAATACTCGCCCTTTCACATAATTTGGGATCGGTATACAATTAAATTCACTGTTTGTAACAAGATTCATAAGATTAATAGTGAGACGCATTCAAGGGGCATAAACTCTGGCAAGTCAACCACTGATGAGTGGTAACAGTTAATTTAGACCCCGTCATTCTGTTTGGAAAAATAATCCCAAATATACATACAAAATGACAGGGTCTAAATAAGCTCTTACCCACTCATGAGAGAGACCCTGGAGTCACGGTGGATAGTTTTCTGAAAACATTCGCTCAATGTGCAGCGGCCGTCGAACAAGCGAACAGAGTGCTAGGAACCATTAGGAAAGGGACAGAGAATACAACAGAAAATATCACAGTGCCACTGTATAAATCTCTGGTACGCCCACATCTTGAATACTGCGTGCAGTTCTGGTTGTCCCATCTCAAAAAATATACATTAGAATTGGAGAAGGTGCAGAGAAGAGCAACAAAAATGATTCAGGGCATGGAACAGCTTCCTTGTGAGGAGAGATTAAAAAGACTGGGACTGTTCAGTTTAGAAGTTAAACTGTTAAGAGACAACTAAGGGGGATAGGACAGAGGTCTGTAAAATCATGACTGGTGGAGAGAAAGTGACTAGGGAAGTTTTAATGACCCTTTCACATAACACAAGGACTAGGCGTCACCCAATGAAATTAATAAGCAGAAGGTTTAAAACAAACAAAAGGAAATATTTCTTCACACAACACACAGTCAACCTGTGGAAATCGTTGCCATGGAATGTTGTGGAGGCCAAAAGTAGAACTGGGTTCAGAAAAGAATTAGGTAAATTCATGGAGGACAGGTCCATCAAAGGCTATTAGCTAAGATGGGCAGGGATGCAACTCCATACTCCAGGTTTCCCTAAACCTCCAACTGCTGGAAGCATCTAGCACTGGCCACTGTCAGAGACAGGATTCTGGGCTAGATGGACTTTTGCTCTGACCCAGTATGGCCATTCTTATGGTGTGAGCCCAGATTATACAGGGGCAGCCAGATCCACTGAGCTGGCATTACAAAGCGTATTCCATTAAAAACGGGGTCCATGGAAGTGACAGACCATCCAATGAAATGCAGACACCTGGGCAGGGACAGACAGAGAAACCGGGCCCAGATCCAAATGCTGTCGGTAAAATCATGACATACTAATATTTCCCCACCCCATCCACCTAAGCAACACAGACCAAGTCTTACCACTTTCTCCTTGTAAACAATGTATTTGAGCCACTTGAAATCCTGCCACTTGAATCCAGCCAGAACAAAGAAGGAGTCCTTCTCATACTGCTCCAGTTTCTGGATGGCCCCTTCAGGGTATGTGATCCGCAGCGTTGTCTTGCCACCCACATCCTTCTCAAAACCCTTCACTGGAGCAGAGTTCAGCCTGTTGGGTGACAAGAGGATAAACTACCAGAGACTCTCATTTACATTCACATATGGTTGGTGAGGTAGCAACCATTGGGCAGTGATTTCCTTGACCACAAAACCCAGCACTATGCCTAACCACAGCCATAGCTTATTGTTATCAGTCAGGTTCATTATGAAGCAATTCCAGTCAAGGCAATGTAAAACACTTGATTTAAGAAACCAAAAAACAGCTCCAATGATTTAAATCAGGCTAGGGCTTTGGAAAACTAATTGGAAAATTTGTGCTCTTGAAATTTTAGACAAAAGATCATTATGGAGTAAATTATAAATAGTGTTGTTTTAAGAGCCACTACGGCTAAAGTGACTTATCTGAATTGCACAACACTGCTATAGACAACAAACAAAATACTGAGAATTAAGGCCCTGCAAACACTTAAGCAGGTGCATAACTTTACTCGCGTGAAGAGTCAAGTCAGTAGGACTATTCATATGCTTAAAGTGTTTACAGCATACGGGGCTTAGTCTGTACTATTAAAACTTTTCTCAGTAACACAAAATCTTTGTCACTTTAAAACAAAATTCCTACAGTATTAACAGTAAAAAGTTATTAAGACTTTTAAGAAATTAAAGTTATTGGGAACTTCTTATACACAGGCCAAAAATTTCAAAACTCAATCACTTGATTTAAGAAATCAAGTCCATACTTGGGCACGTAAGGGTGGAATTTTCAAAAGCCCCATCTGACTTTGGTGCAGAGTCCCAGTGACTTCAGGCTGTGTTCCCGGTGGAGGAGCAGAGCCTGGTTCCATTATTGCTGTTTTCTTGACTTGGAACCCTCGGGATCCCCCTTCCAGGCCTGGACCTGGCTGCCCCACCCACTACTCAGTACCTCCCCTCACTCCCTCTCCCGCTAAGCTTCTGCCCTCTCATTCACAGGGAGCTTCCGCCTCCCCTGATCCTCGCTCTTTAAAATGTAAATCTTATTTCCAGTCTGAATTTGTCTAGCTTCAAATTCCAGCCAGCTCACACAGGGACTGTCTTTATTTCATGGATATGCACCCCCTAGATGACGGGGCTCCAATCCCTGACTGAAGCCTCCAAATGCTACCATAAACCAAACTGTCAATATTATCCCATGGAGGAGCCCCTGGAGGTGCCCAGGCTTTAAAGGAGGCACTTCTGCACTGAACAGCGTGTGGGGATTGCCCCCGTCAGTTGAGTGTCATAGTTCAGACCAGCTCATACTCCTCTTTTCATGGAGCACCAAGTGGCGCTAGCCTGGGATTGCCGGGGCAAGTCTGCCTTTGTTTTTGCCTCAGAAAAACTGGTGCAAGCCCTGTGAGGAGTCAATCAGAACCCCACTATGTGACTGGGCCCCTGCATTATCTGCTAGCTGCACCAATGGATTCTCTATATTTCTCTGCTGCAGAGATCCACCTCCTAGCTCCCAGGTCTAGTTCCTGCAAAGCCTGCTAATGCAGCCAAGCAGCCCAGAACGAATGCACCTCTCCTTCCCCGGACTTCCATGGGACTCAAGCAAGCAGGTGGAGACATTTAAGACGATGTCTGCTCTCACTCGCTCACTCACACAGCTGAGCACCTGGCTTCACTTAACCTTTAAGGTTGCCTTTTCACTTCCTATCCCAGCTCCCTGCCAGCACAGATGCTCAGATACCACCCTCCTCATCCCAGGCCACAGACTAGCTTCAGATTTACTGATGTGAGGAGAAGGGTCATGTTGGGTGTGGAAACGACCCACTACAGGAAACCCTTCCAGTTATTAGCAATAGGAATAGGTTTATTTTTGCCAGACCACTGAACTCCTCATTGAGTTTCTCATTTTGAAATTAAATTGGAGGTAGTTTGGATTTAAATCTAAGTGGGTGGCTTAGTGCAAAGAATTGAAGCCTTTCCTCCTCCTGCTTTCTGAGCAGAGGCGGAGTCCCTGGAGGGGCCCTACGAGAACAGTGCAGCCCAAAGGAACAGTAATCACAAGACCATCGCAAAGAATTAAGCACATACTGCCAGGGGGTGCGAGGCGGAAAAGATTTATCCCACTCGGAGCACTTTTCCCAGTGTCCAGGGCAAGGGAGGGGAGAAGTGAGCAGCTTCTGCCGCAGACTCTCTTCTCTTGGGCAGGACACAGCTATGCTCCTGCCTTGCTCTGAAGCGGTAGGTCCTGGACAACGCCGTGAACGTGTGTATGACAGTACCTGGCCTATGGAATCTAACTAGGAGCAGCTCTGTAATAGCAGCTAATTCAATAGTTTTCAGAGTAACAGCCGTGTTAGTCTGTATTCACAAAAAGAAAAGGAGTACTTGTGGCACCTTAGAGACTAACCAATTTATTTGAGCATGAGCTTTCGTGAGCTACAGCATGCTCAAATAAATTGGTTAGTCTCTAAGGTGCCACAAGTACTCCTTTTCTTAATTCAATAGTATTGATGCACACGCACTGCGGGCATCATGGAAGAGGAGACTCTTCGGGAAGAACTGCAGTAAGGAGAGGGTCACAGCTTGAATGATGGAAGGGACAGCATGGAGGCACTTGTGACAAACTACCTTCCCCGTCAAGACCACCATGAACATTTAGAATTTGGACAATCTGTACATTCTTGGTTTATTTTACACCTCATTGTAAGTGCCCCTACCAATGGCGATTGTTCCTGGTCAATGTGTGAACAATGGAGGTTGAACCGCTCTACAGTCTATTTGAGCTATACTGAAAATGAATAAAAAATATCCAAAATAGGATACAGAGGACTCACCTGACGACAACATCATAGTCATCAATTTTCAACCCCAGTGACTTATTTGCAAGAACTCCACCGTTCCCCACAATGATACATCGCCGGCAGCTGAGACTGAGGAGGAAACGCAGGGAAAGGTTGCTTGTAACAACATGTTAAAATTCACTATCACACAGCTGCTTAGAGTCAAGTTCCGTGCAGCCTGCATCTCTCCAGACATTACAGGAAACCTCTGGCAACGTTCAGAACGAAGGGAAGGGCGGAGCTGCCCATGGTGCCGAGGTGGCCCGCACAAACGGCCTGGTATTTCACACCACAGGCAGCATGGGGAGATGGGCTACCAGGACCGGCAACCTCCTCTCATCCTTTCCTCACTCTGCTTGGGGCAAACGAAACCCATTCATTATTTAAACAATTACCCAACCCCCATTTCATAATGAAATAAATGCATAAATAATAAAACGTCCCTTCTCTCCGTTATATAGACTACACTAGATGTAAATAGTTCGGTCTGTATTCTAGAAATGAATAGCTGTTTGACAGACAGTATCTGATAATGCAGAGGATGGGGACATTAAATGGCAGCCTCTCTTCTCACATAGTTATGATGCAGCACTTGATTCAGATTCAGAAGACCTAAATTCAATTCCTGGCTCTGACACCGGTTTGCTGGCTGACCCTGGGAAAGTCACTTGCCTCCCTTTGCCTCAGTTTCCTAATCTGTAAAATGAGGACAATGATACTGACCACTCCCTTATGAAGCACTTTAAGATCTACAAATGAAATGCACTATGTAAGAGCTGGGGGTTGTTCTATTATCCTGCAGGAATACAAGCCACTAAAATGTTCAGACAAAAATCACCCATCACACATATGGAAGAAATGACAGTACTGCATGAAAAGTAACCACTTATCAAAGACTAATAAGAACCAAACACATATTTAAGAGACCTGCACATTCTTTCATAACCTGTGTAATGTACTTCAGAAAAAATTAAGGGCCAGACACTGGCTGGACCTTCCCCTTTGGGTTCCCACAGAAGGGGCCACCCACACTCACAGCAGGGAACACTGGGCCTTTCAGCCTAGTGCTGGTCTCCCTAGAAAGGGTTGGGCCCAGTGCAGCTGTCAATGAGGGGAGTGTACACCGGACCTTCCGAAGCGGGAGGGCAGCGGCTCAAGTGTGCTCTCTCCAGAGCCTCCAGAGGAATTCTGGGACAACCTGCCAAAATGCTTCCATGGGCTCTCTCTCCTGGGTGTCCTCACCACACCCTCTCCCCAACACGAGATGTGCCTTAAAAGCTATAGCACATGGCTGAGATTTAAAAAATATACATCAGTCCAAAGAGAAGACCCAGCGCCACGGCTGTAACAGGGGAAGGAGGATTAGGTTAGCCAACTTTTGAAACGACTCCTTTGATATCACCAAGAGTTCACTTCGCTGTAACCACTCCTAACACAACTGTGCAGAAAACCCAGCCCCTGCCAAACTTAGCTGCTGTTCATGAAGACTGGGCCTGAAGCGAACATCCTGGCCTGGGTTAAAGAACTGAGGATTGACCTGCTGACAGGCCTGTCAGGGGCAGACTCGCACAGAGCTAACAGATACAGTGCCCCAGGAATATTCAGGAACCACTTCCAAGCACAGTTAAAAAGATATTAGAGAACTACAGGAACTGAGCCTTTCAGCACAACCAAACCGCATATTAATTAAAGCCAGAAATCCCGCTATTCCAGCTGTGAAAGCTTCTGGCAGGGTCAGTCTCTTTGAACATCTCTAAGCAGCTAATATGGGGCTGGAACACGGACAGAAAGCCCAATTTAGGGCCACCTTTTCCTTTGAAATAGCCCTAAAAGGAATCAGCCAGCCAGCAAGAGCTAAGACATGGACTAGTGGGGGATGGCAGATTTTAAGGTAATTAGGCTTTTTTAAAATTAAAACCACCCTTTCGGGGTTTTTTTGTTCTGGTTTGGTTTGGAGCCATCAGGAATCATCAGGCTGTAAGACACTCAGCATGTGAGGTATAAGCTATCTTCATTACCTACTGCGGGCTTTCCCACTTCCCTCACGCTGTTTGCATCTAGTCTTCGAATAGGGACATAGGACTGGAGGGGACCTCCTGGGTCATCGAGTCCAGTCCCCTGCTAGATCAGGCAACCCTGTCATATCATCCCTTCCCATTCATAAACTTATCTAGATCCATCTTAAAACTGGTTAGGTTGCTTGCCCGCCCCCACTACTCCGATTGGGAGGCTGCTTTAGATAACCCCTGCCCCAAATAGCATGTTATGTCTTTGATACAGCACCAAACGCAATGGGTCCTGGCGGGTACTGAGGTGGCTCCCAGAGGCCCCAATAACAGTGTGAGTATGGGGATCTGGCATACCACGAATGGGAAGAAGTGGGGATCAAGGCACTGAAACTGGAGTGGGAAAAGATCTTAAAAGGGATTTAAAGACTGGCATTGCTGGGAAAGTAAAAGTGATGGGTGGTGATACATCACAAGATAAAAGCTGTAGGCCATGGTAGAGCTGTGCAGAGCGTTGATGGGAGGACCAGAATTTTAAACTGGACATGCTAACCAAGAGACAGCAAGATGGAGATGTGACAAGGGAAATGATATGGTTGGATTAATTGGCGATTAAGATAATTTTGGCCACTGTATTTTGGAGTGACTGGAGAATGCAATATAGATGTCATAGAGGACACAGAGGATGTGATAGTTACACCAGTCAAGGCAGAAGATTACCCAGGGTATGAACAAGAGTCTTAGACAATGGGAGAGAAAGGAAAGGATATATTTTCTAAATGACGTGGAGAAAGCAGTGGCAGGACTTGTGGTGATAGCCAGCACATGAGGCAAGGAGGAGAGGAAGTAGTCAGTGTTGATCCCTGTAGTAAGAAGAGAGCCGGAGACATAAGCCCTTGCATTAGAGGCCTGGTATGAGGCAGGATCTGCTTAAAGAATTTGGCAAGAAAAGGGCTGATATTGCAGAAAATACACATTCCTAAGAAGTGCTAGTTACAGAGTACTTACACAAACACACCCCGATAATAAGTGGTACCAGAACATTCCAATATCAAGGATGGTACAAAAACATTCCCCAAGGATAACAGGAACACACTAACCCCTCCTAAAAAATAAGGTCAGGAGGACAGTACGGAGAGAGATGTTTTAATCAAACCAGCATGTACAAGGTAATGGGTGATAACTAGCCAAGTAAGGGGGCAGTAACTAACTATGTCAGAGGGGTAGTACTAACTAGTTTGTATCGGGGTATAAAAATGTATCTCAAAGGAAGTATCTTTGTCTGGCCTAGGGAGAAATGGAAAGTCTTGCCATTCACTAAGCTGGCCCATTGTTAGGGGCATACATGTATTAGTGGTCTGGTAAAGTCTGCAGAATACTAGTACAGTGCTTCATTGACAATAAACCTAGCTGGGTGCCTTCATCCCTTAACAAATCTTGTGGTCATTGGGCAGTTCACCCGAGGTCTGCCGTGCCAGCTGTCTGCACAGGGCTGGAGCGGTACACAAAAGAAACACACACATGCAGCCAAACATCTATCAACATCTAACCACACTGATGACCCCAACCACATTGAGCAGATGTTTTCAGAGAACTATCCACAATGATTCCAAGATCTCTTTTTTGAGTGGTAACAGCTAATTTAGACCCCATCATTTTGTATGTATAGTTGGGATTATGTTTTCCAATGTGCATTACTTTGCATTTATCAACACTGAATTTCATCAGCCATTTTGATGCTTAGCCACCCAGTTGTGTGAGATCCCTTTGTAACTCTTCGCCATCTGCTTTGGACTTAAATTTCATGAGTAATTTAGTATCTGCAAACTTTGCCACCTCCTTGTTTACCCCTTTTTCCAGATCATTTATGAATATGTTGAACAGCACTGGCCCCAGAACAGACCCCTGGGGGACACCACTATTTACTTCTTTTCAATGTGAAAACTGATCGCTGATTCCTAACATTTGTTTCTTATCTTTTAACCAATTACTGATCCATGAGAGGACCTTCCCTTTTATCCCATGATGGCTTACTTTGCTTAACAGCCTTGGGTGAGGGACCTTGTCAAAGGCTTTCTGAAAGTCCAAGTACACTATATCCATTGTTTCACTCTTATCCACGTTTGTTGATCTCCTCAAAGAATTCTGAGGCATGATTTCCCCTTACAAAGCCATGTTGGCTCTTCCCCAACATATGGTGTTCATCCATGTGTCTGACAATTTTGTTCTTTGCTACAGTTTCAACCAATGTGCCTAGTACTGAAGCCAGGCTCACCGGCCTGCAATTGCCAGGGTCACCTCTAGAGACTTTTTTTTTTGGCATTACATTAGCTAGCTGCCCGTCATGTGAGACAGGAGCTGATTTAAGCAATAGGTTACATACCAGTTGGTTCTGTAAGTTCATATTTGGGTTCCTTCAGACATCTTGGGTGATGCCATCTGGTCGGGGTGACGTCTGACTTTTTAACTTATTAATTAGTTTCAAAACCTCCTCCACTGACACCTCAATCTGGGGCAGTTCCTCAGATTTGTGACCTAAGAACAGCGGTTCTCAAACGGTGGGTCAGGACCCCAAAGCGGGCTGTGATCCAATTTTAATGGGGTTGCCAGGGCCAGCATTAGACTTGCTAGGCCCCAGGGCAGAAGCTGAAGCCCAAGCTCCACCCCCAACCAGGGCAGTGGGGCTCGGGCTGCGGCCCCCTCTCCCCCCAACCAGGGCAGCGGGGCTCGGGCTGCGGCCCCCTCTCCCCCCAACCAGGGCAGCGGGGCTCGGGCTGCGGCCCCCTCTCCCCCCAACCAGGGCAGCGGGGCTTGGGCTCTGCCCTTAGCAGCCCTCCTCCCGGGGTCATGTGCTAACTTTGCTGTCAGCAGGGAGTCACGGTGCAATGAAGTTTGAGAAACACTGCCTAAGAAGAATGGCTCAGGTTTTGGAATCTCCCTCACGTGCTCTACAATGAAGACCGATGCAAAGAATTCATTTAGCTTTTCGCAATGGCCTTATCGCCCTTGAGAACCTAGATTGTCCAGTGGCCCCACTGGCTGTGCGGCAGGCTTCCTGCATGCAATATTATATTTGTTTAAAAAATTGCTGTTAGTTTCTGTGTCTTTTGCTAGTTGCTCTTCGAATTCTTTTGGGACCGGCCTGATTCTACTTTTGCATTTGACTTGCCAGGATTTATGTTCCCTTCTGTTTGCCTCAGTAGGATATGGCTGCCAATTTTTAAAAGATGCCTTTTCGATCACGATCAAGTCACCTCTTAACCTTCTCTTGGATAAACGAAGGACATTAAGCTCCTCAAGTGTCTCACTCTCAGGCAGATTTTCCATACCTTGAATCATTCGTATAGCTCTTTTCTGAACTCATTCCATTTCTCAACATCTTTTTTGAAGTGCTGAAACCAGTCACAGTCTCACTGGTGCCACGTGAGGGGTAATGCCACCTGTCTACTACTCAATATCCTCCTGCTTAGGCATCCCAGAATCACATTTGTTCTTTTAGCTACACCATCACACCGGGAGCTCATGTTCAACTGGTTATCTACCATCAACCCCAAGTCCTTTTCAGTGTCACTGACTTTCAGGAGACCATCTCTCATCTTATCAGTGTGACCCATGTTCTTTGCTCTTAGATATCTCATCTTCCATTTGGCTCTGTTAAAATGCATGTTGCTCAAATGAGTCCCGTTTACAAGCAATCCGGAGCAGTCTTTATAACTGACCTGTCCACATCATTATTTACCACTCCACCAATTTGTGTGTTATCTGCAAGTTTTACCAGCATTGATTTTCTATTTTCTTCCATATCACTGATGAAAATGTTGAACAACATTGGGCCGAGAACAGATCCCTGCCGGAACACACTATAAACACACCCACTAGATAATGATTTCCCGTTTATAATTAATTTTTGAAATCTCTCATTTAATTAGCTTTTAATCCATATAACATGGGCTACATTGATCTTGTATAGTGACACTTTTTTTAGAGCAGGATGTCATTTGGACTAAGTCAAATGCCTTACAGACGTCTAACGACACAACAGATTTATCTTTATCAATCAATCAAACTTGTAATCTCATAAAAAATACCAAATTTACTTGACCAGATTCATTTTCCATAAAACCCATGTTAATCTGCACTCGTTAAGATACCATCTTTTTACTGATTCTATTCCATATTAACCTTTCCATGATTTTGCCCAGGACTGATGTCAAGCTCATCAGTCTATAATAATTCATGTCATCTCATTTTCCCTTTTAAAATAATGGTGCAACAATAGCTTCTCCAGCTCTCTAGAACTTCCCTTGATGACTTGCTTTCCTTTGATCCCATTCAGTCACATTGTTCAAGAAACAGGTGAGGAACATGAGTTGCTATTATATTACCCTAACTGCTTACAAGAGTCTTTTCTCTTCTCTGTTAAATTAAGGCTAATTTCCTTGACAACACATCTAAAGTAGAATCAGAGTCTGCAGGTGGATTTTAGAGAACTCTGAAATATTGGCTCTTAAACCAGAAGTTTTGGTCTCAGGGAAAAACTTCCTAAACAAGGGCGCACTTCCTTCTAATGAACGCAGGCAGAGACATGACATAACACGCACAACATTCTCAACAAACTGCTATGGTTAGGACTCAAAATCATAGGCCATAGATGCTGCTCAGGTTAAAGGGCCACAGCATGTCACCTCGAGACACCCAATTACTGTGACATAAGTCTGCCTGCAAAGCTTCTGACCTGCAAAAGAGCATCAGTCTTGTGGCACATGTGCACTTCACCGTCTTTAGTGTGTCAGTTCAGCTCAAACTGAGCTGGAATTACAAACTTCACCCCCAACACCTTTGGAAATATCGCTTCCCCAAAGGAGCAGTGCAAGCCGTGCACTACCCGAGAGAATTTCCAAGTGGGTGAGATCAGTTTGGGGAGGATCAGAGCAACTGTATGAGCCCCACGTGTGAGCCAAAACCCCCCTCTTAAGAGCCAGGTAATTTTCTAAACACATGATTTTTAAAAAGGCGGCTGTATCTCAAGAGCCCCTTTCTCAAATAACCCCAAATTTGGACCACTAAGCCTGCCCACCCCACACTCCCATGAGGCACAGGAAATTTCAGCATAATCTGAGTCAGCAGATTTTAGACCCAGATGTGCATTTTAGAGCACCTAGAATAGCCATATTTTAAACAGTAAGCAATTCCCCACCTTAACTACAGCAGAGCTACTGCTCTGGAAGCAAGGGAGCAGAGGGGAATGGGGACACAGCTGGCAGCTGCAGAGATGTCAGGAATGCTGATTAGTTTGGTGGTCATGGAAAGTCTGATTGGAAGCTCAGAAGGGGTCATGAGACAAAAAATGAATTGGTGAGAAAGCAAGAGCTTTATTAGTGTGAGATCAAAGCAGGAGAATGTTCAGTAAAGAACAGGGCTAACATTTTTCAAAAGCTCCTAAGTCACCTAAGAGCTTCTGAAAAAATTTACCCCAGGTCCAGAAATTGACACTTAGTGAGGGAGTTAATCAAAGGACAAGTCACACCTGACCAACCTGATTGCCTTCTATGATGAGATAACTGGCTCTGTGTATATGGGGAAAGCGGTGGATGTGATATATCTTGACTTTAGCAAAGCTTTTGATATGGTCTCCCACAGTATTCTTGCCAGCAAGTTAAAAAAGTATGGATTGGCTGAATGGACTATAAGGTGGTGTGACAAAGCTCTGTCCTTGCCTCCGTGGGTCCCGTGTTTCCTGGCGGATTTCGCTAGCCTCAGAGGCTCACTGTGACCCTCCACGTAACCCTTCTCTCTCTAGAGACAAGGGTCACAGTCTACTGAGTCATTTTCATCATAAGCCAGCGAGGGAGGTGAGGAGAAGTTATCCTTCCTTGCACAGTCTCTGTTGTCTCCCGGTCTCAGTGATTAATCAGGGGGCAAAGGTGGGGGGGAGGGGGAGCCCGGGCCCACCCTCTACTCCGGGCTCCAGCCCAAGGACCCTAATAGTATCAGCTATGGTAGCTGACCTTTTAGAAACATGACATGTACAATTCCCTGGGCTACTTCCCCCACAACAGCCCTCACTTCCTCAAGCTCCACTTCACCCTTACCTCAGGGCCTCCTTCCTTGTGCCTGATATGGTGTGAACTACTCAGTCTCTCCAACAGCACAACTTCCTCCCACAGCTCCTCACATGCACCCCCACCTGACTGACTGGGAGGCTTTTAACTAGTTTCAGCCAGCCCCTGATTGGCTTCAGGTGTCCCAATCAACCTAGCCTTCTCCTTGCCTTCTGGAAAATTCTTAATTGGCCCCAGGTGTCTTAGTTGACCTGGAGCAGCTGCCATTTCACTTATCCTGGTAGCAGGGATTTGTTTAGCCTGGAGCTAATATATCTATCTCCCACTACTTTTCTATAGCCATCTGGCCTTGCCTCGTCACAGTGGATAGAAAGTGGGCTAGATTGTCGGGCTCAACAGCTCGATGTCTAGTTGGCAGCTGGTATCAAGCAGAGTGCCCCAGGGGTCTGTCCTGGGGCTGGTTTTGTTCAACATCTGCATTAATGATCTGGATGATGGGATGGATTGCACCCTCAGCAAGTTCGCAGATGACACTGAGATGTGGGGGAGACGTAGATACACTGGAGGGTAGGGATACCGTCCGGGGTGACTAGACAAATTAGAGGATTGGGCCAAAAGAAATCTGATGAGGTTCAACAAGGACAAGTGCAGAGTCCTGCACTTAGGACGGAAGAATCCCACGCACTGCTACAGACTAGGGACCAACTGGCTAAGCGGCAGTTCTGCAGAAAAGGACCTGGGGATTACAGTGGATGAGAAGCTGGATATGAGTGCGCCCTTGTTGCCAAGAAGGCTAACGGCATATTGGGCTGAATAAGTAGGAGCATTGCCAGCAGATCGAGGGAAGTGATTATTCCCCTCTATTTGGCACTGGTGAGACCACATTTGGAGTACTGCATCCAGTTTGGGCCTTCCACTACAGAAAGGATGTGGACAAATTGGAGAGAGTCCAGCAGAGGGCAACAAAAATTATTAGGGGGCTGGGGCACATGACTTACGAGGAGAGGCTGAGGGAACTGGGTTTATTTAGTCTGCAGAAGAGAAGAGTGAGGGGGGATTTGATAGCAGCCTTCAACTACCTGAAGGGGGGTTCCAAAGAGGATGGAGCTCGGCTGTTCTCAGTGGTGGCAGATGACAGAACAAGGAGCAGTGTTCTCAAGTTGCAGTGGGGGAGGTCTAGGTTGGATATTAGGAAAAACTATTTCACTGGGAGGGTGGTGAAGCACTGGATGGGGTTACCTTGGGAGATGGTGGAATTTCCATCCTAAGAGGTTTTTAAGGCCCAGCTTGACAAAGCCTTGTCTGGGATGATTTAGTTGGGGTTGGTCCTGCTTTGAGCAGGGGGTTGGACTAGATGACCTCCTGAGGTCTCTTCCAACCCTAATCTTCTATGATTCAAGGCTGAAGGTCAAACGAGGGAAGGGTCAGAATGCAGAGGGTAAAAGATCAGACAGCTGATCATAAACATGCCAAGGATTTTCCAGAATGAGCTCTATGATAGGACCAGAAAGTCTGAAGGAGCGTGTTCTGAATACACAAATATGCATTATATCAGCTCAAACCTCCAAGTCCCAAGGCAAGTTCCTACATCCATCTTGTCACCATCTCAACCACTGCAGTCACACCACCAGCTTTCAGAGTGAGATATTAATGAACTGTTCTTGTCAGAACAAGCTGCACCCCTTCTCTTTTGTTCGAATACCTTTGCGTGATTTGGTTGTGTTGCCAGTCCACTGCTGGAGGAGGGGGTAGCTATGCAATGGTGCACGCTACTTTTGTGCTTTTAGAAGTAAACAATTAGGAAGCAGTCAAAATGTAAACGTACTTTTGTATGTTTGAGCTAACAAAGCTTCCAGAATTCACTGGAACGAGAACTCTATTCGCAGCTCCTGACCTATGTCCAAAGCACAGACACTTGGGAGACTGTGTAGGAAATGTGATGAAGTGTCACTATTTGCTCCTTCTGCTTCAGAAGGGTCTCGCCTTACCTGTCAAGGGCTGGAGTGAGGCGATACTCTTTGGTTGCTGACAAGATGGCTTTGATAAGATTATCTGGGGAGAAAGGAAAGAAGGCATTAGAAGGGTCAGACCATTCCAAACAAGTTTTCACCTTTAATGAAGTTTATGTGCAAGGTGGAGTAAGTCAGGGAGTCTACGAGTGCAATTTACACTCCGAGGAGCTGACGGCAAGTGTCAGTTAGGAGTAGCGGTAACCCACTGAAATTTACATGTTCCTATATCTTCCTAGTAGGTGCTCTAAGTCTAGATCCTCAGGGTGTGAGATACTTGAACTCAAGGGGATCTTGTGCCACATTCAGAGGTGAGGTGTAAGTTACATGTCATTGATAAGGGGATACGAGTGTGAATAAGCAAGTCTAACACAGTCTAAATTGGTGTCTCATCCATGTTGAAGGAGCCAGAAGAAAGTGCAAGTTACACCAATTTAGAATTCACACCACAAACTGTAGAAGCAGAGTTATTCTCCTCCCCCCATAAAGGCATTGTAATGTTAAAAAAGATTCACTGAAGTGAAATCTGTTTAACGACCACTCACACACTAACATAAATGAGTGCCTAATAGAGATCGTCTACTACAGGGGGATCGGAATTTGGCACATTTAGGGGAGCATTAAAATGAGAATTTGCCTAGTAAAGGAAACCTGTTATGTATTATTTGAAGTACAGCAGAGTGCAGAGTATCAGAACCACATCACGCTAGATGCTGTATATACATATAAGTGCCAGTCCCTGCCCCAAAGAGTTTACAATCTAACGTAAGAAAAGCCGCAACGAGGTGGTGTGACTAACACGTGGAGGTAACCGAGACAAAGGCCATGTGCTCCATTAGCAGGATGGGGGTTGTTCTGAACAAGAGATATCAGCAATGGTGGTCGTCCCTGCCAGCCACCTACCTCACTGGTAGAACCTGAGATTTACCATCGGAGGAGGCTTTGAAACCATGCTGGGTTTTTTTTACTACAAAAGATGGATATTTTACCACCAAAACAGCCCCTTTTATTCCATTTTGCTTCCTTTGAAGGATTCCTGCTGCCCTGATCACAGCAGCTGCCTTCCGACTTCCTCTCCAGCCATTGGTCTCCTGCCCGCCTTCCTGTGACAGTGCCAGACTGCTTGTGACCACAGAAGGCCCCATGCCACAGGCCACTACTTCTCATGGCTCAGACTTTGACATTTGCTGGAAAGCATGCATTATGAGGGTTCCAATTCCCAAGCTGTCTCCCAGAAAGGCATAAAAGGGCAGTCTTTCATGAGCTGCAGAGTCCACTTCCAACTTTTCAGACAGCAAAACCACCCAGCTAATCATCAAATGGATGATGAATTCAGCTGAGTTTTATTCTGTCACCTTTCTAGCCAACATCCAGTGGTGCCTGGCATGTTCCAGTCAAACCCATACTATATTGTACAGCGTACTGGTTACATCGGACTACAGCACTGATCATGAAATCCCCCATTTTTCTCATCCCACCACTTAAATTAGCAGCCTCTCCTGCAGGGCAGGATAAAGGTGCACTGGGAGAGCTGCTTGGGAGTAAAGGGTCAGGTAGTGAAACTCAGTGTAATGATACAAGGATGGATGGAAAAACAACAAAAAATGATTCTCGTCATCTATTACAGAGCACCAAGACTGGCCATGGGGGAGAGCTTTGCTGAACAACAATCACAACCCAACATTCAGACTCAAGAACTTCCTAAACTGCAAGGCAGACAATTTTGTAACCCAGAAAAGTAATGCCACCCAGAGGAATAGCCTCTCTGGAAGGAAGTGTTGGATAATGTAAGACTAAGGCTGCGGCTGTTCTAGTGAACTGAATCAGTGAGACTGTACCAGTGTAGCCACACACAGTGTGTTCCCACTAGCTATGCCAATTTGCATTCTGAACCATTGCAGTTTTGCCCCATGTCCATATTAGTGCTGCTCTCCACATCTTCAGCTGTAATGCCTTTGGGTACCTAACCCTGGATCCCAGAAAAAAGTGTTACCGTCTCGTAACTGTTGTTCTTTGAGATGTGTTGCGTACGTCCATTACACTGTGAGTGTCCTGTGCACTGTGCCAGAGAGTTTTCCCTCGTGGTTTTCGCAGTCCTGCCCATAGGCAAGGTCCTTGTGCTCTGAAGCGAAGGTATAAAGGTTGGAGCCTTCCCACCCTCTTTCCATTCTTTCACACTGGAAGCCGATGGCAGAGTCCAACGTGTTGGGGAAGGAGAGCGGGTCTTCTAATGGACTTATGCAACACATCTCGGAGAACCAGTTTTTCTTTTTTGAGTGCTTATATACGTCCATTACACTATAGGGGACCCGCAAGTTGTTATTCCAGGCAGTGGGGCTCAGAGTCTCATGGAAGAGGGACCAGACGGCCGCTTTCCCTACATTTGCATCTTCCTTCGATGCTGCAGACAGTGCATAATGTCTGGTCAATGTAGGGATGGAAGACCATGTTGCCACCCTGCAGACATCCACAATCAGGACGTGAGCCACAAACGCTGCCGAGTCTGAACTTGGTTAAGTGTGCTGTGAGCTTGTCAAGAGGGTCAGGGTTAGGATGTCAAGAATCGTTAAGTTGTGACTCGTTGACCTCCCGTATGCTTTGTGTAAGGAACAAACCGCTGGGAAGAAACTCCAAAGGGCTTTGTCCTATCCAAGTGAAGAGCCAGAGCTCGATGCATGACTAGGGTGTGGAGCCTTCACTTATCCTTGGGCTTACGTGGCTTTGGGAAGAACACTGGCAGGTAGATAGACTGATTCAGGTGGAAATCAGATACCACCTTCAACAGAAACTTGAGTGTGGCCTAAGCTGAACCTTGTCCTTGTAGAAAACCGTGTACTATGGATCAGTGACCAGGGCATTCAGTTCTCCCACCTTCCTGGATCATTTGAAAAAATGGCTCCTGGTGGAGGTGATGGCCATGAGGAAAGCGATCTTCACTGACAGGTATGGCAGGGAGCATGAGGCTATAGGCTTGAAAGGAGGGTCCATCAAAGCAGACAAAACTAAATTGAGATCTCAAGAAGGAGCTGAGTCCCTGACAGGCAGAAGCTATCTACTGAGACCTTTCAGGAAACTGGTCGTGATAGGGAGAGTGAAAACAGTCTTACCATGTATGTGAGGGTGGGCTGCTGAGATGGCTGCCAGATGCACCTTAATGGAGCTGATGGTTAGACTTGACACCTTAAGATGCAAGAGATAGTCCAGAACTCTTTAAATCTTTGTCTGAGCTAGGGACCCTTTATGGGAAGCTGCCCAGATGGAGAACACTTCCGCTACTTGGATAAGTAGCTCTTGTGGGTGGTTTTAGGCCATTAAGAAGAACTTTCTGGATTGCTACTGAGCAATGTGCCTCCTCTGCATTGAATCACTGATGCATCATGCGGCGAGACCAGCACTTGGGGATTCAGGTGCAGCCCCTGGCCAAGACCCTGGGTATGAGGTCTACAGTTAACAGTAACGGCCAGGGTTGCTGAGCTAGCAGAGGTCTGAATACCACATCTGCCTCAGCCCGGCTGGGCTACAAGGATCATTCTGCCATGATCTTTCTTGAACTTGAGAATGACCCTAAGAATCAGAGATACTAGCATGTAAGCATACAGCAGATCTCTGTCCCGTGGAATCAAGATAGCCTCTGCTATTGATCTAGGGCTTTGACCCACCCTGGAACAGAACCAAGGACACTTACTGTTCCGCCAAGTCACAAATAGATTCACTGACAGAAACCCCCCCCTTTACCGAACATCCAAGACAGAATATCTATGTTGAGACCGTGCACGGTGTGACAGGGTCAGGCCAGATGGCTACAGGAGAGTGATAGAAGGCAGATATATTAGCCCCAGGTTAAGTAGGTCCCTTTTCCCTGAGTAAGGTAACAGGGAAGGTTCCAGAACAATCAGGAACTTTCTGGAAACAATTAAGGCAGACAGGCTGATTAGAACACCTGCAGCCAATCAAGAAGCTGCTAGAATCAATTAAGGCAGGCTACTCAGGGCACCTGGGTTTAAAAAGGAGCTCAATTCAGTTTGTGGTGCATGCAAGGAGCTCGGAGCAAGAAGCTGAGAGTGAGAAGGCATACTATTGGAAGACCGAGAAGTAAAAGCATTATCAGATATCAGGAGGGAGGTTCTGTGGTGAAAATAAAGAAGGTGTTGGGAGGAGGCCATGGGGAAGTAGATCAGGAAGTTGTAGCTGTCATGCAGCTGTTACAGGAGCCACTGTAGACAGCTGCAATCCACAGGGCCCTGGGCTGGAACCCGGAGTAGAGGGCCGGTCCAGGTTCCCCCCATCCCCCGCAACTCCCTACTTGATACCGGAGGAGTTGAACTGGACTGTGGGTTCCACCAGAGGGGAAGGTCTCTGGCCTGCTCCCCGATCCACTAGGTGGATCAGCAGAGACTGCGGGGATTGTTCTTCTTCCTTTCCCCATGCTGGCCAGTGATGAGGCTAACTGAGTGAACGGCAGATTTGAGCCACGAAAGTGGCCAAACTGAGGGCTGCCGTGAACCTCTGTAGCCAGACAGCCAGCCCCCCCCCTCAGACCAGCATTGCTGGAAACACACGGGAGCCAAAACACCAGGGCACTCCAGCACAGCCTTTGAAGCTGAGAGAAGCACAGGTGTGCTGCGACAATGTGCCTCTGGGAACGTATACAACAATTGGGCTCACAGCAGGCAGAGGCGCTGTGACAGACATGGCTCTTAGCCCCTACTAAAACAGCATGATGCACACACACCAACATCCTAGGTGGGAAAATATTTACCCTGATAAAAGAAGTGTCCAGTAGTCGAAACTTATTGTTTCTCCCTTGCAAGTGTGAACTACTCTTGCGAGAGCTGGCGTCACCCCGACAGACCAGCCCCAATTTAGCATAGAAAGGAGAAAGAGAATAAAGGAGTACAGAGGTATAAGTAGGGGACCTACAGCACCATGATTTTTGAGTGCTTTTCACTATCTATCTGCTGGTCAGATAAGTGACAGCCTCCCAAGGCTTCTGCAGCTAAGAGGGTCCCTAAGCCTTGTCCCTTATTCGTCTTTCCGCGGAATTGAGTGACCGATCCTGGCTTGGCACCGCTGGAATCGAGAGATGCAAGGAGGGTAAGAAGCACCCACACCTGATCTCCTATCTTTAGTGTACACATATTTTGAAATAGAGCTCTATACTTTGTTTTCTTTCTTTGGGATTGTAGCTTCAGTTTTGTAACTTGTTTGTGTGTGTAACATCTCTACACTTAAATAAGTAGACACTAGCAATTTTGTAACCACATGATTAGAATCTAGTTTAATAAATTTTGGTAACCATTTATGCATAAGCCTGACTTGTTTCTCTGGTTTACTGTAAAGCAGCCAACACAATTAAAAGAACCTCAGCCGTTTTGGCTATAAAGCCTGGCCATTAGGTGAGAGTACTAAGAGCCTAGCGTTGAGTTGTGCCGCCTCCACGGGGCAAACTCTTGGGGCACCTGTCAGTCAATCCTGACTGCCCGCTGCGAAGGAGCTCTGAGCTCTAGCAGTTAAAGTCACGGGTGTGGAGAGGCTCTTAGTGCTGCCATTGGGGCACCTGTCAGTCAGTGTTGACTGCCCGCTGCGAAGGAGCTCTGAGCTCTAGCAGTTAAAGTCACGGGTGGTTAGGACCTTGGGGCATCCGTCAGCCTAGCCCGGGCTGCCCGCCGCGAAGGGACAGTGCGTCCTAGCGGTTAAAGTCACGGATGGTATAAACGGGCATAGCTGGCACCTCACCAAACATCCCTGGCCATCGGCTAACAACCTCTGAGGTGAAAAAATCCGCCAATAAGCGCAGGACCTACCAAGGCAGAGGAGGAACTTTGTCAGAATGGTCTAAACTGAAGGATCTGCTCTGAAGATCTGCCAGGTCATTTTGTCCCTCTGGCAAGTGAGACACCCTGAGAGCAACTGAGCTTCCAATGCAAGAGCTGCACAACTTTCCTGTTTCCCAACAGAGGCTGTCTGATCTCACACCCCCTTGCTTGCTCACATAAATTACCACCGAGTTTGTCACTAAGTACCTGGACAGTTTTGCCCTGAATGTGAAGCAGGAAGTGCTCACGTGCACAGAATATTGTGCACAACTCGAGTACAGGCAGCCACATGACCTAGGACCCTGAGACAATCCCCTCAGTGGTCTGAGGATGGTCCTTGAGGGATGCACGGAGGTCTCATACGGTCTGAAATCAGGAAACAGGCAGAAATGTGTTGGCAGAGGTCAAGTCCAGGGTAATCTTGATGAATTATGTCTTTTGCAAAGATGATCACATTGACTTTTCTTGGTTTCATTTCAGGCCCAAGACGTTGAACAGACAAAGTTTGATGGATAGCTACCTGTACCTGGTGTCTGGAGAGACCCCGACCCAACCAGTCATGTAGATAAAGATACATGTGATGTCTCTTTAGCGAAAGTCGGCTGCCACTACTGCCAAGTACCTGATAAAGATCCTTGGTGTTGATGACAGGCCAAAGGGCAGGATGAAGAATTGTAATGAGCTTAAACAGAAAAGGGAAGCTTACAAGAAGTGGAAACTTGAACAGATGACTGGGGAGGAGTATAAAAATATTGCTCGAGCATTCAGGGGTGTAATCAGGAAGGCCAAAACACAACTGGATTTGCAGCTAGCAAGGGATGTGAAGGGTAACAAGAACATACAAGTATGTTAGCAACAAGAAGGTGGTCAGGGAAAGTGTGGGACCCTTAATGGATGGGGGAGACAACCTAGTGACAGATGATGTGGGAAAAGCTGAAGTACTCAATGCTTTTTTTGCCTCTGTCTTCACAGACAAGGTCAGCTCCCACACTGCTGTCCTGGACAACACAGTGTAGGGAGGAGGTGAGCAGCCCTCAGTGGTGAAAGGACAGATTAAGGACAATTTAGAAAAGCTGGACATGCACAGGCCCATGGGTCTAGATGAATGCATCCGAGGGTGCTGAGGGAATTGGCTGATGTGATTGCAGAGCCATTGGCCATTATCTTTGAAAACTCATGGCGATCGGGGGAAGTCCCGGACGACTGGAAAAAGGCTAATGTAGTCCCCATCTTTAAAAAAGGGAAGGAGGAGGATCCTGGGAACTACAGGCCAGTCAGCCTCACCTCAGTCCCTGGAAAAATCCTGGAGCAGGTCCTCAAGGAATCAATTCTGAAGCACTTACACGAGAGGAAAGTGATCAGGAACAGTCAGCATGGATTCATCAAGGGCAAGTCATGCATGACTAATCTAATTGCCTTCTATGATGAGATCATAGAATCATAGAATATCAGGGTTGGAAGGGACCCCAGAAGGTCATCTAGTCCAACCCCCTGCTCGAATCAGGACCAATTCCCAGTTAAATCATCCCAGCCAGGGCTTTGTCAAGCCTGACCTTAAAAACCTCTAAGGAAGGAGATTCTACCACCTCCCTAGGTAACGCATTCCAGTGTTTCACCACCCTCTTAGTGAAAAAGTTTTTCCTAATATCCAATCTAAACCTCCCCCATTGCAACTTGAGACCATTACTCCTCGTTCTGTCATCTGCTACCATTGAGAACAGTCTAGAGCCATCCTCTTTGGAACCCCCTTTCAGGTAGTTGAAAGCAGCTATCAAATCCCCCCTCATTCTTCTCTTCTGCAGACTAAACAATCCCAGCTCCCTCAGCCTCTCCTCATAAGTCATGTGCTCTAGACCCCTAATCATTTTTGTTGCCCTTCGCTGGACTCTCTCCAATTTATCCACATCCTTCTTGTAGTGTGGGGCCCAAAACTGGACACAGTACTCCAGATGAGGCCTCACCAGTGTCGAATAGAGGGGAATGATCACGTCCCTCGATCTGCTCGCTATGCCCCTACTTATACATCCCAAAATGCCATTGGCCTTCTTGGCAACAAGGGCACACTGTTGACTCATATCCAGCTTCTCGTCCACTGTCACCCCTAGGTCCTTTTCCGCAGAACTGCTGCCTAGCCATTCGGTCCCTAGTCCTAGATAACTGGTTCTGTGGATGAAGGGAAAGCAGTGGACGTGTTGTTCCTTGACTTTAGCAAAGCTTTTGACATGGTCTCCCACAGTATTTTTGCCAGTAAGTTAAAGAAGTATGGGCTGGATGAATGGACTATAAGGTGGATAGAAAGCTGGCTAGATTGTCGGGCTCAACAGGTAGTGATAAATGGCTCCATATCTAGCTGGCAGCCGGTATCAAGTGGAGTGCTCGGTCCTCGGGCCAGTTTTGTTCAACATCTTCATAAATGATCTGGAGGATGGTGTGGATTGCACCCTCAGCAAGTTTGCAGATGACACTAAACTGGGAGGAGAGGTAGATACGCTGGATGGTAGGGATAGGATACAGAGGGACCTAGACAAATTAGAGGATTGGGCCAAAAGAAATCTGATGAAGTTCAACAAGAACAAGTGCAGAGTCCTGCACTTAGGATGGAAGAATCCCATGCACCGCTACAGACTAGGGACCAAATGGCTCGGCAGCAGTTCTGCAGAAAAGGACCTAGGGGTGACAGTGGACGAGAAGCTGGATATGAGTCAACAGTGTGCCCTTGTTGCCAAGAAGGCCAATGGCATTTTGGGATGTATACGTAGGGGCATTGCCAGCAGATCGAGGGACGTGATGGTTCCCCTCTATTTGACATTGGTGAGGCCTCATCTGGAGTACTGTGTCCAGTTTTGGGCCCCACACTACAAGAAGGATACGGAAAAATTGGAAAGAGTCCAGCGGAGGGCAACAAAAATGATTAGGGGACTGGAACACATGACTTATGAGGAGAGGCTGAGGGAACTGGGGATGTTTACTCTACGGAAGAGAAGAATGAGGGGGGATTTGATAGCTGCTTTCAACTACCTGAAAGGGGGTTCCAAAGAGGATGGATCTAGACTGTTCTCAGTGGTAGCAGATGACAGAACAAGGAGTAATGGTCTCAAGTTGCAGTGGGGGAGGTTTAGGTTGGATATTAGGAAAAACTTTTTCACTAGGAGTGTGGTGAAACACTGGAATGGGTTACCTAGGGAAGTGGTGGAATCTTCTTCCTTAGAAGTTTTTAAGGTCAGGCTTGACAAAGCCCTGGCTGGGATGATTTAATTGGGGATCGGTCCTGCTTTGAGCAGGGGGTTGGACTAGATGACCTCCTGAGGTCCCATCCAACTCTGATATTCTATGATTCTATGAAAGCCATTCATGTCAGGACCAGAGTGCGGACAGAAGGGAGCCGCCTCTCACCAGTTGCGCACCGGATGTTCGTGGGGAACCTGGTGCTAAATCATTCGTAGACTACCTGATTCTGGGTCAGGGTTTCATGTGAGCACTGGAATGGGTTACCGAGGGAGGTGGTGGAATCTCCTTCCTTCGAGGTTTTTAAGGTCAGGCTTGACAAAACCCTGGCTGGGATGATTTAGTTGGGGATTAGGTCCTGCTTTGAGCAGGAGGTTGGACTAGATGACCTCCTAAGGTCCCTTCCAACCCTGTAATTCTATGCATTTAGAAATGGAACCTCTGCTATGATTCCCAGGAACGTAGGGTCTGCACATCTCATCTTTGTGAAGACTTGTGAGAGGGGTTGCTGAAGAGGGAGTGGCTAGGAAGGTGGGAGGATAGAAAGAAAATACAGGATATCCTCATTCCACTGTGCTTAGCTCCCATGTGGCCAAGGTGATGGCCTGCCAGGCATCCAGGAAATAGGATATCCTATCCTGGAAAGGTGGGGAAGGGTAACAAGATCTAGGTTGGGTAGTATGCTGTCCTTGACGCAGGAGTCAAATCGGCTGCTTCAAATCCTGACAATGCTGAGATGAAGAGACTGACCACATGATATTTAGCATGGTAAGTTTCTCAAATGTAGACAAGGCCCAAGAAGGAAGCTTGATCTACTTGAATTCAACACAGCAAGGAATGGGGAATCACAGACTGGAGCAGCGCAAGATTTCAGAGAGCACATGTGGAGGATCTGTTCCTGGTTATCCTTGCATATTCATTTTGTGAAGGGCTTTAGCTGCCTCTGCTCCTTGCTTTAGTATTGGGTTATTTAAAAAAAAGAAAATTATGAGAGCAGGAGCAGTAAATACACATATAGGAAGGTTCCCTAGCACTTTCCATTTAACTCGTAGACTGAACTCCTATGCCCACAGAACAGGCAAAGCATGGTCAGCATCACCACACAGCTCTCTCCGGCCCCTGCCAACATTTGTCTCCCCTGCCCTGTGGAGGTGGAAGGGGAGTTCATGCTCCAAAACCCATTCAATGCTTGGCCTCTCTCCTCAGCCTGCCAACAAAAGGACCTGTACGTATTAACAGCTCTGATGGTTTTGTGAAGCACACACCTTCCCACTGGGAAGTGGACTCAAATCACCAAACTTGTTTCACACAGGTCACCGAACAGCATCTGATGGTCACAGCTTTCAGCGACTCCCATGAAACGTGGGCAGTCAAACGCCAGGGCAGCTTTGAGGAAATTACTCAGCATTAATCCCCTCCTTCCCTCTCCAGCCAGCCGATTATACTCCCAATGGGCTGGACAATGCAACAATGCTTACGGATGCTGTGGATGTTTGCAGGCTCCTGCAAGTGCAACACGCCACAGTGGGGACTTCCCTCATGAGCACCTCAAGTCACAGATAATAGGAGCCAGGGCCCTTCAAATGTCTTTGCTGGAAACATTTCCACGCCAAGCGTGTCCATGTGATGCTGCATCTCCCAGACAACAATAAATTGGTTAGTCTCTAAGGTGCCACAAGTACTCCTTTTCTTTTTACACCACATAAACTAGCTTCTTCCCTTCTTAAAAGCTTAAACTCCCCTGCCCCCCTTAGCCCTCGTTTGCTCGACAGCCTCTGACTCACCTCCCAAGGAAGCCAGAGATGCACCCCTACTCCTGCCGGCATGGGGATGCAGAGGCTGCTGCGTGACACCAGGGGAGCGAGAATGAGGAAACATAGGAACAGCCCTTTGGACCAGCTGCATTTGTTTATGAAGCCCGATTACTCATCCCTCACTTCCCTCTGGCACTACTCAAGGAGTCTCCCATCTACCTCCCTGGAGCTCCCTGCCCCTCCATTGAGCTACACATGAGTCACTTTGTGTCATTTCCAAACAATGAAATGATTCCGCAGCTGGGCCTCTGCATCCTTTGAAGGGCACAGTCACCATACCCAAAGCCGTATCAGCAAGCTCCCTACATTTCCAGGCCATGCTGGAAGCTGCTCCATCCTGGCTAGATATTCTCTAAGAACCCTGAGTTGCTGTGATATATTCTGCCAGGTTTTGTCTCCAGATATCAGAAGATTCAAAAGCAGGGCAGCATTGCAGAGTTTCTCTGGACTTGACTTCAGGTTGACCTTGAAGTTTGCAGGATTCTGGAAAAAGCTAAAAGTAAATAGTAAGGAAGCAGGCAGGCAGTGACCACACAGAGAGAACCAGCCGGAGTCTGACTAACATTTCCATCAACAGGTTTCAGAGTAGCAGCCGTGTTAGTCTGTATTCGCAAAAAGAAAAGGAGTACTTGTGGCACCTTAGAGACTAGCCAATTTATTTGAGCATGAGCTTTCGTGAGCTACAGCTCACTTCATCGGATGCATTCAGTGGAAAATACAGTGAGGAGATTTATATACACAGACAACATGAAACAATGGGTGTTTATCATAAGGAGACTGATCACTTAAGATGAGCTATTACCAGCAGGAGGGGAGGGGAGGGGAGGGGAGGGGGAGAAAACCCTTTGTAGTGATAATCAAGGTGGGCCATTTCCAGCAGTTAACAAGAACGTCTGAGGAAGGGCGGGGGGAGGGGAAGATAAACAAGGGGAAATAGTTTTACTTTGTGTAATGACCCATCCACTCCCAGTCTCTATTCAAGCCTAAGTTAATTGTATCCAATTTGCAAATTAATTCCAATTCAGCAGTCTCTTGTTGGAGTCTGTTTCTGAAGTCTTTTTGTTGAAGAATTGTCACTTTTAGGTCAGAAATCGAGTGACCAGAGAGATTGAAGTGTTCTCTGACTGGTTTATGAATGTTATAATTCTTGACATCTGATTTGTGTAATAGCTCATCTTAAGTGATCACTCTCCTTACAGTGTGCATGATAAACACCCACTGTTTCATGTTGTCTGTGTATATAAATCTCCTCACTGTATTTTCCACTGAATGCATCCGATGAAGTGAGCTGTAGCTCACGAAAGCTTATGCTCAAATAAATTGGTTAGTCTCTAAGGTGCCACAAGTCCTCCTTTTCTTTTTGCGAATACAGACTAACACGGGTGCTACTCTGAAACCTGTCATTATGCAAGGCACTGCATTTAGCCATATGGAGTGGAAATCTATCAACTTCATGAAAAAACTCGTACAGATACAGACAGACGTCATCTTCCTTTCCAAATGCAAACAGATGGACGTCGTACCAAAAGGACTGAAGGTAAAAAATCCATTACAATCTACACACCACACAGACTGTGCTGACAGCTTGTGCCACACGCTCTCAAAGAAACTGCGGAATCACCTGATCAACATCCTCTGCAGCAAACAGGGAAAGATTAAGAATGAGCTCTCAAAACTGGATACTCTCATAAAAAACCAACCTTCCACACAGACTTCCTCGTGGCTGGACTTTACTAAAACTAGACAAGCCATTTACAACGCACACTTTGCTTCTCTGCAAAAGAAAAAGGACACTAAACTATCTAAACTACTGCATGCCACAAGGGCCACAACAGTGGTTCCCTCAACCCACCCAGCAATATTCTATCCAACTATACTCTTAGGACAGATTCTTCTGCTGGGCTATCTTGGGGCCTCTCCTTCTGCCCCTCCACCCCCACAAACATGATACAGTTCTGTGGTGACCTAGAATCCTATTTTCGACGTCTCTGACTCAAGGAATATTTCCAACACACCTCTGAACAACATACTAACCCACAGAGAGCTTCCTACCAAGACTACAAAAAGAAGGATTCTGGGTGGACTCCTCCTGAAGGTCGAAACAGCAGACTGGACTTCTACATAGAGTGCTTCCGCCGACGTGCACGGGCTGAAATTGTGGAAAAGCAGCATCACTTGCCCCACAACCTCAGCCGTGCAGAACACAATGCCATCCACAGCCTCAGAAACAACTCTGACATCATAATCAAAAAGGCTGACAAAGGAGGTGCTGTCGTCATCATGAATAGGTCGGAATATGAACAAGAGGATGCTCGGCAGCTCTCCAACACCACTTTCTACAAGCCATTACCCTCTGATCCCACTGAGAGTTACCAAAAGAAACTACAGCATTTGCTCAAGAAACTCCCTGAAAAAGCACATGAACAAATCCGCACAGACACACCCCTGGAACCCCGACCAGGGGTATTCTATCTGCTACCCAAGATCCATAAACCTGGAAATCCTGGGCGCCCCATCATCTCAGGCATTGGCCCCCTGACAGCAGGATTGTCTGGCTATGTGGACTCCCTCCTCAGGCCCTACGCTAACAGCACTCCCAGCTATCTTTGAGACACCACTGACTTCCTGAGGAAACTACAATCCATCGGTGATCTTCCTGAAAACACCATCCTGGCCACTATGGATGTAGAAGCCCTCTACACCAACATTCCACACAAAGATGGACTACAAGCCGTCAGGAACAGCATCCCCGATAATGTCACGGCAAACCTGGTGGCTGAACTTTGTGGCTTTGTCCTCACCCATAACTATTTCATATTTGAGGACAGTGTATACCTTCAAATCAGCGGCACTGCTATGGGTACCCGCATGGCCCCACAGTATGCCAACATTTTTATGGCTGACTTAGAACAATGCTTCCTCAGCTCTCGTCCCCTAATGCCCCTACTCTACTTGCGCTATATTGATGACATCATCATCATCTGGACCCATGGAAAAGAAGCCCTTGAGGAATTCCACCATGATTTCAACAATTTCCATCCCAACATCAACCTCAGCCTGGACCAGTCCACACAAGAGATCCACTTCCTGGACACTACGGTGCTAATAAGCGATGGTTACATAAACACCACCCTATACCAGAAACCTACTGACCGCTATTCCTACCTACATGCCTCCAGCTTTCACTCTGACCACACCACACGATCCATTGTCTACAGCCAAGCTCTAAGATACAACCGCATTTGCTCCAACCCCTCAGACAGAGACAAACGCCTGCAGGATCTCTATCAAGCATTCTTACAACTACAATACCCACCTGCTGAAGTGAAGAAACAGATTGACAGAGCCAAAAGAGTACCCAGAAGTTACCTCCTACAGGACAGGCCCAACAAAGAAAATAACAGAACGCCACTAGCCGTCACCTTCAGCCCCCAACTAAAACCTCTCCAATGCATCATCAAGGATCTACAACCTATCCTGAAGGACGACCCATCACTCTCACAAATCTTGGGAGACAGGCCAGTCCTTGCTTACAGACAGCCCCCCAACCTGAAGCAAATACTCACCAGCAACCACACATCACACAACAGAACCACTAACCCAGGAACCTATCCTTGCAACAAAGCCCGTTGCCAACTGTGTCCACATATCTATTCAGGGGACTCCATCATAGGGCCTAATCACATCAGCCACACTGTCAGAGGCTCGTTCACCTGCACATCTACCAATGTGATCTATGCCATCATGTGCCAGCAATGCCCCTCTGCCATGTACATTGGCCAAACCGGACAGTCTCTACGTAAAAGAATAAATGGACATAAATCAGATGTCAAGAATTATAACATTCATAAACCAGTCGGGGAACACTTCAATCTCTCTGGTCACTCGATTTCTGACCTAAAAGTGGCAATTCTTCAACAAAAAGACCTCAGAAACAGACTCCAACAAGAGACTGCTGAATTGGAATTAATTTGCAAATTGGATACAATTAACTAGGCTTGAATAGAGACTGGCAGTGGATGTGTCATTACACAAAGTAAAACTATTTCCCCATGTTTATTCCCCCCTCTACCCCCACTGTTCCTCAGACGTGCTTGTTAACTGCTGGAAATGGCCCACCTTGATTATCACTACAAAGGGTTTTCTCTCCCCCCCCCACTCTCCTGCTGGTAATAGCTCATCTTAAGTGATCACTCTCCTTACAGTGTGTATGGTAACACCCATTTTTTCATGTTCTGTGTGTATATAAATCTCCCCACTGTATTTTCCACTGAATGCATCCGATGAAGTGAGCTGTAGCTCATGAAAGCTTACGCTCAAATAAATTGGTTAGTCTCTAAGGTGCCACAAGTCCTCCTTTTTTTATTTCCATCAACGTCAGTTAAGTGGAAAGGCAGAAAACTTTACTGCAGCATCAGCAAGACTGACCAGAGAACTTCAACTTTTATTACTGGGTCACCCATGGCTCTCCCAGGAGCCAGTTTCTGCCTTGGCAGTGAGCGATTCAGGCCTTTCCTGCACTCTTTCCTGGTAAAATGGTTAAGAGATTTTGCAGTAAGTATGTCCCTATCAGTCACGTTCCTCACTGAACAGCAAGTCCTGGTGCCAGTATTGCTAACCCCATAGCATTCAAATGTCATGAGTTAGGCTCCAAAAATTATGTGATTACCTTAAAAATAATGAGTTTTTTAGACTAGCCACAGGGTTCTCTGTTTGCCCTGGAGCATCACATGACCCTGAAACCATATCCACCACATCTCAATGCCTGACCTCCTCTCATCCTCTTAGGCCCACAAAAGCATCAGGAGGTTACATTTCCCTTAAAAAACAAAACAAAACACAACCTCCTAAAAGTCAGCAGGAGAGTGTGAGAGTTTCTCTCTCCTGAGCAGACTGAAAAGGAGGGGAATTACCCATGTCTTGGTCACTCAGGGACACATCCAGGAGGAATTTTAATTTGGAGTTCACGAGTCATTTGATTAGATTGGTGCTGGAATTATGGGTTGCTGCTGCATCCCCTGGCTTGAAGTGGTTTCCATTATATACAGGGTTTATAGTTTGGTTCAATGCCTCTCAGCACCCCCACTATAAAAACTGTTCCAGCATAGTTGATTAACTATGGACTCAGGGTTTGAAACCTCATCCAAGAGCTGGTCCCTGCTCTTTCTGACTGTTGTTCAGAAAAATCTCCTCAGGTTTAGACAAGCCCACTACTGAGCGAGGCACCAGCCTTGATTGAAATAGGGGACTCCATAAGGGGATTCTCCTCTTCTCCTGAGATTGTTCAGGGAGATCTATTGTTTTACCCCCAACAGTCACAAAATAACCTCTCCTTGGAGTCTTCGTTTAGCAACCAAAAGCCAGTGCCTGTACTCCAGTAGAATCCTTGGCTTCTTGCCCTCATCTTCTTCATTTAAAAGTTTCCTTTCTGTGGCCTTTTCAACTAGCTGAACTGGGGAAAGAGCAACTTTTACCACATGGAAATCTGTATGAAACAGAGCAATTCCCAGTTTTGGTCCAAAGTTTGGGGTTCTAAGTTTGGGGTTAACTCAGAATTTTGCCTCAACCAATCATCGGAGAACGACAAACAACTATGTGTTAACAGCTAATGTGGCTCACAATCCCAAGTTCTTCTTGGACAGAACTAAAGACGTCACATCCTTGCATTTCTTTTTTGTTTGTTAGAGGGGATACAAGCAGGGCCAAAATGCTCGATCTGGGACAGACAGAAGCGCAACAGCACCTGCCCAGCAAATAAATATAAAAGTCACCCTCCTAGCCAGCTGGAGTGGTGAGAGAAACCAGGGAAGAGAGTCCTGGCTGTGAGAGGGCCCTATCAAAAGCCTGGTAAGTTTCCTGCATGCACCACTGTAACTTCTATGGAGGCACAGTCCTGGAGGCTGGGCGGGCGGGGGGGTTGATGTCAAAGTGACTTTGTTTTATCAACAGAGATAAAACATGATTCATGCCAGGAAGCCAGATGTGCAGGAGACATTGCTATGCAACTAGAGTGCACGGAGAAGGGAAGGGGAGCAAGCTTTTTTGATGGTACTCTGATATGCTAGCTCTAGCCTGCCCTTGAATTCAACGGGCGTGCCTACACTGCAAAGGAAACCCCCGGCTGACCCATGCCGGTTGACTTGGGCTCGTGGGGCTCAGGCTGAGGGGCCGTTTCATTGCAGTGCAGACTTCCAGGCTCGGGCAGCTCTGGGACCCTGCCACCTCACAAGGTTCTAGAACCCGGGCTTCAGTCTGAGCCCAGAACTTTGCACAGCAATGAAAGGGCCCCACAGCCGGAGTCAGCTGGCACGGGCCAGCAGCGGGTGTCTAATTGATGTGTAGACAAACCCTATATTTCCATTGAGAGAGCAGAGCTTTCTAGTCAGATAAAAAACAGAAAGTAGCTGGGCAGCTCTTAACCCAGAGTTTCTCCCAGATGCACTGACAGACCAAGGAAACCATCCAAACATACAACCAGGCACAAGAACAACAATTAACCACTGCAGAAGACAGCAATTAGGCTGTGTGCCCAGGCAAAGCCTGAGATTTCTTTGTCATGCAATCTGTCACTAATTCCGAATGTCACTCTTGCCGCGGAGAGGGAGCAAGTCCCTTTCTCAGTGCTGTATTTTACATTAAATAAAACCAAAATGCATCAGAGATGAACTTCCTATTTTCTTATTACAGCTGAAAAAAAAAATCATTTAGATCCCAGAGTGGAATGCAAATTCTGGGATGGTGACAGGACCGTCCCGCCCAGTGGAACAGATATCACCTCAAAAGGCAAACAGGTTTCAGTGCCAGCAAAGCAGGCCCTCTGCATAAAAAAAGCTCTAGAGGAAACAAAGATAATTGAAGAGTGGCAATTACTGCTAAACAATGACACGATTCCTGGTTAAATACACGGAGGAGAGATTAACACATTAAATTATGTTTGTTTAGTTTTTAAGCCAAAAGCATTTGACACAGTGTAAACGGAGATCCAGCAAAGAAGCCTGCTAATTCTCCCTTTCTCACATCAGAGACCACAGACAGATACTAGCCACACTTCTCTGCTTAATCACTTTTTATACAACTGAAGGTGCATCTAGTGACAAATGCTATTGATTGAGATTTCCAAAAATATCTAAGGAGTCCTCCGATCTTGCTCACTGTCTCTCTATACTCCAGATAACCCAGCTGAGGGAGGTGGATTCCTCTAGTGTTACTAGTCTCACTGAAAAAACAATGAGGAATCCTTGTGGCACCTTAGAGGTTAACCAATTTATTCCTCGTTTTTGCTGATTCAGAGGGGTAGCCGTGTTAGTCTGTAACTAGTCTCACTGGTGCTGTAAGCCCTTTTTGCATTGTTTGTTCACTGAAGAATCCTGCCCATAAAGCAGCGTACATGTCAGAGAAACCCCAGAGGTCCCTTGACCCTGCATGCACACTCACCCCAGTATAACCTTCCATGCCAACAGAGGAGTGCTGCCAGAAACTTGTACAAAGAGAAAAGAAGAAATTTCATCTGAAAAAAACCCCAAACAGTTAAACTGCTCAGGATTCCTGGAACCATGCCACCCTGTGCTGTGATCGCCTCTTTCCTCATAAAATAAGCCCCGGGACTGAACTCAGATAGTGCTTGGTGGGAAACACCCTTAAGGGAAAACCTAGACACTGTATAAAGATACAACGAGGAGTCCGGTGGCACCTTAAAGACTAACAGATTTATTGGGGCATAAGCTTTCGTGGGTTAAAAAACACTTCAGATGCATGGAGTGAAAATTACAGATACTGGCATAGATATCTGCAATTTTCACTCCATTCATCTGAAGAAGTGGGGTTTTTTTACCCACGGAAGCTTATGCCCCAATAAATCTGTTAGTCTTTAAGGTGCCACCGGACTCCTCGTTGTTTCTGTGGATACAGACTGACCTGGCTACCCCTCGGATCCTAGACCCTGTATAGGAAATGGTGATGGTTCTCCAGTAGGTGGCACTTCCAGGGTACCGGCAGCGCCAAGTCTCAGAGCACGGGTCAGTTGACTCGGGCTTGCAGGGTTCAGGCTTGGTCTCGAACTCAGGAGCTGAGACCCTGCTGCATCATGGGGTTTCCGAACTCGGGCTCCAGCCCGAGCACCCACACTGCAATTTTTAGCCCCACGCTCCAAGCTTGAATTAGCAGCCCCAGGCCAACCGCAGCCAGGACGCTGTCTTTTATTGCAGTGTAGACATACTGGACCAATGCCATAACACAGAGGGTGCGGTGCTGCTGGAGAGGTCAGCAGTAGGAGTTCCCAGGACACTTTGTGTCAGAGTTTCGGTATCCTTGGCTATTTTAATCTGGGTAATTTCATTCTGCGGCCTCCAAGCACCGTAGCAATTTCAATTAGATATTATATCCTTCACTTCCTGTCCCAGAACAGCTACCACATTTCACCTCAGAGGTGGGGGAAGTAAATTTATAGAAACACAAGGCCAATTAATGAGAAATTATTGAACAGAATTTAAATATACAAAAATTCTTGATCTCTTGGATGGCTCATCAGGGATCTGAGTCTGTGACTGCACCAGACTGCAAACTCTGCCACTTGCAATTATGCATCCTATTTCCAGGCTTTAGCCAAGTCACTACAAGGAGGCAGCGAAATTCACAATGGAAATAAAATGCACGTTTTTAACAGCAAGTGTAACCAAACTTTGGAATGGATTACCTAGCGATGTGGCAAATTCTCTAGCACTTGGAGTCTTTAAATCACGATTGGATTACCTTCTAAAAAGACAATCTACTTCAGCCACAAATTATTGGTGTAAAAGCAGGAATCACGGGATGAAATCTAGGGCCTGTGTTATGCAGAAGTAGGGTTGTCAGCTTTTTAAGTTCTGAAAACCAATACCTCCACACCCCATCTCTTCCCCCAGAGGCCCCGCCCCTCTTCTTTTCCCAAAGCCCTGCCCCTGCTCCACCTCTTTCCTTGATGCTCTGCTCCCCACTCACTCTTCTCCCACTTCCCCCCCATTACTCGCTGCTCTCCCACCTCCTCATCCCTCAATCCTCTCCACTTCTCCCCCACCCCAGCTGGGTTCCCTCTGCTCCGGGCTAGAATGGGAGCTGCAGCCTGACATGGCACCTGCTGCCTGCCCACCCACGAGATGCAGGTAGGAAGGGCCCCAGCTGAGCAGGGGCTGTTGTGGGTTGATGATCCGGCACACCCCCCCGCCTGGGGTAACCAGACTTTTGGTATCGGGTCCCATGGACACTGCCAGGTCCTCTATTCGAATGGATTTTCCAGGCAAAAACTGGACACCTGGCAACCCTATGCAGATTAGACTAGATGATCATGATGGTCCCTTCTGGTCTTAAAACCTATGACTGGACACATTTGCTCAGAAACATGACCTATCTGGATATCTACCTTCTTGGGAACCAGACATACTGGGAGAGGGATCCCAGGTTGGGATGTAAACAGGTGTCCTGGCTCTGTGTGATCAGAAATAACTATACAACCACCCCTAAAAATAGATGAGAAGTATATTTGTCTCAGGCAGTTTGAGGGACTTGGGGCAACGGGATCAAACTTTGTTCTGATTCTATCATGGTCAGGATCTTTGCTTAGCAGAGGTGCCAGAGAGATTTCTCCACAATACTGTCTATTTCCAATGACTTGTATAAAAGAACTGGTAGCTCATTGTTCAGCAAAGCTCTCCACAGGACTTTCAACTGTGTACCTCAGGTGAAAAAGTTCTTGTCCACTACCTCCTGCTCCAGGGACCATTCATGGCGAGTCTACTACTGAGCAGCTTAGCCTGTTTGCATGTGTGTTTCTCTTACCTAGCAGGTAACTGATCACCAGGAAAGTTTGCACTGCGAACTGCCAAGCCTGCAGGCATTCCTGGCAGGGTAGGTGGGCTCCCAATGCCTCACCGCTTGATTATGAAGAACATATGATGGGCTCACAGCCACACCCAGTCTCTGAAGGTCCTCACCTAGTCAGGGCTACACTCACCTTGAGGACCTTTATGGGCAGCTGTTCTTCTTGACGTGACTCAGCACATTGGCCTGTGAAGAGGGATTTCACAGCCTATGGCCAAATCAAGAAGTGAAGCCCTGAGGAAAGGGGGATTTTACTGGTGCAGCTATGTGGAGGTCTCTGCAATGGAGTGTGCAAAGTGAATGTTTCACATCTGGAGATGGAACTGTCTTTACAATGAGATTTCTCACAGAAAATTAGGATTCCTCCTGAACTGTGTCAGAATAATCAGCACGCTGCCTTCTGTTGATGTGATAGTGTATGAAGAGCTTGTAACAGTGGCCTGTGCCTTTCTGACCCAGTTCTAGCCTTTGACTCTCAACTTATACAGACATGTTACCCCAAAGTAGTACAGCTCTGTAAACAGGACTCTGCAAGATCGTTCCTGCCTGGAACCCTCATGAATAAACCAGAGACTAGGTGAAACAGGGCCTGCTACAGGTTTCATTTCAAAGACACAAGCACTGAACAAAAGGCCATGAATTCAAAAGCCCTTCAGAGTTCAAAGCTTGGAACACAGAAAGCAGCTTCAATAATACAAGGGAGAATGGGAGGGTTCTGCCTGAAAAATTGTTGATTCCATTGTATCATTATCTTTAAGTAATTAGATCAGAGTGTAATTATTGGGTAGGAATCTCCAGGAATGCCCTGAATACTAGGAGGACAGCAAACCCTTCCTGTAACATTACTTCAAAAATTAGCCTCCTGCACGTGGACTAGACCATGATGAGATTCACAAGTCCTCAATAAAACCTTTCTGACCTCAGCCTAGGTGGAGCTGGTGCCAATAAACACCCAATACCTTTCACAAGGTAGATCTTGTAGGGAAATTCCAACTCTTAGCATTAAGGGGCTTCCTACCACACCGAACAGAACCCCACCCTATCAGTTTCAACGTACGCATATCTCCTCCTAATTTCCTGAGCTATCCAGTCTGCTCTGTCTTTCCCACGCACACCACAGCTCTGACAGTCTTCAGCTTGCACAAGCACGGTGACTTATCTCCACACTGCCTGCCTAGGTCAGTTGTTTGGATATCATTAGACGTGCTCTGACTGAAGGCCCTAATGAGGTGCTGATCCCATCATCAAGTCACTCAATTCATCCAGAACGTGTCCCGTGGGAGGGCTAGAAAAGACTGATGCATGAATTCCAAGTGATGTGTGACACAAAAGGGGCGCCATTCGCATCGCTAGCACTCTCAGCCTGTCAGCACAGCCATTAGAAACCCTGCTTTACACAGATTTATAATTCATCCCTCCCACACACAGAAATTGCTCTAGACTGAAACTTGGCATAAAGTTTAGTCCCAGGAGGGCATTAAAAAAACCCATTCAGCTGTTTCCGTCCCATTGCTTCAGCTCTCAGCCATTTAAATAATGGCAATTTCTCATTTCTCTTCTTAACTGAGGAAATCCAACATAAAACAACAGATTTACATAACACTGGTGGTGACACAAGCTGGCAGCAGCCAGGAAACCCAGAGCAAAAGCTGCCAAAGCCACTCAGTCATCCCTCTCTGGCAAGTTTCTCCATTTGGATTCAGTTTAGCAAAATGAGTTTTATTAGGCCTGGCTGCAGTCATGCGTAATCTTCAAACCTCATCCCCAGCCCGGTCAGGACGCCTGCCCCTGCCCTTGTACACCTCGGGTGCCTGCTTCAAGCAAAGATCCCCTCTTGTGGCTGATGCAGCATTCCCACCTGTGCTTCCACTGTCGTTTCTAGTGGCCTGTACAGCAATCCCTTCTGGCTGACGTACCCAGCAGTAATCACTTTCTCACTGAGCTGGGAGGGAAACATACAAACCGGAGGGGAGAAGGACTACACTGCGAGTCAGAAGAACCTGGTCAACAAAGTCTGAGCTTTGATCAGAGACTCTTTGTTCCTACTACTGCCACGTTCAGCCAACTGAACCCGCCACCAAGCCTCAACTAAGACACAGGCACCCTAGGGCCATGCCTAAGACCGCCCCAGTTCGCGGTTACATCAGAATCTAATCTAAAGCTTTAACTTTAAGCAGGAAAAAAGAAATTTCTAGCCCTCATGGTTGTGAAAAAACTTGAAAATGTGACCCACATATAAGTGAAGCAGCAACATCTGCCAGGGTCTGTTGACAATCTGAAATGATAGCTCAGAGGTGTGAACTGCTCCATTCATGTCACTAGGGTGGTAACCCTGAGATCCACTGCTCGAGGGAAGGGGACGACCATGCACACCAACACCTCACCAGTAGAGAACTGTGGCATGGAAGGAGAAGAAGAATGAAAGCAGGCCTGTTCCACTCACCCAAATAGGCACACACCTTGGCTACAGGGGCAGGTAATTGCCCACGCTTCCCTGCTGCCACACCGGCCTTTCTCAGGAAGGAGGAGGGGAGCTACCTCGCCACCAGCACTCCAAATGGTTGGGCAGGACCATGGGAATGGACCCGGGCCCCACCATCATCACCATGTTATGATGTTCCCAGGGCCCCAGTTTGCTTTCATGTGACCCGCCCTGCCTTATCTCCAACAAGGAGATTTTAGACCAGATTACTACCCCACAGAGAGAAGCGCTCTTCTCACTGCTTTCAGTAGAATATACTGAAATATATATAATGTATATAGAATATACCACCAGCCACATGGCTCCAAATATCACAGCCACAGGAATAAAAGCTAATGATAAGGGTCACATTTTCTGTCTTTCTTGTACTAAGCCCATCACTGTGGTACCTGAGTGGGTTTTCTGGGTCCGTTGTGGATCCTCAGGGAACCCACAAGTAACCTAACTATGTAGGCACGTATACAGAGATAATCATCAGCCAGTGGTCACACCAGGGCTCTGCAAACCTACCGGCAGACAGTGCTACCCGCCCTTCTGTCTATGGCCAATTAGAATGATTTTCAAATCAGTCTGGTGCCTGAAGGGGCATTTCGGCTGCTTCTGCCAGCCATATTACTATAAACCAACACCTTTGGTGACACTGGAATATTGTACATACTAGTAGTGTGCTCTGCGTAACACGGGCACTGCTGCACTTCGATTTTCACTGGGGTCTTAACTGTGCTCCCGAACGCCAGCTTCTAGGGCACACGCCCTGGTTGTGCTGTGCTGGTCTCTCAGAACAGGCATAGGTACACCACACTCAAACCGGAAAGAAACCCCAGCACAACAGATCAAACCACTCTGCGCTTACAAAACCAAACAAACCTGCAGGGCACATTTCCTGACTCCACAACCGCATCTGCTCTCCCACTGACATACAGTTTCATCATACCTTGTCCTTTAATTCCAAAGGGAGGTACAAAGTCCCTGATCCGTGCCCACTTTTTGAAGGAATCATCCAAGAACATTGGTGCTGGCTTGGAGAACCTGAAAAACAAAACAAGAGACACACAAATGTGAACCAGGGGAGGAATAACTTTCTGTAGGAGGCTCTGGGGACTCACTGCCCAAGTGCTGATTGCATACTCTCAGAAGGAAAACAACTGTAGGTCTATTGTCAAGTTTTATTACTACCTTGGAATCCACCCATAGAGGAACCAACACGAGTTTCATGCAGGAGCTGGCTTTTCTGAGACAACTGTGGCACTTCACAAACCTGCAACTCACTTCCCACTCAGCAGGTTAGAAAGCCCTGCCAGGTGAGCTTAGTTACCGCAAGTCAGGAGACTCTCAGAGACACCGAAACTATCCAAATTAGAATGAGTTTTAGTTGATGTTAACAAGACACTGCCACGTTCTTAACACAGAATCTGCTGCGGCAGAGGGTAGTAGACGGAGAGCCTAAATTGTTCATCTCATATAACAACGACCTTCTGATTAAAATAGCAGAGAGGGGCTGCTCAGCAAGACAACACAGAAATGAGCAGCAAAGACTTAATCCCTAATCAATTAAACCACAAGCCTGTCTGTCTGGGATAACTGATGCTTGCCAGGACTGGCACTCTGGCAAGCCTCTGTGGGCACAGCAGTGCCTGGAGCACTTTTCTTGGAAGTCGAGGTCCACCTGCGAGGGCACAGGCAAGCGTGGGTGCTCACGCAGACCTGGGTGCAAAGATGTACATGTAGGTAGAGCTGCACCAGTGTGTTTGTGGTGTATTTTAGATACAGATGCACAAGTGTGACTCTGTGAGTATCTGAATGTGCAGGGTGAGTTGTGAAAGTAGATAAAGGGGCTCTACGTCTGGTCTCTGCATGCAGAGCTACTATCTGAGCCAGCACGCAAACACAAGAAGGCAAACGTGGCTGAGGAGGCTGTGAAATAGCACTTAGTAGTTTACAGAGCCTGGAAACAGATGCAGTTCTTCTCTTCTCTCATCAGGAATATCCAGTCACTAAACTTATAAACGATCCAGGAGACCTGCCACACCAAGCCAAACAAGTATCCTGCCTCCAGAACCACTTACAAATGAAAGAGAACTTGCCCTTAACTACTGGGACTGAAAGCCTGTGGAAACATTCCCGCTAGGGAGAGACAACCGCCAGTTTGTTCTTTTCTGGATGAAGAATCACTGGCCTGCAGCTAAGACAATGCCAGTCTGAAGGAAAAGATCACCACGCTATCATGCAGGAGCAACTCTGGAAATACTAGCTCCCAAGAGAGGCCGGAGTCGAGGACAGATTTAGAGGCCTGGCGGGAACACCAGTCAGCACGGAGTGCAGCAGGAGCATTCCCCAGGAAGTGCAGTAGAACCTGAGAGTTACGAACACCGCAGGAGCGGAGGTGTTTGTATCTCTGAAATGTTCATAACTCTGAACAAAACATTATGGTTGTTCCTGAAAAAGTTTACAACTGAACGGTGACTTAATACAGCTTTGAAACTTTACTATGCAGAAACAAAATGCTGCTTTTCCCGTATTTTTTTTTTACTAGTTTATGTTTAACACAGCACTGTATTATATTTGCATTTTTTTGGTCTCTGCTGTGGCCTGATTGTGCACTTCCAGTTCGAAATGAGGTGTGTGGCTGACCGGTCAGTTCGCAACTCTGAGGTTCTACTGTATACAAACCCTATCAGAAATCTGCTCATTTCAGAGCATTAACACAGCAGCAGCAGCCTACCAATGCAAAACTGAAAAGCAAGCTGTGAAAAAGCATGAAAGCTGCAGGTGAAGCTAGGAAAGAAAGGCAACACAGCCACTTTCAGATCCTAACACAACCAACCTCCCAACTCCCTCCTCTCAGGGAGTAACTACAGCCTGCCTTTTTGCAGCTCCCCCCTTGCTACTTACAGCTCCTGAGCTTTTTACAGGCCCCTCCTGTTCCCTCCCAGCTGCGCCTGCCTCTATTTAGTTGCCCATGCAACCTTAACGCTACTCTCTTCCAGTAATGCCCCAATATGCCCCATTAACACACAGACCTTTACTCTGCCAACTCCACAGTACTAAAATGTATGACCTGTTCACCTCCTTTTACAACCCTTCACCGTCACCCACAGGATTCCACCTACTGCTGTTAAAGGACAACAACAACAAAGGGGTTTTGAACAGGAAAAGCGGTGTTGTTGGTAGGAGTTAATAGTCATTTAGGTAGCTGTACATATCATCTCCTGCAATTTGTATACTGAGCCAACCAGGCCCGCCTCTCCCTTCATCAGCTGGGTCCCACGGGCCGTGCTCTGGCACACCTCCGCAGCTATGTCCCAACCCATTCACTCCCCTCTCCAACCTGCCCCTCACGCCAGTTCTGTACCAAGGCCCCCCCCCACCGCAAGGGAACACATATCCCTTAAGTAGTTCGCTCCCTGGTATACAAAGGTTTCTACTGCTGTTACTCCCCACCTTCTTGTAACCTGACTTACAGACAGTGCCTTGAGCAAAGGACAAGCACGTTACAGCCGAATGGTGTTCCTGGTCGTGTTTCAGAATGGTTGGCGGGGGCAGTTTGTGGCATGGCTGGCAAGAGACATCACAGACTGGGTTTCTGTTCCAAAACATTGACAGCTTTACGTTTGAGAGAGAGAACCTCTGACCACTGATCAATAGGCGCACACCCTCTCTGAGAACCAGTGAAGTGTCAGAGATCCTAATGTTTCTCTGCCACCCCGTACATTTTCTGGTCAGCCACGAACCCTCCGATTTCCATGGGTGGTACTGCAGATGCTCTCCACCCTAACCTCCAAGGGTTAGCAGCCTGTGCCGTAAGCTTGGCGTCAGTCTCTAAACAATCAAGTAACAAAACAGCAACTCAGGATTAGTTGTCGGCACCTTTAAACGAAGAGAAAAATTCCCTCAAACCTTCAAAATGCAAGCGCTTAAGTGCAGCACTTAGACCAAGACCCTGCCTGGGCAAGTCTCACCCAGCTCTGCCTCTGAGCAAAACTGGCCTACTGGTTCTTGATTGGTCCGTGTTCCTCTTGGCCCTTCTCGGCCTCTGGAGGATTGTCTTCTTGGCTACCCACTCTGAATGGATTTTCCTCAGGCAGGGCGTGTCAGTCCAGCAGGGACCAAAGAAGGCTTTGATCCTATTCCCCCCAAAATAAAATTAATATCATTACGCACCAGTTGTAACAACCTCCAGCCATTCAGTCCAAAACTCCTTTTGCTTTACTTGGGGGCTTGTGATTAACTTATCCTTCCTTATGTTACTTGAAAGGTGGGTTCACAGCCAGTAATCTCAACTCGGTCTGTGATTCATCCAGCTGTCAGTACCTCTCAGTTTAACAGCTCAAGGCAGCAGAAGGAAACTGAATTTTTTGGGACAGCCTGTAACTTGGGAACCTTTTTGTCAAATGACCCCAAATTTGGATCATTAATACTACCCTGTGGCCCATGAGGCATCAAATTTCAAAGCACTCCAAGTAACCATTTACATTTTAGAGCACTTAAAAGAGTCGAGCTTTAAAACATATAAAATGGTGGGCTGGAAACCCACTAGCCGTTTTTCTGTATTGGTGTATGCACATGGTAAAAATGTATATTTTCTTAACTATCACTCTCAGTGTAGGTCCCCCAAAGATTTAGAGGGTGCCATGCACTACCTTGCGTAAAAATGGACAGAACCATTGAAACAGCTCTGACCCTGCATGACATCAATAGCTGGATCTTTAAATCTGCACACAGAACCCTCCAAAACAAACAAAAATCCAAGCCCCTAGAAACTTTTTGAAAAATGGCTATTAAGCAGAAGTTGTGAGAACCTTATACTTTAGCTCTTCCCCTCCTACACACTCATATGACCAGCTGTTCTGCACGTCACTTTTTGAGGAATCTCAAATAATCTGAAGTTGGTACTTCACACATTTTCAGACTGTTTCCAATAGACCATGCCCAAGTGAACTACTAGAAATATGTGATGAAGACCCACCTCTGGAGTTTGATATTGATTGAGCAGCTATTACAATGGAAGACATTAGAAAAGTCATCAGTAAATGCAAAAACGGGGAAGATGCTGACATCGTTACTGGAGAGACATTTATAGCAAATGATGAAACTTTACTTGCGTTTTTGGATAAAATATGGAATGAAGAAAAGAACCCAGCCCAATGGAAGAGAGGCCTTAGAGTAAAGTTGCCAAAGAAGAGTGCCTTACCAACAGCAATAACTGGAGAGGAATCACATCACTCTCAGAGTCTGGGGAAATCACGTGCAGCACCCTCCTGGAAGGTAACAAGAAACAAATGAATCTCCAACTCAGAGAAACAAGCAGGGCTTAGAACACTGGGATAACGTGCAGACCACAGTGTTGTTCTCAGACCAACACCCCTTGTGATCATTTTTACAGATTTCCAGAATGCTTTTGACAACGTACGCAGAGATAGACTTTGTCTCCGAGTTGGAGATTCATTTGTTTCTTGTTACCTTCCAGGAGAATGCCACACATGATTACCCCAGGCTCTGAGAGTGATGTGATTCCTCTCCAGTTATTGCAATTGGTAAGGCCACCCTTCTTTGGCAACTTTACCAGAAGGCCTCCCTTCCATTGGGCTGGATTCTTTTCTTTGTTCCATATTTATTCAAAAACCAAGGAAAATGTCATCATTTGCTTTAAATAGTATGGCACGTTACTGAATACCAGAAAAATAATGATCATACAGATCCTTGGCTACTGTAATGCTGAATATGCAGTCAGAGATGGTGACGACATCAGCCAATGGTTTTCAATGACAACTGGAGTAAGAAAAGGATGTACTAAGGCCCCCTTCTGTTTGCACTGGTCACTGACTCTGTCATGAGGAAAGTAACCACAGAAGGCAACAGAGGAATTCGATGGACAAATGATAAAGCACAGTTGGATGACCTTAGGTTTGCTGATGACACTGCTTAGTTCAACACACAAGTTAATGGGAAAAAAGGCCCAGTTTTGGCATACATACCCCAACAAGTTTGTATGTTTGCAACAAGGGGAAGACAAAATATATGGCTCTGAATGTCCCAAAAGCAACCATCAGAGTAGACTGAGAAACACTAGAAGAAGTTAGTCATTTTACCTATCGAGGGAGTGAGATGTGCAGTGTTGGTGACACCATGCTAGATGTCAAGCAACTAATACGTAAAGCAGCAAACAACTTTCATAAACTTGAAAAGATTTGAAAAAGTAGCATGACTGGCACTGATAAAACTATGAATTTTTAACACCGGCATCATGTCTGTCATAAGAACATAAGAACAGCCATACTGGGTCAGACCAATGGTCTGTTGTCATAAATATAAAGGGAAGGGTAAACCCCTTTGAAATCCCTCCTGGCCAGGGGAAAGCTCCTCTCACCTGTAAAGGGTTAAGAAGCTAAAGGTAACCTCGCTGGCACCTGACCAAAATGACCAATGAGGAGACAAGATACTTTCAAAAGCTGGGAGGAGGGAGAGAAACAAAGGGTCTGTGTGTCTGTCTACATTCTGTCTTTGCTGGGGATAGACCAGGAATGGAGTCTTAGAACTTTTAGTAAGTAATCTAGCTAGGTATGTGTTAGATTATGATTTCTTTAAATGGCTGAGAAAAGAACTGTGCTGAATAGAATAACTATTTCTGTCTGTGTATCTTTTTTGTAACTTAAGGTTTTGCCTAGAGGGGTTCTCTATGTTTTGAATCTAATTACCCTGTAAGGTATCTACCATCCTGATTTTACAGGGGGGATTTCTTTGTTTCTATTTACTTCTATTTTTATTAAAAGTCTTCTTGTAAGAAAACTGAATGCTTTTTCATTGTTCTCAGATCCAAGGGTTTGGGTCTGTGGTCACCTATGCAAATTGGTGAGGCTTTTTATCCAACATTTCCCAGGAAAGGGGGGGTGCAAGTGTTGGGAGGATTGTTCATTGTTCTTAAGATCCAAGGGTCTGGGTCTGTAGTCACCTAGGCAAATTGGTGAGGCTTTTTACCAAACCTTGTCCAGGAAGTGGGGTGCAAGGTTTTGGGAAGTGTTTTGGGGGGAAAGATGTGTCCAAACAGCTCTTCCCCAGTAACCAGTATTAGTTTGGTGGTGGTAGTGGCCAATCCAAGGACAAAGGGTGGAATATTTTGTACCTTGGGGAAGTTTTGACCTAAGCTGGTAAAGATAAGCTTAGGAGGTTTTTCATGCAGGTCCCCACATCTGTACCCTAGAGTTCAGAGTGGGGGAGGAACCTTGACATCTGTTTAGCCCAGTACCCTGTCTCCAACCATGGCCAAAGCATCAGGGAGTGTTCAGAACAGTGCAATTATGGAGTGATCCACCCGTCTTCCACTTACAGCTTCTGATATTAGAACATAAGAACAGCCATATCGGGTCAGACCAATGGTCCATCTAGCCCAGCATCCTGTCTGCCAACAGTGGCCAATGCCAGGTGCTTCAGAGGGAATGAACAGAACAAGTAATCATCAAGTGATCCATCCCCTGTCGCCCATTCCCAGCTTCTGGGAAACAGAGGCTAGGAACACCATCCCTGCCCATCCTGGCTAAGAACCACTGATGGACCTATCCTCCATGAATTTATCTGGTTCTTTTTTGAACCCAATTATAGTCTTGGCCTTCACAACATCCTCTGACAAAGAGTCCACAGGTTGACTGTGCATTGTGTGAACAAATACCGCCTTTTGTTTGCTTTAATTTCATAGGGTGGCCCCTAGTTCTTGTGTTATGAGGAATAAACAACACTTCTTTATGCACTTTCTCCACACCAGTCATGATTTTATAGACCTCTATCATATTCCCCTTAGTCGCCTCTTTTCAAAGCTGAAAAGTCCCAGTCTTATAATTTCTCCTCTATTCCTGGGAGAATTCTGCGTCACTGTGCATGTGCAGAATTCATGTGCCTCACAGATTTCTTTGCTTCCCGGCAGAAAAATGACTTCTGACAGGGAAGGAAAGGGAAGCCATAAGAGCAGTCATGCGCCTCACCCCAGCAGCGCAGGCAGGTTGGTTTGGGCGTCCGGAGCAGCTGGTAGAGATGTAAATCACTGCCGGAGAGGGAGGAGGGCTGGGCAGTCGTTCATGTGTGTGTGTGTGTGTGTGTGTGTGTGTGTGTGTGTGTGAGAGAGAGAGAGAGAGAGAGAGAGGGAGACTCTGTCCCTCTGGCTCGCGATTGCAGCATGCTCAGTGTGGAAGGGCAGGGATTTGGGGTATTTCTAAGGAGGTAGGTGTAGGGCAGGTTGTGTCCCCTCAGACAGAACAGAATTTAGCAGCCTGCCTGCTTAGTGAATTGTCTTTGTGAATTCTCCCAGGAGTATAAAACAGGTGTAAAAGATTTAAGGCTCCTTTACATTGCCAGAGTGGGGTAAAGGACAGTATGGCCTCATAGATGCTTATGATGCTTTAGTGATTAGAACTGGTCTGAATTTTTGGACTGAAGAAATTTCCTATCAAAATTTGCTCCATGAACTGTTTGCTACGGACCTTTCTGGAGATGGTCAGTAGTGAATATAAATTGTGAGTTTGATTTCCCAGCCCTCACTTGCTCTTCAGTTATCTATGATGTAACACTGAGCATATGGCTGCATATATTTGTTGACTAATAACTAGAAATAAAGGTTCAAACCTAGCTACTTTACTATGAGACAAAGGGGGTCTGGAGATTTCCTTCAAGGCACCCCACTTCCATTCTCCATCCATTGTATTGTAGTTTAAATACATTACCAAAATAATTGAAACCAGTGAGATTATATTGTGTTACTTTGACTAATAAAATATGCAGAATTTTGAAGATTTTTAAAATATTGCACGCAGAATTTTTATTTTTTTCATAGAATCATAGAGTATCAGGGTTGGAAGGGACCTCAGGAGGTCATCTAGTCCAACCCCCTGCTCAAAGCAGGACCAATCCCCAACTAAATCATCCCAGCCAGGGCTTTGTCAAGCCTGACCTTAAAAACTTCTAAGAAAGCAGATTCCACCACCTCTCTAGGTAACCCATTCCAGTGTTTCACCTCCCTCCTAGTGAAAAAGTTTTTCCTAATATCCAACCTAAACCTCTCCCACTGCAACTTGAGACCATTATTTCTCGTTCTGTCATCTGCTACCACTGAGAACAGTCTAGATCCATCCTCTTTGGAACCCCCTTTCAGGTAGTTGAAAGCAGCTATCAAATCCCCCCTCATTCTTCTCTTCCGCAGACTAAACAAGCCCAGTTCCCTCAGCCTCTCCTCATAAGTCATGTGTTCCAGTCCCCTAATAATTTTTGTTGCCCTCCGCTGAACGTTTTCCAATTTTTCCACATCCTTCTTGTAGTGTGGGGCCCAAAACTGACACAGTACTCCAGATGAGGCCTCACGAATGTCAAATAGAGGGGAACGATCACGTCCCTCGATCTGCTGGCAATGCCTCTACTTATACATCCCAAAATGCCGTTAGCCTTCTTGGCAACAAGGGCACACTGTTGACTCATATCCAGCTTCTCGTCCACTGTCACCCCTAGGTCTTTTTCTGCAGAACTGCTGCCGAGCCATTCGGTCCCTAGTCTGTAGTGGTGCATGGGATTCTTTCATCCTAAGTGCAGGACTCTGCACTTGTTCTTGTTGAACTTCATCAGATTTCTTTTGGCCCAATCCTCTAATTTGTCTAGGTCCCTCTGTATCCTATCCCTACCATCCAGCGTATCTACCTCTCCTCCCAGTTTAGTGTCATCTGCAAACTTGCTGAGGGTGCAATCCACACCATCCTCCAGATCATTTATGAAGATGTTGAACAAAACTGGCCCGAGGACTGAGCACTCCACTTGATACCGGCTGCCAGCTAGACATGGAGCCATTGATCACTACCTGTTGAGCCCGACAATCTAGCCAGCTTTCTATCCACCTTATCGTCCATTCATCCAGCCCATAATTCTTTAACTTACTGGCAAGAATACTGTGGGAGACCGTGTCAAAAGCTTTGCTAAAGTTAAGGAATAACATGTCCACTGCTTTCCCCTCATCCACAGAGCCAGTTATCTCATCATGGAAGGCAATTAGATTAGTCAGGCATGACTTGCCCTTGGTGAATCCATGCTGACTGTTCCTAATCACTTTCCTCTCCTCTAAGTGCTTCAGAATTGATTCCTTGAGGACCTGCTCCAGGATTTTTCCAGGGACTGAGGTGAGGCTGACTGGCTTGTCGTTCCCAGGATCCTCCTCCTTCCTTTTTTTAAAGATGGGCACTACATTAGTCTTTTTCCAGTCGTCCGGGACTTCCCCCGATCGCCATGAGTTTTCAAAGATAATGGCCAATGGCTCTGCAATCACATCCGCCAACTCCTTTAGCATTCTCGGATGCAGTGCATCCGGCCCCATGGACTTGTGCTCGTCCAGCTTTTCTAAATAGTCTCGAACCACTTCTTTCTTCACAGAGGGCTGGTCACCTCCTCCCCATGCTGTGCTGCCCAGTGCAGCAGTCTGGGAGCTGACTTTGTTCGTGAAGACAGAGGCAAAAAAAGCATTGAGTACATTAGCTTTTTCCACATCCTCTGTCACTAGGTTGCCTCCCTCATTCAGTAAGGGGTCCACACTTTCCTTGACTTTCTTCTTCTTGCTAACATACCTGAAGAAACCCTTCTTGTTACTCTTAACATCGCTTGCTAGCTGCACCTCCAAGTGTGATTGTCTGCAAAGATTACAAAGGCAGCATATAGCCTCCAAAATCAGATTTCTAAAATAAACAGACACACAACTTATTTGTTTTCGCATGAAACCTATCTCCTGCTCTGTTTTTCACATCCAGATGTACTCAGGATTAGCTCAACACCTTCTAAAGCAGGCACAAGAGCTAGATAGTTTGGTAATAAAATGGCTAATGGGAGACTGACCAAACCTGACAAACTCCTGATAAGTACCCAGCATCGCCCCCCAGAATAACTGGCTCAGCTCTTGAGATACCAGCACTTAGAAAAGCATGAACAGAAAGGTTAATTTCGGTAAGAGAGCTCTTCCCAACCAGCCCCCGATGTACATTCTGCTCCTCATCCCCTTCCTTTAGAGAAGTTGCTTGGTTTGATAGTGCAGGGGGAGGGGGATGCTTGTCCTAGCCTGACTTCACATCTCTTCCTAACATTAATCCCCTGTCAAAAATCAAATTAGCTTGAAGGTTCCTCAAGCTCCAGGGAGGTGAGGTAATGTAAGGAACGGTATGTAAAAGGATTAACCCCATCCTGCAAACGACACACTTCCGTTCCTCACTCAGTATGGCAGGCTGTGCCATGAATGGCTGGTTGGAAGAGGAAAAGCTGAAAGATTTCTTCTCTAAAGATACCATCTGTGCAGGATTGTTTTACAAGGTCTCTGCTTTTTAGCATGAGACAGGAGGAACACCCAGGGTCTAGACGGATTTTGGGCCTCACAGACAGCGGTAGGGCCAGGCTGACAGCAAAGCCCCTTCTTGAACCTTCAAGTTGCTGCCCTGTGAACATCCCAGTTAGTTCCTTCCAGAATCCTGGGCTAGCTGATGCATCTGGGCACCTGGCACAGAGCACTGATGAGACAATCTGCTGCTTCTGGGTGGCTCCTTTGAAGCTCTTGATAGACATTCCAAAGGAAACCCAATTTGGACCCCAGCCATAAGGGTCGATGGCTTCAAAGTTCCCAATAACAACATTATCACTAGATCACACTCTACCCTGCGGTGACTCAGAAATTGACAGAACTGAAGTGCTGTTTCATCAATGGCAGCACCTGCACCCGAGGGGCTCTCTGTCTGCATGTGAGGTATTGGTCTCAATGCTGATGTTCCCAGTGCCTTCTGCACCTAGAATCTCCACGCATCCAGTGTCTATACCTTGCCAGATTTTGTTGGATTCTTGGGTTCTGATATCAGAGAACTACGAGGTGGAAGCTGAGTGAGAACAGCAGCTAATCCAAGAGATATAGGGTTCTACTTAGTCACAGACTAACCACAGACTTCTCTGACGTTGAGTAGATCTTTGCAGCTGTATGAGATCAAAGGTAATATATTGTCCCCAAGAAGGTTATAGGCTCTCCCTTTTTGTCCTGCTCTGCCCAGTGTTCTGCTCTAGCACAACCAGCTTTGATGGTAGCTCTGATTCTAAGGAGGAGGTTACCAGCCCATGGCGCTACAGTAATACTGTAGGACAGGGGGGTTCTCAAACTGTGGGTCGCAACCCCATTTTAATGGGGTCATCATGGCTGGTGTTAGACTTGCTGGGGCCTGAGGCCAAAGCCGAAACCTGAGCCCCACGACCCAGGGTCAAAGCTGAAGCCCAAGGGCTAAATCCCTGGGCAGCGGGGCTCAGGTTACAGGCCCCCTGCCTGGGGCTGAAGCCCTTGGGCTTCAGCTTTGGCCCCTCCGCCTGGGGTGGTAGGGCTTGGGTGGGCTCAGGCTTTGGTATCCCCTTCCCCCCGGGGTCATGTAGTAATTTGAGTTGTCAGAAGGAGGTCGCAATGCAATGAAGTTTGAGAACCGTTGCTGTTGGGTAACAGGCCTTCGTGACTGGTAGTTAGTTAAGCTGTGAAAGGAGGCTTCTGCCTTGGTGGAGTGTCTTCCCCAAACCTACCACCCAGTCTCTGATTTGCTCCAGGAGAGCCACAAGAACCTACCACCAGAAAGAGCCTCTTAGGGTAAAGTAGAGCTGTGTCTCATCTGCATATTGCTGGCACTTGAGTCCATGTCATCTGACCAGTTTACCTAATGGTTGCATGTAAATTTTGAGAAGAACTTGAAGAGAGATAATTGTTCCTTGTGGGCCTCCACAAGAGCGGAGTCTAGTGGTGGAGGTTCAATTTCCTATTACAACTCTTTGGGTGTGTCCTTCCAGGAAAAAATCAAATCATTTAGTGCATTAATGTGGACCCCTGCCACCTCTCAACTGAGAAAGAAGTTTTTCAAGGTCAGTGTCAAAGTGCAGTGCAGAGAGGCCCAGGAGAATGAGAATGGATGTTTGCCCTCCATCTATTGACAAATCATCAGTGCCACTAACATGGTTTCAGTTCCATGTCCTGGCTTGAGTCCCGACTGTGCCAGATCTAGAACGTTAGCTTCAGTTAGAGGAGCTTATAGTTGGCCTTTGGCTAGCTTCTCTATGAGCTTGCTCAGGAATGGAGGCTTGACACTGGGCGGGAGTTGGTTAAAACAGATGTATCTCAGGGTGGGGTTCTTCAGTGTTGGTCAGACTACTGCATGTTTCAAGGAGGAAGGGAAGATTCCTTCTTTGAATGAGGGGTTGGCTATTTTGATCAGGAGTAGCAACAGTTGTTCATGACTCTCTTTCACAAGCCAGGAATGGCATGGTCAGATTCACAGGTCTTGGGTACAGACTCCTTTAGGGTGTCCAGCTCTTCTCAGGGAGTACTGAATGCTTGTAATGCAGGGGGTTGTTGGCTGCAGGTGTTTGAGAAGGCTTCCGGAATGATCTTTTCACTGCAGTAATATGACAGTTCTTTGCCACACTTGGTGCTGGGGTCTAATGCAGGTCGTGGTCACTCATAATTGATGAAGTGGTTTACCACTCTGGATAGCTCCTTAGGGCAGGAGTCGGCAGCTTTAATGGAGGCTAAGAAGATTCTTTTGGCCTATAATACGGGCTCAGCACAGACTTGGAGACATTTGTTATATTTGATCCTGTCTGATTCAGCCTTTGTTTTCTACTGTCATCGCTTGAGTTTCCATGCTCTCTTCATCTGTCACATGGTGTTCGTAAACCAAGCAAATCTGCATGGGTGATGGGAAGGAAGGGGCCATTTTAGGCCACTGTGTCAATGGACAAGGCTAGGGTACAATGATAATGATTCACGAGGTCCTCTAAGGTGCTTATATGGCCCCCCACCTGCATACTTTCTAAGCACCTCCCAATCTTTAATGTATTTAGCCCATAACTCCCCTGTGAAGAAGGGCAGTGCTTTTATCCCCATTTCACAGATGGGGAACAGAGGGCCAGAACAACTGAGTGACCTGCCAGAGGTCACACAGGAAGTCTGAAATGGAGCAGGAAACTGAACCGGGGTCTCCGAGGTCCCAGGCTAGTTCTCTAACTGGTGGATCATCCTTCCTCAGCTATTCAACCTATGGGCGGAGTGCAGCTGTCATTTAGCAGCCTTTGAAATTTGTTCAAGTCCATGAGTTTTTGTGATCATATCAGGCTCATTGGTCTTTCTTGTTGCCTGGGAGCTGGAAGCGCTTTGACCACTGTGTTAATAAGGTGATAGTCTGTCCAAGACAGCAGCTGGGTTGCGATGTCTGCAGTCTTGACATCTAGACCAAAGCTATGACTGGCTGCGTGGGTTGGACCAGAGATGACCCACATTAAGTCCTAGGGAAGTAAGGGAAGGGCTTTTGCATCTGCAGCCTTGTCAGTATGATTGTGGAGACCTCCCAGGACAACAAGTCTGGGGTATTTCAAAATCTTCACTAATAAGGTTCCAGTGAGCTCCTTCATTAATCTCTTTCACTGTGTGGTGGTCTGTACCTGAGCACAAAAAATTACATTAGCTTTGGCTCCAATTTCTATTATCAGATGAATGAACTCAAATAAAGTTGCCTTGCCTCAGATATCTCTCTTGGATTTGACATTTGCAGAGAAGATTAACACAGTGCCACCTGCCTTCTTGTCCTGCATAGGTCTGTGATGTACCAAGTATCCTGAGGAGACAAGGCAACTTGCATAGGGTTTGTGGTGTCATCCAGTCAGGTCTCGATGATGCAGGCTATGCTGGGTGCCTCACTGCTGATGCGGTAGCGTATGGTTTGTTCGCAGCAGAGCCTGTTTTTGATCAGCATCACATTTAGTTCATGTAGCTATGTGCTGTCTGGCTCTAGTCTATGTCCAGCTAGTGGTCCTGTGCAATGTACAGATGTTAGAGGTCTGGAATCTGGTTTCCCATGTCTGCTTTTCTGTTTCTTTGGGCTGTTCCTTACAGTTTGGACTATGCTAGGTGATTCAGTGGGTTGTGCTAAGGGATGGTCTGAGTAGAATAACAGCTGTCTGGTTCATCAGATTGCATGGGAAAGGCAGGTCTGTTGGATACCTTTTGGAACTGTAATCTGGCTGAGAATGAGCAGAGCTGGAGCAGTAGGTTCCTGGAGTAGCGGTGAGTGTGCTGGAAACATGGTGGCAAAGCACTAATAGAAACAGTGTTAATACTGATAGTCATCGGTAGGGTTGACCCCAGGAGGAGGAAGCATCAATGGCATCAGACATTCATTCCCCCGAAATATGGTATCTGTTGTCACATGACACCCTTTGCTCCTGTGAAGTAGTTGGTATGAAATATGGTATCCCTGATATATGATATCTGTTGTCATGATGGCCATTGCTCCTGTGAAGTATTTTTTCACACAATGCACAGTGAACCTGTGGAACTCTTTGCCAGAGGATGTTGTGAAGGCCAAGACTATACAGGGTTCAAAAAAGAACTAGATCAATTCATGGAGAGTAGGTCCATCAATGGCTATTAGCCAGGATGGGCAGGAATGGTGTCCCTAGTCTCTGTTTGCCAGAAGCTGGGAATGGGCGACAGGGGATGGATCACTTGATCATTACCTGTTCTGTTCATTCCTTCTGGGGTACCTGGCACTGGCCACTGTCAGTAGAAAGGATACTGGGCTAGATGGACCTTTGGTCTGACCCAGTCTGGCCATTCTTATGTTCCTATGTTCTAATGCCTGGGAAGGGAGGTAGAGAGGAAGGGAGTCACGTTGGAGGTAGAGCTGTAAAGCAGTTTCCTCCCCAGCAGGTGACATCAAGTCTGGAGGGGCACAACTGGGATTGCTTCCTCACACTTAACCTTACCTCACACTTAGCCTCTGCTCACACGCATGCGGGAACACAATCATGCACACCAATCCAGGCCTAGGAGGATCCAATCTCTTCTGCTAATGTCTGTCGCTGTATATGTCTTGACATGTGCAAGCCAGTCTAACAAAGTGCAGGAACAGACAACCTTCAGTGATTCTGTGCAATGGAAATGACTACTCATGGTAATGGAGACTCTTGGAGATATGACGACTACAAAATTAAAAACACAAGTCACCAATTCACCTGCTCTGAAGAAGCCCTCAGTGTGTGCCGCACTAATTCTCCAAACACTCTGAAAGACGAGAAATAAAAGTAACACTATTATAGAGAGAGGTTTTGTATTTGAGTGTTTGGCACCAACTTGACAAAAGCCAGGAAATTCAGTTAAGGCAGAAAAATGCTGTCTTGACCTGCCCCATTATGCCTGGAGATTGCAGCTTGCAAAATCCGCCATTGTTTGCAGGCCCCTCTGATACCCAGCACCATGAGGCAAGAGATGAAAAGCAGAGTTTCAGACACGGGGTTAGAATGATGTTGGTTTAAAAACCAGTCCCTTAACATTATTCCAGTGTCACGTTTTGTATTTAATGTATTACTGTCAATGTTGCAAGATTCAATTACAACTAGTCTTTATTACCAGAAGCCAGGTGGGGCGTTCAGGGCCTCTGAGAGAGGAATGAGCCGAAGGGATGAGATTACAGTATTATGGTATTTGGAAACATGATGAAGGTGAGCAAAACAGAGTGAGATTGCAGCCTGGAGTGGGTAAAGCCTTCTGTGCAAAGCAATGAAGGGAGACGCGGGGAGCGGGAGAGCAAGTGTTCAATCCGTACTCCATGGCACAGGGGCTCAGCTCTCAGAGATATTGGCATGCCCAGTCACGCACAGCCTGGAGTCGGCAATTCCATCAGTCAGCCAAAGTTTAGCACAATTATGTTCCAGATCACATTTCACCAGCACAGGAGGGCAACTGCTGTTTCTAATGAATGAACAGAAAAGAGGAAGTGGGAGAGCAGTCATCTGCTGGACACAGCCTGTACTGTTACTCAAGAATTCATGTTAACGGCACTACAGAGAAAGGGCGTGTAATCACTTCTGAAGAGGCCTTAGGGCAGAGGAAAGTATATATGATAGGGAATGCAAGCAAGGGGCACAGCTCACATTGTCATTAACCCTGTCCCTCATCACAACACAAACAGAAGAACAATTTACTAAGCCTATTTCAGAAGTATTCTGGGCAGTTAAAACAGCGACTATCCCTGTGCAGAGTCAAAGGTTTTTACAAGATTCACTCTCAGTGCTCTTCACTCTGTATGCAGAGACAAATGTGGACATGAAAGCCTTTCCCTGTCCAACTGCTTCAGCCATCTCTTCACTACCTGTCACTGCTGCAGTGATTGCATGTGACTGTCCTGAACTGCACTGGAGGTTTCATGGAAAATACATACTAACCTGCATTCACTGCCCACGAGTTCTTTGCTCCCATCCTACTCCTATTGTATGGTCTAGTTGGGGATTCGACACTGCTGACCAGCACCACAGTCTGAGTTACTTCCACATACAAATCTATAGCAGACACTAAATCTCTAGTTGACTTCAAGAAGTCTCTGATACTTCTCCCCTTTTCAGGGTCAGAGAGCTGCTGGGGGTGGGGTTCCTGGGGGCGTTGTAGTAAGATGTTTTAATTGGTAGGGGTTCTGTGGTAAAGCAGTGTTGGGGTTGAGATATTTTTATAACGGAAAGGCTTGTCTGGAAGGGGACTGTTCAGGCTCAGCTGATGAGTGCCAAAGAAGAATCTGGGCTCGCCAGAAATTCTGTTTGTGGGGTGTGAAAACAGGGACATAAAAGGCTACAAACTGCACCAAGATACTAAGAGAAATGTCGCCAACTGTTGTAATTTTATCACAATATTTGGTGCTTTTTTTGAGGCCCTGGTTCCAAGTGTCAAGTTATTTTGTGAAAGGAAGCTTCTAGCCCTCATGACTGAAAGAAAAGCTTGGAGAGATACCCCACGGGCATGCTAAAGGCTCACAAACCAGAAGCCATATAAAAAGAACCCAACTTTCCATTCTAAAAAAAAAAAAAAAAAAATTAAAAAAAACACCAGCTTAGGGTTTTTGGGGCCTGACTCATGATTTTTGAAGACTTGGGTTGACGGCCATTTTAAAGGTGTTACAGAGAAACAGAGCCTGTGATGGAGATGTAAGCAAAGCAAAGGAAGGGGGCCAGAACAATGCAAGTGACAGAGGAGAAGAGCTGCAGAAACTGGTTTAGAGAGGCCACTGCAAGGCTATCCACCAACAGCACTCAAGATAAGCAGGCAATTAAACCCAGAAGGACCAAGGCAAGGGGAAAGAAAGTAGTTTGTTCAGTTTGTCAGGCCACTGCATAAATGAACATGCAATGAGGGTCACATGGATACTGCAATGGTGATGTTTCTTAGTTAGCATTTTTGCTAACTATCAAGTCAATTTATGTATAACTCAGGAGGCTTCCACCCCCATTTCATAAAGCTGTTTTTATGACATCAGTTATTGCCATAGTAGTCAACTGATTTTAAACACAGGATTATGATTTCACTGCCGAAAGGAGGAGGAAATCTGAGCTGGGAAGGAGAAAGACCTACTCAAAACAATTCTGCAATAAAAGGAAAAGGTTAAAAAACCACACACACACACGACACCGGATAAGTACATTTCTCTTTGTACACATGATTTCTTTTATCCAGTTTGCTCTTGTGTGACAGCCCCATTTTTAATCACTGGGTAGGAAGGATATCCGGCTTGGGATCAGCATTGGCATACTCCGACATCCAGAACATGAAATATACCCTAACTAACGTTGTGGGTGGAAATGGTTTCTGTTGGACAAATTCCTAGTGCCAACAGAATTTACCTGGGCATGCTTCTTCTTGCATAGGGCTGTTTAAGGAACACACATGCAACTTTTAAACAGTTTTGGCAATCAAAGGCACATAGTTCACCTGCTCCTAGAATGAGGTTGTTCCCTCTAATAGTGAGGTGCAGGGTGATTTAACTGAAGGATGGTCAAGCCAGCATTTTGTAAAACATGTACTAGAATTCATTAATAATAGAATGTAATGATTTTGTTACAGTGAAACTAAAAAGCAAGTTTTATTGAATCCATCCCAATTTGGACAGGAAAATATCCCAGATGTTATTCAACTAAGGAAATCCACTATCCATTACATCTGCAAGACCCACTGGTGTCAGCCAACTGTGGCTGTTTTAAAGTCCAGAGAGAGACCGTTTTTTTCCTTCTGGGCATACATAAGAATCCCCAGTGATTTTTGTATCCTCCATCCTTTGGCTGAGAGAGATAGGCCGAGCAAACGAAAATATACACGCCAAGTGAAAAGTGAGCCTTCTGAGAAGGGGTTTTAAAAGGCAGCCTCCTCAGGCGCCAGTGCCAGCAGGTCTCCCTGCAGTTCCAGAGAGTGATTGATATGTGAGATAGGGACCCTGTGCCCAGCTCCATGTATTTCTCTGTCTGCCTGCCCTACTAATTCCAGCCCCCAGACTCAGAGTTATCAGTAAAGCAACATGCTTTCGAATCTGCCAGATAACATCGGCGCTGTTTAATATAACCCTCTCTCCTTTGAGACTTGGGGACATTATATAAATTTTTTTAAAAATAAACAAATATTTTAACAAAACAAGGGTAAGACACTGAGCTTGTAAAACCTCTTTCTGAGAACTGCTCTGAGAGATACGGCGGATACTGAAGAAAGTGCCCATGATAGTTAGACAGGTCACACAACAATGGAGCAAATGGCTTTTCCATTCCCTTCAGAAATGGCTCAAGTTTACCCAAAAGGTGTTTACCAGACACGGATGGAGGCGCAGAGAGCTATCTCCGAACTGGACATCCTTGTGCTCGTGGGATGGACACCGATGTCAATTTAAATTGGTTCTAATTTCCAGGTGAAATCGTGCTATCACATTCTATACACATTAATACAAATTAGGGAACAAGAAGGGTATGCTGCCCTTTTCCCATCACATTATAGTGCAAATACCTTCCTAAGACCTGTGAGATGAGCTTAAAGATTAGGCCGGGGAGAGAACCACTGGCTAATGGAGGTTCCACTTGATTAATATGACAAACAAACAAACAAAAATCATGAACCCAGATGACCTTTCCTGTCCCACTTCCACTGCAGGTGCCAGGCAATTTGACTTACCTTTCCAGCCACTATACTCACTGGTCTCATTACACGAACATCCTTCAATCTCTTGCTACCCTGAGTCAAAACCCCATATGCATTTATCAGCAGATTAGTCAGCTGTGGATAGGCTCCTTGACCACTGCTGCTGTAGATCTCACGGGATTTCATTCAGAGATTTGAGATGTGTGGAGAAAAAACGGTTACCCACATTTTCGTAACTGTTATTCTTCAAGATGTGTTGCTCATGTCCATTTCATTGGAGATGTGCGCGGCTATCGGAGATTTTTGCCTTAGCGGTATCCGTAGGGCTGGCTGTGTCGCCCCCTTGAGTGCCACGCTCATGTGCTCGTATATCAGGCGCTGCCGGCCCTACGCCCTCTCAGTTCCTTCTTGCCGACAACTCCGACAGAGGGGCAGGAGGGCAGGTCATGGAATGGCCATGAGCAACACATCTCGAAGAACAGTAGTTATGGAAGGTGGGTAACTGTTTCTTCTTCTTCGAGTGCTTGCTCATTGTAGGGGACTCACAAGCAGAATCTGCGGAGGTGGGCTCGGATTTCACAGTCTTGCAGATTAGAGCACTGCTCTGCCGAAGACAGCGTCACCTCGAGCTTGCTGGGTCAGTGCATAATGAGATGCAAATGTGTGGATGGACAACCAGGTCGCAGCCTGACAGATCTCTTGGATCGGCACCTGAGTGAGGAAGGCTGCCGATGATGCCTTTGCCCTAGTCGAGTGACCCGTCACAATCACCGGCGGGGGCACCTTTGCCAGCTCATAGCAGTAGCGGATGCAGGCTGTGATCCAGGATGAGATTCTTTGAGTGGACACTGGGCAATCTTTCATCCTATCCACCACTGCCACGAACAGCTGCATCGACTTACGGAATGGCTTCATTCTATCTATGTAGAAAGTCAGTGCCCTCTTGACATCCAGGGTATTCAGCCTGCACTCCTCATCTGACACATGAGGCTTCGGCCAGAAGACTGGTAAGTATATATCCTGGCCAGTATGAAACTGGGAAACGACCTTGGGCAGAAACGCCGGGTGTGGGCACAGCTGGACCGTGTCCTTGAAAAAGACCGTACAGGGTGGTTCCAAGGTGAGCACCCTGATCTCAGACACCCTAAAGGCCAAGTTATAGCTACCAGGAAAGAAATCTTCCAGGAGAGAAGCAGGAGAGCGCAGGAAGCCAAGGAATCAAAGGAAGGGCCCATGAGCTTGACAGCACAAGATTTAGGTCCCAAGGGACTGGGTCCTGGACATGTGAGTAGAGGTGCTCCAGTCCTTTCAGGAATTGTGCCGTCATGGGATGGGCGAAGAGAGACCTTCCCTGGACCAGGGAATGCAATGCCGAGATGGCTGCCAGTTGGACCTTAATGGAAGAGAGGGAAAACCCTTGAAGCTTGAGATGCAGCAAGTAGTCCAGGACATCCTGCAGCGAGGCCTGAAGGCGCTGTTCCAAGGCCCAATACTCGAACCTTTTCCACTTTTCCAGGTAGGTCGCCCTGGTTGCGGGTTCTCTGCTGCCCAGCAAAACCTGCTGGACGTGGCCCGAACACACCCATTCATCTGCGCTTAGCCAGGCAGGAGCCAAGCCACCAGATGCAGCACCATGAGGTTCATATGCAGCAGGTTGACATGGTTCTGCGACAGCAAATCCAGTTGAAGAGTCAGCAGAAGAGGGGCAGCTGCCAACAGGTCCATCAGCATGCTGAACCAGTGTTGACAGGGCCACGCAGGGGCCACAAAATGACTTTCGCTCTGTCCTGATGGACTTTCACCAGGACCCTGTGGATTAACGGCACCAGCGGAAAGGCATACATGAGCACCCGCAACCAAGGGATGAGGAAGGTGTCCGAAAGGGAACTTTTGTCTGGACCCTGGATGGAGCAGAACTGGTGGCACTTCCTGTTCTGTCTGGACGTGAACAGGTTCACTTTGGGAGTCCCCACCTTTTTACCATCTCCGCATGGGGGGATCACTCGTGGCAAGATGAGAAGGTCCTGATGAGGCAATCTGGTAGCACGTTCTTGGAGCCAGGTAGGTGGGCGGCGCTCAGATGAATGGCATGCCGCACACAGAGCGCCTCCTGACACAGGGCTGAGGATCTGGCCCCTCCCTGCCTTTTGATGTCATACATCACGGTTATATTGTCAGTCAGGACCTACATGACCTTGCCTTTCAGGTGGAGCAATAATGCCTGGTAGGCCAGGAGAACCGCTATGAGTTCCCTTACGTTGATATGAAGGGCTAGCTTGCCCTGTAGGCCCTGGATGCTGAGCTTGCTCAGGTGGGCTCCCCAGCCCAGATCCGAGGTGCTGGAGACCAGGGTCAGTGACGGGAGATCAGGTCCGACATGGCCTGAAACTGTGCTTCCGTAAGGAAGGCCCTGGCCCGCGTGGAGTTGAGAACTGCACTGATGAACTCTATGCAATGGACTGGCATTAATGTGGACTTTTCTGTGTTTATCAACGGGCCCAGGTCGCAGCAGGTGGAATGCACCAGGTCAGGGTTCCTCTGCACCTGATCTGGAGACCTGTCCTTGATGAGCCAGTCGTCGAGGTATGGAAACAGGTGGACCCCCCGACATTTGAGGTAAGCCGCCACTGGCAACACACATTTTGTGAACACCCTCAAGGCAGAAGAGAGGCCAAAGTGTAGTGCTGTGAACTGGAAATGGTGCCCTCCCACCATAAACTGGAGGAAACACCTGTGGCCCGGGAATACAGAAATGTGGAAATAAGCGTCCTTCAAGTCGAGAGCGGCGTACCAGTCTCCCAGATCCAGAGAGAGGATAATGGAGGCCAGGGAGACCATGCGAAACTTCAACTTCTTGCGAGACTTGTTGAGGAGATGCAAGTCCAGTATGGGTCTGAGGCCCCCTTTTGTTTTTGGGATTAGGAAGTACCAAGAGAGTGGAACCCCTTTCCTTTCATGTCCCGAGGAACCTCCTCCATGGCCCCCAGCCACAGAAGGCTCTCAACTCCTGAACGAGGAGTTGCTCGTGAGAAGGGTCCCTGAAGAGGGATGGGGAAGTTGGGGGGTGGGAAGGAGGGGCAGCCAAAAATTGCAGGGTATAGCCCCGAGCTATTACGTCCAGGACCCACCCTGGCTGCCGAACCTGCCGCATCCTGCACCATCTGCAGGGCGCTACAGGCTGTTGTGGTGCCCTCCTGCTCCAGGGTGTCAAACTCCCGGGCCTGATCCTGTGGGAGGGACTCCTTGAACTTACGGAGGGAGTCCCAGAAGTTGAAATTATAACAGCCCAGAAGGGCTTGGTGGTTCGCCACCCAGAACTGTAAACTTGCTGTGGAATAAATTTTTCTTCCAAACAAGTCCAGTCGCTTGGCCTCCATATTTTTGGGGGTTGAGCTGGAGTGCCCCTGCTTCTCTTTTACATTGGCCGCAGAGACCACCAGCAAGCTGGGGGAGGGTGGGTATACAAATACTCAAAACTTTTGGCTGGGAAAAAGTATTTATTTTCCGCCCGTTTTGAGGTGGGAGGGATGGAGGAAGGCATCTGCCAGATGGCCTGGGCTATTTTGCGGACCCCATCGTGCACCGGTAGTGCGACATGGGTAGCGGTCGAGTTTGACAGGATATTGAACAAGGAATCCTCCTGCTCAGCCATCTCCTCCACTTCCAGGCCCAAGTTCTTGGCCACCAATGGTAAGTCTGTGCCGATCTCTATGGCAGCACTGGTGTCCGGTGGCATGGAGGTGGAGATCAGCATTTTCTCGCGGGATCAGCAGCGCTCCACAACTCCCTGGGGAGCCTTATCAGCTGGCTTGCCCTCTGGGGGAGCCTTTTCTGAAGCCTGCAGTACCTGCTGCGCTGGCAGTGTGGGTGGAGGCTGGTACTCCTTCAATGCCTGAGGACCTCTCGAAGGCATCAGTGCCAGCAGGAGAGTTGGTCCAGTCCCGCTTGCAGGAGGAGGACCTTTCACTAGGTTAATGGCCCCAAATGGAGAAGGCCAACTGCAGGGTTCCGGGATGGGCAAGTGGTCTGGGGCAGGCTCTCTGCTCAATGTCCCTGGCTCGTCTTTGCTGGTGCCGGGGAGCCATGCTTCTTCACCCTTGTTTTCAGTCCGGTGACGAAGAGCAGTGCCAGCCAGAGTCCACTGCTGGTGCCGCACTTCACACCGATGTCAAGGTGCCTGGAGATTCGACGCGGGTGAAGGGCGGACTCCATAAGGAGAGCTCTAAGCCTGATGTCCCGCTCCTCCTGCATGCGGGGCCGAAAGTTTTGACAAATCTGGCACGTCTCTTTGATGTGTGCTTCCCCCAGGCACTTGAGACAGCTGCCGTGGGGGTCCCTAACAGGCATAGGCCTGTTACAGGAGTCTCAGGGCTTGAAACCTGGAGACTGGGGCCGGCCCCGCCTGGAGCAACGTCCCCACTGAGACCTTAACAAACAACTAATCAACAGATACTTAACACTAACTACACTGGATAACTATATACAAGGCCTTAAGACACAAAGTCCAAGACAAGCCGGTGGATAGCACTAGCCGGTGACAAGCCAGGAAGGCACTCCGACTGACCACCATGGGCGGTTAGAAGGAACTGAGAGGGCGTAGGGCCGGCAGCACCTGATATACCAGTGCATGAGCGTAGCACTCATGGGGGAAACGCAGCCAGCCCTGTGGATAGCGCCAAGGCAAAAATCTCTGATGGCCACGCATGTGGGCGCGCGCACACCTACAATGGAATGCTTTGGGAAGGGACTGGTGAATAAGAATAGGGGACTGTACTGGTAATACTCAGGCAACATTAATCATCATTGAACTCCCCAGCTATCTTTTACAACATTTTTATCTTGTGAGACTGTATGTTAGAAGGCTAATACAAAATGGTAGTAAGAGTAAAAAACCATTTTTTTTTTAAAAGTGAAATTCATTTATAGCTCAAAGCCACAACAAAATTCCACAGTGTATTTTAAGAGAGTCCTTGGAAATCCTTTCCAAAAATGTCTGTCTCTAAAAACAATTTTCCCGTATTTGCGCATTGCACTAAAAGGGCTAAAATATACAACATAATCCGGTCAGGCCACTCAATTTTCCTGGCTGAACTGGAAGGATGAAAGGGACTGGTGTAGCCGACTATCCCTGGATACTTTGGGGGGGAAGAGGGTGCAGATTGTCATTAGTTAGCAAAATAACACTATTATTCTTATTCATAGAAGCCTAGAATCCTAGAATATCAGGGTTGGAAGGGACCTCAGGAGGTATCTAGTCCAACGCACTGCTCAAAGCAGGACCAGTCCCGAGCTGAATCATCCCAGCCAGGGCTTTGTCAAGCCTGACCTTAAAAACTTCTAAGGAAGGAGATTCCACCACCTCCCTAGGTAACGCATTCCAGTGTTTTACCACCCACCTAGTGAAAAAGTTTTTCCTAATATCCAACCTAAACCTCCCCACTGCAACTTGAGACCATTACTCCTTGTCCTGTCCTCTTCTACCACTGAGAACAGCTGAGCTCCATCCTCTTTGGAACCCCCCTTCAGGTAGTTGAAAGCAGCTATCAAATCCCCCCTCATTCTTCTCTTCTGAAGACTAAATAATCCCAGTTCTCTCAGCCTCTCCTCATAAGTCATGTCCTCCAGCCCCCTGATCATTTTTGCCCTCTGCTGGACGTTTTCCAATTTTTCTATATCCTTCTTGTAATGTGGGGCCCAAAACTGGGCACAGTACTCCAGATGAGGCCTCACCAATGTCGAATAGAGGGGAATGATCAAGTCTCTCGATCTGCTGGCAATGCTCCTACTTATACATCCCAAAATGCCGTTAGCCTTCTTGGCAACAAGGGCACACTGTTGACTCATATCCAGCTTCTCGTCCACTGTAACCCTAGGTCCTTTTCTGAAGAACTGCGGCCTAGCCACTCGGTCCCTAGTCTGTAGCAGTGCATGGGATTCTTCTGTCCTAAGTGTAGGACTCTGCACTTGTCCTTGTTGAACCTCATCAGATTTCTTTTGGCCCAATCCTCCAATTTGTCTAGGGCCCTCTGTATCCTATCCCTACTCTCCAGCGTATCTACCACTCCTCCCAGCTTAGTGTCATCTGCGAACTTGCAGAGGGTGCAATCCATGCCATCCTCCAGATCATGAATGAAGATATTGAACAAAACTGGCCCTAGGACCGACCCTTGGGGCACTCCACTTGATATCGGCTGCCAACTAGACATGGAGCCATTGATCACTACCCATTGAGCCCGACAATCTAGCCAGCTTTCTATCCACCTTCTAGTCCATTCATCCAGCCCATACTTCTTTAACTTGCTGGCAAGAATACTGTGGGAGACGGTATCAAAAGTTTTGCTAAAGTCAAGATATATCACGTCCACTGCTTTCCCCATATACACAGAGCCAGTTATCTCATCATAGAAGGCAATTAGGTTAGTCAGGCTTGACTTGCCCTTGGTGAATCCATGCTGACTGCTCTCATTCAATAGCTAAATGAAATATTTCCTATGGATGTCTACAGTTGCTCACTTGCACAACTGTTCAAACTGGCTCCAGACTGACCCATGGCACGAGCAAACACCTAAGTAATATCTCACCTTACTTCACATCTCCTATTAAAACCTATAACGATCAGGCTAAGCAAAAGTAATACCAATCCCTCCCTTCCACCCCTGTTTCCCACCCTCTCTTTTCAGCTAAATTGCAGGTTGAGCATACTTGGCAATGATGTGCAGAAACAACAGAATTAAAACTTTTGAGTTAACAGGCCAACATTTGTCAGAACATCAGGGCCTAACATTAGGTACCTAAATGCATAAATAAAGTAGTCTGATTTTCACAGGTTCTGAACACTTGTCTTTCTCACTGAATTCAACGGGAGCTGCAGGTCCTCAGTCCCTCTGAAAATGAGGTCACTTGTTTACATGCCTCCTTCTAGGTATGCATGTGGTGAAGGGTTCTGACCTTCCCTGGTATTTTTCCACAGTGACATTCCTCAGCTGTCATTCTGTTTTGCAGAAAACAATGATTGTTTCTCAAGTTCTAGATGTCAGGCTTGAGGTGGATCAAATCAACAAACCTTCTGGTACTAGCTGGTCTAAAAGCAACAAACAACAAGAAAACAGATGCACTTAAGATCCAGTCACGTTTTATTAATTCAATCTGGAATTCCTACTTATACTGTAGCTCTGTAAGCAACTGAGAATAGGAATTCTGAATAAAAGGAAAACCACAACGTAGCTAATATTATTATTAGCTATGTTTATTACAGTAGTGCCTAGGCACTACACAAACACAGAGTAGTCGACAGTCCCAGCTCACAGCCTACCTAGCCAGGAGATACAATTCGCTATATTAAAAAGTTTTCAAATGCTGCACAGACGACAAACTCAAGTGTGACCAAGAGTTACTGTTGTAGTTAAAAGCCAAAGAGCATTGCTTGCGCCAAGTGAAGTGTCCAGAGTCTGCAGAAGATATGTAATCATGTAGTGAAATACCTCACGGTCTCCATGTCAGAAAATCTCCCTTGTCTTAGTCACATCAACCTAGATACTACAGTGATGGACCTTAAGAAATGCAGAGAGCCAACATCTGCTCCTGCAGTGCACTGCAGCCGGGTGCCTCTTTCTGAAGTTAGTGTAAAACTAAGCTCTGCACGCAATTCAAAAATGGCAAGTCTTGAACACTAATTGGGATGATTAAATAAAATCTAGTTTCTTCGAACACATCAAAGCACACCTGTAGTCACTCAGAACTCTGGGAAAGTTGGTTTTCAATAATCCAAAGAGAAGTTGAAATTTTGGGAACTTTTGAAACAAACTCTCTACTACATGCTTTTCAAAACCCACTGAACCAAATGCTATTAAGCCTTCTTTCCCCACAAAAACCTCTACTTCTGGCCCCAGACCGAGCATGAAATATGTTAGCCTGAAAGGTACTGATTTCAAGGAAGTTGTAAGCAACTGAACATAAAGGTTTACAGTGGCCTTGCCATCTCAGCAGAGCTGCACAAAACGCGACACACTCCGGGGAATGCCAACAATGGATGGAAGTCAAGGAAATCGTGCTTCTGCTTTGTAAAGAACACAACGCCAGCGAGTCCCTAGAACACGATGTTCTGAACAGGAAGGGGTGGAAAAAGCAACCATGTCTTCTATCAGCAGCTCTGAGCAGATCTCAACAACGTTGTCCAGCACCATGAGAAGTAAAACGTGGCTTTTTGAATGCAAATTTTTCACATGGAAATGGGGAGCACATGCAGTTACAAATGACAAATAGCCACAAGATCAGGCCCTCCCCTGACCCACAGCTAGCGTGGGAACAAACTTCGGTAGGAAAACTGTCTCTGTAGCAGTGTCAGCAGCTGTCACAGAGCTGGCATATGAACAAGTCTGAGACACAGGAAGGAGAGTGAAAAAGTGTCTCCCTGGTAGCTATGAACCAGTCTAGTAGTGTAATTCCACGGTCCCAACAAGGTAACCCCAACGCAGGTAGATGACCAGGCTTGAAGTGTCTGTGCATGCATGCGCGCACACACACGTGCAGGAACAGGGGCAGGGGTGTCTTGTGTACCCACAGTTGTCTCTGATTTTGTGGGAAGCACAGTAAAATGCACACATTTGTATCTGGTTACCTGGTCTTTGGTACAGCAAAAATGACCAAGGACCAAGAACCATATGGGAAGTGCTGACATGGTGCTGGGCTAGGAGCTGGAATCCCTTAACCAAATCATTAAAATTAGACTAGGTCAAGGTATGGAAAAACATTTCCGATGAGATGTGCACAGCCACATGTGTGTTGATTCATCTACATGACAGTGGAACATGTGTTACTTAGAAACATAACACAAGTGGTATCAGAATAGGCCAGTGATCCATCTAAAACAAGGGCTAGTAACAGATGCTTCAGTTGAATGTGAAAGAAACTCTGTACTGAATAATTGTGGAATACACTGCTCATGGAGGACGTTTCTTTAGAACTCTCCCCAGTTAGTAACTGACAAATGCCCCGAAGCAGGAGGGGATATATTATATTTCTATTTTTTCCTATCTAAGGTATCTGTGGATGTTCTCATTTCTATATCCTGCTCAGCTCTTAGCCTCAGTGATATACTGTGGCACTGAATTCCACAGGTTAATTAGGTAAAAAAAAGCATTTCTTTAACCAGTTTTAAATATGTTCCTTTTCAATTCAGTTGCAGATCTCCTTGTTCTATTGTGCGAGAGGGTAAATAAGAGTCCAATTTACCCTTTCTGCACAATGCTCCAGGGAAGGGTATACCATTACTTGAGAACAATGGCATAATATTTCCAGTATCTATTATCCCATTCTTTATGAACCCTAATATTGTTTTTACTTTGCTGACTATCATAGTGTGTTGAAAGAAGAAAAGGAGTACTTGTGGCACCTTAGAGACTAACCAATTTATTTGAGCATAAGCTTTCGTGAGCTACAGCTCACTTCATTGGATGCATACTGTGGAAACTGCAGAAGACATTATATACACAGAAACAATACCTCCTCTGTGTATATAATGTCTTCTGCAGTTTCCACAGTATGCATCCGATGAAGTGAGCTGTAGCTCACGAAAGCTTATGCTCAAATAAATTGGTTAGTCTCTAAGGTGCCACAAGTACTCCTTTTCTTTTTGTGAATACAGACTAACACGGCTGTTACTCTGAAACCTGTCATAGTGTGTTGAGCACACATTTTCCTTGAGATAGTCACAAAGATGTTCAAATCTTTTCCCTGAGTGGTTAAAGTTAATACAGAACCCAGGAGAGTACATGAGACATTCAAATTGTTCTTCCCATTGCATTTGTCAGAGAGTTTCATCTGCCATTTTGCTATCCAGTCAGGTAGATTTGTTAGGTTGCTCTGAAGCGCCTCACTATCTTCTCTAGCCTTAACTAACCTAAATAATTTTGCATCATACACAGATTTTGCCACATCCCCATTCAGCCCTCTCATACAGGGTCCTTAATAAATGTATCGAGCACCAGCCTCAGTACAGAACCTGGATGCCTATTGTTAGCTTTTGGCCATCTTGAAAACTGACAATTTATTCCTTCTGTAAGTTCAGTATCTTCACCCATTTCTAACCTATGACAGTGCTTCCTCTCTCATACAACGGCTACTATGTTTGTTTTAAGGGACGTTGTCCGAGGTTTATTGAAAGACCACATAAGTTATATCAACTGGTTCTCCTTCATATAATGTTTTTATTTTTATCATCATAGCACTAGAAGTCTTGGGATGGCCAGGCCCCCATTGTGCTCTGAGCCGTACAAACACAGAACAAAAATTCAGTCCCTGCCCTAGAGAGCTGACATTCTAAATATAAGACAAGCGACAACAGATGGCTACAGACGGACAGGGAGGTACAAGGAAACAAAGAGTCGATATTGGTCAATACGAGGGGCAGTGGTCTCACTGCACGAGCCAGCCTAACCATTACCCAGTTTTTTGTAGGCATCATAGCAAAGGAGAATTTTAAGGGGACAACTCTGCAGGAATTTGTGGGAAGCTCCTCCCAAGCATCAGGCGCAGGAGGAAGAAAGCACAAAGATGCTTATTTGAACATTTAACAAGTAGGTGATGAAGGCTGGCATCACTGCTGATCCAAGGCAGGACTCCACATCTCGATAATGAAGGAGAGTTGCTAGTGTGGAGACAGGCATAAGGGGGCTTAAAAGTACAGACTAGTAGTTTGTTTGATACAATGGAGAAGGGGGAGCCAGTAGGGGGATGCAGAGAGAGAAATGAGGTGGTCCAAATGAGGGGTGAGGAGAATGATCTTTGCAGCAGCATTTCCAATGGAGGTGAGCAGGGCAGACTGCATTTGTCAGGGCCAGAGTAAAGACTACTGCAGTACTCGAGAAGTGAGAACAGCCTGGATAAGGGTTTTAGCTGTGTGAATGGACAGGAAAAACCGTATCTGAGAGATGTTCTGCAGAGAGAACTGGCAAGATTCAGAGATAGCCTGGATGCGAGGACCTGGGGAGAGGTCACAGGGATGTCCGCATAGCAAAGACAAAGCCTTGGCTAGCCCATGCCAGCCGACTTGGGCTCGCGGGGCTTGGGCTGCAGGGCTGTTTCACTGCTGCATAGACCTCTCGGCCTGAGCTAGAGCCGGGGCTCTAGGACCCTGCGAGGTGGGAGCGTCGCAGAGCCCAGAAGTCGACATAGCGATGGAACAGCCACATAATCTGAGCCCCGGAGCCCGCATCAGCTGGCACAAGCCAGCTCAGGTTTCTAGTTGCTGAGTAGACATACCCCGAGTTGAAGATGACACCCAGGGTACAGGCCTGAGTGACAGGTAGAATGGTGGTGTTCTCCACAGTGATGGAGAAAGGGGCAAGGGAGATACAGAGTTCTGGTTAGCCTGTGAGAGTGGAATGCTGTGTGAAGCCCTCTTGTTCCAGGTCTGAATGAAGGGCTGCAGGAAGCAAAGTGAAGAACAAGAGGCTGGTCTTTGAGAAATGATTCCCTTAGCAGGGGTCTTTACTTCTGCATTTGGCATTGGTACAACTGCTTCTTGAGTACTGTGTCCTGTTCTGGTGCTCACAGTTCAAAGGATACTGACAAACTGAAGAGGGTTCAGAGATGAGCCACAATAATGCTTAAAGGATTAGAAAGCATAACTGATTAAGCTCCTTGAATCTATTTTAGCAAAGAAAAAGTTACAGGATGATATCTACTAGGGCACAAATATTTGATAATGGGCTCTTCAACCTAGCAGATAAAGATATAACAAAATCCAATGGTTGGATGTTAATGCCAGATAAATTCAGACGGGAAATAAGGTGTAAACTGTTAATAGTAAGGATAATTAACATTTGAACAGTTTACAAGAGCTATGGTGGATTCTTCATCACTAGCGATTTTAAATCAAAATTCGATATTTTTCTAAAAGATCTGCCATAGTTTTAACAGGATTTATTTCCAGGATGTTCTCTTGCCTGTGTTACACAGCAGGTCTGATTGGATGATCACAGTGGCCCTTCTGGCCTTGGAATCTAAGAATCTATGGAGAGAATCAATAACCGTATCATGGAAGATGGGAAGAGAGGGCAGGAAGGAGAAGACTGAGAGCAGATGACAAGTCGAATGCTGATTGACTGGACGTCTGGGTAAGACCAAGAGCCAGAGCAAACATGCTCAAACTTCTAGTCGATTAGAGTGGCACAATTTTCCTTAACAGAACTCTGCTCATTTGTTGCTATCATCTCATGACCATCCAAGTGTCTTATAATTCTATTTTTAATTATTCTTTTATTGAAGTATGATTAATTGATCTGTAGTGTCCAGTACCATCTTCTATTGTCTCTCTTTAAATTTAGGGAACGCATTCGCTACTTCCAGTCCTCCTGTACAGAAACTTAATGAGAGATTGCATATTTTCGTTAGCCACTCAGTCCCTTCATTCTTAAGCCCTCACAGAACTGTTGAATGAATGCCATCCTGTTGTGGTGACTGTATCGGTTCGGCCCAGAACCTCCTCTTCTGGCAGTGCTTTGTGGGGTGCTGGAACAGGGGAACCAGGGGGCCATGGCACCATCACTTTTAAATCTGGGAGGACTATGCCCTCCCACTTTTTACTGGCCGCAAGGGCAAGCGATGGAGGGGAGGGGGCAGAGAGGAGTGAGTGGGGGACGGGGTGCCTCATGGGGGAGGGGAGGCACAAGGACGGGGCCTCAGGGAAAGGAGAGGCACGAGGGTGGGGCCCCAGTTCAGGCACCAGTGGGCCCCCCACACACACATTTAGGGCGCTTCCGCTGCTCTTGGCTGAAGTTGTTCCTACCACAGGGACTTGGGAAGACGAGAGGCAGGAGGTCAGGTTACAAAGTTCCTGCCACTCAGTACCTGCGAGTGATCCTCCTGTACTATGAAAGAGACATGAGTTCTGAACAGGGGAACAGATTATTTCCCTCTCTCCCCAGACACACATGCACAGTTACAAAAGAGCCCAATTTTACTTAAAATTCAAGTACAACTTTTTTTATCTACCTTCTGTAGCTACTTGGAGGAGAATGTAAAAAGGGAAGGGTCCCTCAGACCTGCCTCCATGTCCGACTCCCCAAGACACTGTATAGTTACTGCAGTTCTTCACCAGTGTTTAAAGCGAGTGCCAGGGAATGTAGCTAAGGACAGTGAGAGCAAAGAGGTGAAAGACAACTCTTAGAGAAGAAAGTGAAGGCTTCCTTTAGTCTTCCTCATGGATTCTTTGTACACTGGTCAGCACCTGCCCTGCTTGCACCCTACATAATGAGGAACATTCAGATCAGACTAGTCAAGTTCCTCCCCTGTACAAGTCTCAGAAACAATGGATTGCTACACCTACATGTCTGACAAATTCTGGCAGTTCTCAACTAACCAGCTCAACAGTGATGAGATTTCAAGATAGAAAAATGGTGTTTGATTTTCATGGGAGCTATTCAAATGAGCTAATACTGGGACAGACAGAACTTGAGGTACATTGGAGTCATGGGCTAGAGACATTCACCTCTGGAGACCGCAGGTCAAGTCTGGCATCTATCACAACTAAAAGCAGTGGGGTACCTTAATCCAGTTCCTAGGGGGCATCTGTCCCCATCATAAAGCACCTAAGGAGCACTCAACCGATCAGTGCACTTGTTGAGCCAAACACTCCGAAGCCTCAGACTTTGAACTGAGGGTGCCCTTACAATGCGAACACCATTTGTTTTAAAAGAAAATACTCTCTATCGCTGTTGCCTACGAACTATTATTACAGGCTACAGATTATTCCACTTCGATTGATTTGAGGAAAAGGGAGGAATTAGTTGACAAAAAGTGATTCTCTCTCTTTTATGGTTTAGTTTTCCTGCTTCATAATAACTGTATTAACACCTCAGATTGACTCAGATAGCTCAGCACCTTCTCACACTAACAGAGGTGACCTCAGAGGCACTTATACATAAGCTTACATCAGAATACATCACACAATCTGGAACTGTGCCTACTGAAAAGAGATCCAGGACGGGAATGGCAGGGGTGCTGCAGGTCAGGATTGAGTTGCAGTAGCAACAAAGCTGGGGAATAGGGGTAATAAACTTTGAACGCCCTCAGGTTTGTCCTAGGATTATTTTAGCAGAGTTCAGAAATCCATCAGCTTCCCTTTTAGTTCTCAACAGCCTTTTTATGACTCACCCAGCGATTGGCACAGAAGCGATTACATTCCAAAAGGGTACAGCTCAGAGCACATGACCTAGCTTCAAAACCTTGTACCTAGCTGTGGGGTCAACCAGGAAAAAAGCATGACATTTCTGAAGTCTAATAGAGGAGGTAATTGTTTTCCCACTTCTCTGGTATGAGCGTTTCATTTTTAACATCATTTGAGCATCAAGCCTATTGGATTGGCAAAGGCACAAAGCAAGAGATCAGTTTAAATAAATGGCAGACAGAAATAGAAAGCTTTCCCCTCCCCAGGAAATAGCCTTTCAAGAACAAAAACATGGGGTGCATGGCAGTAGTTTAATTCAAATCACATGTCTGTGGACTGTTACACTTCCTGATGGCAGCTGGGGAGGGGGGTATAAATAAAAATGGAAGGTTGGGGAGGTGATAGTTAGGTATCTGGTTGTTAGGATAAAAAAACCCTGTAATTGCTGGCTGCATGGAAAGGTCTTATGTTCATTTTTCTATGTCCCGGAGTTCAAGCAAAACCTTCTCCACACTGAGCTTGTATTTTCATTACTGGAGGGTTTCAGCAGGAGATCCACAGGACGGTACAGAATTGTATCGCAGAAGGAGAAGCAGCCCAGTGTTCAATCCTTCTTTAGAAATCAGGGACAGGAATTCATTGCATTGTGCATAAAGCAATAAGGAACAAAGTCACCAGAAAGCACAGCAAATCCCGATAGAGATCCCAATACGATCTCAGAAGGGTCACCCCGTAGGCAAAGCCCTCAGGAGTTGCAAAATCCATCCAACCGGCAAGTAGTTTAGAGCAGACTGCCTGCTCATTCAAAAGGTAGCTAGTCTTGGAGTACCCAACCCAACCCACAAAGAACATACATACGTCTCCCATATTTAATGTACTTCCAACATTCATGGAGCCCGTGGTGGACAAAATTCAGATATAAACTTATACTCCCCGTGATATTTGGGAAATTTGTCTATATGAAACTTATAAATTCCTATTGATTTTATAAAACTACTGAATGTCTTGGTATATACTGAATCACCCATTTGCTACTAGGGCTGGCATCATGCATCTTCCAGATCAGGAACAACTGAGTCATTAACCTGAATATCCTGCCATTCAAACTGGAGAACCTTAGAACAACGGGATGGCCGTAGCACAGATGAAACCAGTTCTGTCCAGATTGCCTGAATGTGGAGATGTAGAAGCAGTAGAAAATCCCCAGCAGAAAAGAAGGAACAAAGAAACAAGGTATTGGAACTGGCTTTTAAAAGACAGATTCTGGGAACACAATGGGACATGCTCTCTGAGTGAGGAAACCTGTAACCACAGGATCTGAACCAGCTGAAGGGAGCTTGCTGCAGGAGTCAGAGAAGCCTGAGCCTGGTGAAATAGGGTCCAGCAGAAAGAACCTGGGACTCCAGAGGCACCAACCCAAACCTAAAGAACGCTCAGGAGTAGTGAGGACTCTGAGGGAGGGAACTAACTGATTACAGGTGTCTCTTATTTTGCTGACATCTATGTATCTCCTTTGCTCAGTTTGTGAGTAAAGAGAGATTGGTTTAGAAATTACTCCGCAACATCTGTGTCCTACTTGCTTCAACTGTCAAGTCCCTGAAGGGTTAAACTGTGAATCCGAGCACCCACAAGGATGGAGGTCTGGGGAAGATGTGCTGGAGCAACTGAGGGATCAGCTCTGACCATGGGGATCCAGGGCAGTTGGACCACAGGGTTCTATTCCTCGAGGTGGAACCAGGCAGAGTCTGTGCCTAGGAAGTGTGCCCAAGAGGCCAGAGGCTGAGACTGTGACTGGAGCCTGCTGAGACCCAGGGGATCTTCAGAGCACATGTACCCAGCATGTGGGTCCAACACAGCCACTGGTAAGCTCTACTATGACTGTGAAACACCCAAGCAAGACATTTTGTTAAGACAGAATTAGGGTGGGAAACACACTATATTACACGTGGGGAAATTCGGAGTTAAGGTTCACACACATCCACATTTTGCCACCAGCTGAATCCCCAACCATCCCATTTCCTAAACCTTTGGCGCACCCCATAGCACTTTCTCCAAACTCCCATAAAACCTGCTTACCCTCAATACATCATCACGTACTCTATATACAGACCAATCTACACAACCCATTGCACACAGGCCAAAGACACACCTCTAATTCATACTCCTATTTCCCAAGAAGCTACCTTCATCGAGATGTCTGCTGTCTTCCTGTGGAAGCTGATTAGCCTGCAGGAGAAGCCATCTTACCTTATCTTCCCCAGCACCTGCGTGAGGAAAGGAGGAAGCAGAGCTGAGTGAAGCCCCTCATTCCTAGTGACCAAGAAGGGCCTCGGCACCTGTCACACACCTTTTCAAATGCCTTTTTAGCTGAATTGATCCATAATAGCTTTCACCCCAAAGAGGACTTATTTTAGAAAGCTTTAGCACATACTTAGTCAAGTCACTTCTGAGTAATGCCTGCTGGAGTTGAAAGACATTTATTCCCAATAGAATGTTGTGCATTCCTACTCAGCAATGATGGAGGGCAATGTTTTCAACCATGGATTCCTAGCGGCAAGCAGGCTAGATCCCATTTTAGGCACCTAACTAAAAGAGGTCTTGTGCTCAGAGGTACTGACCCATGCAGCTCTAATTGACTAAAGTACCTATGAAAAAATCAGCCAATTGTTTATTCACATGTCTAAACTATGGAGTTGGATTACTTAATTTATAGGCATCCAACTTTGAAAATGATGGCTTGAATCTAGAGACCTCAAGCTTAGTTTATTTTACAGAGTTTGTGATCATAGGAAACAATACAGGTTTGGAGAAAAGCGTTTCAGTGCTTTCAAAAAGTATGAATGGTTCGAGATAGCAAAAATTCTCTCAGCTTGTAAAAGTATTTTCTATTCATTTTTTCCTGGCACCTTTAAGCTAGAACTCCTTAGAATATTGAATGCATGCAGTGAAGGATTTTTGAGCTGTTGTTTTGTTGGTCACAGTCTCTTCCCTTTTAAATTTTTTTTTTAAAACTAACATTAATATAATATTGCACTAAGCTGAGAATACAACCACACAAAAGCCAAGAGATTCCAAAGTTCAGCTTTTTAACATTAACTAAGCAACACTGCTCACATGTAACATTTTCTATTGATATTTTTGTTCTGACACACAAGTTTTAGGCACTTCTGAAAAATTTACCTAAAATTACTCAGGTTATTAAATATCTGCCATACACCTACCTGTATTAATGTTCATTTTTGCATACAATTATTAATGCTAATAACAGGTAGCTTCAATATGACACACGACAGATAACACTGCTGGAAAATGCAGTGGTTGTCACTGGGCATGGGCTTTGCTACTTCACCTGGCTCCCTTGTACCTGCCGTGCCCTCAAGAGATGCTTCTCCTTTAGGATGAAATGGGAAAGATTTGTCTTTTCCTTTAATGTGAGTCCCCTATGTACCTAGCAGGCAGAGGTTTGACCTTCGCACCAGAATTATCGTCCTTTTACATTTCCTTCATCCTCCTACGTAAGAAGCTATAGCCCCTATTGCTGTTCTTTCAGAGAAACAACCCTCCTTACCACCACGCTGAGGGGAGGACATGGGAAAAAATACATGACAGTAAACACAGAGCTGCACCAATTCAATGCAAAAAGTGCATCCAGGCAGTACACAGAATGCTAATTAACCATACCAAAATTAGTGCCTTCAAAATGTTCCACAATTGGTCTTCTCATCTGCAGGCTGCCATTTCAGTCCAAACCAGAGGAGTCAATCTAGTTTACAAAAGCAAGTGTAACTTGCAGTAGTGTAGACTTCAACATGGATCAGAAGTAAGACTTCCCCTTCTCCATGACCAACCTGCATTGCCACCTATCTGCAAGTTTGTGAACACTCCATTAAGGATCCCCCCAAATTAAAAGTGTCTGTAAATAGGAGTTTTGAGCTGAAATGACCTTTGTGATGCAGGACTGGCCATTAACCCTATTCTTTGACTGGATTACTGGCCTAGGGGGATGGGGGAAAGAAGTAGATGTGATATATCTTGGTTTTAGTAAAGCTTTGGGCACAGTCCCACATGACATTCTCATAAGCAAACTAGGGAAATGTGGTCTACATGAAATCACTACAAGGTGAGTGCAAAATCTGTTGAAATACCAAAGAGTAATGATCAAGGCTTGCTGTCAAATTGGGACGACATATCTAAGCGGGTTCCACAGGGGTCAGTGCTGGGTCCAGTACCATTAAATATTTCCATTAATGACTTAGAGAGTGGAGTGAAGAATATGCTTATAAAATTTGTGGATTACATCAAGATGGGAGGGGTTGCTAGCACTTTGGAGGACAGGATTAGAATTCAAAATGACCTTGGCCAATGTACATGGCAGAGGGCATTGCTGGCACATGATGGTGTACATCACATTGGTAGATGTGCAGGTGAACGAGCCTCTGATAGTCTGGCTGATGTGATTAGGCCCTATGATGGTGTCCCCTGAATAGATATGTAGACACAGTTGGCAATGGGCTTTGTTGCAAGGATAGGTTCCTGGGTTAGTGGTTCTGTTGTGTGGTGTGTGGTTGCTGGTTAGTATTTGCTTCAGGCTGGGGGACTGTCTGTAAGCAAGGACTGGCCTGTCTCCCAAGATCTGTCAGAGTGATGGGTCGTCCTTCAGGATAGGTTGTAGATCCTTGATGATGCGCTGGAGAGGTTTTAGTTGGGGGCTGAAGGTGATGGCTAGTGGCGTTCTGTTATTTTCTTTGTTGGGCCTGTCCTGTAGTAGGTGACTTCTGGCTCTGTCAATCTGTTTCTTCACTTCAGCAGGTGGGTATTGTAGTTGTAAGAATGCTTGATAGAGATCTTGTAGGTGTTTGTCTCTGTCTGAGGGGTTGGAGCAAATGCGGTTGTATCTTAGAGCTTGGCTGTAGACAATAGATCATGTGGCGTGGTCTGGATGAAAACTGGAGGCATGTAGGTAGGAATAGCGGTCAGTAGGTTTCCGGTATAGGGTGGTGTTTATGTGACCATCACTTATGAGCACCGTAGTGTCCAGGACGTGGATCTCTTGTGTGGACTCTCTTGTGTAAAACTATTTCCCCATGTTTATGCCCCCCCCACCCGTTCCTCAGACGTTCTTGTCAACTGCTGGAAATGGCCCACCCTGATTATCATGACAAAAGGTTCCCCTCCTCCCCCCGCTCTTCTGCTGGTAATAGCTCACCCTACCTGATCACTCTCGTTACAGTGTGTATGGTAACACCCATTGTTTCACGTTCTCTGTGTATATAAATCTCCCCACTGTATTTTCCACTGAATGTATCTGATGAAGTGAGCTGTAGCTTACGAAAGCTTATGCTCAAATAAATTTGTTAGTCTCTAAGGTGCCACAAGTACTCCTTTTCTTTTTACGGATATAGACTAGCACGGCTGCTTCTCTGAAACCAGACAGTTTTTAATCCACTTAATATGTGCCATGTTACTTTTACATTGTTCTAGTTTTTTAATCAAAATGCCATTTGGTACCATGTCAAGTGCCTTACAAAAGTTAACACTATTATCTTTATCAACCAAACCTATAATTTCATTAAAAAAAGATATCAAGTCAATTTGATAGGATCTGTTTTTCATAAACCCATGTGGATTGGCATTAATTATATTACTCTCCTTTAATTCTGTATTAATCGAGTCCAGTATTAGCTGTTCATTATCTTGCCAGAGATCGATGTCAGACTGACAGGCCTGTAGTTACCTGGGTTATCCCATTTACCCTTTTAAAATATTAGTACAACAAAAACTTTCTTGCAGTCTTCTGGAACTTCCCTGGTCCATCAATGGTCCATTGAGCTCCTAAGCCAGCTCTTTTAAACCCTTGGATGCAAGTTATCCGGACCTGCTGATTTTAAAAATGTTCTAACTTTAATAGTTGCTCTTTAACATCCTCCTCAGATACTAGTGGAATGGAAAGAGTGTTAGCATATGACCTGGCTAGATTATCTATTTTTTCCCACATACAGAACAGAAATATTCATTGAACACTTCTGTCTTTTCTGTTTTATTATTGACAATTTTAACATTTCCATCTAGTAATGCACCAATACCATTATTAGGATTCTTTTTGTTCCTAATATACTTTAATAATTTCTTAATGCCCTTAACTCTGCTGGCCATAGATTTTGCCTTGTGTCCGTTGGCTTCCCTCACCAATTTTCTACAATTCCTAACTTCTGATTTATATTTGTTACTATCAACTTCCCTTTTCTTTCATTTGTTATATATTTATAGCTCTCTTTACTTCCTCCCTAAATCAAGTAATTTTTAAACCAATATGACCTTCTTCCTTGACTGTCGGATTGTAGCTTTTTGGGCATCTAGTAAGGTGTTCTTAAACAATTCCCATTTTTATCATTCACATTTTTCTCACTAAATTCTTCCTCACAGCTAATTTGGCCCATAAGTGTTTTCAGCTCCATGAAATTGACCCTTTTAAAGCATCAAGAATATACACATATCTCACTGGTTTGGACTTTGTGTTTGCACATAACAAATGTAATTGTGTCATGATCACTTGTACCTAAGTTACCATTAATTTTTAGTTCTGTGATCAATTCCTCTTTATGTGTCACAGTGCGGTCTAATACAGATTTCCCCTGTGCTGCATGTAACACTTTTTGATATAGGATATCACGTTCAGTATTAGGAAAAACTTTCTCGCTATGAGGTTAGTTAACTTCTGGACCAGGCTTCCAAGGGAGGCCGTGGAATCCCCCTCACTGGGGGCTGTTAAGAACAGGTTGGACGAACACCTGTCAGGGATGGTCTAGTTTTACTTGGTCCTGCCTCAGCGCAGCGGACTGGACTTGAAGACCTCACAAGTTCCCTTCCAGCCTGACATTTCTATGATTCTCTGATTCAGAATCTTCTCACGAGACGGACAAATAACATTTTGGGTCACCTTTGAGTGAATTCCCTCAACACTGTGGATTTCTGTTATTCCAAATGGAGTTTGGTTTTTGATCTTCTGTTCTCTCTTGTCCTGCATTCCAGGAGTGTCCAGAACACACTGAGCAGGTTTCACTACCCTCTGATTAATGACAGCAATTCGGTGATATCCCAGCTTAAAGCATCATCCTTCCTCTGCTCTATCCTGAAGATGGACAATCTAGTCAACATCCCAGGCTGGTTTGTGGAAGCATCTGGCAGAGGTAGATCACTTGTTTCAAATTGGGGTACCTCCCTACTCCAGACAGACACGTTAGGACCTGTCACGGGTCACATCACTCACTGCCAGAATGGCACCTGCTCCTGGTACTCTGGGGATTAGTTCGAGGCTGATGCCCCCCAGCCATGCTTCGCACACCATCACTCTGTCTCTGCAGTCTGCTTGCAACCCCTCTTGCAGCCTCAAAAACCACGGTGTCCACTTCATGGCTTGGCCCTCCAGCCGTGACACTGTCCATGTTCCCCCCTTCTGGGGAGGGTTTAGCTCATCAGTAGTCCTAGGCAGTCCTCTCACTCAATGCCTTGGTGCCACTCACGCAGTAGCTGGTAGGGGAACCCGGGCTTGCCCTCTTCTCCGGCTTCCAGCCCAGGGGCCCTCAGATCAGCAGTCTGGGCCTTGTCTCTCTGCCCTCACTACGCTATCCCTGGGCTTCTTCCTACTACTGGTTCCCCTTGTCTTCCTGGGCCTACCAGTTCCCAGCCTCCTCCTTCCCAGGGAGTGACTACAGCCTGCAGTCTCCACTCACTCCTCCCTTTCTCCTGGGAGTGTCTGTCTTTTCCCAGCAGCCCCTTTTCCTTTCAGCTCCTGGGCTTTATAGGCCCTGCCCATTCCTGCCCAGCTGAGCCTCCTTAATTAGCTGCCAAATTGGTTAACTGGCCTATCTGGCCTGCATTAAACCCTGCAGGGTGAATGTCGGTAGACACTCCATCACAGGACCCTTTTGCCTCATCTCACTCCCCTCCTTTTCCTCTGTCTTTCCTTCCCCGTCTTCTGCATCCATCCCTAAGGATGAGCTGGGAGCTGAGCTGTGCAGATAGAAGGCAAAGGTCAAATCTTAGAAATATTCTGAGGTTGTTTGTGAAGCAATTCCTGAATGGGATCCCGTGGTGTATGGCTCCGTATGATATGTAATTTCACTCACGTGACAGTTTGGTTCCACTACTCAGTGGCTTGGATCCCACACTCCCACATCACCTTGCTGATCTTCCATTTTCAGAAGCCAGTCCAGAACTCGAAAGGTTCAGGCCCATTAAAATTATTTGCTATTTCCTGCCTGTCGGGTTGCATTGTGAAGTCCCAGCCAAGACACATTTCTGGTGTTTCCAACGTGCATTCCAGTGCTGCTTACCAGGGCAGCACATCAAACTCTTCCAAGCAGATCGTTATCTGAACAGGTCTCACACACTGAGAGACAACAAAGTAATGCTACACCAGCACTAGCCCGTGTGAGGGAACGAGGTGATGAATCTATGGCACGCTACTCTGCAAGCTGAACAGTGGCCCAAGGGGCACGCTAACAGTGTTGCGGCCCACAGGAGCGGTGCAGCATGGAGACGGAGGCTTGGCAGCCCATGGAACAGCATGACCTGCAGTCCACAGGAGCAGTGCGATGCGATGCGGAGGCAGCAGCATGCACAGAGTGGCTTCCGGGGGGGTGGGAGGGGGGATGGGACTGGAGCTAGTGCAGTGGCCACCGGGAATGAATGGAATGATGCAGCAGTGCAGCACAGAGATAAACCAATAACCGACTGCAGGCTTAGAAGACTATGAAAGCCCTAAGGCAGTGATGCACAAAAAGCAACAAATGAAACAGAGTTCAGCTCTGAATGGGTCAATTCAGTCAAGTAATTCGGCAATTCTAGGGCAGTTCAGACTGAGAAGCATCTAGAATGAAGAGAATTCCAAGGTCCAACCACCTTCTAGATTTGTTTGAATTACTAGTGTCTATTTTAGCTGTTGCTGCTCTCTAAACTTTCCTAAACCCAGGGTGACCTTTTTAAAAAAATAAAAACCTGAAAAATCTGCCAGCACATACAAACATATACTAAAACCATGCTGTCCGGAACAAACAGTCCTCCAGAAAGGGCACCAAAGAGTCTCTATAATAAACCAAGAGCAATTAGTCTGCTGGGAAACAACTCGGCTGATTTGACTTCAGTGGAGTAAAGGGGGTACTGGACAAGGAAGGCTTTGCAATCCCACGGGACAAACATTCCCTTCGTCTAACTAGAGACAGGATTATCTCAGAATAAACCACCCTCCTGGTATTAGCTTGTTTTAATTATGGAATCTTCTAACTGTTAATCATAAAATGACATTCAAATATTTTGAATTTAACTGAATAAAGACAGCCCTGTCAGTGAAAATATCCATAATAAACTCACTGGTGGGGGGGACTTTCAGCTCACTGACCCTCACTGCAAAAAGCTAAGTACCTTCACCAAAATGAAACAAATAGTACATGAATAAAGACAAACATTTAACAACAAAGACAACAAACTGCTTAAAAAGTGCGCCTCTAGTCGTTAAACGAGTCTGTGCGGGTGACCCACTGAATGGCATCTGTCACAATGACTCCGTGACTTCCCCAGTACACGTGTTTGGTTTCGACACTGACAGATGATAGTTCTAATGTTCAGCATGATAAACTTCACCTAGAATCCGATACTCAGAGTGGGTTCTTTCTGCATCTTACAGCCACCGGTTGCAGCTTCATTCACAGTACAGCTCCTGTTCCTGTCAGAGGGCCAGCTACAGTCACTGCTGCCTCAGACGCAGAAAGCAGAGCAGTGTCTGGATGCTAACTGTGCACAATGGCCTTCCAATGGAAGGGAGGGAAGTGCGGGGGCTGCTTCTTTCCTCGTCCAGGATTTCCAGGAATAAAAACACACCACACGCTGAAGTGTTACACGCCTGCAAGAGCTTCATCGCTACACAGCTGATCTGACAGAAAGCAAGAAGCAAAGAAGAGAAGGGTTGCAGGAAGGGGACCTGTTTTCTATTAGAGTGGCCAGGGTCATAGCATCAAACGCTGGAAAGACCCTAAAGGAGAAATACTTTAATGCACAAGCTTCCCAGAGTTAACCAGTTTATAGAAAGGGAACCTGAGGCTTCCCTCAGCTTCATTCCCCAAACAGGGTCTTCTGCCATCAACGATAAAGGAAAATAAATGATCTTATCCAAGAGTCTTTAGAAAGAGACATCATTGTCTGGTTAGGATAGCTCAGTTCATTCCCTAAACTCTCCATGACCCTAGATCAGGGCTTAGTCTAGGCCCTGCCTATCTCTGTTGCCTTCCCACATGGGGGAAGCCAAATCCTGTTGCTGGATATGAACAAAGCTGTTAGTTCCAGATGCCCCCATGCCTCCTTGCTGGGCCTGATTTGGGAGTGCCCTAGCTCTCATCTACCGGAGTTGTGTGGCCAGGGAGAAAAGCATGTCACCCAGGGGTGCCTCCGCAGTCAGTATATCTCAGACACTTCAAGCCCTCCAGTTGGGACGGGGTGTGGGAACTTCCCACATTGGCTGCCTCACTGAGCTGGGAGGAGAGACAGGACACTTCCTCTTCCTGCTAAAATTACCTCTCCTGCAGAGCCCAGGAGAAAATCCTACTTGGCTGGCTGAGCAGGACAGAAAACTGTCTTGCTCTTTTTGAAGGGAATTAACTTCTCTTTTCTGGATCTAATGTGTACCACAGAGGGCACAGAAAAATGTTTTTCAAATAGCAGTCTGAAAGCAAAGGGAAAGGCACAGAAATTGCTCCCATCCTGGCAAGGAGTTCTACTCTTCCTATACCATCAAGGAACCCCCAAGTAATTTCACATGCTCACAACATTCAAGGAGCCAAATACTGTTATTCTCATGCAACACAAAAAAGTTCAAAGGTAAGTGAGAACAGAATTTGATCCAGGATAGGTTAACAGCAGTGAACTGTTGAGCCACTCCAGTGTAGGATGATCAGTTTCCTTACAAACTCGTGTTTATTTAAGCCAAGTTTCTTTATCCTGGACATATGAGGAAATCCCCACTTGAAATGACCAGCTACAGCAGAAGTAAACAGACTCTGCCTTTATAAACTGTTTAGTATCCTGTTGTTCCATAAATAGTTCGTTGTAGTTTGCCTGTAGAGCACGGCTGGCCAAAGGAGAGCCAAAGGCTGATTCTGTCGGGGGCCAATAGCCCAGACAGCATGCCAGGCTTTGTGAGGAAGGTGGCGAGGTTTTCACACTCCTCTCCTCTTACACCAGGACCTGTACATCTACCCTGCCCTCCCTGGGTTCTGGATACTCCCCTGCCAACAGACACAGGGCAGCAGGAACAAGTTCAGCAGTGGTACAATGCATGCTGCCCTATTCAACAGAGCTTTGAGCCCCACATCTTCCATTACAGCTGTCTAAATCCTCCAGGTGATGTTTAAGTAAACAAGAAACACAAATCAAAAGCAGTGTGTGCCACAACCTGCTCCATGGAGGCGCCTGTTTGCCAAGACACAGGTTACATTAAGGCAGCCTGGAGCTGGTAGCTTTAAATATCTATCCATCCATCAGGCCACACATTACAAAACAACATCGAAACCTAAACACAGGACACAAGGAACAGCTTGCTTGTGTTGCTCCTCTCTCATCTGCCGCCGGATGAATGACTTGGTGCAGCTTTGAGCATTCCTGTTAGCGCACGCTTCAGAAGTTGTTCCCCCCGCCCAAAAAAACCCCAAAGTGTAAAATGTACAACTTAAGGATCGCTGTGCTGGGAACCATAAAGGTTGCTGTCCAAAGTACTCGAGCTGCAGGTGCAGGGTTCAGCAGTGAGAGGCTAGCCCAGGATGTTGGCCTGGTACAGTTTGTAGCAGACCTGTCATGGTAACAGTTCATTATGATGAAGAAAGCAACTATGTCCCCATACTGCTTCTCCACAGACTGTCCAGCTCTGGTCAGTTGCTTCTACTCCACCTTGCCTAAAGTAATCGTCACAGTTCCTAATATCTGGAGTAGCTCTTTCCCCAAACATAGTTCTTTTCTCTTGCTTTAATAGTCAATTAATTTAAACAAATAAATCCAAGCCTGTAAGTGACCACTTCAGATGGCTGGCAGACATGAGAAAGCAGGGGCCTCACAACAGAGGCACATCTAATTATTTAGGAGTAGTTTCATGGAACTACTTTCATTTAGGAGTAGAAATCAAATCAGACGCATGCAGGCATTTAAATTGGAATAACCTGGCAACAAAGCCCATTTCCCCGACCCATCATGATTTTTCAGCACAACCATACTGGCTGGGAAGTGATTTTAGCACTAGCGTATGGATGCCCTTGCACTGGGACGAGAGAAGTTCCAAAGGTGTGAAGTATCTGGCATCACCAAACCAGAATACACTACACTAGCCTCAGTAATGTTATACTAGGCTACCTGCTTCTACACGAGGAGTTTTTGCCATTTAACTCTGCTGGCCACAGTTAAAGCTGCCTGTAAACCTTGGGATGGAGGGACCCAGAGAAGGGCGAAGCAGGCTGGACGGCACGGTGCCATGCAAATACTCCAGCAGCCAGCCAGGAACGTTGTGGGTGGGAGGCGACCCTGGTGTATCGTCCACCTGCACACGGTGATGACGACAGGTGACTAAAGATCTTGGCCCAGATTCTCACAGTATTTAGGCACCTAACTCCAATTAAAATTAAGGGGTGTTTGGATCTGGACTCTTGCTCCACACCCCTGAAGTCTCCTCCTCGTCACCACAGCTGGTGATCTACAGCAGAGTGTATGCCACGTCACACCCCAGCCTGGCCCTGGGATGGTGCAAACCTCCGCGGGCTCTCTGCCCCACACCCTGACCCCCAAGCCAGCACACAGCGGGTTCCCACTGGCAACTTCACATAGGGCTGGGCAGCCACTGCCAGCCTGAGGCCTCACCTCCCTATCCACCCTGGGGGCAGAGATTCCTTTCTTCTTGGTCTGCAGCATGCAGGGGACACACACCAGCGGCTCTGCGCAACTCACCCCTCCCAGAGGTGGTGCATCCTCCCCCAGCCTCTTCCCCACTCCATTAGACCCACTGCCAGCACATCCGGAAATGCTCTTTGTTCCTTATCCTGATGGCTGCTTGGCTCTGGGGAGAAGAGGGGAACAGAGTCAGAGACCAGCACTCTGCCAGTCTGCTAGGGCCGTAAAATACTTTACCAGGCAGGGAGGGTGAAACCGTGAGAGCATGGGTAGCCACTCGCTGTGCCCACCCCACCCCTGATCCAAAGCACCTTAGAGCCACTCAGGGATGTAGCCTCACAACCCCCCCATCCCACCCAGGAGGGACATATTGGTGTCCCCATTTGCTAAGAAGTGAGGCACAGACAGGAAAGTGACTTGTTTAAAATCACTGAGTCAAGGCACAACCATCAGAAACAGAACCCTGGAGTCCCGGCTCCCCAGTCCTCTGCTCTAATTTCTAGGCCAAACTCCCCTTCCCATATCCCTGCTCCCTGGCTTCCAGGCTGCGGGTATCAGAGGGGGTATGTGTGTGTGTGTGTAGACTATTGTAATTATAAGAACATAAGAACGGCCACACTAAGTCAGACCAATGGTCCATCTAGCCCAGTATCCTGTTTGACGACAGTGGCCAATGCCAGGTGCTTCAGAGGGAATGAATAGAAAAAGGCAATTATCCAGCGATCCATCCCCTGTCATTCAGCCCCAGCTTCTGGCAGTCAGAGGTTTAGGAACACCCAAAGCATGGTGTTGTGTCCCTGACCATTCTTGCTAATAGCCATTGATGGACCTATCCTCCAGGAACTTGTCTAATTCCCTTCTGAACCCAGTTATATTTCTGGCCTTCACAACATCCCCTGGCAACAAGCGCCACACATTGACTGTGGTTATGTGAAGCAGGTTTGTGTGTCCATAGGTTTGGAAGGATGAGATTTTTAATTGGTAAATATCAATTTTACTGCATACACAAACTGATGGGGAAAATATTTTAAATATTTAATATTTAAATATTTAAATAACTGAAATTTACAGAGAGGAAAAGTAAGAAACATGCTGCTTGAGAACTTACTGATTTACAGATATGTACTTTGTATATTTTGACATGTGCTGTTGACAATTTGTGTTTTAATAATTATAAATCTTTAACTTTTTGAATCCAGCATCTACTGTCATTTAATAATTATTGTCTGAGCAACCCCATTGTCTGACATTCCTTAATTTCCCACAACTGAAAATGTAATCAATACAAATCTAAAATAAAAGGATTAAAGCACAATTTTGTACAACTGTGACAATTTAAACTGATAAAAAAATTCTTAAAATAAACATTGATATCATCTGTTGAAATTATAAAGAAATAAAAATCAAATTCTGCCACCTATATACGATCCACTTGTAGTCACCCTCTGTTTTCAGTGTGTAGCACAGTGACCTTGCTGGCTTTCAAGGTTAGATAGTTTAGATTGTTTTGTGTTTCATCAGTTTGTAAAAGCCCTTCAGGAACCAGGGAGATTCTCCAGGCTGTTTAATTTTCCTGTAAACGTCTCTTCTTTCCAGCATGTTAACTCCCCTATTCCCTCCCTCAGCTGAAACCAAGAGGAGCATTCTTCCAAGGAGGAAGCAAGAACTATCTTTGGAATGGAAAGCAGCCACCACACTGTGACAGAAGACCACCCTGGGACATCCTGAGCGTGACTGTTTGCCAACTGATTATTTCTCACACTGAAGCTTAGGGAGGAGATGGGTGCTACACAGTTCACGTGCAGGATTTGGAAGAAATACAATACTGTCCTAATTCACTCCTTGATTTTCTTTTACTGCGTATTTAGCCGAGGACTACAGTAAAAAGCACAAGAGGAGAGGGTCACTGTACTGATGGAACCCAGAGAGCAGTGCAGCCAGGATGTTTTCCTTTGCAATCCAGTACAGTCTGGGTAACCTCTATCCATAAGAATGGCCATAGTGGGTCAGACCAAAGGTCCATCTAGCCTAGTATCTTGTCTTCCGACAGTGGCCAATGCCAGGTGCCCCAGAGGGAATGAACAGAACAGGGAATCATCAAGTGATCCATCCCCTGTCACCCATTCCCAGCTTCTAGTCCACACAATCTGAAAAAGAGCCTCCTCTGAATTTCAGCACTCCCACTGGGAGAGGAGCTCCTCCAATGTGGCTGGTTTCTTATGCTCTCATTTGCCTTCTGTAGTTTTGGAGGATTCGTAATCAGACTGTTCCTAATTTGCCTAACATTCTTGCATATATTGGCAGGTCTTCGTTGGCCTGCATAAATTGGCTATGGGAAACTTCACGGATAGTGACCAGAGATGGGAATAGAAAAAGACTTCAGATTTCAATCCTAGCTCAAAGAACAGGAGTACTTGTGGCACCTTAGAGACTAACAAATTTATTAGAGCTTAAGCTTTCGTGGGCCACAGCCCACTTCATCGGATGCTCACGAAAGCTTATGCTCAAATAAATTTGTTAGTCTCTAAGGTGCCACAAGTCCTCCTTTTCTTTTTGCGGATACAGACTAACACGGCTGCTACTCTGAATCCTAGCTCAACTATAGATTATCCCTAGACATAAGATTGACAGCTGGCAACAATACTCGAGCTGGCTTTTGTTTTTTAGACATTCAGCAATTAATGAGTGCAGGTGCAGAAGAAGGAGGAGAGAGAGAGGAGCTGACTGTATGTACCACTGAGTACCGGTTTGGGGTTTGATGTGGAACTAACAACAAAATTGCTTGGATGACTGGTTGTGTAATTTGATCATACTTCGGTTTCATACAACACACAGATTCCTGGAATAGCTGGGGGAAGAGAGGGAAATGTAGTAGAGGCAGAGAGCTTAGGCCTGATTTACCCTAGGAAATTAGCTTGTTATAAGAAGTCACTGGGGGCGGGAGGGGGGTGTGAAAAATCCACACCCCTGAATGAAGCAGTTAAACCAACCTAAGCCTTGGTGCGGACAGCTCTAGGCGGAGGGGAGAATTCTTGGAGGAGTGGAATGGCTACGCCAATGGGAGAACACCTCCCATCTACAGGGAAGTGCAGCAGCATTTTACTTATAGAGAAGCCCTAAGAGTCCCAGTCATCAGTAACTCAGCAGCCACGGAAACAGGTACTTTTACAGCAGTTTGAAATACTGATTGTTATAATAGCTCAGAGCATATTTTATTCTGTTTAGTTGCCATTTTATCCTTCCTTTCTATTGGTCTGGGATGTGATGAGGTCTGACAGACTGAGGGCTGGGGCTACCTAAGGAAGTGGGTACTAGTTAGCGTTCCTCTGAGGGAAACATGCTTGTATTGATTTGTCACCCAGAACTCAACCCTCGGAACTGTGAAGAGTGTGCAGGTTATCTATCTCCGTAGGTCATTGTCTCAGAACTGCTGAGGAAAGTAAGTTTCAGCCTATGGTTTGAGCTGCCCAGGAACCCACGCTGAACTTACCAGATCAGCGTTCTAAGGACCTTTTTTCCTGCCACTGTTATTTGCAAATTTCCTCAGTGAGTTACGACTGCAGCAGTCACTGGGAAGCTGAATAAAATCCCAGACTCTTAAAACAGTTTCTGTCTCCATCATATACTATCCAGACTGAACAAAGTCCATGGCAGAAAATCTTAGTTGAAGAATGACCTGGAGTCTGAATACTGCCCCCTTTCTAGAATGTTAGCACAGGAATGCCATCAGTTTCAAAAGTAAATTGTATCGAGACCTCTAAGTCTGTAGAGCACTTAGGGCAAGGGGACCCCATTCTCAGCTGGGGCCTCTAGATACGACTGTAACAAGAGGAGGTTGTCCGTTATCCGTAACTGGAGGTTCTTGGGACCACGCGGCAGTGAGAAGGAACTGGAGATGCGGTCGGTCTACCCCACCCTTTATCTCCTTGGATGAAACCATGAGGTGAGTCCAGGGCACACGTGCAGACCAACCGACGCCACTACTTTCAAATTCTCCAGCTCCGGATGCATGGTGCACATGCGTAAGCCCTCAGTAGACTACAGTAGGGACCATAACTCAAAGAAGAGCAACGTAATACAGTCACACCCAACAATCACATGGTCCTGAGCAGATTTCTTCTTCTTTCCCTTTTCCCAACTGGCAGGGGTTGGGTCGCCAAATCAGGCTTTTCCAGGCTCACCAGTCCAACTCTCGCTCCATATCCACTCCATCCCTTGGTACACAATGGGACTACCATTTTCTTGGCTATCTTCTTGTTCTTAACCCCCAAACTCTAGTCCTAACAGGATCCCCTTCATCCATCCTTTGTACATACCCACACCATCTCAGCCTCCTCTCTTGCAGCCTCACCCGGATACCACAGACCTTGGTCTCTCTCCCGATGACATCATTGTGCATGTGTTCCAGCAGTGTCACCCCTCCCACTGCCCTCAAACATCTCATTTCAATGGCTTCATGTCCTCTCAAGTGCCTCTTTTTGGTCGCCCATGTCTTTGGTACTTAGAAGAGCTGACCTTACTGTGGTTTTGTATAGTTGCCTCTTAGGTAGCCTGGGTATTTGTTTATCATAAAGCACTATTTATCTTGGGACAGACTTCCCCTAAGCTCAGCAGCCTTGCCTACAGCCATTTGCTGCTAACCAACCCCAAAGTACTTGAATGAATGCAGAAACCAGATTTAGATAATGGCCCTCAATGTTCATATTAATCTGTCTTGGTTCCACACAAGTCACCCACATGACTTCAGTCTCTGCTTTACACATTTTGAGGCCATACCGTACCTAGAACTAGACATTAAGATTCAGGTACAAAGACCTTGTTTCAGTGCAGAACTGAACTGGATTTGTGGTGAAGGGACACAATTTCAAGATAACTATGGACCCAATTAAAATCCAACAGCTCTAGTTCAAAACAACAATACACTCCCATGCTAAACTCTGAAGAGGTTCCTAAACTGAACAGAGGAATGCTTTCTAAAACATAAAGATTTCATAAACCCTATGTGAAGGAAACAATTACAACCAGAGGTTTCCCTGGACACTCTTGTTCAGCACTGATATCATGGGGTTGGTGAAGACATGTTGCACATGCAGTACTATTACGGGGGTGGTCAAGCTTTACAGGTGAGTTCATCTTCAAAGACAGGATGCGCTACAGTACCTGGGAGTTGGAATATCCACTTCACACAAGCTGTCTCTTTTTAAAAGGCTTTAAACATTATTCTTCTATTATTATTATTATTGGTGGGTTGATTTTTAGATTTTTCTGAAATGTATCAATAAATGCACTGAAGTATTAAAAAAAAAAACCAACCAGTGAACAATTTGAACTCCTCACCCCATTCTCTATACAGGGTCTTTGTGCCCTAATAATTAGCAATGGCATCACTGTTAACCCGACCACTCCAGCAGAGCTAACTTGCATGGGTAAGAACAGACACAAGATCCCAGCACTTAGAACACGTATCACAAAGAGAATAGGAGTTGATGGGGAGTGGCAGATGCTCCACATGCCAGGAATGCTAGATACAATTAAATCATTATGATTTTATAGCAGGAGTGCTCCCTCACTTATATCCTGTTGTGATTTGAGGGACTATTGTGAGTTAATAGGTTTGTGGCAAAAGTGAAGAAGATATTAAACTAATAACCTTACTGAAATAAATCTCTCTGATAGGAAAACACAGCAGGGGTTAACAACCACAGCATACAACTGGCTCAGTTTAGATGAGTTGAATTAATCTGTGAGGACAATTGGAGCCTTTGAATTGAATAGATTCTTAACAGCAGCTACTTCAGCACTTGTGTTGTAGCTGAACTGAGGTGAATGTGATTTTGTTCTGCAAGCAGCCAAGAGCATGTGATGGGGAAGCCCTGGCAAGGGAGAAAGACCTTTTAGTTTAAACTATGTTGATTTTTAATTTTAAGGTAAAGAATGTGTTCCACATAGGATTTTAAATCTTGATTTTTTTTAACCTGTCTCCTTCCAATAGGTAAATTGTGAAAGCACCTATAGGGTTAACCAGATTGGGACCTTATTGTGCTAGACACTGCACTAAATGTACGTCTTAAAAAATGCATGCCCATTTAACTTTGAAGAAGAAACATTTGGAAAGGTGGCAAAACTCACTGTGGAATGGAGTTTGGTGGCATGGTCTGTTAATTTGTCAGCTTTTCATTATGTGGGTCTTAAGTTCAAATCCTACCTCAGGTACCCAGTGAAAGGGAGTGTAATGCTTTCATCCTACTTTCCCATTTATCCACATGAAAAAAAGAAGCCTATATTTTGTAAAGATCCAGCACTCTCTCCTTGGGAGTACTGCAGGTTAGGACTGAGAATCATCTGCAGAGCTTGGAGAAGCCCAGGACTGGAAGAGAAGCAGGGTCCGGGTCAGGATAGACGTGCATCAACAGAGACAGAGAAGGGATGTGATAAAGACCAAGATGAGAATAGCAAGGGATGCTGCAGAACAGAGTTGAGGGGCACTGACATAATTGCAGTGGGTGGAAATTTACACAGCCACTGATCGTTCTATGCATGGCTCTACTCTGTGCTATTGGTCCTCTTCTTTTATGAGAGCTAAAATGTATTTTGAAACTTATTTAAAAAAGAAAGCTCAGCAGGGAAATATAAACCCAGCAGCGTTCAAATGGGGGTTGTTTTTCTCAGCATGGAGAATGAGGTGTGGTTTTATAGATGAAAGGAGTTGGAATGGAATGAGTTAATACTGAGAGAATGACAATCTCTAGAAAGCTTGCATCAAAATAATTAACCAAACTACTGTAGCCATTCTGCTCCCAGACATCAACAAAATAAGAAAGTCTATGATTCATGTAAATGACTTGGGTTACATAAGAGAGATTTACCACTACAGCTGTGGTCATATACATCTTTTCCACTGCCACATATGTCCATTCATTGCTGTGGTCACATTATGACCGACAGTTCCACCATGCTATTGAATTTCCCCTCCTCTCTCTACCATTGCTTTGAAATTCTCATCCTTGGTCAAAATGCACTTCACTCTCTAGGTCAAAGGGCAGTCTCAAGAGATCACCTCTTTTGGGAGGGGGACATTCAGCATGTAAGGATTTCACTCATTGAGTCAAATACTTTTAAGCACCCTTTCCCCATATTCTCTCTTCTCAGCAGCAAATTCAGGCTCATTCCTGGGCTATGAACACACCTTCCCTAATCCACCACAAATCCTATTTTTGGTCTTAGCCATCGTCACACAAGTCTGTGGCTGGAAAGCTGTAGGCAGCTGAACCCTGCTTAATGAGCGTATGAACAGCAGATTGTGGTTTGTGGGCAGAAGTGTCCTTTCTATTCTAATCAAGAATAGGGTGTACAGAAAGAAAGGGGAGATAGTCATGTGCAGACACACACAAAATAGACCAGGCATATAGAGCGCTCTGGTGTTAACACAAATGCAACAAGTTAGCTTTCCCCATAAAAAGGTAAAAACATTAGCTGAGTACTGAAATCTTTAAGTGGACCGAAGTCCCAGTAAAAATAGCTTATTTCACTGAACCAGAACCCAGAGTTGCCATTGAGTAACTGATTTTCACTGAGGGTGCTTTTACTTTTAATTTTCTCCACACCATTCCTCAGGCAGCAGTCCTGCACCAGCGTCTTTCACCTTTATCTGTTATACTGTCAAGGCTCATGTAAAAGATGGAGCCCCTAGTTCTCTAGCAGGTGAGGGGCAAGATTACAGGAATCTCATCTCAGAGCATATCAGTTGTTTTTGAGTACAGCCTTGCAACGGGAAAGGTGCAGAATTGTCAGAGTGTATGGATTTCCCCTTGGACAGCAACTATTCTTCCTCAAACCATGATTTCGGAAAGCTCCCCTTAGGCATTTCAGTGTTTACCATACACGTTTATTTGTTCGCCTACAAACTAGCAAACAGTTCGGTGACAAAATAGAACAGATTTCAGTGTATACAGAATGTGGGAGAATTATCTGTATTAGCTTCTATTAAGTTTTTTCTATACTGATCTCTCTGAGATTTTGGTGCTTACTGTATTGATGGCTAAAAGATGGCAAGGGTTTAAATCCTGCAGAAACCAAAAACAATGGCTGCAGACAAAATTCACTTGCCTGGAGTTCAAATTGGCAAAACCTGGAGTTCAATGGATGAAGCCTATCTTCCACCCCTCCCCTAGAGAAATGCATAAACCAGTCTGGTCAGATTCAGGAGCCTGGCTCAAAATTTTATAAGATCACAGAGTAAGAATTCAAAGGGCCAGCTTCCCAAAGTTAAAAATAAGTACGATCAAAGTTGATTGGGAGAAAAAATTTAAACAGAGAAATGTGAATGAAAATTGGGAGATGCATAAAAATTACTAGATGCATAAAAAGCCATAATTCTCAGTGACAAAAAAGGCTACTTTGGTTCACAAAAAACATTCTGGTTAAGACGGGACATGAGAAAACAGAAATCAAAAATAAATACGGGGGGGGGGGGAGGAAGCTGATTGCAATGTATGTAAATAGAAATTAAGATCTGCGTGCTAATAATAAGGGAAGCTGAAGTTTCTAATGAAAAAATCAGTAGCCAACAAGGTTAGGCACAATAAGGAAGATTTTAAAAAATGTATCAGGAACACAAGGAATCCTAGCAGTGATAATGGCCTGTTACTAGATCAAACTGTTGATAATAATGCAGATAAGGCAGGAGTATTGAATAACTATTTGCTCAGTTGTTGGAAGATAGCTCGATGATATATTTATCTAATGATGATGAAATACTTTCTACTTCAACAGTAAATAAGGAAGATATAAAACAGAATCTACCCAAATTAAACTTTTTAAAATCAGCCGGTCTGGATAACTTGCACTGGAGAGTTTAGGCCGAGGAGCTCTCTGGACTGTTCATGTCAATTTGTAATAAAGCTTGGGAAACTGGGGACGTTCCCAAGCACAGGAGGAAAGCCAATGTTGTGTCAGTATTTTAAAAAGATTACATGGGATAAACTGGTAAGTATAAATCTGTTAGTTTGACATCAATCCTGGGCAAAACAATGGAATGGCTGATATGAGACTTGATCAATAAAGAACTAAAGAATAGTACTATAATTAATGCCAACCAGCATGGCTTTATGGAAAATAGGACTTGTCAAAAGAACTTAATATTCTCTGATGAGATTAAAAATTTGGTTGATAAAGGTAAGTGAGTTCACATAAACTTGGACTTCTGTCAGGCATCTGACGTGGTATTGTACAACGTTTTGATTAAACATTCGCACTACACAAAATCAATACAATGCATATCATAGATTAAAAACTAGCTAACTGAAAAATCTCAAAAAGTGCATGCTAGTGAGGAATCAGAAATTAGTGAGGATGCTCTGGATGGATTCCTGCAAGGACTGATTCCCAACACATTCTTACTCAATATTTTTAATAACAAGCTGGAAGAAAATAAAATGTCACTGTTGATAAAGTTCACAGATGACACAAAGATTGATGGATAGGAAAATGAGAATGAGGATAGATCACTTATACGGAGACATCTAGATCTCTTTGTAAGCTGGGAACAATTGAACAACTCGCGTTTTAATACGGCCAAATAAATGGCCATATATCTAGGAACAGGAATGTAGGCCATATATACAGATTGGAAAATTGCATCCTGAAAGCAGTGACTCTGAGTAAGACTTAGGAGTCATGGTAGATAATCAACTGAGCATGAACTTGCAGTACAATATTACATCTAAAAGGGCTAATGTGATTCTTGAATGCATAATCAGGTGCATATCTAGTTGGGAATAGGGAGGTGTCATTACTTCTGTATATTGCAGTGGTGAAACACCGAATGGACTACTGTGGAGTTTCCACGCTTTAAAAGGAATGTTGAAAAATTGGAAAGACTTGACAAGAATGATCTGAGGTCTGGTAAACATGCCTTATAATGATAGCCAAACACATGGAGTGCTACTGAAGAGAAGGTTAAAGATGACTTGATCATGGTCTATAAGTACTTACTCAGGGAGAAGATATCTAATACTTAGGGCTTTGTAATCTATCAGGAAAAGACACAAGATCCCATGGTAGGGAGCTGAAGCTAGAAAAATTGAAACTCAAAATAAGATTACACATTTTGGACGGGGAGGGTGATTAACCAGTGGAATAGTTTAACAATGGATGTAATAGATTTTCCATCAGTTGAAATCTTTAAATCAAGATAACTAGGATATGATGGATGCCAGAATCACTGGGTGAAGTTTTCTGGCCTGTGCTATGCAGGAGGTCAGACGAGGTGATCATAATGGTCTCTTTGGGCCTTAAACTTTATGGCTATATTAAATAGTCTTGCCCTGCCCCCACTATGCTAATTAGAAATAACCTGGATTTTTCTCAAGAGAACTAGTACATAACATTTGAACTCTGGGGAGAAGGTGGGACTAAGATCTATGGGTCAGTTATTTAAGAATAGGAATAGTTTAGATACAGATATTGAAGACACATTGAAACTACCCCAGATCCCTGTTCTCCTATATCTACAGTTCAGACATAATACTCTTAACACACCTGTTGGAAGGGTTTCCAGACATCTATTACAGAAAAGGAATAATACACCATTCTTCAGGCCCTAAAAGTTTAATTTCCAATAATTACACAGAACTCATAAAACTGGAATAACAGTGACAATAAGATAAATACGGCAAAGGGGCAAAACCTATAAGAGACAACTCTTCTGAGCAGTGGTCCCAGATTTGGAAAAGACCTATTACACCTTCTATGTGCACCTCTATCAAAGAAAGTCACTATGAAGTGCAGTTTCAAATATAAATGTTTAAGTGTTAATTCCATGCTTGCTGAGAGACTGTCAGGCATTGGGAAGTGGTACTTTTACCCCACCTTTGGTGGAAGCGTCTGAAGGTGGCCCAAGTTTGGATTGGTATCTTGGATTTAGTCCTTGAAATCAATGGATCCAGACTGTTCTTGGACACTTTATGGAAACCTTTGGGTTTCCCTGTGAAAAAGTATTATAAATTAAAGAATTCTAAACTTAATTTCTCACTGATTGGTTCAACAATATGCTCCTTAGCTGCGTATTGGAAAAAGAAAGATACTCCTGACAAACTTACTTGGCTTAAAGGAGTCTGGGACACAAATAGGTCATATGGATTTCAGTACAACTTGCCTTCCTTTTTTAGAGTTTGAACAAAACAATTTTTCTAAAACAACCAAGGCTGGATAGTTTAGCTGCTTCCCTTTATTATGTCTCCAATGCCTTCTCTTATGATTGCCATGTATACTGTACTTCTATTAAATTCTTAGAGTTACACTGATACGTCTTTCAAATTCTGTTTTATTTTCCAACTTTGTTTCTGAAAAGCATTTGTTTAAAAAAAAAAACAAAACTTCTCAACCTCTGAAAAGATCAGAAATGACCAGGTGATTTCTAAATCTCTTCAGAGTACTTTAGAGAGTGCCAAGTTGGTATTCAATAAACAGAATTCAGTTTGCAGGTACTGGTCTTAGCTTACCCATGTACACTCTGAAGCCCTGTCTACACTAGGAAGAAAGGTGTTGAAGGCATAGGAACATAAGGATTGTCAGACTAGATCAGACCCATAGACCATCTAGCCCAGTAACCTGCTGCTGAGTAACCTTATTTAGTTACTCCCCTTTCTACAACAGATGTATTTTTTTACTCTCAAACTACAAATGTGTTATAATGCCGGTGACATCGTTGCTAGAATTACATACAGCCTCTTGCATGTACATTTTCCATGGCAGATAGGCCAGGTAACAGACGGCAGAGACTGGAGGTTAAGAATGAAAGCAGCTTCAAAGAAAATATTGTTATCTTGCAGCAACAGCCTCATTCTGGTGTGACCCACTACCAGGCTGGGAAAATGAGAGCTGGCTCCCCACTGCCAGAGGAGACCAGCAGCACTGGGCATGCACAAAGCCACCTGAGTTCTGACAGCACCAAGCAGCTCAGCGCTTTACTCATGCCTACGCTTCAAGAGGATTAAAAAACTAGGTGTTTCCCTGCATCTTACCTTCAGGACCTGCTCTAGTTGGGGTGCCCAGAGGCTGCCTAAGAGCATGCCTATCAGATCAGGTTCTGCACAAAATATGGTGGTAGTGGTGGCATCCACAAGCCCAGTGCTTAGCATACTCCCTCAGGATGGGGGAGAGCTGGGTTCAAATCCCTCTTCTGCCTGATTCAGAGAGGGACTTGAACCCAGATCTCCCACATCCCAGGTGAGCACCCTAACCAATGGGCTACCGGAGGTATTTTGGAGTGGGGTTCTCTCAATCCCTTCTGTTGAAGATATTCCACTTTGTCTGGACTACACGGTCATTGGGCCAGAAAGAGTGAGTGAGAACAACACTACAGCTCAGTGGGATGAGTGGGCACTCACCTGGGCCAGAGAACCTGAGCATAAGGGAGGCACCAGCGCTTCCTCCTTTCTTCAGAAAGGGCTGACCTGGGTTAGACATCGAACTCCAGGAGAGGGTTCACAGCACCCCTCTCCAGCCTAATTCCATTTGGGGGGCAGGGCTTTGGCCCCTCCCCCTCCTCAACATTTCCTATTGGCTAGCTAAGACGGCTCCCCGCTCAGCATGCCAGCTTGTGCGTATCCCCTTTTTTTACACACCTCACTCTCCCCAGGTATTGTATAGGGACGCTGGGTGCCTAACTCAGGGTTGTGAATTCCTCTAGGCAGCAAGGCATCTAAAAGTTATGCATTGCAATGCTAAGCACTGGAGTGCCTAACTCCCCTTGTCAAGTATCAGAGGGGTAGCCATGTTAGTCTGTATCCAGAAAAACAACAAGGAGTCCGGTGGCACCTTAAAGACTAACAGATTTATTTAGGCATAAGCTTTTGTGGGAAAGAAACCAACTTCTTCAGATGCATGGAATGACAATTACAGATACAGGCATTATATACTGACACAGGAAGAGAAGGGAGTTACCACACAAATGGAGAACCAGTGTTGACAGGGCCAATTCAGTCAGGGTGGATGTGGTCCACTCCTAATAATTGATGAGGACATGTCAATTCCAGGAGAGGGAAAGTTGCTTTTGTAGAGAGCCAGCCACTCCCAGTCCCTACTGAAGCCCAAATTAATGGGTTTGAAATTTACAAATGAATTTTAGTTCTGCAGTTTCTCTTTGAAGTCTGTTTCTGAAGTTTTTTTGTTGAAGGATGGCTACTTTTAAATCTGTTATAGAATGTCCAGGAAGATTGAAGTGTTCTCCTACTGGCTTTTGTATGTTACCATTCCTGATGCCTGATTTGTGTCCATTGATTCTTTTACAGAGAGACTGTCCGGTTTGGCCAATGTACATGGCAGAGGAGCATTGCTGGCACATGATGGCATATATCACATTGGTAGATGTGCAGGTGAATGAGCCCCTGATGGTGTGGCTGATGTGGTTGGATCCTCTGATGGTGTCGCTATAATAGATATGGGGACAGAGTTGGCAACAGGGTTTGTTACAGGGATTGGTTCCTGGGTTAGTGTTTCTGTGGTGTGGTGTGTAATTGCTGGTGAGTATTTGCTTTAGGTTGGGGGGCTGTCTGTAAGCGAGGACTGGCCTGCCTCCCAAGGTCTGTGAGAGCGAGGGATCGTTTACCAGGATAGGTTGTAAATCACTGATGATGTGCTGGAGAGGTTTTAGCTGGGGGCTGTACGTGATATCTAACACACACTCATCCGTGGTTATAGCACTCCAGTTGTGGAAAAAAAGTGCTAAATGACCCCAAAGGATATTGGGAATGCTTTGTTCCAGGTGAGCCTTGAGTGGGCCTGAACTGTTATAAAAAGCCAGTCAACTGTAAACCAGCTGAGCGGCAAACAGCAGAGAGGCTAACAGAGGGAGTTTGCCTGGGAGTTCGCCCAGGGAGAGCCCACTGAGGCTTACATCTTGCTGGTTTCTCTGAGTAGTTACTACAACTCCTGAAGAAGCTCGTAGAAGGAAGGTAATATGGATGGGGACCGTTCAGCTGTTGTGACCTGCACTGGATGTGCCATGTTTGTCTTTCTTCCACAGGACAGAAGCGACTTTGTCTGTAAAAAGTGCAAGCTGGTCTCCATATTGGAAGAGAAGGTTCAAGGTCTGGAGAAACAAGTATCGACCCTGCGTTGCATAAGAGAAACTGAAGATTTCCTGGACAGACGTCAGGATATGCTTCTACGGCCACAACGTTCTGAAGATTCAGAGCAGGCTCAGCAGTGGGGACAGGAGGACAGTGAAGAAATTTGGCAGCATGTGACCTCCAGAAGAAGAAAGGGGAGTGTACATATACCAGCAGCGCAAATACAGGTGAGCAACCGTTTTCATGTTCTCTCCACAGGTACTAATGCGGAGAGTGGACTAGATGATACATCTGAGAGAAGGGAGCAGAAGGAGACTCCGCCGATTGGAAGGCATGAGATGCACTCTCCCAGGGATGGGGGTTCCACAACCACCGCTCCCAAGAGGAGGAGGCGGGTGGTGGTGGTCAGGGACTCTCTCCTCGGGGGACTGAGTCATCTATCTGCCGCCCCGACCACGAAAACCGAGAAGTCTGCTGCTTGCCAGGAGCTAGGATTCACGATGTGACGGAGAGACTGCCGAGACTCATCAAGCCCTCGGATCGCTACCCTTTCCTGCTTCTCCACGTGGGCACCAATAATACTGCCAAGAATGACCTTGAGTGGATCACTGCGGACTACGTGGCTCTGGGAAGAAGGAAAAAGGAGTTTGAGGCGTAAGTGGTGTTTTCGTCCATTCTCCCCGTAGAAGGAAAAGGCCTGGGTAGGGACCGTCAAATCGTGGAAGTCAATGAATGGCTACGCAGGTGGTGTCGGAGAGAAGGCTTTGGATTCTTTGACCATGGGATGGTGTTCCAAGAAGGAGGCGTGCTAGGCAGAGACGGGCTCCACCTAACGAAGAGAGGGAAGAGCATCTTCACAAACAAGCTAACCTAGTGAGGAAGGCTTTAAACTAGGTTCACCGAGGGAAGGAGACCAAAGCCCTGAGGTAAGTGGGGACGTGGGATACCAGGAGGAAGCACGAGCAGAACGTGAAAGGGGAGGGCTCCTGCCTCATACTAAGAAAGCAGGACAAACAGCAAGTTATCTCAAGTGCCTATACACAAATGCAAGAAGCCTGGGAAACAAGCAGGGAGAACTGGAAGTCCTGGAACAGTCAAGGAATTATGATGTGATTGGAATAACAGAGACTTGGTGGGATAACTCACATGACTGGAGCACTGTCATGGATGGATATAAACTGTTCAGGAAGGACAGGCAGGGCAGAAAAGGTGGGGGAGTTGCATTGTATGTAAGGGAGCAGTATGACTGCTCAGAGCTCCAGTATGAAACTGCAGAAAAACCTGAGTGTCTCTGGATTAAGTTTAGAAGTGTGAGCAACAAGGATGATGTCGTGGTGGGAGTCTGCTATAGACCACCGGATCAAGGGGATGAGGTGGACAAGGCTTTCTTCCGGCAACTAACGGAAGTTAGTAGATCGCAGGCCCTGGCTCTTATGGAAGACTTCAATCACCCTGATATCTGCTGGGAGAGCAATACAGCGGTGCACAGACAATCCAGGAAGTTTTTGGAAAGGGTAGGGGACAATTTCCTGGTGCAAGTGCTGGAGGAACCAACTAGGGGCAGAGCTCTTCTTGACCTGCTGCTCACAAACAGGGAAGAATTAGTAGGGGAAGCAAAAGTGGATGGGAACCTGGGAGGCAGTGACCATGAGATTGTCGAGTTCAGGAACCTGACACAGGGAAGAAAGGAGAGCAGCAGAATACAGACCCTGGACTTCAGAAAAGCAGATTTTGACAACCTCAGGGAACTGATGGGCAGGATCCCTTGGGAGAATAACATGAAGGGGAAAGGAGTCCAGGAGAGCTGGCTGTATTTTAAAGAATCCTTATTGAGGTTACAGGGACAAACCATCCCAATGTGTAGAGAGAATAGTAAATATGGCAGGCGACCAGCTTGGCTTAACAGTGAAATCCTTGCTGATCTTAAACACAAAAAAAGAAGCTTACAAGAAGTGGGAGATTGGACAAATGACCAGGGAAGACTATAAAAATATTGCTCGGGCATGCAGGAGTGAAATCAGGAAGGCCAAATCACACTTGGAGTTGCAGCTAGCAAGCGATGTTAAGAGTAACAAGAAGGGTTTCTTCAGGTATGTTAGCAACAAGAAGAAAGTCAAGGAAAGCATGAGCCCCTTACTGAATGAGGGAGGCAACCTAGTGACAGAGGATGTGGAAAAAGCTAATGTACTCAATGCTTTTTTTGCCTGTGTCTTCACGAACAAGCTCAGCTCCCAGACTACTGCACTGGGCAGCACAGCATGGGGAGGAGGTGACCAGCCCTCTGTGGAGAAAGTGGTGGTTCAGGACTATTTAGAAAAGCTGGATGAGCACAAGTCCATGGGGCCGGATGCGCTGCATCCGAGAGTGCTAAAGGAGCTGGCGGATGTGCTTGCAGAGCCATTGGCCATTATCTTTGAAAACTCATGGAGATCGGGGGAGATCCTGGACGACTGGAAAAAGACTAATGTAGTGCCCATCTTTAAAAAAGGGAAGGAGGAGGATCCGGGGAACTACAGGCCAGTCAGCCTCACCTCAGTCCCTGGAAAAATCATGGAGCAGGTCCTCAAGGAATCAATTCTGAAGCACTTAGAGGGGAGGAAAGTGATCAGGAACAGTCAGCATGGATTCACCAAGGGCAAGTCATGCCCGACTAATCTAATTGCCTTCTATGACGAGATAACTGGCTCTTTGGATGAGGGGAAAGCAGTGGACGTGTTGTTCCTTGACTTTAGCAAAGCTTTTGACACGGTCTCCCACAGTATTCTTGCCAGCAAGTTAAAGTATGGGCTGGATGAATGGACGACAAGGTGGATAGAAAGCTGGCTAGATTGTCAGGCTCAACGGGTAGTGATCAATGGCTCCATGTCCAGTTGGCAGCCGGTATGAAGCGGAGTGCCTCAAGGGTCGGTCCTGGGGCCGGTTTTGTTCAATGTCTTCATTAATGATCTGGAGGATCGCGTGGACTGCACCCTCAGCAAGTTTGCAGATGACACTAAACTGGGAGGAAAGGTAGATATGCTGGAGGGTAGGGATAGGATACAGAGGGACCTAGACAAATTAGAGCATTGGGCCAAAAGAAATCTGATGAGGTTCAACAAGGACAAGTGCAGAGTCCTGCACTTAGGACGGAAGAATCCCATGCACCGCTACACACTAGGGACCTCAAGGGCTTCTTTTCCATGGGTCCAGATGATGATGATGTCATCAATATAGCGCAAGTAGAGGAAGGGTGCTACAGGATGAGAGCTGAGGAAGCGTTGTTCTAAGTCAGCCATAAAAATGTTGGCATACTGTGGGGCCATGCGGGTACCATAGCAGTGCCGCTGATTTGAAGGTATACATTGTCCCCAAATATGAAATAGTTATGGGTGAGGACAAAGTCACAAAGTTCAGCCACCAGGTTTGCCGTGACATTATGGGGGATACTGTTCCTGATGGCTTGTAGTCCATCTTTGTGTGGAATGTTGGTGTAGAGGGCTTCTACATCCATAGTGGCCAGGATGGTGTTTTCAGGAAGATCACCGATGGATTGTACTTTCTTCAGGAAGTCAGTGGTGTCTCAAAGATAGCTGGGAGTGCTGGTAGCATAGGGCCTGAGGAGGGAGTCTACAAAGCCAGACAATCCTGGTGTCAGGGGGCCAATGCCTGAGATGATGGGGCGTCCAGGATTTCCAGGTTTATGGATCTTGGGTAGCAGATAGAATACCCCTGGTCGGGGTTCCAGGGGTGTGTCTGTGCGGATTTGTTCATGTGCTTTTTCAGGGAGTTTCTTGAGCAAATGGTGGTGTTTCTTTTGGTAACTCTCAGTTGGATCAGAGGGTAATGGCTTGTAGAAAGTGGTGTTGGAGAGCTGCTGAGCATCCTCTTGTTCATATTCCGACCTATTCATGATGACGACAGCACCTCCTTTGTCAGCCTTTTTGATTATGATGTCAGAGTTGTTTCTGAGGCTGTGGATGGCATTGTGTTCTGCACGGCTGAGGTTGGGGGGCAAGTGATGCTGCTTTTCCACAATTTCAGCCCGTGCACGTTGGCGGAAGCACTCTATGTAGAAGTCCAGTCTGCTGTTTCGACCTTCAGGAGGAGTCCACCTAGAATCCTTCTTTTTGTAGTCTTGGTAGGAAGCTCTCTGTGGGTTAGTATGCTGTTCAAAGGTGTGTTGGAAATATTTCTTGAGTCGGAGATGTCGAGAATAGGATTCTAGGTCACCACAGAACTGTATCATGTTTGTGGGGGTGGAGGGGCAGAAGGAGAGGCCCCGAGATAGGACAGATTCTTCTGCTGGGCTAAGAGTACAGCTGGATAGATTAACAATATTGCTGGGTGGGTTGAGGGAACCATTGCTGTGGCCTCTTGTGGCATGTAGTAGTTTAGATAGTTTAGTGTCCTTTTTCTTTTGCAGAGAAGCAAAGTGTGCGTTGTAAATGGCTTGTCTAGTTTTAGTAAAGTCCAGCCACGAGGAAGTTTGTGTGGAAGGTTGTTTTTTTATGAGAGTATCCAGTTTTGAGAGCTCATTCTTAATCTTTCCTTGTTTGCTGTAGAGGATGTTGATCACTACACAAAGTAAAACTATTTCCCCATGTTTATTCCCGCCCCTCACCCTCCACTGTTTCTCAGACGTTATCAACTGCTGGAAATGGCCCACCTTGATTATCATGAAAAAAGGTTTATTCCCCCCTGCTCTCCTGCTGGTAGTAGCTCACCTTAAGTGATCACTCTCGTTACAGTGTGTATGGTAACACCCATTGTTTCATGTTCTCTATGTATATAAATCTCCCCACTGTATTTTCCACTGCATGCATCCGATGAAGTGAGCTGTAGCTCATGAAAGCTCATGCTCAAATAAATTGGTTAGTCTCTAAGGTGCCACAAGTCCTCTTTTTCTTATTTCTCAGAGGAGGAGACAGTGACTCCTCCGGAGATTCACACTCTCCCAATCTCAATCCCAATTCACAGTCTCAATCCAACAGCAGTTCCAACAGAGGAAAGGCGCAGTTGGAAGATGGAGGAGGGGATAGGCTTCTGTCAAAGGTAACACCTCCTGGCAGAGTCAATCTCCCTAGCGCGAGAAGGTCCCGATGATGGGGAAACAGAACTTCAAGGAGAGCACAGATGTCCTGAAGTGTAGTGTAAGTCTTGCCTCCCTGGAGTGCAAGCAGTCTGATACGTTCATGCTGATGGGGTCGGTGGAAGAAGGCTCCATGTGACCGGAGTGAGAGACAGCAGCACTACCATTGGTGGCAGAAGCTCTGATTGTGCCAGAACCAGCAGACTCCAACTTTTTGATTTGGACAGTACCGGTGGAGTGAGTGTCACTGGGATGGGGTCCAATACTCTGGTTTATGGACTTTTGAGACATGGCTCTGGGACTCAGGACACAGTAAGTCTTCAGGGATTGAAAGAGCAGATTTGCTCGATTTAGGAGGAGCTGTGTTGGACATCTTTGAAGCAGACTTAAGAGGCAGACCTGCTCTTACGCTTTGTGCAAGCATTCTCTGCCTCCCCAATGAAAACCTGACGGGGTGGTCTGTGGGTATGGATTCCCCAGCAACAGTCAGACCTCACAGCAGGAGGCATGCTGTGTAACAATTCAAGCCGATGTACTGGGGCCGTGGGGGAGTGTTCCAGAGCCTGGTTCTGACTGCAGCCTCCTGGCCTTCTCCAGGAGGTGTTTTCTAAGCCAGGGTCCCCTCACCTCATGGGTATGGCTAGAGAAAAAGCAGCATGTATTACACCTAGCCATGATGTGGGCCTCCCCAAGACAGTACAAACAATGCTGATGTTTGTCACTGACTGAGAAAGACTGGGGATATGACACACAGTTTTTGAAGCCCAGAGTTCTGGCCATAATCCAATACCCATAATGGTGTATGAGGGAAGGGAGTGCCCCCAAGGCAGGGATTCTATCTAACTAGAAAACTCTGCTAAAAGTTGTAAAACTATTAAAAACGAACTATAAAGAACCATATAAAAAGGCACTAAGGCAACCTTTGAAATATTCAGAGCAAAGAAATTGAAGGAGAGCTCTGGACTCTGGAGGTTCGGAGCCAAGCCACGAGGGAGCAGGAAGGAACTGGAGAGACGGTTGGCCACTCCATCCTTTATTTGTTTGGTTGGAAGCACAAGGAACGTAAAGGATGCAAAGTGGCCAAACAGACACTGCTTGCAAGAACTCTGTGACTCCAGGTGCATGCACACACCCACAAAGGAATACACACAGGGACCAGCACTCGAAGAAGAATCTCAGCTTTCATTTAAAAAAAAAAATTCCAGACGTCATGACTTCTGGGAAAAGCTTGAAAATGTGACCCAAAAGTACCAGAAAGACTCAAAAAACAAAAGGCAAATAAAAAGAACTCCAACATTATTTTTAAGCCAATCTCATGATTCTGGGAACCTGACTCATGATTTTTGAACACTTGGGATTGACAATATCACAGCAGACTTGTTCAGAGGGGAAGATGAGGAGACTAGTGTGATATTTCATTGGAAAAAGTGAATGAGATACAGCAAGACCAGCAGACTCTTCATAGTATGCCTTGGGCTCTCTAAACACTATTTAGAAAACTCTGCTGCCCAGCTCCCAAGCACTTGAGGGCCAGTTTGCCCTTGTGTGCAGGTAGAGGAGATTATAACCGCTCCTACCTCAGCTAGCTAAATTTACCACTAACTGAGAAGGTGCAGATCAGTGGAGCTGCACTTGTAGTTTCAATGGAGTTGCACCTGCTTACACCAGCAGTGAATTTGGCCCTGAGCCTACACTCTTTGTTGATCTACTGCTTGCATCATTGAAGATACCATACTGTACATTCATAGGGTGAAATCCTGGCCCCACTGAAGTCAATGGCAAAACCCCCGTTGATTTCCATAAAGCCAGGATTTCACAAGGGGCATCCACTGGAACGGGAATAGCAAAATAATGCAGCAACCATCTACAAGACAAGCTACCTATGAGTAGCATATTGAGGTTCCCCTGAGACCTCTTCCACTTGGTTCCCCACAAACTCGGTTCAATTCCAGTCTCATCACTCAGGTTCCTTTCCTAACATACAATCAAATTACGCTTGAGTTGATCAGGCTCAAGCATAGGGGGTGGATACAGAGTATACCACACATCCAAAGCTACACAGCAAACCTCTTCCTTTATATATATTTATACATTACATTGTATTTACTATACATTGCATCACATGTTCTGGGATTGGCTCGGTCACTTTGTAGGAACCAATCCACGTACAGCACACGTTGTCCATGCATGACTCTCTCTTTACTTCACCTTATGTTCCAGGTTTATCTGATTCATTATTATCTTGTCAACTATAAATGGTTCCCTGGGTATCCCCCCCCTTATCTTAGCTAGTACAGTTATTCTGTTCCCAGCCTGCTGATCATTTCTGCGGACACAGGATTAGGGAGGTAAATGGAAGGCCTCACTCAGCCAATTACTCACGTCAAGCCAGGCCGACATAGGATCCTGCATGCAGAGGAGGTAAGCAGTTGGGGAAGAGCAGGGCTGTAAAGTACAAACACTGGGGAATTGATCACTTACTTTGGGAAGATGGAAGTCATGAGCGCTGATGCATACCCAGGTCTGCAAACTCCCTCAGAGAAATTTGCATATTTTGATGCTAGCTCTGGAGGCCTGTGGGAAAAAGAATGAGAGTCAAGACTTTCCAGGGTAGGTAAGTGCTGAGTGTGTCACCCTGACTGATCCTTCTAGTATTTAAATCTCTTCCTTGACTGTGCTTCTCCAAAACAGCTATGAAGACTATTAACAGAAACAAACTTTTTTTGTTTGTTTTTATACAAACATGGGAGAATATCAAACCACCGTGGGGTCAGAAATATCTGAAACACCACTAAATCAGGTTTCAGAGTAGCAGCCATGTTAGTCTGTATCCGCAAACAGAAAAGGAGGACTTGTGACACCCTAGAGACTAACAAATTTATTTGAGCATAAGCTTTCGTGAGCTGCATCTGATGAAGTGAGCTATAGCTCACGAAAGCTTGTGCTCGATTAATTTCTTAGTCTCTAAGGTGCCACAAGTCCTCCTGTTCTTTTTACCACTAAATCACTATTTCTGTTGAGGGACTTCACACTCTTAGGAAGGTGAAGCTCCAGGAAGGAATTAAAGCTATCCAGATACTATTTCAGACTTCTGTCTCTCCAAAAAGAAGTGAAGATTAAAAGGTAACAGAGAACCACTTGTTCAGGCTATTTTTCTACTACATGCTAGAAGTAAGATGTCAGTGGAAGTATTACTTACAGGACAAGTTTCAAACATTTTAATCAAATTACAAAGCAGATTTCTACTGGCTGACAGTCATCAGCCACTGTTTAGACTTTAAAGGGAATGGATCCTCTGGGCAGCCAAATAGACAGCGCTGCCCTTGTTCTATTGGGAAGTGGCCTAATAGCACAGCCAGTCACATAACTCAAGGGTGGAGCAGTGACTGCAGAAGCCTAATGAAAAGAGCCGTAACTGACACACAGGCTACGTGGTTAAAGCTTAGCATTTGGAGAGAGGAGATTTGAGTCTAGTACCCAACTTTACCACAGACTTCCTGTGGGACCTTGAGCAAAGCTCTTTGTGCCTCTGCTCCCCGTCCGCAAAATGGAGATACTACTACTCATCCATGTGACAGATATACTGCAAGGCATCAATCATTAATGCTTTTACGGTACCTGTAGATACCTAGATGCAAGCCACGACACGAAAATAATTATTATTATTCCATACAAAAAACTGCATCATTACGGTTTCACTATTAACCACTCAAAGTCACTGGAAGCGGCAGGAGCGTAGTACTGCTGAGAAATGGCCCTACAACTACAGAGATATACTGCACCGCTGACAGCAGCTATTCAACAATGGCATCTTTATAAGGTTCTAAATCAGCGGCGAGAGAAGGCGAGTAGCGTGGATCCACGCAGACAGTCACCTCAAAGAATCTCAGTTACCACCAGAACTGTTCTTTCTTCTCCAAGCATTGCCTACATGGATCCCCCCTCTAGTTATTTTGTCCTCCAACACCTGTTGGCATTGGGATCTGTTGTATTAATTTAGATTGAATATGCAGATCCAAACAGTTAAAGGTGTTAATATGACCCAGTCACTATCAACACTGAACAGTTTTAAACAAGGGTAAGGGACCACAGGCTGCTTAGTACCACAGCAAATACACCATTAAAAATCCTTTTAACCTTTTATTAAAGACCAGTGGGTGGGGGAGGAAAAACAGTTAAAGCATTTGAAATGTAAAGTATTAATTAATGCTTTCATTTTAACAACATTCCTTGTTCTCTTTCTCTTCCAAGAGAGTCTGGCAAACATGGAGGGTTTTCCATCTAAAGTCTCTTAAGATGGTAAAAACTATCCTTTTTGGGGAAAAGAGAAGACATTAATTAAAACAGGCTGGAGCTGTTGTTGTTAAAGTTTGATCCTGTTTCCTAGAAGACAAAAAATATGTGAGTGCGTGAGAGAGACAAGAGAGAAAGTCTCACATCACAGGTGGCATCCAAGATTTAGATGGAGCTGGTGGTGATGTCATTTGGGTTCCCTCTCTCTGACCCAGTCTGGTCAGGACATCTTTCAGGATTAGCATGAAGAAGGTCCCGGGTCCCAGGAGACAGTAGGGATGGCAGCCATGATGATAAAGCTGGCTCCAGCAATTGTTGGCAGACAGATGCTTCTTCTGCTAATTTTTCCCAAAGGTCTTTTCTTTTTAAGAACCCCAGAAAGGAGTGTTGGGCAGAATACTCCATCCTCTCATCATTTTGACCTCCAATAGACAAATTTTAAACACCAATTTTGGTTCACTGATTTCCATTCCTCTACTCCTCTTGTTTACCAGTCATCTTAACACAGTCTTTGAGTGGAATCAATACAGCCCTTTCTGTTCGGACTAATTCAGTCTCGGTCTCCTTTTTGTGTCTTTTCTCATCAACATTTGTTGTGATCACTTATTGTGGCACTTTATGAACTTTCTCTCACTTTTTACAGTTGAACAATTAGGGTAAATTTTTAGGCCCATTTATCACAATCTCTTTCATGGCAAGGGAACACCCATATATGCTACAGAAAAATCTGCATTTTAAGGAACAGCTTCCTTCTGTCGATTTTATAAGAAGAGCTGTTTACATCTAAGCAATGTAGCTTATACACATTTGGGAATAGATGGGAGTTGCAGAAAAGGAAAAGTTATTGCTACTTGGGAATTTCCTTTCTTAGCCCTGGTCTACACTACGGGGTTAGGTCAAATGTAGCCACGTTAGGTCAATTTTAAAATGACTGCGTCTACACAACCAACCCTGTTCCATCAACCTAAAGGGCTCTTAAAATCGATTTCTGTACTCCTCCCTGGCAAGGGGAGTAGCGCTAAAATCCACCTTGTTGTGTCTAATTTGGGGTAGTGCAAACGCAATTCAACAGTATTGGCCTCCGGGAGCTATCCCAGAGTGCTCCAATGTGACCGCTCTGGACAGCACTTTGAACTCCGATGCACTAGCCAGGTACACAGTAAAAGCCCTGGGAAATTTTGAATTTCATTTCCTGTTTGGTCAGCGTGGCGAGCTCAGCAGCACAGGTGACCATGCAGTCCCACCAGAATCGCAAACAAGCTCCAGCATGGACCGAAAGGGAGACACTGGATCTGATTGCTGTATGGGGAGAAGAATCTGTGCAGGCCGAACTCTGATCAAGAAGAAGACATGCTAATATATATGCCAGAATCGCACAGGGCATGGTGGAGAGAGGCTACAACAGGGACACACAGCAGTGCTGCGTGAAATTTAAGGAGCTCAGATGAGCCTACCAAAAGACAAAGGAGGCAAACGGTCGCTCCGGGTCAGAGCCCCAGACATGCCGCTTCTGTGATCAGCTGCATGACATCCTAGGAGGGGGGACCCTACCACTACCCCACCACTGTTCGTGGACACTTGCAAGGGGGGAGTCTCACGCAACTGGGAGGAGGATTTTGTGGATGAGGAAGAGGAGGAGGAGAATGCGCAGCAGGCAAGCGGTGAATCCGTTCTCCCTGGCAGCCAGGACCTTTTCATCACCCTGGAGCCAATGCCCTCCCAAGGCGGGATCCCTGACCCTGAAGCCAGAGAAGACAGCTCTGGTGATTGCACATTTGTAACTACAGTACAGGGTTTAAAAGCAATAGTGTTTAAGGTTTGATTTGCCCTGAAGAATTGGGATGCATTCACGGCCAGTACAGCTACTGGAAAAGTCTGTTAACATGTCTGGGGAAACAGTGGGGATCCTCCAGGGACATCTCCATGAAGCTCTCCTGGAGGTACTCTGAAAGCCTTTGCAGAAGGTTTCTGGGGAGGGCTGCCTTATTTCGTCCTCCACGGTGGGACACTTTACCATGCCAAGCCAGTAGCAAGTAGTCTGGAATCACTGCAGCACAAAGCATGGCAGCAAATGGTCCTGGGTTTTGGTTGCATTCAAGCAACATTCGGTCTTTATCTTTCTGTGTTAGCCTCAGGAGAGTGATATCATTCATGGTCACCTGGTTGAAATAGGGGTATTTTTGTAAGGAAACAGTAAAAAGACCCTGTTCATGCTGGGTTGTTTGTGCTTGGCTAAACGGGATCATCCCAGAGAATAGCCACGCGGCTGCGGGAGGGGTGAATGGATCATCCCAGAGAATAGCCATGCGGTGGGGTGGGGGGGAGGTGGGGGGCAGCCCCTCCTTTTAAATGTGAAACCCAACCAGCATTGCTTGCTATGGGAAAGGATGGCGCTGCAGTTTGAAACCATTCCCACATGTTATGAACGTGGATGAAGCCAACTCCACATACCAAAAGGCTTACCATGGCTGCCTGGGAACCAAATTCTGTTGCCCAGCCGTGTGTGATGTGTTACCAAAGCGGCAGGCGCTCAATATAAAAGGCAAAATGCGACCTTGTACCTAAAGCACATGTGCTGTGTGGTGTGAATTGCTTGATTCACTGTGAAAGAGTCTCCCTTTTTTTCTCAGAAATGTATCATCTTAAATTTTACTCTCCCTTTTTGTCTCCCCGCAGGTGCAAATGTTTCTATGCTCCCCCTTTCATCTCCGTCCCTGAGGTTATCGCAGATTAGAAGGCGAAAAAAATGCACTCGCAATGACATGTTTTCCAAGCTCATGCAGTCCTCCCGCACTGATAGGGCACAGCTTAATGCATGGAGGCATTCAGTGGCAGAGGCCAGGAAAGCATTAAGTGTGCGCGAAGAGCAGAGGCAGGAGGCGATGCTGAGGCTAATGGGGGAGCAAACGGACATGACGAAGAGTCTGTTGGAGCTGCAGGAAAGCCAACAAGAGCACAGACCCCCGCTGCATCCATTGTATAACAGCCTGCCCTCCTCCCCAAGTTCCTTATCCTCCTCACCCGGATACCCAAAAACGCAGGCATGGGAGGAGGGTCCGGGCACCCAGCCACTCCACTCCAGAGGATGGCCCAAGCAACAGAAGGCTGTCATTCAAACAGTTTTGATTTGTAGTGTGGCTACAATAAGCAATGTGGCCTTGTCCTTCCCTCCTCCCGCATCCCACCCGACCCGGGCTACCTTGTCAGTTATCTTACTTTTTTTTAAAATTAATAAAGAAAGGATGCATGGTTTCAAAACAAAAGTTACTTTATTTCCTTTGCCAGCTGTGATCAAAGGGGGGAGGGTGGTTGGCTTACAGGGAATTAAAATCAACAAAGGGGGTGGGTTTGCAGCAAGAACACACACACACACAGCTGTCACATCGTAGCCTGGCCAGTCATGAAACTGGTTTTCAAAGCCTCTCTGATGCGCAGCACTCCTAGCTGTGCTCTTTTAATCGCCCTGGTGTCTGGCTGCTCAAAATCAGCCACCCAGCGATTTGCCTCAACCACCCACCCCACCATAAACATCTCCCCCTTACTCTCACAGATATTATGGAGCACAGAGCAAGCAGCAATAACAATGGGAATGTTGGTAGCACTGAGGTCTAACCTAGTCAGCAAACAGCACCAGTGAGCTTTTAAACGTCCAAAGGCACATTCTACCACCATTCTGCACTTGCTCAGCCTATAGCTGAACTGCTCCTTACTACTGTCCAGGGTGCCTGTGTATGGCTTCATGAGCCATGGGAGCAAGCGGTAGGCTGGGTCCCCAAGGATAACTATTAGCATTTCAACATCCCCAATGGTAATTTTCCGGTCTGGGAAGTAAGTCCCTTCTTGCGACTGCTCGAATAGCCCTGAGTTCCTAAAGATGCGAGGGTCATGCACCTTTCCCAGCCATCCCATGTTGATGTCGGTGAAACGTCCCTTGTGATCCACCAGTGCTTGCAGCACCATTGAGAAGTACCCCTTGCGGTTTACGTACTGGTTGGCAAGGTGGTCCGGTGCCAAGATAGGGATATGTGTTCCGTCTATCGCCCCACCACAGTTAGGGAACCCCATTGCAGCAAAGCCATCCAGTATGACCTGCACATTTCCCAAAGTCACTACCCTTGATAGCAGAATGTCAGTGATTGCATTGGCTACTTGGATCACAGCAGTCCCCACAGTAGACTTGCCCACTCCAAATTGATTCCCAACTGACCGGTAGCAGCGAGGCGTTGCAAGCTATCGCCACTCACTTCTCAACTGTCAGGGCAGCTCTCATCTTGGTATTCCTGTGCTTCAGGGCGGGGGAAAGCAACTCACAAAGTTCAAGGAAAGTGGCCTTACACATGCAAAAGTTTTGCAGCCACTGTGAATCATCCCATACCTGCAAAACTATGCGGTCCCACCAGTCTGTGCTTGTTTGCCGGGCGCAGAATCAGTGTTCCACTGTATCAACCAGCCCCACTGCTGCCATGATGTCCCAATTGCCACAGCCCATGCTTTCAGGAATGTCTGGGTCCATGTTCTCATCACAATCGTCCTCGTGCTGGCGTCTCTTAGCCCAGTTCTGCACATACTCCACGATAATGCGCAAGGTGTTTATAATGCTCACAACAGCAGCGATGAGCTGAGCGGGCTCCATGCTTGCCGTGGTATGGCGTCTGCACGGGTAACCCAGGAAAAAAGGTACAAAACGATTGTCTGCTGTTGCTTTCACGGAGGGAGGGAAGGTGGGGCGACTCACGACGTACCAGAACCACCCTCAACAATGTTTTTGACCCATCAGGCATTGGGACCTTAAACCAGAATTCCAATGGGCAGCGGAGACTGCGGGAACTGTGGGATAGTTACCCACAGTGCACCGCTCCGTAAGTCAATGCTAGCCACGGTATTGAGGACACACTCTACCAACTTAATGCTCTTAGTCGGGACATACACAATCGACTGTATAAAATCAATTTCTAAAAATCGACTTCTATAAAATTGACCTAATTTCGTAGTGTAGACATACCCTTAGAACCTTCATAGGCTTGTGGTTAAGGCACAGGCTGAAGACTCAGGAGATATGGGGCCAATTCTCAGATCTGCCAGATCTTAAGTCAAATTACTTAATCCATCTGTTCCTCATCTATAAATTGAAAGTAATAATACTTCCTTTCGCAGCCTTGTCCATTTATGTTGTAAACTCTTCAGAGTAGGGACTATCCTTACTATGTATATGTGCAGGGCCTAGCACAACGGGGTCCCTCTCCTGCTTGGTGCTACTATCATACAAAGGAAAACAATAAAGGTGGGATTTTAAAAAGTGCCTAAGGAGTCAGCAGCACACGTCCCATTGTGACTTTCAGTGGGGTTTGTGTTCTTCACTTCCTTAGGAGATTTTGAAAAATCCCACCCTCAATAAATAATTGAGTCACCAAGCCTGCCTGACTCCTATCAAACAGAGAGCAGTACTATTAACAAAAAAGGATGATTGGGTGGACTTGGACAGTACCGTCCAATCAAGGAACTCAAAGTAGTTTACAAACATCAAATAACTCAGGGACCACTGTGAGAGAGGTAAATATTTTACATTTGCATAAAAAGGCTTTAACTCAAAAGACCACAGAACCACTAAAATGCAGTTGGAAGGTGGAACGTGATATGGCAGTCAGCCAGACCACAGCACACGGTAAACTGTGTACGGATGTGTGTAGGTATAGGGAAGAGCGTAACATTTTAGATGCACCAGGCAAACTCTACCTCTGCAGTGACATTGGATCTTTACTGCCTGAACAGTGAAGTACTGACAGGACAGAAAGCCCCTCAGTTTGTTAAGGGTTTCTGCAGCAGACATCATAAACTGCATAATGTAGAATTCACCTAGGTCAGTAGAAAAAGCTGAGTCATCCCTGCCAGGATTTGAACCTGGCACTACAAAAGGTCCCTCCCGCCCCCTCAGCCCCGCTCTCCTGCTGGTAATAGCTCACCTTACCTGATCACTCTCATTACAGTGTGTATGGGCACACCCATTGTTTCATGTTCTCTATGTATATAAATCTCCCCACTGTATTTTCCACTGAATGCATCCGATGAAGTGAGCTGTAGCTCATGAAAGCTTATGCTCAAATAAATTTGTTAGTCTCTAAGGTGCCACAAGTCCTCCTGATCTTTTTTCAGGGAGTCTAGGTATTCCAAGCCTATGGCTGAGACTGCTAATCTGCTGTTTCCGGTTTACTGTAATACTATATTCATCTACTATTCAGACCATGGTCTGTTGGTGGTGGTAGAGACTTTCAGTGAGTTCAATTATAGTGACAGGTTTCAGAGTAGCAGCCGTGTTAGTCTGTATCCGCAAAAAGAAAAGGAGGACTTGTGACACCTTAGAGACTAACAAATTTATTTGAGCATAAGCTTTCATGAGCTACAGCTCACTTCATCGGATGTTCAAATAAATTTGTTAGTCTCTAAGGTGCCACAAGTACTCCTTTTCTTTTTGCAATTATAGTGAGTGGTTCTCCACTGGCCAGAATGTGAGAAAAGGTTGTATTTGTTCCTAAGCCTCTTTAACATATGTGCAGAATTTATGGATGTGAATGAGGGGAAGTTAATGCTTCTGACAAGAAGAAAACTGAAGCTTTTGAAATGTGGTGCTAGCAAAGATTCTAGGGTATCTTCTGGATGAAAAAAAGAAAAATGCCTACATTATAAATATTATTGGAGAGAACCCTGATGTCAGAAATCAACAGATGCAAACTTACGTACTTCGGTCACACTTAGGAGTAGAGATGGAAATAACCTGAAGAAAGTTACTATGGAAGGAATGGTGGAAGGTCATGACAGTAGGGGGTCAACCAGTGAAAAGATGGATGGATGATGTGCACCGGGTCTCTGGAAAGTTAGTAATAGATTGAGAAGACTTCTGGCAATTCTGTCATATAGTAATAGTAGTAGGCATCCTTCAGTCTCAAGAGACCATGGGTATGTGCCCCTGAGAGGTAAAGAATTTACCCAGTTGGCTTTTTGGCAGCCGCGAACATGGCTGAAGAGACCCACTTGACAGAGAGAATCTCTGCCGCATCTGTCACATTTAAAAGGTGACGTTTTGACCCTTTGGGCTCTGCCTTCTGCAAGCTCTTTTCTCCGCTGCTAAACTGGACGGCTTCCTCTCAGAACTCCAGAGACCTTTGTTAAGCTCTTGTTTCCAAAGGTTGCGGTCTTGAGTGTGATCTTCCCATTTGTCCACATCCATGTCCATTTCTTTGAGGCTTTGCTTGCACACATCCTTGAAACACAATTTGGGGCATCCTTTGGGTCTTTTTCTAGATGCCAGTTCGCCGTAGAGGATGTCCTTTGGTATGCGCCCATCATTCATTCGCCACACATGCCCAAGCCAGCAGAGGTGTCTCTGTTTGAGGAGTGTTTGCATGCTGGGTATGCTGGCCCTCTTGAGCACCTCAGTGTTGGTGACTCTGTCCTTCCAGGAGATTCCAAAGATTCAACAAAAGCAACGCATATGAAAGCTGCTGAGCCTCTTTTCCTGATGAGAGTAAAAGGTCCCTGTCTTGCTCCAATACAAAAGTGTGCTGATAACACATGCTTGATACACACAGATCTTTGTGTGTTCTGTCAGTTTGTTGTTTTGCCATACCCTCTTGTTCAGTCTAGACATTGTTGTGGTGGCTTTTTCAATGTGGATGTTGAGTTCGGTTTCAAGTGAAAGGTTGACTGTAATAGTGGACCCCAGGTATGTAAACTCGTTCACCACTTCACAGTCATAGTTGTTGATCTTGATGGAGGGTGCTTCCTCAAGTCCTTGGCACATTATGTTCATCTTCTTTTGGCTTATAGTAAGCCCCAAGTATTGGCAGTCTTTGGAAAACTGTCCATTAGGCTTTAAAAATGAGCTTCTGTGTGGGGTGTCACTGCTGTGTCATCATCAAAGAGGAGGTGTTGGATTAGGGCCTCCCGAGTCTTGTGAGTCTTGCAAGATTGAAGAGCTTTCCATCAGATCTTATGTGCAAGTAGAGTTCCTCAGTTGAGGAACCAAAAGCTTGTTTAAGTAGCAGGAAGGAGAAGATCCCAAACAGAGTTAGGGCAAGTACTTGCATAACTCCACTAAGGCCTTCCTTAACTCCACTAAGAATGTGGAAAGCCTCAGACACTGACCCATCGTATTGGACTGTGCCATACATCTTTTCATAAAAGGATCGAATCATGCTTAAGAACTTGAGGGGACATCAAATCATTCCTAGAGGCGCGAACAGTGCACTTCTACGGACAAAGTCATAAGCCTTTGTGATACTGAAGAAGGCTATTGTGATAAATATAAAGGGAAGGGTAAACCCCTTTAAAATCCCTCCTGGCCAGAGGAAAAATCCTCTCACCTGTAAAGGGTTAAGAAGCTAAACGTAACCTCGCTGGCACCTGACCAAAATGACCAATGAGGAGACAAGATACTTTCAAAAGCTGGGAGGAGGGAGAGAAACAAAGGGTCTGGGTCTGTCTGTATGCTGCTTTTGCCGGGGATAGAACAGGAATGGAGTCTTAGAACTTTTAGTAAGTAATCTAGCTAGGTATGTGTTAGATTATGATTTCTTTAAATGGCTGAGAAAAGAACTGTGCTGAATAGAATGACTATTCCTGTCTGTGTGTCTTTTTTGTAAATTAAGGTTTTGCCTAGAGGGATTCTCTATGTTTTGAATCTAATTACCCTGTAAGGTATCTACCATCCTGATTTTACAGAGGTGATTCCTTTACTTCTATTAAAAGTCTTCTTGTAAGAAAACTGAATGCTTTTTCATTGTTCTCAGATCCAAGGGTTTGGGCCTGTGGTCACCTATGCAAATTGGTGAGGATTTTTACCAAACCTTTCCCAGGAAGTGGGGTGCAAGGGTTGGGAGGATTTTGGGGGGAAAGACGTGTCCAAACTACGTTTTCCCAGTAAACCCAGTTAAAGTTTGGTGGTGGCAGTGGAAATCCAGGGGCAAAGGATAAAATTAATTTGTACCTTGGGGAAGTTTTAACCTAAGCTGGTGAAAGTAAGCTTTGGAGATTTTCATGCAGGTCCCCACATCTGTACCCTAGAGTTCAGACTGGGGGAGGAACCTTGACAGCTATGTAGAGGGGCTTCTTTTGTTCCTGCATTTCTCTTGTAGTTATCTCAGATCATGTCAAGAGTAGACCTTTCCGCTCTGAAAGCCGCACTGTGACATGCATCCGATGAAGTCGGTATTCACCCATGAAAGCTGATGCTCCAATAAGTCTGTTAGTCTATAAGGTGCCACAGGACTCTGTCGCTTTTACTGTGATTCAGGATAGACTTTGACTCCCTCAGGGAACTGATGGGCAGGATCCCCTGGGAGAATAACATGAGGGGGAAAGGAGTCCAGGAGAGCTGGCTGGCTGTATTTTAAAGAATCCTGATTGAGGTTACAGGGACAAACCATCCCCATGTGTAGAAAGAATAGTAAATATGGCAGGCGACCAGCTTGGCTTAACAGTGAAATCCTTGCTGATCTTAAACACAAAAAAGAAGCTTACAAGAAGTGGGAGATTGGACAAATGACCAGAGAAGAGTATAAAAATATTGCTCGGGCACGCAGGTGTGAAATCAGGAAGGCCAAATCACACTTGGAGTTGCAGCTAGCAAGAGATGTTAAGAGTAACAAGAAGGGTTTCTTCAGGTATGCTAGCAAGAAGAAAAAAGTTAAGGAAAGTGTGGGCCCCTTACTGAATGAGGGAGGCAACCTAGTGACAGAGGATGTGGAAAAAGCTAATGTACTCAATGCTTTTTTTGCCTCGGTCTTCACGAACAAGGTCAGCTCCCAGACTACTGCACTGGGCAGCACAGCATGGGGAGGAGGTGACCAGCCCTCTGTGGAGAAAGAAGTGGTTCGGGACTATTTAGAAAAGCTGGATGAGTACAAGTCCATGGGGCCGGATGCGCTGCATCCGAGAGTGCTAAAGGAGTTGGCGGATGTGATTGCAGAGCCATTGGCCATTATCTTTGAAAACTCATGGCGATCCGGGGAAGTCCCGGACGACTGAAAAAAGGCTAATGTAGTGCCCATCTTTATAAAAGGGAAGGAGGAGGATCCTGGGAACTACAGGCCAGTCAGCCTCACCTCAGTCCCTGGAAAAATCATGGAGCAGATCCTCAAGGAATCAATTCTGAAGCACTTAGAGGGGAGGAAAGTGATCAGGAACAGTCAGCATGGATTCACCAAGGGCAAGTCATGCCTGACTAATCTAATTGCCTTCTATGACGAGATAACTGGCTCTGTGGATGAGGGAAAAGCAGTAGACATGTTGTTCCTTGACTTTAGCAAAGCTTTTGACACCATCTCCTACAGTATTTTTGCCAGTAAGTTAAAGAAGTACGGGCTGGATGAATGGACTATAAGGTGGATAGAAAGTTGGCTAGATTGTCGGACTCAACGGGTAGTGATCAATGGCTCCATGTCTAGTTGGCAGCCGGTATCAAGTGGAGTGCCTCAAGAGTCGGTCCTGGGGCCGGTTTTGTTCAATATCTTCATAAATGATCTGGAGGATGGTGTGGATTGCACCCTCAGCAAGTTTGCTGATGACACTAAACTAGGAGGAGAGGCAGATATGCTGGAGGGTAGGGATAGGATACAGAGGGACCTAGACAAATTAGAGCATTGGGCCAAAAGAAATCTGATGAGGTTCAACAAGGACAAGTGCAGAGTCCTGCACTTAGGAAGGAAGAATCCCATGCACCGCTACAGACTAGGGACGAAATGGCTCGGCAGCAGTTCTGCAGAAAAGGACCTAGGGGTTACAGTGGATGAGAAGCTGGATATGAGTCAACAGTGTGCCCTTGTTGCCAAGAAGGCCAATGGCATTTTGGGATGTATATGTAGGGGCATTGCCAGCAGATCAAGGGACGTGATCGTTCCCTTCTATTCGACATTGGTGAGGCCTCATCTGGAGTACTGTGTCCAGTTTTGGGTCCCACACTACAAGAAGGATGTGGAAAAATTGAAAAGAGTCCAGCGGAGGGCAACAAAAATGATGAAGGGACTGGAACACATGACTTATGAGGAGAGGCTGAGGGAAATGGGATTGTTTAGTCTGCGGAAGAGAAGAATGAGGGGGGATTTGATAGCTGCTTTCAACTACCTGAAAGGGGGTTCCAAAGAGGATGGATCTGTTCTCAGTTCTCAGTGGTAGCTGATGACAGAACAAGGAGTAATGGTCTCAAGTTGCAGTGGGGGAGGTTTAGGTTGGATATTAGGAAAAACTTTTTCACTAGGAGGGTGGTGAAACACTGGAATGCGTTACCTAGGGAGGTGGTGGAATCTCCTTCCTTAGATATTTTTAAGGTCAGGCTTGACAAAGGTCTGGCTGGGATGATTTAGTTGGGGATTGGTCCTGCTTTGAGCAGGGGGTTGGACTAGATGACCTCCTGAGGTCCCTTCCAACCCTGATATTCTATGATTCTATGATACTGACTGCAAGAGTCTGAAGTCTGTACAGGACAACTCGGGCAAAGGCTTTTCGCATAATGCTAAGAAGGGAAATGCCACAATAGTTGTTACAGTCGCTCCTGTCACCTGTGTTTTTATATAGTGAGAGTGATGGAGTTGACATCTCTCATTTCTTGTGGTACTTCGCCTTCTCTCCAGGCAGAGCAACTCATGAAGATGTTGCAGTAGAATAGGTTTTCCGCATTTTATGACCTCGGATGGTATGCAGCCTTTTCTGGGGGGCCTTTCCATTGGGGAGGCCATCTATGGCAAAGCTAAGCTCCTCAACAGTTGGTTCATCATCGAGTTGGTTCATAAAAGGTAGTCTTTCATGGCATTGATGCCTGCGTCCGTAACAATATTTTCATGAGAGTAAAGCTCAGAGTAGTGTTCTACCCAGCAATCCATCTGCTTGGTGTGGTAGTTGATTGTTTCCCTGGTTGTCGATTTCTATGGGGCTGTCTTCTTTGAAGTTGGACCCAAGGCTTTCTTGATCTTGTCATATGTGTTTCTGATATGTGTCATATGTGTTTCTTGTCAGACTGTTCCTGAGCTCAACACCCTCCATTGTGCCATTACGTAAACGCCGGGAATACATTATTTTCATGATTTTTTTTTAAAGAAATCTCTTTTTATGTCTTTTTCTGGATCAAATCACAAGGAAAACTTTAGGGAGGGGAGAGGTGACAGCACCCAAGATGCGAGTCTCGGGGTTTTCACTTGCAGGCAGGTCTGGTTGACACATGGAGATGGATTACCGTGTGAGGGAGAAGGATGGAGGGCAAGCAGGGAGCTGGTGCCCTGGCACGGGAGGACAAGTGGGTGACAAGAGCTAGCTGTATTGTGTATGGATACCGTCGAGATGATAATATTTGTGCCTGAACTGAATCTGAACTAAAGATTCATCCCATCTTTTGGCATGAGCATGGAATCTCTGGGAATAAGCCTGCCCTAACAAAAGGAAGTGGACTAGCTGGTTTAGCAAATTTCCGTCACCAGTTTCTTACAATCCCAAAGCATTTTGCAGATTTAACAAACTGACATATAAACTTGGCAAAAGGATGACCTCACCCATGCCCTGAAATGCAGCCTCCCACAGGGTGAAATGGGAGAAACACCACCACATAACAGATTAGGAGACTACAGGGGTGATTTTTTTTTTGTTTTGTTTAGGTTGCCATCTGTAAACTACCTGAGATGGAATTTGGCCAGGACCTACAGAAACCAAACTCACCTCATACCTTCCAGTATGTACTTAGCGCCGATCACGTGGACAGAAACGGAATAGAACAGGAGGCCAACTGTAATAGAAAGTAGGTGGAAGGAGTACCAGTGCTTGGCTACACCCTGCCTACCCTCCAACAGGGGCCAGTACCTCTCAGGAAGTGGGTAGTGCTGGTGTGGAAGGGGTTGGGACTAGAGCAATTCGGGGATGGGTTAGATTCAATGCATCCTCTCAGCAGCATCCCCTAGCAGAACTCCCATGGAAATTAAAGCTGCCATCCATCCCGCGGTGTAAGCACTAAGAGGAGAGCAGTTTTAGGAACAGCACCCATCCTCCCTGGGTTATAGGCCCACTGCCCTCTGAGAACAGCAGCCTTATAGTAGGTTTGGCAAGCTACAGTTTGCAGGGGATGAATCTCGTCCACTGTATTTGTGCTAAAAAGAAGAGGATCTTTTCTATCATTGACGCTTCCCCGTCTCAGGTTACAGCAATGCAAAAGTAATCTTAAACAAGATTTTCCAGTGAAACAACGTCCTTTTCCCGCAGCTACAGCAGAGTTCACAACATCTGCAGGGAGGGTGGTGAAACACTGGACTGCGTTACCTAGGGAGGTGGTGGAATCTCCTCCCTTAGATATTTTTAAGGTCAGGCTTGACAAAGCCCTGGCTGGGATGATTTAGTCAGGGATCGGTCCTGCTTTGAGCAGGGGGTTGGACTAGATGACCTCCTGAGGTCCCTTCCAACCCTGATATTCTATGATTCTATGATTCTATGATGTTGCCTCCATCAGCTGCTTCTTGGATGCCTACACATAAGTGCACCAACAGTCACTGGCACAGTGTCAAGCAGTTTGTTGTACCTTGGTTCTTGCCGCTCTCAGTGCTTGTAAGGCTTTTTCATTTGGGTCTTTCGTGTAGTTGGTTTGGGCTATGCATTTGGCCTCTATGTCAAGACACTGGAATATGCTGTCAAACCAGTCGTTGGTCTTGTTTCATTCTTCCCAAAGTCTGACAGAGCTGCATCATAGATTGTGTTCTTCAGTTGCTCCCAATTCAGCGGGGCGCTTGTGGCACAATCACTGGTGTCAAGGGCTTGTTGTAGTATGTTCTTGTACTCCTGTGACTTTTCTTGGTCTGCTATGGCACCAATGTTAATATAAGGACATCCTTTTACTTGAGATCTGTGTATTTTCTTTGGTTTAAGTCTGACCTTGCTGCATACCAGAGAGTGGTCTGTATCGCAATCAGAACTTTCATAATTGTGAGTAATGAGGAGGATGTTAAGGTTGGTACACCTTGTGATGACAAGAGCCAGTTGGTGCTAATGGCCAGATCTGGGACGTTTCCAAGGCACTTTGTATTGTGGCTTTGTCTGGAAGAATGAGTTTGTTACACAGAGATTGTAACAGGAACAAAATTCTAGCAGTCTCTGGCCATTTCCGTTCATCTTACCAGTTCTGTGATGACCAAGACAGTTGGTCCATGCTTTATGATCAGCTCCTGTCCTTGCATTAAAGTCCTTTAGCGGCAAAACATATTTGTGTTTCAGAATCTTGCTGATGGTGGTGTTCAACTGGTTATAGAACTGGTCCTTGATGTCAGAAGATGAGTGTTGGGGCATAAACACTCACAAGGTTGACTAGGCCCTCAGATGTGAACAAGCATAGGGCCAAAATTCTCTCTAATCCGTCTGTAGGTGGCTCAATCATCCCCAGAAGGGAGGTCTTGATGGCAAACACCACTCCGCGCTCTCGCATTTCTTCTGCACTTTTCCCCTGCCAGAAAAACGTGTAGTCGTCTTTTTCTCTGAGAGACCCTCTTGATGTTAGCTGTGTTTCTTGGAGGGATGCAATATCCATATTGAGTTGTTTCAGCTCATCACTGATCACGACAGTTTTACCTGCATCATTGATCTGTTGAAGGTGCTCAGATAATACAGTTGTCATGGTGCGAACGTCCTCGCTCTCTATCTTTAAGGATGTTTTCTTTCTTTTACTTGAGTTGCCAGGTGCACTGGTTACAGTCCACTTGTCAAGTTATACAACTCTAAGCTCCAGGCACCCATTGCCGCAGGCAGACTGCGGTGGCTATTGTCTGGGGGCTGTCCAGTTTTATAGTGGGTGGTGGTTCTCCAGTGAGATACAACGATCTCTCCCATCGTCGGAGACAGCCCCTGGCGCTTAACTCTACAGCAATCATGTAAGAGCTTAGAATTCTGTCATGATATCGGTGATATTCAGGCATGAATAAATGAATTGACCTTTTTTATGCTACCCTCAATTATAAAGGAATTATATGACTTGCCCAGTTTCAAACACTGAATCAATAAGAAGCAGGAATTTATCTTAGAGTATTGATTAAAATCCCTGCACCAACTACTGAGTAACAAGTATCAGGGGGTAGCTATGTTAGTCTGTATCCACAAAAACAACAAGGAGTCAACAAACAGCATCACTTGCCCCATAACATCAGCCATGCAGAATGCAATGCCATCCATAGCCTCAGAAACAACTCTGACATTATAATCAAAGGGGCTGACAAAGGGGGTGCTGTAGTCATAATGAACAGGAGGCTGCCAGGCAACTCTCCAACTCCACATTCTACAGGCCACTATCCTCTGATCCCACTGAGGAGTACCAAAAGAAACGACACCAGCTGCTCAAGAAACTCCCTGCTATAGCACAGGAACAAATCTACACGGACACACCCCCAGAGCCCCAACCAGGGGTATTCTATCTGCTACCCAAGATCCATAAACCTGGAAATCCTGGACACCCCATCAACTCAGGCATCGGCAATCTTACAGCAGGATTATCTGGCTATTTGAACTCTCTCCTCAGACCCTACACTATCAGTACCTGAGGAAACTACAGTGTGTTGGTGATCTTCCTGAAAACACCATCCTGGCCACCATGGATGTAGAAGCTCTTTACACCAACATTCCACAGAAGGATGGACTACAAGCTGTCAAGAACAGTATCCCTGATGAGGCCACGGCACACCTGGTGGCTGAGCTTTGTGACTTTGTCCTCACCCACAACCATTTCAGATTTGGGGACAACTTATACCTTCAAATAAGTGGCACTGCTATGGGTACCCGCATGGCCCCACAGTATGCCAACATTTTTATGGCTGACTTAGAACAACGCTTCCTCAGCTCTCATCCTGTAGCACCCTTCCTCTACTTACTCTACATTGATGACATCTTCATCATACGGACCCACGGGAAGGAGGCCCTTGAAGAATTCCACCTGGATTTCAACAATTTCCACCCCACCATCAACCTCAGCCTGGACCAGTCCACACAAAAGATTCACTTCCTGGACACTACAGTGCAAATAAGTGATGGTCACATAAACATCACCCTATACCGGAAACCTACTGACCGCTATACTTACCTACATGCCTCCAGCTTCCACCCAGGACACATCACACGATCCATTGTCTATAGCCAAGCCCTAAAATACAACCAAATTTACTCCAATCCCTCAGACAGAGACAAACACCTACAAGATCTCTATCAAGCGTTCTTACAACTACAATACCCACCTGCTGAAGTGAAGAAACAGCTTGACAGAGCCAGAAGAGTACCCAGAAGTTACCTACTCCAGGACAGGCCCAACAAAGAAAGTAACAGACCACCACTGGCCATCACGTACGGCCCCCAGCTAAAACCTCTCCAGCACTTCATCAACAATCTACAACCTATCCTGGAAAACAATCCCTCACTCTCACAGATCTTGGGAGACAGGCCAGTCCTCGCTTACAGACAGCCCCCCAATCTGAAGCAAATACTCACCAGCAACTGCACACCACACCACAGAAACACTAACCCAGGAACCAATCCCTGCAACAAACCCCGTTGCCAACTCTGTCCCCATATCTATTATAGCGACACCATCAGAGGACCCAACCACATCAGCCACACCATCAGAGGCTCATTCACCTGCACATCTACTAATGTGATATATGCCATCATGTGCCAGCAATGCCCCTCTGCCATGTACATTGGCCAAACCGGACAGTCTCTCTGTAAAAGAATAAATGGACACAAATCAGGCATCAGGAATGGTAACATACAAAAGCCAGTAGGAGAACACTTCAATCTTCCTGGACACTCTATAACAGATTTAAAAATAGCCATCCTTCAACAAAAAAACTTCACAAACAGACTTCAAAGAGAAACTGCAGAACTAAAATTCATTTGTAAATTTCAAACCCATTAATTTGGGCTTCAGTAGGGACTGGGAGTGGCTGGTTAACTACAAAAGCAGCTTTGCCTCTCCTGGAATTGACACCTCCTCATCAATTATTGGGAGTGGACTACATCCATCCTGACTGAATTGGCCCTGTCAACACTGGTTCTCCACTTGTGAGGTAACTCCCTTCTCTTCATGTGTCAGTATATAATGCCTGCATCTGTAATTTTCACTCCATGCATCTGAAGAACTGGGTTTTTTACCCACGAAAGCTTCTGCCCCAATAAATCTGTTAGTCTTTAAGGTGCCACCGGACTCCTCGTTGTTACTGAGTAACAGTATCTCCTGAACTAGTACTATCTACTTCCTCGTTGTCTCACACATAGGCACTATAATACCTGCCTCTGGACACTACCAAACACTGTCAGCAAAGTTGACATGAAATTTAAAGCAACCGGAATATATCTGTAGCCACAATGGCAGTGAGTCATTACTGGCATACAGTTTGAGTAGCTAATGACTGACATAACTATTTAAACCAGAGTGATCAACTTGAAAATGATCCCAGAATTCACACAAAAATCCCCTTCCCACAAAACGTGCAGATTTCCCCCCCATGCTGCTTCTATACTGTTGTCTCCATTGTCAAATTAAAATGCCATCATCCACACAATCCCTGCAAAAGAATAATAGGCTGAAGTGTTCAGTGCATTTGACTCATGTACGGTGGCCAGTGGGTGCAGTGTAGCGGATGTTTGAGCTGTCAATTAGGAAAACCACAAAAATATCCAGAACTGCTGATGCCTGAGGGGCAAAGCAGTTAACATTTCTCAGCAGTCATAAAACTCGTGTTCCAGAGTGCCAGAGGCAGAACAGTGCTAATAAGCAGCTGCTATCTCAAATCATTTAGCACTTGTTTATCTCCCCCACTCTGCTCACACTGGGCTAGCCTTTTCAGGGCCTTGAAATAGGAATTTTAAATTTTAATCTCATGTGGGGACATTTTTATTTGTCTGGTCCCTCCAGATGATGCATTTAGACCACATTAACCTCAGTCACCACAGTTTTCAAATTTTAAGAAACTGCTACAAAGATGCTCAGAGACAGCATTAGAAATAATTATAAAACGTGGGCCATGTCAAAGAAACATCCTGGAGTAAGACTGTATGACTGCTGTCCCTCAGCCCCCTTGAGACCTCCACAAAAGTGAGATATGTATCCCATGAGGTTAGCCAAGTGAATACAATTTAACTATATAAACGTGTTCTATGATTTTTCAACAAGATCCAAAATCCTGGCACAGAATTAAAGTCGTTACTTAAATCAGACTACAGTCCTTCCTCTATAATAAGAAGCTGAACAAGAGGGCAGGGAGTACACACATAATTCATCAATTGAATTCACACTCAATTACCTGGTTTAAATCTGGGTGACACCAGTAACCAGACAGCTACATAACAAAAGCATGCACTGATTATTAGATGAGTAAGAGCATTAAAATGAACAAACAAGTACCTCCTCTGGGATGACCTTACACTTAGAGGTAACTTCTGAATCAGTTGCTTCTCTGGGGATCAAACATGGATTTCCTTTCTTCTGTAATTATTTTTTTTTATATATGAAAGGAAGATATGGCCTCATTCACAGAGCCCTTTATAAGATGGCCTTCATGAGGCAGCAGAAAAAATGGTGCATGGCATTATCTGAGCTTACTATTTTTTGCTGCTTGCTTTAAAATCTTGTCGGTTATCTACACTGGGCACCTTAGGAGATGCTCAAGTTCACTACCTGTCAACAATGCAGCCTTTGCTTAGAAAATTGGGTTAAAAATGCTCAAGATAACCATATTCAGATTCATATATTGCAACACCAGAAGGGACCGTTGTGATCATTTAGTCTGACCTCCTGTGTAACACATGCCAGAGAACTGCCCCATAAGAATTCCAAGAGCAGATCTTTCAGAAAAACATCCAATCTTGATTTTAAAATGGTCACTGATGGAGAATCCACCATGATCCTTGGTAAACTGATTCCAAAAGTTAATTATTCTCACTGTCAAAAATTTAGGCCCTATTTCTACTCTGAATTTGTATAGATTCAACTTCCAACCATTAGATTGTGTTATACCTTTTTCTGCTAGATTGCAGAGCCCATTATTAAGTATGTGATCCCCATATACATACTGTCACCTGAAAGTGAGAACAGGCAGTCGCAAGATATTTATGTGCCAGATGCACTAAAGATTCATATGTCCCTTCATGCTTCAGCCACCATTCCAGGGGACATGCATCCATGCTGATGACGGGTTCTGCTCGATAACAGTCCAAAGCAGTGCAGACCGTCGCATGCTCATTTTCATCATCTGAGTCAGATGCCACCAGCAGAAGGTTGATTTTCTTTTTTGGTGGTTCGGGTTCTGTAGTTTCTGCATCAAAGTGTTCCTCTTTTAAGACTTCTGAAAGCAAGATCCACACCTCGTCCCTCTCAGATTTTGGAAGGCACTTCAGATTCTTAAACCTTGAGTAGAGTGCTGTAGCTATCTTTAGAAATCTCACATTGGTACCTTCTTTGCGTTTCGTCAAATCTGCAGTGAAAGTGTTCTTAAAATGAACCACATGTGCTGGGTCATCATCCGAGACTACTATAACATGAAATATATGGCAGAATGCACGTAAAACAGAGCCAGAGACATATGATTCTCCCCCAAGAAGTTCAGTCACAAAGTTAATTAACGCATTGCTTTTTTAACGAGCGTCACCAGCATGAAAGCATGTCGTCTGGAATGGTGGCCAAAGCATGAAGGGGCATACAAATGTTTAGCATATCTGGCATGTAAATACCTTGCAATGCTGGCTACAAAATTTCCATGCAAACGCCTGTTCTCACTTTCTGGTGACATTGTAAATAAGAAGCAGGCAGCATTATCTCCTGTAAATGTAAACAAACTTGTTTGTCTTAGCAATTGGCTGAAGAAGATATAGGACTGAGTGGACTTGTAGGCTCTAAAGTTTTACATTGTTTTGTTTTTGAGTGCTGTCAACTTTTCATCACAAATACAGACCTTCTCACCATAATTCATGCCTCTGTCATCTCGAAGTCACATGACTGCAATGCCACCTACACAGGACTGCACCCTACATCCATTTTAACATTAGCAGCATACAGAGCAAAATAAGGGAATTGTGTTTATAGGGATAATGAATGTTGAGAAAGAAGGCAGAAATAACTGACAAGAATTCTTCTGACAAGAAAAGGGGAAGGATGAAAAGGAGAGGTTGCTCAACTTGTGCAGTAACTGGAGTTCTTCAAGATGCTTGTCCCTCAGGGGTGCTCCACTTCAGGTGAATTTATGCCCTGCACATTTAATCAGAAAATTTTGGTAGTGGTGCCCGTTTGCTCCACACATGCACCCCACACATCCACATGCCCCATGCCAAGGCTATCAGGGCTATATGGGTGAACTGTCCTGAGTTCCTTTTTCACCACAAAGTCCCATAACAGCAACTCTGAAGCAGAGGGGAAGGAGGACAGGTAGCGTAGCACCCAGAGGGACATGCACCTCAAAGAACTCCAGTTACTCCTGAGCAATCACCTGAAGTGGAGCAGGGGAGGACTCTGGGTAAGAATCTTAGATGGGCCCGTAGCAACACTTTCTCTCTGAAGAACACCATAAATTATTGCTGATTGCTACCAGAAAGGCTGTCTTCACAGATAAATCTAGTAATGAACACATAGTGATTCAAACAGATGGTACATAAGGCCATTAAGGACTAGGTTCAGGTCCCAGCTAGGGGTAAGGTGTCCGATTTGTGGGAAGATGTTTGACAAATCTCAAAGGAATCTTGCCACAGCTAAGTGAGCAAAGAGAGAAAAATCCCCTGTAGATGTGTGAAAGGCTGGTATTGCTGCTAAATGGACCATAACACAAGTCATAGAAAGATCTGATTTCTTCAATTCCAACAACTAATCCAAGTACCCTAGGAAGAGGAGAGTGAGTTGGGGAATCTGATGGACTGTTACACCAAAGATGGTATTGTTTCCCTTTCTGGAGGTAACATATTTCTTGTAGATTTTTTTTTTACTATTTAATAAAACTTGTAGTGTATTTCAGCAACAAGACCTCTCTATCCCCGAGAACCATTGCTTGGAGCCTCACAATATGTAAGCTGGGCTGAAGTGTTTGACCTGCTTCTTGAGTCAGTAGGTAAGGAATGATCAGAAGCTTCCATGAAGGACAAGAGGCGAGACTTGTCTTGGCTACACTGGTGCAATTAGTATGACTCTGGCCCAATCCTGTTGAGAATCTTCAGGAGAAATGATCATAGAATCATAGAATATCAGGGTTGGAAGGGACCTCAGGAGGTCATCTAGTCCAACCCCCCGCACAAAGCCGTACCAATGATGTCGGTGGATACATGTAGAGAAGTCCTTTTGTTCATGAGAAGAGAAATGTTTCAGAGTAACAGCCGTGTTAGTCTGTATTCACAAAAAGAAAAGGAGGACTTGTGGCACCTTAGAGACTAACCAATTTATTTGAGCATAAGCTTTCGTGAGCTACAGCTCACTTCATCGGATGCATCCGATGAAGTGAGCTATAGCTCACGAAAGCTTATGCTCAAATAAATTGGTTAGTCTCTAAGGTGCCACAGGTACTCCTTTTCTTTTTATGAGAAGAGAAATGTGACTCATAGAGATGGGGGATCAAGACCTCCTATGTAGCAATATGTGATGCATTTTGCATTGGCTGCCCTGGCAAACAGATCAACCCCAAGCTGGTAACGTTATGGGAAGGACTCTGGAGTTTAGTTCTCGTTCATAATTTAAAGAGAAATATCTACTGAGGTCATCTGCCATGGTGGTTTGAATACAGGAGAGGTAAGAAGCTGAGATGACGACATGTTTGGATATGCACCAGTTCCAGAGTTTTCTTGCTTGAGCACAAAAAGATGGGACATGTGCTCCTTCCTGACAGTTGATATAATACATGGATGCCACATTGTCTGTCATTATCTTTATTGATTTCTATTTGATTAGAGGTAGAAAGTGTAGGCAAGCATTTTTGACTGCCCTCAATTCCAAGAGATTTATGTGGAGAAGCTGCTATTGTGGCGACCATTTGCTCTGTACCTTGGGAAGTCCCAGATATGTCCCCCAACCAAAAAGCAAAGCATCTGATGTTATCATCATGGTAGGTGGAAGCTGAACAAAGGGAAAACCTGCACAGTGTTGGTTGCGTCCTTCTGCTAGTATAGAACCCATTGGGGAACAGACGGTAACCTGCCTAGACTGTGTTTGCCGGGTTTATACACCGTTAAAAGCCATCCCTGTCGACCCTGGAGACGTAACCTGGCACGTTGCACTACAAAGACACATGTGGATGTGTGTCCATCAGATCAAGGCAATCTCTTACTGTAACTCAAGGACTGCCCGGAATCCTTGAGACGAGGTTCACTATGCAAGAAATCTGCTGGATGGCAGGTATGTTCTCCCTGTCAGTGCATCCAGGGAAGTCCCTATGAAATCTAGATGCTGTAGTGAAGTCAAAACAGACTTTTCAAGATTGATTTGAAGGTCCAGACTGAAACAGAGAACACGTGATCTACAGAGTGCAACATCACCCAATAGGTTCTGCCCTTTATCAGCCAATTATCTACGTACGGGAAAACAATTACGCCCTAATGACATAGGTGGCCAGCAACTACTGCCAAACTCTTTGAGAACACCCTGGGTGCCGAAGATAGCCCGAAAGGAAGCACCCTGTATTGGGTGTTTCCAACTCAACAACGAATACTAAGACATCTCCTATGTGATGGGTGAACAGTGACATGGAAAGGTGTCTTGTAAGTCAAGAGTCACAAACCAGTCTCCTAATTCTAATGATGGAATTATTGCTGCCAGAGTCACCATCCTGAATTTTTGCTGTTTTACATATCTGTTTAGTGACTTGAAATGTGAGGCAAACCCACAGCCAAATGAGGGCTGCTTGCTCAGCTGCCCCTCCAACAGAGCTGGAGTGAATAATCAGGCATGCTATAACAACTCATCTGCATTGACTTACCCTTCCAAGGGAGCCTGTAGCGACTCAGCCTTCAGGCATGCGGCAGCAGCCTATCCCTGAGCAGAGCCTAGGTCAGATGACCCCCCAGGCTTAGATATTTCCCCTACCCCACCAGAGCTGCAAATCAGCCTGTGCAAAAGCACTACCTGACCAGGAACTCTCATGGTGCCTCACAGGAGACTCTCTCGACTCCCAGCCTGCTCTTGATTCAGTTCCTGTTCCTGCCACAACCTTGCCCAAGCCCTGTTCCAGTCTCCTCCAGCCTTATCCTTACCCTACTCTGACCTTGCTCCAGCCCTTTTATCAACTCACTCCAGCCTTACCTCCATTTCCTCACCCCCCCCCCTGGACTCTCAGATTCTGATCACACAGCTTCGGTCTTTGGTCTGCATGTGGTCTCTGGCTTCAGTATTGATTTGGGCTTGTCTAGGGACTCTGATCTCAGTTCTGACCCCTGCTTGTCCCCAGAACCTGGTTCCAATACTACCCTCAGACCAGTCCCAACCCTATACCTTGCTTCAACCTCTGCTGCAACCACAAGGCCTGACTATCGGGAGGCAGCGCCTGACGTGATGCCTAAAATTGGTCTCCACAAACCATGTTTTGGGTATAAGTAAGCATTTTTAGTAGAATCCCCTTCCTCTGTGTTGTACAAGAACTGGTTCTATTGCTCTTTAATTTAACACTGAGGTCACTTCTTGTTCTAATAATTGATGGTGAGAAAGGTTCCTGAGGAGGGACAGGGATGGGTAGGAGTGATAGCCTTGAAATGGATAGTGTAACCAGAAGTTATGGATTCCAAAACTCATTGGTCTGATGTTATATGCCGCCATGCATCCTGAAAAAGGCAGAGGCGGCACCCAAAAGGAGGGCGGGTGGGTAGGATATCGCAGCTGTAAAGTCCCATCAACTGGATGGTTGAGACTCTAGACCAACCATCTATACTGTGACTTGGAGGAGATGGATGTCTGGGAGGATGTAGTTGATGGGAGTTTCTTTTATTTCCTTAGTACCATGGTCTCTTGGTCAGGGGTTCAGAGGGTCTACAGTGGGTTGAATATGGGACTAGGAGTGCTCTTTGTGCTGTGTGAAATCTACTAAATTTTCTCTTATTTTCAGGAGTATAGATTCCAAGAGATCTCAGCATGGCTCTCAAGTCCTTTAAAGAGTAAAGGAGCATCTGTTGTGTATGCAAAGAGCTTGCAACCATCAAAGGGGAGGTCTTCAATGGTATGTTGAACCTCTCGCAGAAAGCCTGACATCTGCAGCCAAGACGCTCTTCTCATGACGACTGCAGCAGGTATAGACTGTGCTGCAGTATCTGCCGTACCTAAGGCGGCCCGGTGTGATGTCTGTGCTGCAAGCTGACCCTCTTGAATAGTGGCTTGGAACTGATCACAATATTCCTCTGGCAGATGCCCAATAAAGGAATTACATTTCTTATAATTTACGTAGTCATATTTGGCCAGGACTGCCTGATGGCTCACCATTCTGACCTGAAGTGTGGCTACAGTGTAGGATTTAAGGCCAAAAGGATCAAGCCTCTTATGGTCCTTGGTGTATAGGGTAGACTCAGAGGTATCTTGGCTGCCTCTTTTATTAACGGCCTCTACTACTAGGAAGTTCAGAGTTGGGTAAGAGAATAGAAACTCCAATTACCTGGCAGGAACATAATACTTTTTATTCACTCTTTTGCGGGTAGGTGGTGATGTAGCTGGGATTTGCCAAATGGTCATAGTGGGCTACAAAAGAGCTTCGTTCACTGGAATGGCAATTCTCATAGACGACGAGGTGTGTAAGAGATCTAAGGAGCTTATGCTGAGACTTCTGAACCTCGTCTAAGGAATCTGAAGAATGTCAGCAATTCGCTTCATCAGGACCTGAATCTGTCTGAAATCATCTGCCATATAAGGTGGTGGAGGCATGACAGCATCACCAGGTGAAGAGGACGAAATGTTTGTAAGAGATGTCATCTCCTTTTCTGCTCTTGCTTCTTGCTCCTCAAAGGTCTCTTCCTCTGGCATGGGTGGTGGTTAAAGGGGGTTGAGGCGAATGGACCCTTCTCCGTTCCCTCAGGTGGTACGAAGACCTCATAGCAAATGCCTGTGGATCCCAGCAAGGTCACTGAGGGAATCCAAAAGGAAAAGGTGGAGGCATCCATCTGTGTTCTTCACAGGAGAGAGTCATTTGAGGTCTATCCTCTTGTAAAACGTCAGAGTAGGAGGGAGACTGATGGTTCTAAAATAGACAGGCACTGAGATCTGGGAATCTGAAGTCCTTTTCCACGTACTCCGCAGTGGGGACAGTGGAGGAGGGAGAGGGAAGAGGGAGAAGCTGTTCAGCTTGAAAAGCAAACGAGGGTGAGCATGGTTTGTTACATGATATGGGGGTTTGGACCGAGAGGATCTTGATTCTGACAAACCGCCAGCACTCCTTAATAGGGAAGACTCTGGCTCCAAAGAGTCAGGAATCAGGGCCTGCAGCAGAGCTAGTCTCCCGGCAGCCTCATCAGTAGAGCTGGCCTGCAGCAGGTGCCTGATTCGCCACACAACGTGACTGGCTGCTGAGGCCAACAGGCTGTCTCTTAAGCCAACAGCCGCAGCAGCAGCTCACTGCTTGTCAATGCTCATGCCCTATCTAGTTCTTGCTGCTCCTGCCTTGCACCCAGCCATGCCTCTGTCCCATCTCTGCCTTGAGCCCTTCCTTGCCTGATACCCTGCTCACTCCAGACCCTTGGCTCTGGCTCCTGAATATGGACTCCAGCTCAACCTTCTGGCTCTGCTTTCCAGTTCCTGACCTCCAGTTTTGACCCCTCGTTCTTGCAATTGACTACAGCTCTGACTCCAGCCACTAGGTCTGCTGCCCACCCTCATCCCAGTTAGCTGACACAGAGACTACCAAGTCTGAATGCTTGTGGTACTGACAGTAACAAAGCCTAGCCCAAGAGAGAGACTGTGGAGGGTGGCATTGGTACTGATGTAGCCAGCCCCAAGTGCCTGGCCTCAGACTCCCTCAATACCATATGAGGAGGCCTAGCAGTCTTTGGTACAGTTGACTTCCTTGATATAGGTACCAAGTATTGTTCTGGGGTGAGTTTATAACTCTTTTCACCCATATCTCTTCCCGTCAGGATCTGGGTACCCAAACTCAGTACCGAGTCTTCTTAGATTGAGTTTTCTTCTTTGCCTTTGCAGTCCTGGCATCACTTGGAGCCTGCATGGAATTCCTCTTGAGACCTGAGGTCTCAGTAGCCCTCTCCCGTGTCGGTGACCGAGATCCTTTTGGAAATTTACTCCCTGCCTCCTTCTGTTTAGAGAAAGATACAGATGAGGACTTTGGTATTGTAGAAGTACTCAGTGCCTCAGTACTGTCTCTCTCTCTAGCGGTTTCCAGTAACTGAGATCTTGATGTGGACGGGGCACTAGTGGTACGGGGAGGTCTATGTACAGGGGAGTCCTCTGCCCCTCAATATGCAACTGGATGTGAGGGTCCATCATTAGAAGTTTAAACTTGATCTCCCTATTTTTTCGGGAGCGACCCTTGAAGGATGTGCGGATGAGGAAGTTACTTACCTGTAACTGAAGTTTCTGTGAGATGTGTGGTCCCTATCTGTACTCCACTGAAGGCTATGAAGAAAAAAACAAGCCCCCAAATTACCTGTCCTGCTCTAAAACTATTAAAATCGCTCTAAAACTATTAAAAACAGTGAAACTTTGTAAAAAAAAAGAGTAATATAAAACTGTGTTTGTTGAAGTGCGTCACACAGAAGCAGACATTGTTCGTTCTGACCCAGACAATGCAATAGTGAGAAGAAACTGAAGACATGGTCAATCTGCCCCACCCTTTATCACCTCGGACAAAACCATGAGGCAAGTCAGAGTACATGCACGGACCAAAAAAACAAAGGAAACATGAAAGGTAAGAAACTATAAACTACCCACCTAAATGCTAAATAGAGAACAGGCACAGGTTACAGACTGTCTCAAGCTAAAGATGGTTGAGAAGGAACTGAGGGGGGTTCGCTGCTGCAGTCTCACGTAGTCTCGGCATGGGGCATGAGGATGTATGGAGCACACACGCAGGCTGAATGGGCACAGCTACCAAATATTTCCAATCAAAGGGACAGGGTGCAAGCGCACCTGAAGTGGAGCACCTAGAGGGACACTATAAGCAGAAGAACAAGTTGTTTTAGATAACATTTATTAGTCTAAATGAAAACGATGAAAGGCACTGAGCTTTCACAACCTCAGCTACTTAGGGCAGGAAGAGAGTGATGCTGAGATACAGATTAAAATGACTTCTTGTGATAATTTCGCAGAAGATTCAATGCCAGGAGGACAGTTCCAGAAAAAAACATGCACTTTCCAAGGATCACAACAGAAGCAGGGTTTTGTCAAGCTTAGTTTTAAATGTCCAAGTGACGGGTTTCAACCACTTTCCTAGGAAAACTGTTCCAAAGCCTCATGAATCTCACTGTTAGAAAGATTTACCCTGATGTTCTACTTACGTTTTGCTTTCGGCTTCATCCCATCACTCCTAACATCATACATATTTAACCTACATTCATGGTTTTTACAGCCTTTAGTGGTGTCCTCTCACCACTTAATCATCACTTAGCCCAGCTAAGGGCCTTCATCATTTATTTTTTCCTCCTAAATCAAGCCCTAGAGTCTTCTGGTCATTTTTGTGTCTCCTCTCTGCTGTGACAAAGTCAGACCTGACAGATATAAGAGTGGTGGAAGCCAGATATGTTAGCCCCAACATGGTGAAGGCCCTTTCCCCTATAAACTGAAAAGACATTACCTCAGGTTAATTAGAGACACCTGAGGCTAATTAAGGACTGCTGGTGATTTTTAAACATTTCTTTAAAAACCCCTTGTCTGGTGAGAGGAAGAGAAGGGAGGAGAAGTGAGCTGCAGCAGGGTTAGTGGCAGCAGGGGGAGACAGCTACTCCTGGATGGAAGGCTGTCTGTTCTCCTTATAGGAAGTTAACTGTTTGTTGGTAAGGGACTGGCCACCAGAAGCCAGCGTAATAAGACAACACCCTGGAAGGGGGAAGGGAAAGGTATTTCTTTTTGTGCTGAGTTTGGGGGGTTTGTTGATTTGTTTAGGAGAACGACTTGGACCTACCCTGAGGCCACCTTGTAAATATACTGAACAATAAACCAGAGTGAAGAATAAAAACCCAAGAGAGCAGGATTGATTTACTCCAGGCCCCCACCTTCTGAGGCAGAGGAAGAGAAGGAAGTAACTTGCCACATTGCACTCCCTCCAATTTTCCAATGTATTTCTGCTAATGAGGTACCTAATAGTGCAGAATATTCCAGGTGTGGCCACAAGAGAAATATAAGGAGGAATTATCATCTCCTTAGTCTATGACTAGATGCCTCATAGAAGAGTTTTCAATGCAGGATTTCAAAGTATTTTACACATAGTGAAATATGCCTCAATAACCCTGGGAAGAAGGTATTCTCATTCTCATGTTACAGATGGGGAAACTGAGGCACAGAAAGGTGCAAAGTCTTACTTAAAGTTACACAACATATCATGTTCAGATCTCAGATAAACAAAACACGAGAGTCTGATCATTTAAATTACTTAAGGGTAACCTCTACCATGATACCCATAAAACGTGAACCAAGAAAATGTGTAAAGGATCCAAAAAGTTATTACTGACCCATGAAGCAGTGCTCATGCCTAAATTAAGATAATGGCATGATCTTATTCTTCTTCTTAGCCCATCCTTTCAATTGTTACCTTCGCTTTGATAAACTAATCAGATCGAGCACTTGAGTCTCAGATAAGGTATGTTTTCCAGTCCATTGATCATTTTCATGGCTCTTCCATGAACCCGATCTAATTATTCAACTTTCTTCTTAAATTTTTGAGAACAGAACTGGACACAGTATTCCAATATCAGTTGCACCAGTGCCCAGTACAGAGGTAATATAACCTTCCCACTCATCCTCGATATTCCTGTTGAAACAGCCAAGGATCACATTAGCCTTTTAGCCACCGTGTTGCACTGGTAGCTCATGCTCAGCTGATGATCGACCATGGCCCCAAGTCACTGTTTCCCAGGACAGAGTCCCCCATCCTGTAACATGGCCTACATTATTTGTTCCTAGCTTTGTCTACACCAAGGGGTTAGGTGAGCATAGCTACAGCACTCCAGGGTACAGATTTTTCACACCCCTGAACACTGTAGCTATCTCAGCCTAAGTTTTAAGTGGCCAGGCCATATTAAAAAATCAATATTTATGGTCCAGAAAGCTCCCTAGCCGTTTTTGCCCCAAAAATCTTGGATACAAGTTATCCAGATGGACTGATTTAAAAATGTCTGTCTTCAGTAGCTGTTGTTTAACATCCTCCTGAGTTAATACTGGAATAGAAAGTACTTATGCGTCATCAGATGATCCAACTACATCATCTCGCTTTTTCCCCCCAAAACAGAATAGAAATATTTATTGAACACTTTTTACCTTTCTGCATTATTATTGACAACTGATGCACTTCCACCTAGTAGTGTTCCAAAACCACTGTTAGAATTCCTTTTCTTGGTGATGTACTTAAAATACTTCTTATTGTCTTTAACTCTGCTAACCACAGATTTCTTCTTGAGTCCTTTTGTTTCCCCTTTAAATTTTCTACAATTCCTAGCTTCTAATTTATATTCATTGTTGTCAACCTCCCCTTTGTTATATGTTTTTTATTGATGTTTTCACTTACCCTCTCTAAGCCAACCAGGTTTTTTAGCCAGTGTAGTCTTCTCTCTTGAATGTGCAATTGCGTTTTTGGGGCATCTAATAAATTGTTCTGAAATAGTTCCCAATGATCGTTCACATAAAATGGTTACCTCCTTTCTGTAACGGTTGTTCTTTGAATATGCTGCACGTGTCTGTTCCATTGTACATGCGTACAGTCGTCGGAGAACTTTTTCCCACAGCAGTACCCATCAGGGTGGCTAGAATGCCCTCTATTGCCATCTGCCATTGCATGCTAGTATAAGAGGGTGGAGCCATCCCCGACCTCCCTTAGTCCCTTCTTACCGGGTAGACTCTAGTAGAGAAGGGAAGGAGGGTGCGTCGTGGAACAGACATATGCAACATATCACAAAGAACAACAGTTACACAATGGTAGGTAACTGATTTTTCTTCTTCAAGTGACTATAAATCCATTCCACTGCAGGTGAATCACAAGCAGATTAACGTGGAGATGGGCTCGGAGTCTACCTAAACAGCAACTGAAAAACAATCCATCCAAAACTGGCATCATTCCTGAACTGATGAGAAATGGCAAAATGAGCAGTGAAAGTGTGAAATTATGGTCGGGCTGCTGCCTTACAAATGTCTTTAATAGAACCTGTCCCAGCAAAACTGCTGAAGCCGCTTGCACTCTATTCAAATGAGCCAACGCTCTTGGGGGGTGTGTGTGAGATATTAGCTGACTGGCAGCACAACCAAATGCAAGAGGAAATCCTCTAAGTGGAAACCAGTTTGCCCTTTGCCCTGTACACAATCCTCACAAATAACTATACTAAGGATCAAAATAGTCTGATGTGGTCCAACTAGAAGACAAATGCTCTCCTTACATCTAGTAAATCAAGCTTTTGCTCCTCTGGGTGCATATGAGGCTTTTAAACCTGTTCTCCGAAGTGCTTGCAACCCCTCCCAACCTGGTATGATCTGCAAATGTCATAAGCATACTATCTACTCCATTATTCAAGTCATTAATGAAAATATTGAATAGTGCCAGACCCAGGACTGACCCCGGCAGAACCCCACTAGATATACCCTCACAGTTTGCCAGTTAACCATTGATAACTACTCTTTGAGTATGGTCTGTCAATCAGTTGTGCACCCACCTTATAATAAATTCATCTAGACCACATTTCCCTAGTTTGTTTATGAGAACGTCAGGTGGAACAGTATCAAAAGGCTTACTAAAATCAAGGTATATTGCGTCTACTGCTTCCCCCATCCACTACATCAGGAATCCTATCAAAGAAGGAAATTACGTTGGTTTGGCATGATTTGTCTTTGACAAATCCATACCAACTATTCCTTATAACCCTATTATCTTCCAGGTGCTTGCAAACTGATTGTTTAATAATTTGCTCCAGAATTGTCCAGGTACTGAAGTTAGGCTGACTGGTCTATAATTCCCCAGATCCTGCTTGTTCCCTTTTTTAAAGATAGGTACTATGTTTGCTTTTCTCTAGTCTGAGACCTCCTTTCTCCTCCAGAAGCTCTAAAAAATAATTGCTAATGGCTCCGAGATTGCTTCTGCTAGTTCCTTAAATACCCTGCAATGAATTTCATCAGGCCCTGCTGACTTAAATACATCTAAGTTATCTAAATATTCTTTAACCTGTTCTTTCCCTACTTCGGCTTGCATTCCTTCCCCCAACTGTCAATATTAATTGTGTTGAGTATCTGGTCATCATTAATATTTTAAGTGAAGACTGAAGGAAAATAGGCATTAAGCACCTCAGGTGATGTCACCAGTTATTAGCTCTCCTTCCTTGCTAAGTAGAGGACCTATACTTTCCTTCGTCTTTCTCCTAATGTATTTAAAGAACCTCTTCTCGTTGCCTTTTGTCCCTTGCCAGATGTAACTCATTTACTGCCTTAGCTTTTCTGACTTTGTCCCTACATACTTGTGCTTTGTTCTTTTCTCATCAATATGACTGTGTTTCCACTTTTTGTAGGATTTCTTTTTCACTTTCCGGTCATTAAAGAGCTCCTAGTGGAGCTATATTGACCTCTTACTATTCTTCTTATCTTTCCTTTGCATCCGGATAGGTTGCAGTACTGCCTTTAATATTGTTTCCTTGAGGAGCTGCCAGCTCTTCTGAACTCCTTTTTCTCTTAGATTTTCTTCCCATAGGATCTTGCCGACCAATTCTCCTGATTCTGCTGCACTCACTCCTTCCTTCCCTTAGGATCCTGAAATCTATCATTTCGTGATCGCTGTCACCCAAACTTCTTTTCACCTTCAGATTCACTACCAATCCCCTGCTGTTGGTCAGAATCACGTCTAAAATGGCTGTGCCCCTGGTTATATCCTCCATTTTCTGGGGAAAAAAGGTTGTCCCCGTACATTCCAATAACTTATTGGAGATTTTGTATTTTGCCGTGTTCCTTTCCCAACAGATGTCTAGATAGTTAAAGTCCTCCATTACTACCAGGTCCTGTCTTTTGGCCATTTCTGTTATTTGTTCTAGAAATGCCTCATCCACCTCCTCTTCCTGATTTGGTGGTCTACGTAGACCCTCACCATGGCATCACCCATATTTTTAACCCTTTTATCTTTACCCAGAGACTCTCAACTGGTCTGCCTCCCACCTCCTTCTGGACCTCAGAACAAGTGTGTATATCCTCTCTGTATAATGCAAACAAAGAGATGCATTAAGCCGTAGAATAGTTTCCCAAGGGGAACGATGGAAGCTCCATTACCTTGGACAGTTAAAAATTGGCTTGTGGAAACAATGAGAAATACACAACAGAGAATATTCCTATCCTGGCAGACTGGAAAAAAATGGATATGTCTAATTTCTATGAGTCTATGGTGAAAAAGATAAAAATCAATGTAGAGATAGGGAGGGACAAATCTCTCAGCAACAAGTACCAGGGAAGTCTAGAATTCCACAAGTTTACCACCTAGTTTTTGATGGCAAAGCACCACGTAAAGACACACACACACACACACTTTCAAATCTACCTCGCACCCCAGAAACAAAGTGAAGAGAAAGGGGTTTGCTTCAGTTCTGTTATTAAAGTTCTGAAGGGAAGAAATTTAAACAAACAGCAGTAATCCAATCTGTCTGTATTCCTAGCACAGGCTCCCTCCATTTTTATGGCTCTCTCACAGTCTGGATCAAGTTTCATTTGAATTTGGAGGGTGAAAGTTCGTTTTTTTGGCTCTCCATTTATTTTTGACAAAGACCTCAATTTCTTCACATTTTGTTTCTTATGAGATCAGGTTTGTGATTACACTGAATACTCGAACATCTCTGTAACTTCTCCCACATCTTCACTATAAAATAAAATTGCGAGACAACTAAGCCAACTACTCAGTACCACAGAGTGTCAAGCCACTGAGCCCAGAAGATTTAAAGAACATCCCTCATTTTATTTAAATAAGCACCCAAAAGGCTGATGTAAGCCCAAACTATATACAAGTACATAGTCCAATTTTTCCACATCCAGTCCATTTGGCCCCGTAGCCTGTCTTCTGACCATGGCCTATGCCAGGTACTTCAGAATAAACAAATAGAAAGCGCAATTTCAACTCATCCAGTCCCAGCTTCTCACATTTAGAGGTACAGGGACACCCTGTGCATGCGGTCGCATTCCTGACCATCTTGGCTAACAGTGATTGATGAACCTATCCTCCATGATTTACCTAATTCTTTTTTTAACCCAGTTATACTTTTGGCCTTCAGAACATCCCCTAGCAATGAGTTCCACAGGTTGACTGTAAATTGTATGAAAAAGTACTTGCTTATGCTAGTTTTAAACCTGCCATCTATTAATTTAATCAGGTGACCCCTAGTCCTTGTTTTATGTGACGGAGTACATAACACTTCTCTATTCACTTTCTCCACCACATTCATGATTTTATAGACCTCTATCATATCCCCCCTTAATCATCGTTTTTCTAAATTGAACAGTTCCAGTCTTTTTAACCTCTCCTCATAGAAGCTGTTCCATACCCCTGATTGTTTTTGTTGCCTCTCTCTATAGCTTTTCCAATTATATGTTTTTTGAGATGGGGTGGGTGACCAGAACCGCACGCAGCATTCCAGGTGGGGGCGAACCATGGATTGATATAGTGGCGTCATCATATTTTCTGTCTTGTCATCTATCCTTTTCCTAATGGTTCCTAACACTCTTAGCTTTTTCCACTATCGCTGCACATTGAGCGGAAGTTTTCAGAGAACTGTCCACAGTTATTCCATGATCTCCTTCTTGAGTGGTAACAGCTAATTTAGACCCCTCATTTTGTATGTCTAAATGGAATTATGTTTTCCAATGTGCATTACTTTGCATTTATCAACATTGAATTTCATCTGCCATTTTGTTGACCCATCACCCAGTTTTGCCAGGTCCCTTTGTAACTCTTTGCAGTCTGCTTTGGACTTAACTTTCTTGAGTAACTTTTTAGAGACTGCAAATTTTGCCACTTCACTATTCACCCTCTTTCCAGATTATATATGAATATGATGAACAGCAGGTCCCTGTACAGATTCTTGGGAGACCCGCTATTTACCTCTCTCCATTGTGAAAACTGACCATTTATTCCTACCCTTTGTTTCTTATGTTTTAACTAGTTACTGGTCCATGACAGGACCTTCCCTCTTATCCCATGACTGCATAGTTTGCTTTAGAGCCTTTGGTGAGGGACCTTGCCAAAGACTTTCTGAAAGTCCAAGTACACTATATCCACTGCATCACCTTTGTCCACACACTTGCTGATACCCTCAAAGAATTCCAATAGAATGGTGATTGCTCCATATGATTTCCCTTTACAAAAGCCATGTTGACTCTTCCCCAACATACTGTATTCATCTAGCTGTCTGATGATTCTGTTCTTTACTATAGTTTTAACCAGTTTGCCTGGTACTGTAGTTAGGCTTCTACAATTGCCAGGATCACTTCTGAAACCTTATAAAAAATTGGCGTTACATTAGCTACACTCCAGTCATCTGGTACAAAGCCTGATTTAAGCAACATGTTACATACAACTGTTAGTAATGCTGCAATTTCATATATGAGTTCCTTCACAACTCTTGGGTGAATACCATCTGGTCCTGATGATTTATTACTGTTTAGTTTATCAACTTGTTCCAAAACTGAAAATCTTGCAGATGACACAAAAATTAGGGGAGTAATAAATAATGAAGATCACAGGTCACCAACACAGAGCGATCTGGATTGCTTGGTAAGCTGGGCACAAGCAAACAATATGAGTTTTAATATGGTTCCATGCAAATGTATACATCTAGGAACAAAGCACATAGGCCATACTTACACAATGGGGACTCTACCCTGGGAAGCTGGGGCTCTGAAAAAGATCTGAAGGTCCTGGTGGACAATCAGCTGAACAGAAGCTCCCAGTGTGATGCTGTGGCCAGAAGAGCTAATGCAATCCTGCCATGCATAAACAGGGGAATCTCGAGTAGGAGTAGAGAGTATTTTACCTCTGTATTTGGCACTGTTGCCATCACTGCTAGAATAGTGTGTCCAGTTCCAGTGTCCACAATTCAAGAAGGACGTTGATAAATTGGAGAGGGTTCAGAGAAGAGCCATGAGAATGATTAAAGGATTAGAAATATGCCTTATTGTGATAGACTCAAAGAGCTCAATCTATTTAGCTTAAAGAAAACGTTAAGGGGTGACTTGATTGCAGTCTATAAGTGCCTGCATGGGGCACAAATATTTGATAACGGGCTCCTCAATCTAGCAGAGAAAGGTCTAACATGATCCAATGGCCGGAAGTTGAAGCTAGACAAATCAAAGTATTCTTAGAATCAGAAGGTTTTAGAGTAGCAGCCGTGTTAGTCTGTATTCGCAAAAAGAAAAGGAGTACTTGTGGCACCTTAGAGACTAACCAATTTATTTGAGCGTAAGCTTTCATGAGCTACAGCTCACTTCATGAGATGCATCGGAAGGTCTTCTAGGAGTCCAATTTGTTTCATGCGCTATTCATATTTTTTGGTTTGAGATTCTAATGTCTGCAACTGCATATATGATAGGTACAAATGTAAATAAATAAAAATAAACAACTCACTGAGTAATTTAACAGACCTCTTTCCCTGAGCATCCACGAAGGTATTCAGAACCCGTGTGTTGTTTGCAAATTTGTCCACCTTGCCACTCGCCCCCCTCTCTCCTGCCACTTGCAGGTCATTAACAAACCCAACCTTTAAAAAAAATGAAAAGCATTTCCACAGAATAATGAGTCTACGTAATATTTAGCCAATACAGGCCAGAAGAGAACCAGGAGTCTTTCCCTCTTACATATATATTGCAAAGCTTTCCTCCCAGCTGAGAGGAGGGTTCCTCAGGATGCGTGATTTTTCTTCACTAATGACGAAGTTTTTGGCCTGAAACAGTCTGTGCAAAGAGAACTATTTTCCAGGTGTCCCTTTAAAAGACAAACAGCACAATATTATAAAGATCTGCATTCTACTTCCAAGTCAGATTCCCCCTGCAAGGCCAGCCTTGCTAAATATTTCAGGGAGGTATGCATCAGAAACAAGATTTCAAAGGAAAACAGAATTCAAAGCAATTCCAGATATTCCTACAAAGGGGGAAAAACAAATCTGGTTTCCGTGCAACTCCCATAAACACAGGAGAATTCCAAAAGCAAAAGAATTGTTATATAGCTGTAATTATAACAACTACACTATAAATCAATCTGAATAACCAGGACTGGGCATGTGCAGTGTAAAAGAGGCAGAGATAGCAACAAGGGTAAAATTAAACTGCCAAATGTGAAATACCACCCTATATTTATACCAGCTAAATAACTTCCTGTGTATAATTTGGTTTAAACTGTGAACCAAGGCATTTACGCCTTACTGCAGGGCTACCTTCACAAGGGAGGTTAGCCCTTCACTAATACCTTAAATGTCACCAACTAATGACAAAAGACAGACATGGAACAACTGAAAGAGTAGGGGAATCAGGAGAAACTGAGCTCTGTTGCCCCAAGTGTTTCACCAGGTCACACAAGGTTTTCACATGCTGTCAATAGTTAAGGCAACATTATAAAATTACACATGAGTGGCAGAATACCAACCACATCTACAGCGCAGCCATGTAATGAAGCCATTTCTATCAACAGGGTCTTCAACACAGATCACATTATCTATCAGGCCTTGAGCCCAGGTGTCCACCAACACCAACTGCCCCCACCAGAGTACTATCTTCATTATTAAGTTCTGTAGAAAACTTATCAGACAGCCTAGCTTTTAAGCTTTACCTTTCACTGAGTTCATAGCATGTATTCAAAATACAAGGAGAGCACAATACCAAATCCACTAATGGTAACTACCGTAAACAACCACATGATCTTAACCATGCAAAGCACTTCCTGCCCCAGAACCATAATCTAATTTCACAGTATTTGTTTTCTTCATGTCAGGCCTCAGTCTGCAAGCTTTTCTGGAGTGTTTTACTAACTTACATGATGGGCACCAAACATGGACATTTATGATGCTATATAAATATTTTATTTAAGAAATCAGTAGAGAAAATATATTATTATTTTATAGGGTGACGATAAACACCCCATTTATAGGGTGTTTTTAAAGGGACAGTCCCATTTTTGGGGACTTTTTCTTATATAGGCGCCTATTACCTCCCTCCCCCGTCCCGTTTTTTCACAGTTGCTATCTGGTAACCCTATTATTTTATCACCCAGAGACCCCAACCAAGATCAGGGTCTCATTGTGCTAGGTACAGCACAGAACAACAAACAGTCCCTGTTCCAAAGAGCTTACCATCTAAACAGACAAGACAGACAAAGGGTGAATATTTTTGGAAAGTTAGATCAAAACACTTCAGTCATTTCTGAGAACAACATGAGGGGAAAATACATTACTTTGTCCATGTTTAAAAAAAAAATCTTAGACGTTTAACTGAGGAGCCCTGCCGTCTCCATGCTTTGAAGTCCAGTAACTCCTCCCTGAACGTAGTCATTCTGTTCCTGAAAAATGCGACTTTAAGTGAAACGATGATAAGCGAATCCAATTTCCCCATCAGAATGAATGTAAATGGGGGGCTTAGGTTCCAGGGAAATTCTTTTTTGCCGTACAGTCCAGCACTATAGTTGGGAGGTGCCCCCGCCTTACCCCACACGGGCACAGCCCACAGGCACTGGGGACAAGGAGGCAGGCAAGGAGGCTGAAGGTGCAGTAGGCTAGGAGAAGCACATTGCGTAGCAGCAGCGGCAGCTTCCCCTACTCTGCAAGCACCAGGGGCGGGGGGCTCAACCCTCGGCCCACCCACTCCACCCCCTCCCCCTTTACTCCACACACCGCATCCTCGCTCCTCCCCCCTCCCTCCCCTGCCTCCTACCCGCGGCAATCAGCTGGCTTGCAGCATTCAGGAGGGTGCGGAGAGGAGCAAGGACTCGGCACGCAGCCTACCCCCTCTCTCCCCTGCCTCCTGTCTGCGGCAATCAGCTGGTTTGCGGTGTTTGGGAGGCAGGGGAGGGAGGGGGAGCCTGTGAGCCAAGTCCTCGCTCCTCCCCCCTCCCTCCTGAATGCCCCAAGCCAGCTGATTGCCGCGAGCAGGAGGCAGGGGAAGCAGGGGGAAGGCACTGATCCGTGGGGTCTGCCGGCGGGCGGGAGGTGCTGTCAGGTCAGGGGGGGCATAGGGGAGCTGATGGGGGGCTGCCAGCTGTAGACAAAGCAGGCAGCCAAACGACGTTATAGTGAAGCACTGCACAGCTTTAAATGGAGCATGTTCTGTAATTGAGCAGGGACGTAAGAGCGAAACAACATTAAGCGAGAGGATGTTAAGTGGGGAGTTACTGTAGAAACTTGAAATTTGGCAGATGTACCTTTTACCATCCCCGAGAAAATTTACCCAAATTTGACCAAGTTATAAGCTTCATTTTCTGAGTACCCAATTTAAGACACCTGGGATCTGGTTTGCAGAAGTGCCAAACACTCACAGCTGTAACTGAAGTAAATGGGACCTCTGCTCTGAACATAGAAAGTGCTATAAAATGCTAAGTACTTTGAAATATCAGGCCCAAGGCTTCTCAAATTGGGCACCCATAACTAGTTAACAATTTTTCCCCTAATCTCTGTGCCTTAGTTTCCCATGTGTAGAATGGAGTTGGACCTCCAACCTTAACATTCTTTTAATGCAGTTTTTTGGGGATGTATACATTAACTAATACACAATTATTTCTACTATCTCAGATACATGCATAGTATCTTTCACTACTTTGTTACTACTCTTTAAGCCAGAAAAAAGAGAGATGATGGTACTTTACATACCAAATGTACAGTGAAAGAGAATGGCTTCTACACAGAGACCTTTTTATTCACTGTGCACCATACAATATTTGCAGTGGATGAGATAAAGGCTTTTATGGGGCTTCCCGTTCACAATGGGGAGATCCTGGGTAGACTGCAACATTTCAGCCAGCCCTGAGCTAAGACTTCAATGAAATGTTGCAATCAATCAATAAAACCAATCCTTACAAAACACCAAGGACAGCTGTTGTGTGGACCTGAGCCATTGTACAGGTAATGCAAATTTAAGGCATTCCAACGAGTGGATTGTTTCAATGCCTTTTCACCTAGCACAGATAGGAGGAGGAGGCCAACTAACACCCTCTTTTGAAATGATTATACAGTCACTGACATCAGACTACAGAGTTGTTGTTCACCATTAGTCAGCAAATTTGGCCTAAATTTGACTGGTATAAGGCTATTCCATCTGATGTCACAATCAGACCTACCAACCTTCGTAACTTTTGCCCCATCTACGGCATGGCAAATTGATCTACTACCAACAGCAGCCACTAAACACACAACTCAGCTTCACAGATTTTAAGGCCAGAAGGGACCATTAGATCACCTAGTCAGACCTTCTGGATAAACCAGGCCAGAGAATTTCATCCCATTACTCCTGTACTGAGGCCAATAACTTGTGTTTAGCTAAAGCATCTTCCTAGAAGGCAGCCTGTTTTGATTTGAAGACTTCAAGAGATGGAGAATCCACCACTTCACTTGGTTGTTTATTCCAATGGTTAATCACCCTCATGGATAAAATTTGTGCCTTATTTCTAATTTCAATTTGTCTGGCTTTAACTTCCAGACACTAATTCTTGTTATGCCTTTCTCTGCTATGTTAAAGAGCCAGTTAGTACCTGGTATCTCCCTGTGAGGGTATTTATAAACTTTACTGAAGTCACCTCTTGATTTTCTTTTTGATAAGCTAAACGGATTAAGTTCCTTAAGTTTCTTGCTTTTAGGCATTGTTTCCAGCCCTCAAATAATTTTTGTGGCCCTTCTTTGCACCATCTCCAATTTTTCAACAAGCTTCTGGGGTCATATGTGAATGGCCCAGATGTGAAGGAATCAGTTTCCAACCTCTGAGTTACATTAGAGCTTACTATTTTCCATGGTTCCACAGGCTTAATTAACTTTTCCTCATTTTGAAGACTCAGAATCTACGGCTCATAGGGCAGAAAGACAGCCATAGTTTAAGGTTGATGTTACTATTCTCTTGATTAGCCACCAAGAATTGCAAGGGAGTGAACCAAAGTCTCTGCCAGCCTGGCTAGGCATGCAGCAGTGACACCCAGAGAGCAGGAACCTTCAGTCTGCTCCTAAACTCCAGCTCTCCCATCTGGCAGGGCACTGTCCTCTCAACCAATCCGCACACTACGCGAGTGACCCAGAATTTTTGTTGTCTGCAATGGAAAACATAACATAAAAGGAAAAGGAAAGTAGCATTCTCATTGTTCTACTCACAGTTTTGAGTCCAGCTTCAGAAGAAAGCCCAGTTTGTCATATTCTGAAAGACAAAAGCAGGAGACTTCATGAAACAACAGCAGCTAGTCACTTCTCCCATCACAAAACAGGACAGCAGCTCCTCACTGAATGGCACAACTATTTCTGATTGGCAACGACAGCTGAATGTACAGCATACTCAACCTATACACATCATAGAGTAACATTAATTAAACATACTCCCTCAAAATAATACCACTGAATCTCCAGGTTCATTAATTCCAAAGTCATGAGAAGGAGTTGAGATCTTTGCAGGAAGAGCCTGAAGAAGCAGCACCATGCAAGACAGTGAATAGGAAGGCATATAATGCTTTCCTGATTGGCGTGGGGCTAGTCTTGTTACTAACTCACCCATGTAAATGTCTTCCTCACTCCAGAAACCGGGAGAGCTTTCCAATTTCTCTTGACTGTCTAAGACCACCCCAAGCCTCCAGCCTTGTGATTAAACAAGTGTTCTCCTGACTAGGGTTGCTAAGAGGGGCATAGTTACACTCTGGGTATAGCTGATAATGCAGGAACTGCATCTGAGAGAAGTGGGGAGCTCTGGAACCCTGCAATGAGAATCTGGGGATGAGCGAGTCAGAATTTGTGCCTCTCAGGAACAACAGGGAACAGCTACAGAAACATTCCCATGGGAAAATCTGTTTCTATGATTCATGTGTAGAATTAAATGCAAACACTTATTTTAACAACTATAAATACCTTGTGATCTTGTAAATCAATTAAAAAGTTGTAGTAAAATAATGATTTCTCTGAGAATCCAGGTGATACATCCCAAGAGACTTGATTTTTGCTTATTAGTAGAACGTATTATTTGTATTGTGGTAGTGCCTAGGGACCCCCATACATGCAGTCTCATCAGGCTTCACTGAACTAGGTGCTGTACAAATATATAACAAAAACATGATCCCTGCTCCAAAGAGTTTAACAATCAGGACATATTAAAGAAAAAGAATGAAAATGCTCCTCCTGCACATACCAGGGGAAAGAAGCAAGGAAATAGCCCATGCTATTGTGAAGCTGAGTAACTCGGGGGTGGTGAGAAGAGGTGGCCTACAAGATGGCCTCACTGCTAAGAGTTAGTCTTCATTCAAAAATGATTTGGGAAGCCCTGGAGTAAACATTGCTTATGAGCTCACGGGTCATCCACACTCTCTACAGCCAGAAGGAGACAGCTTAACTACGTACCTGGGCGTTACCTAGGGAGGTGGTGGAATCTCCTTCCTTAGAAGTTTTTAAGGTCAGGCTTGACAAAGGCCTGGCTGGGATGATTTAGTTGGGGATTGGTGCTGCTTTGAGCAGGGGGTGGGACTAGACGACCTCCTGAGGTCCCTTCCAACCCTGATATTCTATGATTCTATGATTCTGGGATGAAGTCTTGGCCCCACCAAAGTCAGTGGAGGTTTTTCCATTGACTTCAATGTGACCAGATTTCACCGTTGGTAAATGAGAAGAATTAAGATCCAAGCTCACAATGGGTTGCACACTTCACAGCACTTGTAGGCTGAGTTTACCGCATGGAGCAGAGGCTCCTTGCATTCCTCCATTCCCCCTCTACTTCAGGGACTCTTGCAATCTCCTTACCCCTTGCTGAGGCTCTGTGTCTCCCCCATACCACTGCAACCATTCCCCCCATGTTAGGAGCTGTGCACCCCCCATTCTCTCTTTTCCCTGCAAGTCCCAAATTTTGCCTGTACCCAGGTCCCCCATTCTTCCTCTGCCAGGAGTTTGGTGTCCCCCATTTCCCCAGGTCAGTCTCTGTATGTCCTCCACACACACCCCCACAATATCAGGGTCCCCCACTGTCCTCTCTATACCAGGTGCTGTGTGCCCCCCCCCACCCCCTGCAATCATTATTATTTCTTTTCTTTCTATCTAGGAGATAAGTCATTCAGGGTGCCAACTATACACCACCAAACCAGGAAGAAGAGGTGGATGAGACTATTTTAAAACAACTAACAAAATCATACAAAGCAAAGGAATTAGTGGTGATGGGGGACTTACCTGTTGGGAAAATAATACAGTAGGGCACACGTTATCCAACAAGTTCTTGGAATTGGGGACCATTTTTTATTTCAGAAGATAGAGAAAGCAAACAGGGGAGAGGCTGTCCTAGATTTGATTTTGACAAATAGTGAGGAACTGGTTGAGAATTTGAGTGAAAGTGAAATGATAGAGTTCATGACTCTAAGGAATGGTAGGAGGGAAAACAGCAGAATAAAGATAATGGATTTCAAGAAGGCAGATTTTAACAAACTCAGGAAATTGGTAGGTAAGATCGCATGGGAAGCAAATCTAAGGGGAAAAAGAGTTTGAGAGAGTTGGCAGTTTTTCAAAGAGACATTAAGGGCACAAGCGCAAACTATCCCACTGCATAGGAAAGACAGGAAGTGTGGCAAGAAACCACCGGATCTTAACTAGGAGATATTCAATTATCTGAAACTCAAAAACACAAAAAAGGGAGTTCTACAAAAACTGAAAACTAGGTCAAATTACAAAGAATGAATAAAAAAAAACACAGGAGCATGTAGGGACAAAACTGGAAAGGCCAAGGCACAAAACGAAATTAAACTAGCGAGAGACATAAAGGGTAACAAGAAAACATTCTACAAATACATTAGAAGCAAGAGGAAGACCAAGGACAGAATAGGCCCATTACTCAGTGTGGGAGGAGGAAGACAATAACAGAAAATGTGGAAATGGCAGGACTGCTAAATGCTTTTTTTGTTTCAGTTTTCACCAGTAAGGTTAGTAGTGATCAAATATCTAACATAGTGAATGCCAGTGACAATGAGGTAGTATCTGAGGCTAAATAGGGGAAAAACAAGTTTAAAAGTACATAAAGAAGTTAGATGTCTTCAGGACAGCAGGGCCTGAGGAAATACATCCTAGAATACTCAAGGAACTGACTGAGGAGATCTCTGAGCCATTAGCGATTATCTTTGAAAACTCACAGAAGATGGGAGAGATTCCAGACGACTGGAAAAAGGACAAATATAGTGTCCTTACTCCCCTTTTTATAGATTGGGCAACACAGGGAATTCTTCCACTCGACTCCACGCGGATAAGGCCTCAACTGGATTACTGTGTCCAGTTCTGGGCGCCACATTTCAAGAAAGATGTGGACCAGTTGGAGGAAGTCCAGAGAAGAGCAACAAAAGTGATTAAAGATCTAGAAAACATGACCTATGAGGGAAGATTGGGTTTGTGTAGTATGGAGAAGAGAAGACTGGGAGGGGACATGATGACAGTTTTCAAGTACATCAAAGATTGTTACAAGGAGGAGGGCGGTAAATTGTTCTCCTTAACCTCTGAGGACAGGACAAGAAGCAATGGGCTTAAATTTCAGTAAGAGCGGTTTAGGTTGGACCTTAGGAAAAACTTCCTGTCAGGGTGGTTAAGCACTGGAATAAACTGCTTAGGGAGGTTGTGGAATCTCCATCACTGGAGGCTTTTAGGAACAGGTTGGACAAACACCTCTCAGGGATGGTCTAGATAATACTTAGTCCTACCTTGAGTGCAAGGGACTGGACTAGATGACCGAACAACCTGATGTGTACAATTTACTTAGACTTCCAAATACCTTTGACAAAAGTCTACAACACAAGCTAAAATGTCATGAGGTGGGAAGCAAACTATTCTCATGTACAAAAAACTGTCTAGAAGACAGAGAGCAAAGACTAGAATTAAAAGGTCATTTTAATTGTTGCAAAAGGCTAACAGCAGGGGTCTTATGGTTCCATAACTAGGTTCTGTGATGTTTAATATCTACTATCTGGAAAGGAGGGAATGATAGAGAGATAGTAAAATATTACTTCTGGGGGAATTCTGCACCAAAAAATTAAAAATTCTGCACATAATATTGCAAAAGTCTGCATATTTTATTTGTCAAAATAACATAATATAAATCACACCAGTTTCAATTATTTTTGGTCATTTATTTCAAAATAAAGCAAGTATGTCTGTAACAATACAGACAACAAAAAGAGATTCAGGAAATGTTTTTTGACAATTAGATTCCTTACTAGGTATATTAATACAGCACTCTGAGTGATAATTCATTTAAACTACAATACAGAACTGTATTTCCCGCATCACTCAGAAGCAGTGCAAAGGCTTGGGGGAGTCGGGTAATGGAGGAGTTGAGGGAGGGGGAAGTAAATTGCTGAGAAGGAGCCTGGGTGGAAACTTGGAGGGTTGTTGGGTATGGGTGGGAAAAGTAAGGAACAGTGGGTTCTTTTTTTTTGGTTTTTTTTTTTGGGGGGGGGGCAGGGAGGGATTGATGCAGACCCTGGCTGACCCCTAGCCTCTCCCATTCAGTCAGGCACATCTACCATCCCCAGGTGTCCTTGAACCCCCGTCTACGTGTCCCTCCACCCCCACTCAGACACCCACTCCCCCATCCCCATTTGTCTCTGTGCCCCCACCCAGCCACTCCCACGAACCTATGTAGCTCTGCACACCCTCACCCATCACCATGTGGCCCTGCACCTCCACTCCCATTCAGCCCCTGCCCCAGCCTGTCCTCCCCAATTAGCCCAAATGGCTGCCCCGACCCTGCACCTCATGCTGTCTGTCTCCCCATGCCTCTGTCTCCTGGCCTGGCCTGGCCGGCGCTGCACAGACGGCAGGCTCTTTCTAGTCCCTCACTGGCCGGGAGCTGCTGCTTTGTTCTATTGCCACAGCGCCTTCTGGTGCGCAAAAGGCAGAACTGCAGCAACATTTAGGCAAAGCTTTTTTCCTGCGCAAAAAAATAAAAATATGTGCATCTCATTAATTATGTATGCACAGTAGCACAAAATTCCCCCAGGCGTAAAATATGCAGACAGCATACAGTCTTTTAGGTTACTCAAGACCAGAGAGGATTGTGAGGGACTTCAGAGACAGATAAACAAGCTAGATGAATGGGTAACATGACCGCAAATGAAATTTAATTCAATAAATGCAAAGTAACACACATCAGCAGGGAAAACAATTAAACTACTCAGACACCTTAAAGAGTTCTAAATTAATTGAATCAACCCAAGAAAGGGACCAGTGAGTGACTGCAGACAGCTCAATGAAAACCTCTGTTCAAACATGGAGCTGGGGTCAAAAAAACAAACACAATGTTAGGAAAAATCAGGAATATGATAGTGACCAGTGAGAGTATTCTAATGCCTTTTTATAAATCAGTGGTGCAGCCGCACCTGGATACTGTGTGCAGAACTGGTCACCCCATCTCAAAAAGATTCAAGTAAAAGGAGTTGAGAGAAGAACAAGGAGAATGATCCAGGGCACAGGAAAGGCTCATATGAAGAAAGATTGAAGAGAGTGTGATTGCTTACCCTGAGAGAGAAGACAAATAAGATGGGACATGATCAAATCAAGACTGGCTGCCTTTCTGGAAGATGTGCTTTAGTCAAACACAAGTTATTGGGCTCAATACAGAGATAAGTGGGTGAAAATTAATGGCCTGTGATACACAAGAGGTCAGACAAGATGATCTTACAGTCCCTTCCTTTGGTCTTAAACTATGAATCTATGAATAATAAAAATGTATAAAGTAATCAATAATCCAGAGAAGATAGATCAGAAACTTCTGTCCTCCCAGGGCCATAATACAAGAACGATGAAATAGTCAATCAAATTAAAAGGTGGCAAATTCAAAACTGAAAAAAAGGAAATTCTTTTTCATACAATATGTAATTAAATTGTGGAACTCATTGCCACACAGAAGCCAAGAATTTAAAACTCAAAACGAATTGTATGGATAACAAAAATATCCAGAGTTGTTACAATTAAGGATAAAGATTGGCAGGGATATTAAACCTCGTGTTTCAGGTCTTAAGCCAATCTCTAATTACTGGAGATCAGGTTGAGGCCTACTGTGGGGGGCAGCTTATTTCACAACCTCCTACAGAGGAAGACGTAAACACCCTGCAGAAGCATCTGGAACTGGCCATTGTCAGAGACAGGATACTAGACTAGATGGGCCTCTGGGAATTCCTCTGTTTCTACCAATGGCTATTTATAGACCTAACCTTTACTAACAGTGAGGAAGGATGGTCCAGCAGTTAGGGCACCAGCCTAGGACTGAGTCTCCTGAGTTGAAGTCCCTGCTTTGCCACAGATTCCCTGCGTGACCTTGGGCAAGTCACTTTGCTTTGCTGTGCCTCAGTTCCCTATCTGAAAAACAAGGACAACACCACTGTCTTAATTCCCAGGGGTGGTGTGAGGCTAAAATACATTAAAAGATTATGAGGCACTCAGAGATAAGTACCTGTGATAGCTCTTTGATGTCAGAAACTTGGTGCTGTCTGTTCTGCTACAGAAGTTCATTTTATAGGCCTTTCTGAGGTACAAACTTCATTCAAACACAGTTCAAAGTCAACCCTTACTGTTCAGCACAACCCTGAAAAGCAAGACTCCAGTACCACAAGACTTCTTTGTTCGGGCCCCACTGAACAAACAAGAACACAATGATTCTCTATGTCTACACAGTACATAGATATTCATCCACTTTTAATTTTAAGGTGATTTTTATTTTACTTTGCTTCGTTTTTAACCTGCCTTTATGATACGGTGCAATTGTACAAGCAAGCCCTTTGCTGCGCGGATGCAGAGGCTTTATAATTAACATACATATTACTGGAATCAACCACAATGGGGGCACTAAAGCAATACGTGACAGCAAGTTTGGAAATCTGAGCGCCTAGGCAGTCTTAGGGCTTGTCGACACTGTGCTGCAGTGTGGGGTATGAACTGCACAGCACACCAGAGTGACACACTCTGACTGGCCTGCGTGGAGACACGCACCAGGCACCTTTTAGTTTGCATCAGCAGCGTCTACACATGGAAGCTGGAGTGCAACACACTGTTGTGCTGTGCAACTCACACCCCCACAGCCCACACTGCAGTGCAGTGTAGACACTGCCCAAGTCCGTGGAGTGTTCTTATTTTAAATTATGTTTAGCAAATTTTTAATACAAAATCAGGTCTCCAGTCACTGCACATTATATACTCCGGTGGTAAAACAGGAGAGCCATTCTCAAAGTACTATAGAGCATACTTTGTAGCCTTCACAGACCCGAAGCTCTATCTAGAATCTTATACTACACCTTACCACTAGAGTGTCTTCGTGCATTTTTAAGATGATAAGATGAACCAGGTCCTTCTCTTTAGACAGCCCTCACCATCATCTTTGTGTGGAAAACACATCCTGATCCTAACTCAGTATTGCCCTCGGAGAGCGATGCCCCTCAGATTTCTCTATTTGCATAGGTTTCAGAGTAACAGCCGCGTTAGTCTGTATCCGCAAAAAGAAAAGGAGGACTTGTGGCACCTTAGAGACTAACCAATTTATTTGAGCATGAGCTTTCGTGAGCTACAGCTCACTTCATCGGATGCATAAAATGGAAAATGCAGTGAGGATGTTTTATACACAGACCATGAAAAAATGGGTGTTTATCACTTCAAAAGGTTCTCTCTCCCCCCACCCCACTCTCCTGCTGGTAATAGCTTATTTGCATAGTCTATAGTCTCTCATGCCACTCTGGTGTAGACAACAGGATTTCCCACTAATTCCAAGGCACTGTGGCTGTATTTCATACATCACTCCTGTTGTAATGGATGATAACATGCCAAAAAAGAAGATATTAAAATAAACAAACAAATAAAAAGATTCTTACTGTGGGTTCACTGGCAGAACAGTATGAGAGAGAATCTGGAAAAGGGTTTCCCCTCTCAGTCACAGGGGAAATATACTAAAGAAGCAGTATGCTGAGAGGTAGATGTAACTGAACAGATCTGGTGACTGCATTCTTACTCATGCTAGGAAATTATAGTCCACAGCTGACCAAGAACGGCAGAGTAGTGTGGGGAAGCCCAGAATTGAATGAACATGGGAAATAAATTTCCTCCAACCCCAGAAGAACATGAGATCGCCTCAGGTCAGAAATAAAACACATTTATATACTGTAGGGAAGACCAGAGTTGAATCAGAACCTAATAGCTGTCAACAATTTAATAATAAAAGTATAATAGGGACTATACAAACAGAAGTATAGCCAAGCATAGCAATCTCTATAAATGATGCAAATCCTGTGCCAAGTTAAATGCTGGCAAAAATATGGACCTTTCTCCCAAGCATCCAACAGTAATCCAGCTGCTGGTCTGTGAGTGGGAAGTGCTTAGTCTAAAATGTCTGTAAACTGTGAACAGACCACCCAAACAGACGGTCCCAGGACATGAAGGATTAAACCAAATACAAGTTTTCAAATTTGTGTTTTACAGCGATAGCAACACAGATATATAGAAACACAGTGGGCCAAATTCTTCACTGGTGTGAACTCAACTGAAGTCAATATATCAGGGATGAATTTGGCTCACAGTATTTTTGGCCTTCAACTATGAGTCTGATTTTGAAACATTTAGCCAGAAATAATCACGCCAGAAGGCACAAGTGCTACCCCTTCAACATCTACTTGATAACTGTGAATAGAATGATTTGTGCCACAAAAATAGAGAAAGAATTGCTTCTCGTTTACAAATCAGGGCCTACATATGGAATTACAGTTTTAAACTTGTTATACAGTATGGTGGGAAGGCAAGTCCAATTCTTTTGTTATTTTAAATTTCACTGATTGTCAGAGGAATTAAGTTGGACAACTCAGGAGATTAAAGTCCTCTTGCAGTAGTAGTTCTCCCCAACTATGTGTCAACCCTGCCCTGGTGCAGTTCAATCTCTATCAAGATTGAGAAGACTATTCAGAGGGAGGAGTAGGAAGGACTGCAAGGGGATAAGCTAAGGGTCACTATACATGTGAATCAGCGAGGAAGAGGAGTAAGTGGGTTAAAGGTAACTAAAATAGGAAGGGGGAAACAAAGGGTTAAATAACTTCAATATTTAACATACGTCCGGATTAAAAAAAGGTAATATTGAAAGTGTTGGGGGAAGCTCAAGAGTGACTCGAGTTGATTCCTTTTCCTACTGCTTAGATTGCAATCTCTTTGGTGCAGGAACCTGTTTAAAGCTCTAAAAGCACGTAGCATGATTTGGAGGGTTATATAAATAAGTTAAACACAAAAAGTGCTTTTTAAAAAAAAAACATTAAGATTGTAAAACCAAGCACTCAAAAGTTAGGAAAAGCCAGAATTAAGGTGGTCTGATCTACTTATCCCAGGCCCAGCCTTCTGGCCCAGTTCCAGTCCTCCACCCCCAGCTCCTACTTCATCTGCCCCACACTGCTCCTCTTCCCAGTCTGTTCCCTCTGCATTCAAGTCAGGCAGCTTCCTCTGGCACTGCCTGAGCCCCAGCAGGTGGAGCACTGAGAGCAGAAGACAGTCTCCTTGTTCAGCGTTCCTGCACCTGGCGGCACAGCAGTCAGGAGCAGCAATGGCAAAGGAAGTCCTGCTCAGCCCCTGCAACCCTAGTCTGGAGCACGCCCAGTACATGTAGAAACCTGGGGAATTTAGCTGTCAAGTTCTAACAAGTCTCTACTGGTCATGCGTGAACTGAGATTTTTCAGGTTTCAGAGTAGCAGCCGTGTTAGTCTGTATCCGCAAAAAGAAAAGGAGGACTTGTGGCACCTTAGAGACTAACACATTTATTTGAAAGTGGGCTGTAACTCACGAAAGCTTTATGCTCAAATAAATGTGTTAGTCTCTAAGGTGTCACAAGTCCTTCTGTTCTTTTTTTGAGATTTTTCAAAGACTTACAAAACTTGGCCAAATCCGTTTCTAACTGGCACAGCAAAAGGCACATCCCTGATACCACGATGACAATCCCCCTTTACAGAATTTCACGTTCTGACTCCAAAGTACAGGAGGTACTAGAGCTTCTCTCAAAGAAACAGTTATAAGTTCATTTTTAAAAACACGGACAAAACCATGCATTTTTCCCACATCTTGTTCTCAGGAATGGCTGAACCTTTTTTCTGAAACTTTCCCAAAATTTCAGCCCGAGGCACCAAGCTAGCACAGGAAATTTCAATCCCTACAATTCAAATTTGGTACAGTCACAAGCAACTGAAAACAGGGTCTAATAATGAGACGTGTAGGGCAACCTTAAGTGTAGAAAGCCATTACCAGCTCAGCCTATAATAATCCCCGTTTAGTGTCTATTAAAATTGCCAATAATCGTGCCAGCGAATGTGAATAAATATCCAATACCCTGAGACCAATACTTCATTTTCCACGGGTTACGTCTGGCAGCAATGATTTTTGACCTCTACCAACACAGCTGCAACTCAAACGTGAACTCAAGGGGAAAGACTCCATACCCTATCACCAATCCCCTGAGAATACCAGTGACACCAGAAATCATGCGACTCCTATTTATTGTTCCAAATTTGGCAGCAAAAGCAAGTAATATCCCTTAATGTGCTTTTCACTGTAATCCCTGATATGGTGGCCCCTAAAACATCTGGCCCGGCTTTATATGCTGTAGAAAGCAATATACTGGAGACGTCCTCATCATTAGACAAAGTGATGACGTAATTCTTTCCCCAACCAGAAAGAAGAGCAAGTGAGCAATGATTTGAGAAGCAGTCGTCAATCCCACTCCATGGATGATCCATCAGAAGAGGTGTCTCTAGTTTGCAGTTATGACTAAGGCTACGTTTATGTTACGGGCGAAATCCGTGACTTCTAGACACCTCCATGACATTCCCTGCTTCAGTCTCCGGGGCTGCGAGACTCGGGAACTGGCAGCTTTTGTGACCCTGGCAGGGATCCAGCGACAGGTGACAGGAGGCCTCCTGCAAGGTTCCAGCAACGGGTGACAGCCTCATGCCAGGAGAGGGGGACGCCTCGGGTGAGTGGCTGGGGGTGTCCCATTTTCTCTTTGGGAAATATGGTCACCCTGCAGCTCCCAGCCGCCGTGGGCAGAGGGGCCCCCCCCCTGCAACTTCCAGCTGCCATGGGCAGAGGGGGAACCCCACAGCTCCAAGCTACCACGGTGGCGGAGAAAACCATGGAGCCAGAAAAGCAAAAATCACAGACAGGTCACAGGCAATAAACAAAAATTCAGGAAGCCGTGACCTGTCTGTGACTTTTACTAAAAATAACCATGACAAAAGCCTTAGTCACGACCCTGCCCTCAAAATAGGCGCAAGTTTCATTAGTTCAGAGAATGAGACAACTGATGTCATTCCAACCCCAATGTTTTAGTACTATTTAAGTCTGAGAGGTTCCAGTTTTCGTAATAAAGTGAATGGAATGTGTACATCTTGAGAGTTTTTTCCTTTCCTAATAAATTACAGTAACTTCCATGGACAGGAAAATCTGTTAGTCTGGTTTAGACTGAATTCAGGCAATGAATTCCAATATGAAGGTGAAAGATTTCACCCCATGAACTGCATATGCCCTTTATTCTCCTAAGAAGTTATCAGCTTAAATCCATTCACATTCTTTGCTAAATAAACTGTTATTTCACTCAATGCCATGTGTCCACTTGCGTAAATACAGTTAATGATCCCTTAGTCAATCTTTCAAGAGAATTTGTTTCTCCATTTTAGAAGTTGTATCATATTTCCTAGTAAAAATCAAAGATAATATTAATAAAAAAGTCACGTGCATGAGCTCTCAGTGACCTACAGGGGAGGCTGACAATCTTTAGAGATACCAAAGACAAAGAAAAATGACATTGAAGTATTATTATTGTAAGATCCATTATAAACCACTTCTCAACATTTCCGAATGGACACCCTCATCTCTGCACAGTCAACAGGAGTGGTGAGGGAACAGACAGTGACACTGAATATGTTGGCCAAGTCATGGAAAGACTGTCTACACCAGACAACCAGCACATGAAAGTCATTGGCAAAAATCCACCATCTCCCATTTAGTCTGTAGTCAGATAAACAAAATAGGAAGTGAGTCCCATTAATCAAAGATTAACAAAAAGGGAAAGCAGTTTTGCAGAATAAGTAAATATAAACTGCCAAAATCCACTGTACTAAACAAAACCCTCTGACCCACCAAATTAACCCTGTGTGTTCCTTAGGGAATAAAGAGCAGGCTGCTGCAAAAGAAGGTGACATATTTCCTCCCACCCCACATCTCCTTCAGTTATTTGGATGTACAGAAAGAAACACCTTCCAGCCTCTCCCGAAGAAAAGAATCAGGGTCCAGGACTTCCGTAGAAGGAGCTATGGACACCAACACAGCCCCAAACATGCAACGGCTAAGCAGTCAGTACTTGATCACAGGGGTCCATCCAAAATTTGCCATTTAGGATCCCAGACTCTCTTTCTGCCACTTAGCTCTGTACGGCATTCTGTTTCATGCTTTTCTTGACGGTACATTTTGGGTGGGATTTTCACTAGCACCTAAATCCCCAAAGGTCTTTTGCTCTTAAATCACTCAAGCATTTTTGAAAAACCCTCTTATATTCATCAGTCCACACTACTGCCCAGAGGAGAAGGGTCAGATTAGAAACCAACAGATTACGGTTACCTTAAAATATGCAGGAGGTTCAAAACCTGTACACTATTTAAATTGCTTGAACAGAGCAGTTTAAACCAGCCAACAATCAAACCCTCCCGTAACAGCAATGTAACGCTAGTAAGGCGAGAGGTTGCTATCATGCCAAAGGGTACTGCTGGGATCAGACCAGGCATGCCAAACCCATGAAAAAAACGCAGAAATCGGGCTTGTTTTTGGCTTAATTGGCTTGTGAGTTGCTTGTGGGCTAGTTTTTGGCTTGCAGCTCGTTTGACTTGTTTATTGCTTCTTTTTTTTTTTTAAATCGGCTCTGGGCAAGGTAGGGAGAGAGCACGGGGGGCCCCCACAGTCCCAGACTGCATGCCAGGGAGATCTACTCACATAGAGTGTTAGGGTTCTTAGGGATTGGCTTGTTTTGGCCTTGTTTTGATATGGGATTAGCTTGATTTTTGGCTTATTGTGACAGTCTGGGTGCTTATTATTTACAGCGTGAAAGTTGGCAACAGTGGATCAACCCTCACGTTCTGACACCAATACAGGTGCACAGATATGATTTACACACAGGCATATAGTGTGCCAAAACTCTCATCACTTTCAATCCACATGTTAGCAAGATGGTGAGTAAAGGTCAATCTATAGCTTCCAGCAGTCTTTGAAGGGAAAGATATCTTCAATGCACCTTTAACCTCCCCAGGCCTAGAGCAGAGCAATTAATCTGCTTGCTCTCAGACAGAAAAAAACCCCAACAACCTCTTGGACAAAGTTAGTGGAGATATAAATTTGATTTTTAAGCTCTAAGTGGGTGCTGCCAGCATCTGAATGTAAAGCAAAGCAACTATAAAAATGCACTTAGCGCCCATTCCAGGTCCCATGCAAACTCCCGCTCTCCTTGCTTTCTGCTTTGGAGCCCCCAGAGTTCAGAATACGGGTTCTTATGATGTCTGGCCCCAACTAAAAAGCTGGTCCTGACAATACACCCAGGACTAAAGCATGGACCTTCCCTTGCTGCTCAAGATCTTATCTTTGATGCATGGGCCAGAGGAGAACCCCAGAAACATCCAGCCCCAACTATCAGACAAGATTGTGATGTGGCCTCAGGGACCCCCTTTATTTAGGGCCATATGTCTTTTTACACTTCTAAACCTCACTCCTCCATCTCTCAGCACATCAGCTAGCCACAGGCTCCATGCCAATGCTATTCTGTGAATCAACACATAGGTAGGCACTCAGGGACCACCGGACAAACCTTCTGCACATTTCACAGCATTATCCTGACTACCCCTGACCTCTACCAGCTGAAGAGTTAAGAGTGCAGCAGTCTTTTGGCACTCTTGAAAGTTGAGAATTGCACATACGCAGAACAGAAAATACAAAAACAAGGTGAAGTCTTACAGTCAATTCAAGAGAAATTATTCTGGCCATGGAAAGACATGAATTAGTGGTTATAGTTGAGCACTTCTAAAAAGTTAAACGAAGAACTCAGTCTGCCCATTACTTTGGGGTATGCTCATTTATTAGGGTTAGTCTTCGGGAGGAGGGTTGTTTCGGTAATTCTATCAATGTACTGCTTGTGTCACTTGTGTTCTCATACGGAGCTCTAGTCCCCTCCCAATGGAGCTATCCTGCAGGACCTAGGTTCCACAGGGCTGGGTTCTTCCAGCCCCAGAATCAGACGAACACAAACATACACATTAACAGAGTTTGTCTAAGAGGACCGGGTTAATCAGCACTCCTAAGTTGACTCCTTATATGTCCCTCGACTAGGTAGGCTGGGTCAAGCAGCACTTCCAAGCTGTCACCCTTGTCCCGAGGGGTTTAGATGTGTCTTCCACCGCCTTTTCATTGCTTTTTGTAAGTCTTGCTTCTGATTGGCTTTGGTTCAAGCAGAGGCTGGGAGTGGGGGAGAGGGGCCAGGAAGGTCTTTCGTGAGTCAGACAGGCTGAACGCTGTGCCCTGGTTCCCCAAGAACACGGAGCTGATAGGTAACAATAGAAAGTTTCCTTGCGCTTGTTTAAAATGATATGAAATCCTAGGAATGATGTTGTGATTGACAGCTAATTCATCTTGAATAATTAATTTATTAAACTATTTTTTTATATACTCAACTTTTCCCCCTTTTATACCCCAACCTGAAACAACACCTACTCGGAATGGCTGGGCCTGGTGCAGCTATAGCTTCTTTCGGTTCTTTCTGGGCACTGCCAGTTCCTGGGTTCGCGGCAAGGTGTGATGGAATGGACGGCGGAAGAAAAAGAGTCACAGTTTCTCTCTCTCTCCTTCCTGTTTAACAAGGAAAGCTACCCTCAGCTGGGCAGAGACCACACACAGACTGATGTCTTACAACAGGTCTCAATTCTCAGCGTGAGCTAGAACTTGCCCCGTAATAAATCCAAGGTGTTTAATACACGGGCAATTTAGCATACAGATCTCTGGAAAACCTGTTCTCTTGGGCATTTCTGAGCCCCTCTCTCCTGAGTAGCAGATTGCTTTATAATAAGAAGGGAGAAATTGGATTTTGTTGGGGGAGATGGAGTTACAGAAGGGTGTTTTACTGACCTCCTCAGGACTCCAACTGCTCTCCCTGAGATATAATAAATCAGAGGGCAGAGACTTGTCTCTTCAGAAAGTCCCAGCAAGCCAGCCTGCTTACAACTAGACTTGTTCCCCACTCCTCACAAAAACATGACTTCAGAGACACTGATCAACAGAATGTGTTATTTCATGAATAAATTAAATTTCTAATTATCTTCTCTCAGATTGTAACACCCCATTCAGGTCATAATACTCCTATTTTTTAGAAAATTGGCACACAGGAAGCTAATATTGTAACTCCACATTGATGAGTAACCAGTCAGGATTCTGTAAAGGTATGCCAAACTCAAATTATCCATGGACTTAACTATGCTTTAAAACTGGTAAGTAGCTAAGCAATGATTCAGGGGAAACCAAGATCGAATTATGCCCCTCTGAATTCACCCAGAGATTTCATATACTTTTAATCTTTTCCATTCTTGCCCACATCTGAGTATTAACGAAAACTCTGCACAGCCATTAGTATGGCAGGGTTTGGGGGAGGGGTTAATGCAAAGCACCAAGAAGACTGTTTTCACCAAAACCTGGCGTCATTTCCATTCTGCACGCGGTGCCAGCAACCCTAAGCTGTTCCTGAATCGGATCATGCACTCTTGACAGATCAGCTTGCTAGAGAATGATGAAAGAACATCAGAATGCATTTCGGGCTTAAAAATGAACCAAATGACACCAAGGCCAGGGTAAGTACGAGTTCTCTGCACAAGCTTCACTGTTCGTGCCAGGCAGCAGGCTTTCTTTGATAAGCGTGCAGGCAGAAGACTAGTACCATGCTGGAAGGCAGCAAACTATTCCTACCAACCTCGGAGGAAAGAGTATTGGACAAAAGAAATCCAAGAGCAAATTTCATTTTTGAAAAGGAAAGGTAATCAGGTCAGACTTTTAGCAGCTATAAAAGGACATGTTTAAGCCCATGTCATGCCTATACTGAAACTTTTTTAAAGGACTCTCCCAGTCTTTTCAGACTTCTATTTCACAAACTAATACTGTAGGTCAGCAGTTCTCAAACTGTGGGTCGGGACCCCAAAGTGGGTTGCGACCCCATTTTAATGGGCTCGCCAGGGCTGAGGTTAGACTTGCTGGGCCCAGGGCTGAAGCCCGAGCCCCACCACCTGGGGCCAAAGCCAAAGGGCTTCAGTCCTGGACAACAGCTCAGGCTTCAGTGTCAGCCCTGGGCGGCGGAGCTAAGGTTACAGGCCCCCCGAGGCTGAAGCCCTTGGGCTTCGGCTTTGGCCCACCCCCACCCAGGGCGATGGGGCTCAGGCAGGCTCAGGCTTCAGTCCCCTCTCCTGGGGTCATGTAGCAATTTTTTATTTTCTTGTCAGAAGGGGGGCGCAGTGCAATGAAGTTTGAGAACCCCTGCGTGGGTAGTTTGCACACACAACTATAAACAGTGTCAACTGAATTGTAGCCACGGTGGTGGCTAGGCTGTAGAAATGTCTGCCTCAGGACAGTGTGCCTGAGCTACGGTCCATGTTGTGCTGCGGGCAGCCAAGCTAACAGTCACTAGTTCCCTGAAGCAGCCCAAGCACAAAAGAACCTTTCAATTTTGCTTTTTGCTTCAATGTAATTATGTGATGGCCAGTAATACACATGGTCATACTCAGAGGGCAACCAGAATGTGGTCATCCAGATGCTCCCCTTGGGTTCATTAGCTCTGCAGAAAACAAGATCACAGCCCTGCTTGAGAAACTATAGAAATTCCCCTCCGCAGAGCATTCCTTCCCTCACATAATTCAATTGCATGTCCAGCTGAGAAACTCTCCTGGCAGAATGAAACCGTTGTTCCCCAGTCAGTGGGCAACATCAATTCAATGTCTTTCACACTAGAAACCGGGCTATTAACTGGATTGTGTGCGTCCAACTCCTCTGCCTGACCTCACATCTACAGCAGCAAGCTCATAGCGGCACAGCTGTGCCGATGCAGCTGCACAATCGCTCCTATAGCCACTCTATGCGGACCGGAGAGAGCTCTCCATTGAGATAATTAAACCACCCCTGACGAGCGGCGGGAGAGCGACTCCTGCAGACATAGCACTGTCCACACTGGTGCTTCTGTCAGTGTAATTTATGTCACTCAGAGGCTGTTTTTTTCACACCCGAAGGACGTAAGTTATACTGAAAAAAGTGCTAGGGTGGACGTGGCCTGAGTATTGGAAGTGGTTTCACATGTTAGGGCTGGCCCACACTAGAAAATAAGATCAACCCATCTACGCCCCTCAGGCATGTGAAAAATCCACACCCCTGACCGACGTAGTTAAGCCAACCTAAGTCTCTGTGTAGACAGCGCCTCTAAGGGAGGTGGATTACCTAAACTGGGGGGAGAACTCTTCCCATCGGCGTAGGTAGTAGTACGGAAGCACTAAAGCAATGCAGCTGCATTCCTGCAACTTTGCCATTGTAGCATTTCAAATGCAGACAAGACCTCCTGCTACAATAAGTCCCTTAACAGTTCCAGTGCTCGTAACACAAGGATATATTTAGCCAGTTTGGTTAGATAGCCAATTTTCAATGTAATCCTGCACCAAGATCTGACTCATTGTTATCTGCCTCCCAACATGGCTACCAAGTCTAATTAAATAAAAGCCTTTTTGTGAGGGAGATAGAAGGGGATGTTGTACCTGAGCCTACTGTACGTCCAACGGAGTCAAAGGAAAGAACCATTGAATCTGTAACACAAGAGTAGAAGTTCATTTTCCCCTTTTAAATAAATCCATGAATTGTTTACAAGAGGCTTCTCTTTCCTCTCCCCGTTTATCATGTAGAGACTGCATACTCCAGAAACATTCTTAACACGTTTTAATGTGCATATGAATCAATCCACACCTTCAGAGTACATTTAGTTGTACTGGGGCAGGAACCACATGCCATCTGGAAAATATCATGGGCAAATACACCACAGTCCGGCATCTGTGCCCTACAGATGTCACTCTGAGAGATACCCACATTGCCATTACAAGGCAGAGAACTCCAAGTCATTGCAATGTTTTTCTTGCAGTACTCTGCCTTTTTCTTTCATTTTAAGGAGGTAACCCCCCTTGTTGTGTTTCATCAGGAGGAACATGAACCTCTTCACCAGTCAGGTATGCATGTCCACTGTTCCCCAGTGTTATAGAGAACAACAGGTATCTAGCAAAAGCAGGGTGCCGTTTGAAGTTAGAGAATCTCAGGTGGTGATTAGCTGATGAAAAAGAAATGATGTACACGTGTGAAACCTGACAGATAGGTACTTGTGTTCAGCATGGATTTTATTTATTTGTTTAGCTGTGTAGCGCAGCAAAAGTCTAATGGTTGGAGCACCCAGAGGATTCACATGTGCTGAGAAGCAGGAGAAGCTTCAGCTTGCTATCTATATCATACAAATGTCTTTCTGTGTATGCCTGCATTTGTTGACAGCACTCTCAAAATGTAGGCACAGCCAGAATACACATTATTTTAAAAAAATCTTTAATAGTTAATAATAATGCCCCATTGCTGGGAGATGTGGTTGAGGTATAAAATAATTTTACCTTATTTCTAGTCTGAATTTGTCTAGCTCCAACTCCCAGCCACTGGATCTCATTAGACCTTTGTTTGCTACACCGAAGAGGATTCTACAGTATAATCCAATTTTGTTCCCCATGTAGGTACTTACAGAATGTGATCAAGTCATCCTGTGATAAACTGGGTCTTTGTAGATCCCATTTGGGTATTTGGAGAGCCCTTTCTCCTTTAAAAGTCCTTACAATTATGGGGACACCCAGTCTCTGAGTGTTTCAAGAGAGTCTACAGAGACCTAGCTTGCCTATGAAGGTTAAATACGGCTAGACTCCAGGCCAGGGCTTATCTTAGAATCATAGAATCATTGAATATCAGGGTTGGAAGGGACCTCAGGAGGTCATCTAGTCCAACCCCCTGCTCAAAGCAGGACCAATCCCCAACTAAATCATCCCAGCCAGGCCTTTGTCAAGCCTGACCTTAAAAATATCTAAGGAAGGAGATTCCACCACCTCCCTAGGTAACCCATTCCAGTGTTTCACCACCCTCCTAGTGAAAAAGTTTTTCCTAATATCCAACCTAAATCTCCCCCACTGCAACTTGAGACCATTGCTCCTTGTTCTGTCATCAGCTACCACTGAGAACAGTCTAGAGCTATCCTCTTTGGAACCCCCTTTCAGGTAGTTGAAAGCAGCTATCAAATCCCCCCTCATTCTTCTCTTCCGCAGACTAAACAATCCCAGTTCCCTCAGCCTCTCCTCATAAGTCATGTGTTCCAGTCCCCTAATCATTTTTGTTGCCCTCCGCTGGACTCTTTCCAATTTTTCCACATCCTTCTTGTAGGGTGGGCCCTTCAACCCCTCTGTGCTGCAACCAGCTTGTGCCTCGTCTGGTGGGCTCTTATAGGCAGCAGAGGTTCACAAGCGGTCTTCCTCCCAGCATCTTTGTGGCAGGAATCAGCAAACTCTGAAGCACAGCAGTCTCTCTCCTGGTTGCCACCCCTTCCTGTGACAGTCTCCCTTAAAAGTTAATTTCCTCCCAGTGGAGGAGGCTCTGCAGATATGCCTATTTAGTGTCAGCTGAGCCCAGAGGACCCCATTAACCTTTTCCCAGATGGGATTAAGGTGTACCCCATCATATACTCCAGCCATCAAGATGGGAAGCAGTTCCTGGTTCAAAGCGTCCGCATCTCCGACCTCCCTTGGAAAAACATGATGTTTACCAAAAAGTTTGGCGTGCCAGGTACCACTGCATTATACATGGGTTTGAGTCCTTCATGGTATTCAACCAATGCTGGGGGCGTGGTCAGTGATCAATGAGAAGGGATTACGCAGCAGGTACTTCTGAGAAAATCTATGAATTGCTTAAATTGCCAGTGCTTGTTTTTCGATAATTGAAAAGGCCCTCTCCCCAGGGAGCAATCTTCTACTTAAATACAGGACTGAGTGCTGCTCACCTGCAAAGTACTGTGAAAGCACAGGGCCCACTCCAATATCGGAGGCATCTATATGCAATATAAATTCTTGCAAAAAGTCAGGATTAAAAATGATGGGCGACTGACAGGTGGGGCTTCAATGTGTTAAAAGCGTCTTCACAATTCCCATCCCACTGGATTCTTCTGGGGTTACTGTCTTTTTATAAGATCTGTTAGAGGGCCATGAGTGAAGTTAGAGATAAACCTCTGGTATATCCCAGCAGGCCCAAGAACTGCTTCATTTGCCTTTTTGTTTGAGGACAAGGCATGTGGTTAGAGCTTGTACTTTATCAATTAGTGGTTTTAAGAGACTGCCCCTATGCTCTACCCCAGAAAGGTCATCTCTGTGGTGGCTAATTTACATTTCGTTGGGTTGGCCATGAGACCAGACTCTTGAAGGGAATTTAATGCTGCCCCTATGTGCCATAGGTGATCATCTTCAATAATTTTCATGGCTATTCTGTGAATGCTCTCCAATTTATCTTGAATTGTGGACACCAGAACTGGACACAGTATTAAAATAGCACCTGTACCAGTGCCAAATTCAGAGGTAATATAACCTCTCTGCTCCTACTCAATATTCCCCTGTTAATATGTCCAAGGGTCTCATTAGCCCTTTTGGCTACAGCAGCACACAGGGAGCTCAGCTGATTATCTATCATGAGCCCTTCACTTTTCAGAGTCCTGTCTTCTCATGACAGAGTCCTCTGCACTGAGGCAGGATTAAGTATCATCTAGACCATCCATGACAGGTGTTTGTCTAACCTGTTCTTTAAAACCTCCAATGATGTAGATTCCACAACCTCCCTAGTGACAGTAATTTGTTCTAGTGCTTATCTACCCTTAGAGTTAGGAAGTTTTCCCCTAACGTCTAACCTATATTCCCCTCTCCCCCCACCCACTGCAATTTAAGACCATTACTCCTTGTCCTGTCCTTAGTGGTTTAGGCGAACAATTTATCACCCTGCTCTTTATAACAACCTTTTATGTACTTGAAGACTGTTATCACTTCCCCGCTTAGTCTTCTCTTCTCCAGACTCAACAAACCCAATTTTTTCAATTTTTCTTCATAGGTCACGTTTTGTAGACCTTTAATAATTTTTGTTACTCTCCTCTGGACTTTCGATAATTTGCCTACATCTTTCCCAAAATGTGGTGCCCAGAACTGGACACAGTACTTCAGCTGAAGCCAGATCACTCTTGCTATTACTCAGAATAATGTATGTTTGTTTGTTTTTTTGCAACAGTATTACATAGTTGCCTCATTTAATTTGTGATCCACAATAACCCCCAGATCCTTTTCTGCAGTACTCCTTCCAAGGCAGTCATTTCCCATTTTGTACTGGCACAATGAATATTCCTTCCTCAGTAGAAGACTTTGCACTTGTCCTTGAATTTCATCCTATTTATATAGGATAATTTCTCATTTGTCAAGATCATTTTGAACTCTAATCCTGTCCTCCAAAGTGCTTGCAACCCCTCCCAGCTTGGTATTGTTCATAAAGTTTATAAGTACTCTCTATGCCACTGTCCAAATCATTTATGAAGATGTTAAACAGAACCAGACCCAGAACAGTTCCCTGCTGTACCCCACTTGATATGTCCTTCCATCTTGACCGTTGAACCATTGCTAACTACTCTCTGAGTTGTTTTTCCCGAACAGCTGTCCACTTATCTTATAGTAGGTTCAGCTAGACTGTATTTCCCTACTTTGTTTATGAAAAGCTCATGAGAGACAGTATCAAAAGCCTTACTAACGTCGAGATACATCACATCTACTGCTTCCCCCCATCCACAAAGCTTGTTACTCTGTCAAAGGAGGAAATCAGGTTGCTTTGACATAATTTGTTCTTGACAAATCCATACTGACTGTTATTTATCACCTTATTATCCTCTAAGTCAGTGGTTTTCAAACTGTGGGTCACAACCCAGTACTGGGTCACAGAGTGTTAGGCACTGGGTCACGGTGGCTCTAGTTAGCACCGCCGACTGGGCCGTTAAAAGTCCCATCAGTGGTGCTGCCCAGCTAAGGCAGGCTAGTCCCTATCTGTTCCGACACCGCGCTGCGCCCCAGAAGCGGCCAGCAGCAGGTCTGGCTCCTAGGTGGGGGGCCACAGGGCTCCTCACTCACATTGGCCAGTTCCCGGCCAATGGGAGCTGGAGGGGGCGATGCCTGAGGGCAAGAGCCACGCAAAGCCCCTTGGATGCCTCCGCCTAGGAGGTGGACCTGCTGCTGGCTGCTTCCGGGGCACAGTGCGGTCCGCGGTGCCAGGACAAGCATGAAGCCTGCCTTAGCACCCCCACTGCACCACTGACTGGGAGCCACCCAAGGTAAGCCCGCACCCCAACCCCCTGCCCCAGCCCTGAGCCCCCCAAACCTGGAGCCCCTCCAAACCCCTCATCCCCAGCCCCACCCCAGAGCCTGCACCCCCAACCCAGAGCCCTGACCCCCTCCCACATCCTGAACCCCTCATTCCCAGCCCCACCCTGCAGCCCTCACCCCCACACCCCAACACTCTGCCCCAGCCCTGAGCCCCTCCCACACCCCAAACCCCTCATCCCCAGCTTCGTTGGGTCACGGGCATCAACAGTTTTCTTCAACTGGGTTGCCAGAAAAAAAAAGTTTGAAAACCACTGCTCTAAGAGAGTAAAAATTGATTATTTGCTCCACTATCTTTCTGAATTCCAAAGTTAAGCTCACTGGTCTATAATTCCCTGGGTTGTCCTTATTTCCCTTTTCATAGATCGGTACTACACTTATGCTTTTCCAGTCCTCTGGGATCTCTCCCATCCTCCACGAGTTCTCAAAGATAATCGCTAATGGCTCAGAGATCTTTTCAGCCAGTTCCTTAAGTATTCTAGGACGTATTTTGCCAGGCTCTGCCAACTTGAAAACATCCAACATGTCTAAGTAATTCTTATGGACTTGGCTACACTTAAAAAGGCTGGAACTGCGCAACTGTAGTGCTTCAGTGAAGAAGCTATCTAGGCTGATGGGAGGCCTTCTCCTGTCAGTGCAGGTAATCAACCTCCCCGAGAGGCTATAGAACCCCTCCCATCAACGTAGCGCTGTCTACCCCGGGAGTTAGGTCAGTAGAACTGCATTGCTCAGGGACGTGGATTGTTCACCAACATAAGTTACTAGTGTAGACCAAGGCTAACTTATTCTTTCCCTATTTTAGCCTCAGACCCTACCCCATTTACATGGATGTTGACTATGCTAGTCATTTGCTCACTGCTAACCTTTTGAGTGAAATCTGAAACAAAAAAAGGCATTTAACATTTTGGCCATTCCTGCATTTTCTGCTATTGTCTTTCCTTCCTCATTGAGTAATGGGCCTACTCTGTCCTTGGTCTTCCTCTTGCTTCTGATATATTTGTAAAATGTTTTCTTGTTACCATTTATGCTCCTAGCTAATTTAATCTTGTTTTGTGTCTTGCTCTTTCAAATTTTATCCCTACATGCCTGTGTTGTTTTTTCACATCCATCCTTTGTAATCGGACCTAGTTTTCACTTCTTGTAGGACTCTTTTTTGAGTTTCAGGTCATTGAAGATCTCCAGGTTAAACCTGTGTGATCACTTACCATATTTCCTGTCTTTCCTGAACACCGGGATAGTTGGCTCTTGTGCCCCAATTCTCCATGAACTTCCAGTTCTCATGATGATGAATACATCTGATTTTTCCCCCCAAATACAGAACAGAAATACTTATGGAACATGTCTGGATTTTCTGCTTTAGAATTGACAATTCTACCACTTACATCAAGTCAAGGAACAATACCATTGTTAGGATTCCTTTTGTTCCTAATATGATTTAAGAATTCCTTATTGTCCTTAACTCTTCCCTTATCAAATTTCTACGATTCCTAGCTTCTAATTTGTATTAATTTCTATCAACTTCCCCTTTCTTCCATTCTTTTATAGCTGCCTTTGCTTCCCCTCTACACTAGTTTGGTTTTTGAACCAATACAGCCTTCTTCCTGGACTGTGGTATTGTGGCATGTTGGACATTTAGTAAAAGGTTCTTGAATAATTCCCAATTATCATTTACAATTTTTTGTTCCACCTGTTTGGCTCATAATTGTTTTCAGATTTGTGAACATGATCCTTTTAAAGCGTCAAATACATATATTATTGGTTTGGACTATATTCTGTAAATATGATCAAGTCACAATCACTGGTACCTAAGGAACCATTAATTTTTAATTCTGAGATAAATTCTTCTTTATCAGCCAAGATGAGGTCTTATATAGCATTCCCCCATGCTGGATGTAATGTGCTGGATACAACATTTTTTGAGTTCGGAAATTTTCATCTACAACTTTCCCTTCTTTATGATAGATAAACTGAGGAGGCAAGGATGCTGAATCTTAAACAAAGACATGCTTTTCCTTAAGCACTTGGAAATAAATAGTGTGAAATACAAAACAAAAACGTAAAACTTTTAAAAATCTGTCTTAAAATCCCTTGTCCTCTAAGCAGCTCAGCTTTCAGTCTTATCTCTTTAGATGAAATCATAATTTCACTAGTTCTTCAGTCACCACAGAAGTTTTTAGATTAGACACAAAATGCCATGGTTAGAGCCCTACAAATCTGAAGATATCCGCTTTATATCAACAGACCCTGTTTGTGGATCATGGATTGGATGCGGATACAAATTTTTTATCCGCACTGGGCTCTAGCCATGGGATTTTTAGTAAACTCAGGGGATCAGGATCTGACTTTTATCTCTCTTTCAAAAGCTATATAAGATTTGAAGGTCAGAAGGGGCCATTATGACAATGTCATCTGTCCACATGCGTAACATAGGCCACAGAATTTCACCCAGTAATTCCTTCATCAAGCCCATAATTTCTGGCTGAGCTACAGCATATAAGTGCCTTGCAGGCTTGCAGCCACTCAAACAATCACCACTCCCTAAACATTTGCCTGCCCAATAACCACCAGTTCCATCAGCATGACACAGCCTGGTGAGCATGTATCAATATGACTGAAGTTGCAGCATGGGAAAGAAGGATTCCCAAATTCCATGTGCTCTTACAGGTTCTGCACGTGGACAAGAATGAGAAGGCGGCTTTGCTTAAATCAGCTGCACAGCTAGTTAGACAAGTCTTCTGCTCCAAGTAAGAGTTACTGAGCACTAGTGGACAGATACTTGATACAAACAGAGTGGATAAAAATAAGTGGTTAAAAATAAAATAATATAGAACACAATAAAATAATCTGTTTTTAAATTTAAATTAAATACAGATGCGTTTTTTGAAATAAACAATTAAAATTACATTTGAAATGATGACAACTTATGTTAAGGCTTAAACCTATCATCTATTTAAATCATTTAAATTAAATACAAAAAATAATATTACGCTGTACATGTTTGCTGCAAGTTTTACAGTAAGTCAGACCACTGATCTGCCGGAAGTCTTTCGCTAAGCACCTAGAACCAGAGTTTGTCGAAGTGCTAAACCAGCTTTTGATAGCAGTAGCCTCTTCTGCAGATGCAAAGAGTTTTTTTTTTTTCATTTCAGTTTATTCAGCATGCTCAGTTCAATGGCTAGTTCATTCAAAAGTAAAAAACCAACTGGGAGCTGAAAAAGCAAGGAAGCTTGTTTTCCTTTTTCATTTTATTAATAAAAACCTAAATGTGAGAGGATGACATCTACTAGTTCTAAAATCTTGAAGGACACAGTGACCAGAAACAATCAGTTCAATTAAGTAATTACAGATAATACTTCCTTTGTTTATAAATCAGTTAGTTATAAACACAAAACATATTTTGATAACCTTTTATAGCCTTTTTTCTGATCATCAAGTGTTTTATTTCAGAACAAAATTTAAAATTCTGTGTATTTTTAATTGAATTTCCACCCACAAAGCTTGACACAAATCACTAGTAAAAATATCATCATAGAATCATAGAATATCAGGGTTGGAAGGGACCTTAGGAGGTCATCTAGTCCAACCCCCTGCTCAAAGCAGGACCAATCCCCTACTACGTTATCATCTAGTAAATAAGAAATGCATCATTCACCATTTTCTAACATAGTACAAATGTACAAATTAAGAATCTGAATAAAAGTAAGTTAAGCTATATAATTGCTCAAACAAATTTAAGACAAGGGGATTGAGATAATATAGATATAGTGAATCCTCCTGGTTAGCAAAAAGAAGCACCAAATTTAGTGTAAAGGCTAGATTTTAGTTGCAAACAACATGTTTTAATGGTTACCAACTAATGAGAATCAATCTTTCTTTAGGAAAATAACTAAAAAGTACAAATGCAAAATAGGATTAAAATCAGTAATTTAAATCAAGGTTTCCTCCTTGCTGATTTAAATTATGATTTAAACTGGTGATTTAAATTGTTTTGATTTAAATCAATCCACTCTGGATACAACACAGAATGTCCCTGATGGTACTGATACACCAACGATGATGAGCAATATGTGAACAAAACTCCAGCAGCCAGCGAGCTGTATGGCCATACTGAATTGATGCAGAGACAAGTAAGGAAGCCATTCTTTTATGCAACTGCTGTCCCTGCACTGATTTCATCATTCAGTGAAGATACCAGTTTGTTGAATATTACCACTGCTCAGTCAATTCGGATGCCCTGTGCAATATATGATTACCTATGTCTCCATGGAGTCTTACTTCAGCAGCAAGGACTGAATGTAAGATGGGGTAAAAGACAAAGAGCATAATGAACAATAGCAGTGTGCAGTGGATGTAGCCAAATCTGGTTTTAGTTCACCTTTCTAAACTGTTGCTGCACCTTTTCAGTTAATACCTTTTACTGTAAAACAGTTTCTTTGTGAAGTCACTTCCCAGCTTTTTTGTTCCTTTTACAGATTCTCTCAGAGGATTTTGAGAGACTGCCCTATCCCACCAGAAACCAAAGAAGCTGAAGTAATATCTTTTCATATCCTACACACACACAGAGAAGATGTTTTCAGCAGAAACAGATTTTAGTAAAAGACTAATCCCCCAACAATCCATCCCCCCTCCAAAAAAAAAAAAAAAAAAAAGACGCTCACTAACTAATATTGCATGCTGTTTTGGAAGTGGTCCTGAGAAATCACAAAACACAAACTACTAGTCTCAGAGGAGTGATAAGAGCTTAGTAATAAAGGTTTAACACAGCCAGGATGTCACATACCACTATAGTAATATGCTCCACAAACCAAGCCATACTCAGAACACAGCAATATGCTGAGACGCACTCTGGCACATCTCCTTAAAAAAAGTACAGGCTTTAGAAACTGTACTGCTTTCTGCCAAATTGTGCATCATGAACATTGTTAGGACAGCAGTGTTTTTCATTCCATAACACTGCTCTCCAGATATCCTGTCAGGCCCACTACAGAACCAGTGGGAGCACTGAGTGCTATTAAGAAAAATTCCCACATCCAAAGCTTGATCACCAGAGACCACAAGTGCTCTGCAGAACTCAGTTACCTGAATTTGGGATGGCAATTCCAATGACAACATTCCTGAATCAGAAGTCTACTATTGCAGTCCAAGTGAGGCTTTAGAATCACTTTTTCCACTTTGGAATCAGAAGATTGTACTGTAAGTGAAATTGTCTGTCATGCAAACATGGACCTCTCATTTTCAATGGCACACTGATAAAGGATAAGATCAATATTTTTCATTAGTCAGCAAAACCATTATCGCCTATTTGAGTTTAAGAGATAGTAGGGACAATTCAAGAATTTAAATAGTTGGAGACACTATTAATCTCTTACTAGTTTAGTGACTTGAAGGTGTGTAGGTTTCCCAGCTCACTAGGTTTTGGTCTTCTGATCCTTTCCAAAGCTCTGCAAAGGCCATGTCACAGTGAAAACACAGGAGCAGTTTGAGCCATGATAAAGAGAAACATTCCACCATTCAGCATGGGAAGTGGAGGATGATTAGAGCTCACCACTTTGTATAGTAGACACATCACAGTGGAGCCGCTTGGCAGAAAGAACCAGCAGTCCCAGAACACTCCACACCTCAAAAAGGAAAAAAGAAATGCCAGCCCAAGAGAGAGCTTTGGCTGCAGAGAGGAGTTACAGGAATTTGCTAAATTAATTATAGGTAGCAATAATGCATTTACTTTTTTAATACTACTTTTCTTAAAAAGGAGCAATCCATCACAGGCAGAGTGGATAAAAATCAATGATTTTTTTTAAATAAAAAAAATCGGATTTTTTCCATTTAAATCGTATTTTTTTTGATAAAATGCTTTTTGAGGAAAAAACCACTCTAAAGATAGTTTTAAATAAGATACATTATAGCTCAAAAGTATCATCATGGAATAGGGAATATAAATTCTAATCCTATAGTATGAGACAATATATTCATGTAATATTTAAGAAAAGTTTTGTAAATGAGTTCCAGTAGTTCATGGATTAGGGACCCAATCTTATGGGGTTCCACAGGCTTCTGTATAGATTATTTAGGTTTATCTTTCTATCTACTCAATGGGACTCAGTGCTCAGTCTAGAAGATACCATCAGAGATGCTTAGTTTTGCAGTTCTCAAACTGTGGATTTGTATCCCCAGAGGTAACATGCTTGTTAACAGCAAAAATGTTTTAAATAAATAAATAATATATAGAGCTGAGAAGTAACAGACCTCAACTCTATTGTCCCTCTGCAAATTTGTGTACACAGAGTCAATCCCTTACCTCTCTCTAAAAGTGCAAAGTTTCAAAAAGTTCAATAAACAGAAGATTGTTGGGGGCGGAATAGATCTGGACAAGGAGTGAGGGACATATGTTTGTTTTGTCACAATATTATATGTTTGCTGTTGAAGAAAAAAATCCAGAATACTTAACGTTGTTGTTTTAGTTAAATAAAACAATTTAAATGTCTGTTTGTTGATGTTCTCCTTCTAATACAGCATGGCAAGAAAATCCTCCAAATATTAATGACTAACCTGTTGAACTGGAGATAGTTCACCTCCCAATGACTTCATAGAATCATAGAATATCAGGGTCAGAAGGGACCGCAGGAGGTCATCTAGTCCAACCCCCTGCTCAAAGCAGGACCAATCCCCAACTAAATCATCCCAGCCAGGGCTTTGTCAAGCCTGACCTTAAAAACCTCAAAGGAAGGAGATACCACCTCCCTAGGTAACACATTCCAGTGTTTCACCACCCTCCTAGTGAAAACGTTTTTCCTAATATCCTACCTAAACCTCCCCCATTGCAACTTGAGACCATTACTCCTCATTCTATCATCTGCTACCACTGAGAATAGTCTAGATCCATCCTCTTTGGAACCCCCTTTCAGGTAGTTGAAAGCAGCTATCAAATCCCCCCTCATTCTTCTCTTCCGCAGACTAAACAATCCAAGTTCCCTCAGCCTCTCCTCATAAGTCATGTGTTCCAGTCCCCTAAACATTTTTGTTGCCCTCCGCTGGACATTTTCCAATTTTTCCACATCCTTCTTGTAGTGTGGGGCCCAAAACTGGACACAGTACTCCAGATGAGGCCTCACCAATGTCAACTAGAGGGGAACGATCACATCCCTCGATCTGCTGGCAATGCCTCTACTTATACATCCCAAAATGCCATTGGCCTTCTTGGCAACAAGGGCATACTGTTGACTCATATCCAGCTTCTCGTCCACCGTAACCCCTAGGTCCTTTTCTGCTGAACTGCTGCCGAACCATTCGGTCCCTAGTCTGTAGCGGTGCATGGGATTCTTCCGTCCTAAGTGCAGGACTCTGCACTTGTCCTTGTTGAACCTCATCAGATTTCAATCCTCTAATTTGTCTAGGGCCCTCTGTATCCTATCCCTACCCTCCGGCGTATCTACCTCTCCTCCCAGTTTAGTGTCGTCTGCAAACTTGCTGAGGGTATAATCCACACCATCCTCCAGATCATTAATGAAGATATTGAACAAAACCAGCCCCAGGACCAACCCTTGAGGCACTCCGCTTGATACCGGCTGCCAACTAGACATGGAGCCATTGATCACTACCCGTTGAGCCCGACAATCTAGCCAGCTTTCTGTCCACCTTATCGTCCATTCATCCAGCCCATACTTCTTTAACTTACTGGCAAGAATACTGTGGGAGACCATGTCAAAAGCTTTGCTAAAGTCAAGGAACAACACGTCCACTGCTTTCCCCTCATCCAAAGAGCCAGTTATCTCGTCATAGAAGGCAATTAGATTACTCAGGCATGACTTGCCCTTCGTGAATCCATGCTGACTGTTCCTGATCACTTTCCTCTCCTCTAAGTGCTTCAGAATTGATTCTTTGAGGACCTGCTCCAGGATTTTTCCAGGGACTGAGGTGAGGCTGACTGGCCTGTAGTTCCCAGGATCCTCCTCCTTCCCTTTTATAAAGATGGGCACTACATTAGCCTTTTTCCAGTTGTCCGGGACCTCCCCCGATCGCCATGAGTTTTCAAAGATAATGGCCAATGGCTCTGCAATCACATCCGCCAACTCCTTTAGCACTCTCGGATGCAGCGCATCCGGCCCCATGGACTTGTGCTCGTCCAGATTTTCTAAATAGTCCCGAACCACTTCTTTCTCCACAGAGGGCTGGTCACCTCCTCCCCATGCTGTGATGCCCAGTGCAGTAGTCTGGGAGCTGACCTTGGTCATGAAGACACAGGCAAAAAAAGCATTGAGTCCATTAGCTTTTTCCACATCCTCTGTCACTAGGTTGCCTCCCTCATTCAGTAAGGGGCCCAAGCTTTCCTTGACTTTCTTCTTCTTGCTAACATACCTGAAGAAACCCTTCTTGTTACTCTTAACATAGCTTGCTAGCTGCAACTCCAAGTGTGGTTTGGCCTTCCTGATTTCACTCCTGCATGCCTGAGTAATATTTTTATACTCTTCCCTGGTCATTTGTCCAATCTTCCACTTCTTGTAAGCTTCTTTTTTGTATTTAAGATCAGCAAGGATTTCACTGGTAAGCCAAGCTGGTCGCCTGCCATATTTACTATTCTTTCTACACATCGGGATGGTTTGTCCCTGTAACCTCAATAAGGATTCTTTAAAATACAGCCAGCTCTCCTGGACTCCTTTCCCCCTCATGTTATTCTCCCAGGGGATCCTGCCCATCAGTTCCCTGAGGTTGTCAAAATCTGCTTTTCTGAAGTCCAAGGTCCATATTCTGCTGCTCTCCTTTCTTCCCTGTGAACTCGACCATCTCATGGTCATTGCCTCCCAGGTTCCCATCCACTTTTGCTTCCCCTACTAATTCTTCCCTGTTTGTGAGCAGCAGGTCAAGAAGAGCTCTGCCCCTAGTTGGTTCCTCCAGCACTTGCACCAGCAAATTGTCCCCTACGCTTTCCAAAAACTTCCTGGATTGTCTGTGCACCACTGTATTGCTCTCCCAGCAGATATCAGGGTGATTGAAGTCTTCCATAAGAACCAGGGCCTGCGATCTACTAACTTCCGTTAGTTGCCGGAAGAAAGCCTTGTCCACCTTATCCCCTTGATCCGGTGGTCTATAGCAGATTCCCACCATGACATCATCCTTGTTGCTCACACTTCTAAACTTAATCCAGAGACGCTCAGGTTTTTCTGCAGTTTCATACTGGAGCTCTGAGCAGTCATACTGCTCCCTTACATACAATGCAACTCCCCCACCTTTTCTGCCCTGCCTGTCCTTCCTGAACAGTTTATATCCATCCATGACAGTGCTCCAGTCATGTGAGTTATCCTACCAAGTCTCTGTTATTCCAATCACATCATAATTCCTTGACTGGAATCATAACCAAACAATCATTCATTTTCTGATATAGCTGTAAAACTAATCTGAAAAGTTTTCAAAATAAATCACTGTTTAAAAATGTATAGTGTGCACCGTCTAAAAATGACACCTACGTCTCTCTCGGAGTTGTGAAGAACAGGTATGAAGGTTATAACAACCAGCAAGAATGTACTTTTATGTAGAAAACCATGATTAAATCGAGACTTCCTGACTAGTGATTTAAAACAAATCCACCCTGATTACAGGTGCACGAACCCTTGGATTGCCGACTAAAAGCCCAAGAAACTGTAACAGCACCTTTGGAGTTCATGTCTACCACGTGAATTTACATTAGACTTTTACGGAAACTTTTCTGATAAAAACGGCACAACAGCCCCAAGACTGCATCTCTGATCAATCCAGCACTCGATTACACACATTATTACCTGTTCACTAATTCTGTAAAGAATGGTTAAAATGCCTGAGAAGGATCTCGTGGTATGACACAACGGGGGCAAATTTTATTGCCAAATCCAACCCCCAAGTTACAAGGTCTGTGAACAGGGTCAAAGATGAAAATGCAATTTTACCTTTTTTAAGAAACACTGAACTGGACCAAAAATAATTTGCAAGATTACAAAATAAGGCCTCAATCGTCAACTGGATCCCAAGTTTGGGGTGAGTATTAGTAAACATTCCTTGTACTTGCCAAATTCAGTCATCGTATTGACTGCTTTAGAACAGTTCAAATCAATGTACACACATGTGGGCTTAGCAGAGAAAGTCTCAATCTTATTTATACAGCATATCAGAACTGCACACATCACAAATCTGAGCTGTTTCCTACCTCCAGTTGGTAACATTTCCAGCCTACAATGAACATAGGTGATTCTTCCCAATCAAAGGTAATGGGAGTTGAGCAGGAGTGGCTCAGTGTACCCCATCACTAGCCAAGAGACAGATTCTGCCCTGGCTGGGGAAGGGAAGTCAGCCAGCAGGGGAAGCAGTTAAATCAGACTGCATTGAAAGTACAGTAAGAGTCATTAACAAAATAACTATGAGAAATAAGATACTAGGATTTTTTAAATGCACTTTAAATTCTATCTGGGAACTACCTCCCAGAACAAACATGTTCTGAAAAGTTTTGTTAGGGCACGTATGCAGTAACTCATTCTTCTAAGCGAGAGAGACAAGGTGGATGAGGTATTATCTTTTATTGGACCAACTTCTGATGCAGCAAATGATTCCTCAGTTTTTCCGAAGTCCTTTTGCAGAGTTGTTCGGCATATTTAGAGGTGTAGATAGTGTTCAGAGGGTTATAGCTAGTGAGTCCTCTGGGGATGTTGTTTTGTTTCTTGCATTTGGTAAGGAAGTAGATGTTTCTGTTAAATGTGGCTTCCCTTTTTACATTGTGAAGTTTCCACTTCAGACAGCAAAATTCAGTATCTTCCATTGTTGTTGTGGCCGTGTTGGTCCCAGGCTATGAGACCAACTCTGCAGAAGGACTTCAGAAAAAGTGAGGAACCATCTCTGACAACAAAAGTTTGTCCAATAAAAAATATTGCCTCACCGACCTTCTTTCTCTCATACCCTGGAGCCAACACGGCTACCACAACTCTTCTAAATTAGACCTTATACACCTCTAGCTTTCCCAAGCACCCAAAGGTTTATGGCTAGTTACGGAAAAATAACCCTAAACATTTTAGCAAAAGCAACTCTATTTGAATTTGGGGGTGGGGGACGAAGAGATAAAGCACACCTGTGGCTATTAAACTTATTTCTAGTCACTGTAATATACAGGATTTAACCGTTTTACATCCAATATAGAGAAGTAGCTGGCTGAGAGTCACTTCTGAATGCAGAAGTTGGGGGTGCATGGCCCCTTTGGGGGGCATGTATGGCTTCCCCAGGTGTCCTATTTTTCCTATTAAACGTAGACTAGAAAAGGAATTAATCCATTTAACCATTCTCAGGCCATGTCTACACAAACACTCAGGAAACTTAAGGCAAATCAAGTAAAGGTGTGAATTTTATGCTCCTAATTTACTGATGATCCTACTTTCACGTTAGCATTGCTTTTCCCCCTGATCTTTTCATTAAAGCTCTTTATAGTCACCTCACTCCCTTTGGCAGCATTAATTCATTTCACTTTTGTTGTCCTGTTTCTGAGCAAGGTAAGATGGCACTGTCTTAAGAACACTGGTAGCTGCAGAAACCTTATCTACAACAGAGCTTCCACCACTGCTAACGAAAATGGAGCTGCAGAGTGTTACCAAGGTTGCAAAATTGTTGCTTAAAAAAAAAAATGTGGGCATTTACTTGAATGTCATTTATATAGCACTTTACCCATTATCAGTGAGGTTTATTGGAACTAAGTCTAAGATTTTACTCATCAATTATTTTCTCAATTTACACACACACATGACTGTTAAAAAATACAAAAAGTACTCCCATGCGTATTCACTGCAAGAAATTAAAGCCTTAAACACATTTTCACAGCTGAGTTATTACAACATTTTCAATATCATGAGCACAAGAGTGAAAATATATATATATATATAACACGCCATATATACCACACACACAAACTTCTGACTGCAGATGTGCATGGTGACGTGAAACATGGGGACTGCAAGCTGTTGGCAAGTGGACGATGCGAATGAAGCCTCGGTCAAGTATTGTCTCCAACTGATAGGAGAACTGAGCCCAAAGTTCATTCTTATTCCCTTTACAAGAGGAAAAAAGTCACTTTAGAATCCAACAACAGGAAACATCTGATTGTAAAAACCATTTCCAATAAATTCCGGATTTTCTACTTTAATAAACTTCCTCAAAATGAGGTTCCATTCCATACTTACTGTGTTTCTGTTTCATTAAATTGGAATACCTGCTCCGGGTACCACATGGCCACCTCCGCACTGGGAAACAGACATGGGATTGGGGGAGGGAGGTTTGCAAGTTCTGGCTCAGATAGAAACATGTTTCTGCTCAACACCAACCTAAGTTTCCAAAACAAAATTTCCATTTTTTAAAAGGACGGGGGGGGGGGGGGGGAGTTATGAATCTACAGAAAACCAAAATCTTAATTCAGCGAATAGCGAGGCTTGTCCCATTAAACCATACAGCAAATGTATGGAAAAAAACAAGTGTATAAATCCATTAGAAAAAAATTAAAAATAACGTACAGCTAAATGATCCAAAATAAGTCAGAGCCCCTTAGACTCAAAACAGGATTCCCCTAAAACTACCAAAAAGTATTGAGAAACCACTTACTGATTTTTAGCGGGAGTCTTAATCTTCTGCTACATTTCCCATTCCTTGCACTTCCAGCAGTTTAAGACCTCTTAAGAGATGATGGTTCTGTTTTTGGCCCACACAGGCTGCAAGTTCCAAGACAATTCCAACAGTCATCTGGCTTGATTTCAGAATGACTGCTACCCACTTGAAGCAAGAATGGGGAAAGACAAAGGTTTATATCTTCACTCTCATGGAGTTCCTCCTCTCCTATATGTGTTCACCAGGTCCTTTGCTCTGGAGCATCATTCTTCTGCCCACAACCCATTACCCATCAGTGATTGTTCATGCTTTGCTGTTGGTAAGAATTTGGGCAGCCAACAGGATATCAGACCGTGTTTCACCAGCGAGTATTTCAGACAAGGACACAGGATGTATTTTAGCATGTATTCTCCAAATTATACATACCTCTATCAACTAATGCAATTTCCACAGCAACTTAACATGAAATCCTCTCTCAGTATAGCCTCTCCATAGAACACAACCACAATAAAGCAACAGAAAACAGCCTCCATCACATTCATGGCATCAAAATGTAAGAGGTCAATTGTGCAATCAGACTGAGAATGAATTTTCCCCATCACTCGCCCTCTCGTCGCCTCCCTTGTTATTTCATTCTTTGCACAAACTGCCATAGTTGATGAGGTCAGTGGTACTTCTAATCCAGCTGGTCTCTGATGGTGCCCAGTGCCAGATGCTTCAGAGGAAGGGGCAACAAACCCCACAATGGGGAAAGTTACTTCCTAACCTGAGGTAACTATAGTGCTCATTACTGTGAAAGATTACAAAAGGGGGAAAATTTCTCCCAGACCCAAGTGACAATCCACTTATCCCTTGCAGAACGGAGAATTGATATGCCCATATAATTTCATCCGAGCTAGCCTCTCTGTGGATGCTATGCTTATTCATATAAACATCACAGTTTTAAACTTACAAAGCTAGGAAGGCAGTGTGGACCAATGCATTTAGGGTACCAAACAAGGACATCTAGGTTTTCCCGCCCCCCCACAGTTAAGATATTGACTTACTGTGTGAGCCACTCACTGGACCAAGTCACTCAACCTCACTATGTCACATTTCCTCATATATAAAATGTGCACACTCACACCTCTGGACAGAACTTTGACATCTCTGAATGAAAACCGCTGTGTCAGCCTAATTTCGATACCTGAGAAGCTACTTGAGCAAGGTATAAAACATTCAATTTGAAAATACCTGGAGGATGGAGGGGTGAGCACTAGCAGCCAGCATGGATTTACTAAGAACAAATTATGCCAAATCAGCTTGATTTCCTTCTTTGACAGGTTAACTGATTTGGTGGATGGGGGGAAGGCGCTGGACATAATATACCTGGACATCAGCAAGGTTTTTGACACAGTCCCACATGACATTCTGATAAATAAGCTGCAGAATTGGAGGCTCGGCAGAACTACCATTAAGTAGATACATAGTTGGTTAAACAACCGCAAACAAAGAGTAACTAGTAATGAAATTATGTCGGAATGGGGAGAGGTCTCAAGTGGGGTTCCGCAGGGATCTATTCTGGGTCGGTGTCTAACATCGTTATTAACGACCTGGATGTAGGAATAGAGAACAGACTGATCAAATTTGCAGAGGACACAAAGCTTCAGGGGGTTTCCAATACTTTCGAGGATAGAGCTAAAGTTCAGAAGGATCTTGATACATTGGAGAACTGGGTTATAGACAACACAATGAAATCCAGCAAAGACAAATGTGAGGTGCTACACTTAGGAAAGAAAAACCTAATGCACAAATACAGAATGGGGGACAGCTGGCTTGGCAGCAGCACTGCTAAAAAATATCTGGGAGTTGTGGTGGATCACAACCTCAACATGAGTCATCAACGTGATGTTATTTCCAAAAAAAAAAAAAAAAAAAGGCAAATCAATTTGAGTTTGCATTAACAGAGGCATAGCATGCAAGTCACGGGAGGTGATAGTACCGCTCTACTCAGCATTGCTTAGGCCTCAGCTGGAGTATTGTGTCCAGTTTTGGTCACCAATGTATAGAAAGGATGTCGAGAAACTAGAAAGGATCCAGAGGTGAGCGACAAAGATGATCAAAAGAACGGAATGCAAGCTATACGAGCAAAGGCTGAAGGAACTGAGTATGTTTAGTTCGGAAAAGAGGAGATTAGGAGGGGACATGATAGTGGTCTTCAAATACTTGAAAGGCTTCCATAAACAAGATGGAGAAAAGTTGTTCTCTCTTGACACAGAGGGCAGGAAAAGAGGCAACTGGTCCAAACTACAGCAGAGCAAAATTTAGATTAAATCTAAGGACAAACTTCCTAAATGTAAGAACAATAGAACAATGTGACAAACTGACTGAGGAGGTTGTGGAAGCTCCTCCACTGGAGGTTTTTCAAAAGGAGGCTGGACAGAGCCACCTGCCTTGGATGCTTTTGACACAACAAATCCTGTATCTTGGCAGGGGGTTAGACTAGATTACCCCTGATGTCCCTACTAACCCTATGGTTCTATGATTATATTACTTAACTCAATAGTTATCAAGTAGCACTGAGTTCCACAGGTTAATTATCAGCTGAAAAGTATTTATTTTTATCAATGCTGAATGTTACCTTTTAATTTAATCAAGCCTCTCTCGCTGTTATATTATGGGAGAGGTGACCAATCTCCCTTTTCTCTGCACTACTACAAAGCCTCCCCGAGCCTTATGTTTACTGATGTCATGTTTGGCCACTCTCCATCAGGCCATTCATGAACGAAAAGTGTGTTTGCAAAGCAAAGTACAATATTCATATTCAAAACACTGCTGCATGCTCAGCCTGCTTAAAGCATTTTAAAATGATTTCCTTTGTCCAGCAGTAACCACAATGGAAGCCTTTCGTTTTCATGCTCCAGCTGGCAAAGGTTTCAGAAGGATTTTATTGACAGTGCCGGAACAGTCACTCAGTAACAGGGAAGTTTGACATGATTTAATCTCATGACTAATATTAATATGGAGTTATGTAACCTTCCCACCTCAGTAGTATACGAAGCTGTGTGAGAGACCATAATGTGACACTTCATTTATCAGTGTCCCTGTGTTAGGAGCTCCTCAGAGACACAACTCAGGTCATTCCCCTGTAGTTCCCAGAATCTTCCACAGGCTTCTCTTTCTATTTCCTGCTTTAGAAATTGCCTAAGATGTTTTCTGCTTTTTGTTTCAAGGCATATTTAAAAAACAAAAAGACCTCAACATTTGAAGTACAAGTTCTCTTGGTATCAGCACAGGAATGCCATGACATGGCACAGTTGCCTGGTGTTTGTCCTTGAAAAATATGAAAAATGGTCCCCTTCCTACAGTTGCTGCAGGTGGAATCAGGGAACGGCAAGACACCAGTTAAGTACTGCTGTACAAACATAGCCCAAGTATAGCCCTTCACAGCTTGGACAGGAGCCCTGTACCGGGCTCATGCTTGTATCCAGTTTTCACATAAGCAGAGGCTGTACAGCAACAGCAGAGCTGCAGAGCGTCAGAGCCGACACACACCAGGTTCTGACTGCTTCTATTGCACAAGATAGTCAACCAGAGGTGAAAGACAGGGCAAGCAAAGTGCAAGTCAGAGAGGAAGTTCACCCCAAAAGAACAGTGAAAAAAATTATATATTTACTGAATGCCAAAGAGCATGCTTGTCCCTAAGTGCTTTTGTCTTACGGTCCAGAACAGCATCCCTGAATTCCACAGAAAGTCAATAACATCAAATTTCTTGTTGCTTATTCTCAGATCCAGAATTTCAGTAAAATTGTATTAAAAGCTGACTGATTTCTTAAGATCGGATAGCCCTAGCTTTGAAGAGCACAAATGGCCAGATGTTCCCCTAGACCAACAACAGGTTAGGATCCAGAGCCATCCAAACAGATTTTGAGAGCTTCAGATATCATCTTGCAGGGAAGTAGGATCTGAGCCCACCCTGCTGTCCAGAGAAGACAGGTGAGACTCCAGCTGTCCTGCTTCTAATCCCCTGGGGAATCCCAATCATCATCCCTACAAGAAGGAACATCTGCACACATATGAAGTAGAGGGTGGTCTCGTTGAGGCCATGGGTGTCCTCAGGTATTTCAGGAATTGTGGAGGAAGATGAGCTTGACTGTACCACTCCGCTGGAAGACTCACCCTCCAGAAGGTGAAGACCTACTAGCCAGTATGGCCAGAGGTATAGTGATTGCCAGGGTGCTGGAGAAGCTCAAGGTGTGGGTAAGCTTGGCTTCCAGGAGCCCTATTTTAAAGGACAGAGAAGACACAGACGTAGGGCAGGTCTACACTACAGCGGGGATTGATGCTCTGAGATCAATCCACCGGCAGTCGATTTAGCGGGTCTAATGAAGACCCACCAAATCGACTGCAGATCGCTCTCCAGTCGACCCCCATATTCTATCCCTCCTCCCCCGACGAGTAAGGTAAGTTGATGGAAGATTTTCTGCCGTCAACCCCCTGTGGTGTAGACCCCATGGTAACTCCACCTAAGGTACGTCGACTCCAGCTATGTTATTCATGTACCTGGAGTTGCGTAGCATAGGTCGACTTACCGCCGTAGCATAGACATAGCCTTAATCCTCTGTTAAGCGGAGGAAGATCCAGAGTGTAGTTGGGGGGTGGGGAGGATCTTGAATCACAGAAGACTTTCCCCTTCATGACAGAAAGAAAACCTTTGATCAGTCTCACGCAGATACTAAAAAAACCTGATCTCCTTAAAGTGCTTAGTTATCTTAAAAGTTCAAATGTTCTGATATTTCATTTCTGATTAGGCCTCGTTTTCCAGAAAACCAAACAGTAGTATTATGGAGGTGCTGGTGAAGGCTCCACAGTTAAGGTTAAGTTCTATTTTGTATTTGATGTAGAGTCAGCCCATTTGTTATATATGAAAATACAGTGCATCCCCCTCAAACTTATAGCACTTGCTTTTTAAGTAGAGAATAAATTTTGTGAGAATTTTCAAGTAAATCCATTACTTAGCTTATGAGTTAAAATTAATTTTAAAACAAGTCCTTTAAGAAATTCAGCATCTTTTTCAGACTTTTCTTTGTCCTGAATCACTCTAATAATAAAGACAAAACACCACAAACTCTTGACACTTTCCATTTATTTAACATTAATTGAAACCTTGTACATAGTCTATAGAAGAAATGACATCAGTTAAACGAAGGCCATGTATACATGTCAAACTTCAGTCAATACAGATTACACTGGTGTACAGCCACCAAAGTGCGTATAGTGCTTGGAGGTGTGCACAGTTGGCTGCTTGCACTGGCGCTGCATGTGGCTGAGCCAATATGAAGTGCAGTGCACCATAGGTAGGTAATCCCAGTGTGCCATGTCACAATGTCTTTTGGAACATTTTCGCAATGGGATACTAACAATTCACCCAGTGGTTTCTGGGAGCTAGGGGTCAAGTACCCAGCATGCAACTTTCTCCATACCATAATACATTCCACATCCCATAATTTTTGCACCATTTTTTAAAATTTCCACAAACCTGCACAGTGGCTTTCTGTCTCTGTCATCTCTGACAGAAGTGTGGAGCTCACAGAGCTCAGCACTGTTATCATGAATGCTGCAAATACAGGACACACAATTCTCCTGTATTTGCAGACCTTCAGGAAGCACTGCAACAGCTGAGATCACAATGAGGAAGATGAGGATATCTTCAAGGAGAATTTTTTGATTGATGTAGCAAAAATAAATAAATACATACATTCTAGGCTGCTTGTGGCATTCACAGAGCAGCTGCAGACAGCAAAGTGTCACTTTTGGTCCCAAATGCAGGTTTGGGACGACAAGCAGTGACTTCAGAACTGTTGAGTGCGAACGGCCACATTTCTGGATCTGTTTCCCAAGCTCACCCCAGCCCTCCGGCATAGGGACACCAGAAAGAGACCAGCATTGATAGCAGAGAATCAAGTGGAAACTTGCAATGCCAGATTGTTATCAGTTGGTGGGAAATCATTTTGGAGTTGGAAAATCCATGAGGAGGTCATGCAAGTATATAAGGCCATTGTCTCCTGCTATACAGGACTGAGACTCCTGGCAACATGCAAGAAATAGTGGCTGGATTTGCAGTAATGGGGTTCCTGAACTGTGGCGGAGTAATAGATAGAACACACATCCCTATTTTGGGACCAGCCCACCACACTACTGAGTACATCAACAAAAAGGAAGATCGAAGAGTCATAGAATATCAGGGTTGGAAGGGACCTCAGGAGGTCATCTAGTCCAACCCCCTGCTCAAAGCAGGACCAATCCCCAACTAAATCATCCCAGCCAGGCCTTTGTCAAGCCTGACCTTAAAAACTTCTAAGGAAGCAGATTCCACCACCTCCCTAGGTAATGCATTCCAGTGTTTCACCACCCTCCTAGTGAAAATTTTTTTCCTAATATCCAACCTAAACCTCCCGCACTGCAACTTGAGACCATTATTTCTCGTTCTGTCATCTGCTACCACTGAGAACAGTCTAGAGCCATCCTCTTTGGAACCCCCTTTCAGGTAGTTGAAAGCAGCTATCAAATCCCCCCTCATTCTTCTTCTCCACAAACTAAACAATCCCAGTTCCCTCAGCCTCTCCTTATAAGTCATGTGTTCCAGTCCCCTAATCATTTTGGTTGCCCTCCGCTGGACTCTTTCCAATTTTTCCACATCCTTCTTGTAGTGTGGGGCCCAAAACTGGACACAGTACTCCAGATGAGGCCTCACCAATGCCGAATAGAGGGGAACAATCACATCCCTCGATCTGCTGGCAATGCCTCTACTTATACATCCCAAAATGCTGTTAGCCTTCTAGGCAACAACGGCACACTGTTGACTCATATCCAGCTTCTCGTCCACTGTAACCCCTAGGTCCTTTTCTGCTGAACTGCTGCCGAGCCATTCGGTCCCTAGTCTGTAGCGGTGCATGGGATTCTTCCGTCCTAAGTGCAGGACTCTGCACTTGTCCTTGTTGAACCTCATCAGATTTCTTTTGGCCCAATCCTCTCATTTGTCTCGGTCCTTCTGTATCCTATCCCTACCCTCCAGCGTATCTACCTCTCCTCCCAGTTTAGTGTCATCTGCAAACTTGCTGAGGGTGCAATCCACACCGTCCTCCAGATCATGAATGAAGATATTGAACAAAACTGGCCCCAGGACCGACCCACTTGATACCGGCTGCCAACTAGACATGGAGCCATTGATCACTACCCGTTGAGCCCGACAATCTAGCCAGCTTTCTATCCACCTTATAGTCCATTCATCCAGTCATTGGCAAATGACCTCACTAGTAATTTTAATGATGTATTTTTTGGTTTTTGCCCGCTGTAAGGTAACTACTGCTGTGCCTGAGACTTTGCCTGCCACTATGAGCTGTGTGGTGCTTGCTGTCCAGATATAAATATGGCTGAGTGTTTTCCTGAGGCTATACGTTCTGTGGTGCTTGATGCACGTTTATAAGTACTGTTTGATTTCCTGACTGCAGCTATGCATTCTGTAACATTTGTTCTGAACTAATAAAGATACTTTGATTCTCCAAAAATGGAACTTTATTGTATTCAAAAATTCACAAAAATCAGTGCACAAAATCAACATGCAAATAAACACATACTTCCTCCAAACTTTTACCCTAACTTAACAGGGTGAAACTTCTAAAATTTGTGTTGAAAGGGAAGTAAACATTTATGTCTATTTGTGTAAGCATAAAGGTTGTTCAGCATCATCCATTGTGGCTACACGTACACCAATCTGTGATTTGCACAGGTCAGTGTATGTGAAGTTGTAGTTTTCCTTGTCCCCCAGTGTGGAGTGGGAGGGATAAGGATGCGGCCCTAATACAATGTGGCATACTCGAAGTGTAAGGAGCAGCAACCATCGAGTTTTTCCAGGAGTGCAAAGGCTGATGAGTCCAGGATTTGTGGACCAGTACGTCAACCAGGTCTGCAGCATTTGGGTTTGCTGCCTCAGAAGACCAATTGTCCTGGTGCACTTCCCACTCCTTGGACCCCTGGGACTCCCAGGCCTTTTGCCTGTCCTCTGTCCTTCTCCATGCTCTCAGTCATATTGGCCCTCCAAGCCTTCTGTTCACAGTCCAGGGAAGCCCTGGCTTGTGGGATCTCACAGAACATGCCCCCCTTAGTCCTCTTCCTTCTCCTCATCAGGGTCAGGAATTCTGCAGGTGTGGAAGGGGCTCCCCTCCAGGCCACCACTCCAGAAGCTGCTGCTAAGTACAGATGCACCATTAAATTTTCAGTCACAACAGAAAGGGAAAGAGATGTTTCACAACTCCCTTCCCATATTCCCATAAATACTTTGAAAAAGAAATACCCATTGGCACTAGATTTCTTGCTGCTCTCCCTCATCTTGTGGTATCCCTAGTGAAGTTCCTTTGTTTTCACATGGCACTGCTACTGATCCTTGTTGTACCCCTTAGCATGCATCCCCCATGCAATCTGCTCAGAGACGTCCACTTTTCTACAGCTGGTCCATAGCGGCGGCTTGCACAGCCTCTTTTCCCCACAGGCCCAGGAGATCCAACATTTCTTGCCTGCCTCAGGCAAGAGCATGTCTAGTACCCCTGTGTGCATGGAGCCATGGCTAGTTGGATGCATACAACAAAAAAGTTAGCTGCAAGGTGTGGTTGCCAAAAGAAGCAACCAGGAAAACACCCAGGGTTTTACAGGGGAGGACAGAGCTCTGGTCTGTGATTCCTGGGCAGTAGAGTTTAAAATTGTGACCGCCTGACAATGACTGCTCTGGATTGGGGCATTGTGAGACACTGGCTGGAGAAATGTTAGGATCAACACAGCTCATGCAGTGTCTACACTCACACTGCATTGACCAAAATAGGTCAGCCACAGATCTGCACCATTCAGGGACGTGGTTTTAGTACATCACTGTAGCGGGATGCTTGAGCTAGCCAGAGACAAATTTGAGTGTAGACATATATAAACAAGTCAATGCAGAGTGACTTACATGGACCTAACTTTGTAACGTAGACCAGGCCTAAGTTGTTAATGACAGTTGTACCCAATTGGTATGATTACATAGGCTGCAGGCAGATCAGGGCAACAGCCCAGGTGACTCTTCAGAGAAGCCATAGTAACAAAGGTAACTCAAACCAATCACCATTTGTTTTGCAAGCCTATCGATTGTAATGAGGCAGTGATATGATGAAGTTTGGAGAGGTATCAAGAGTTCGCATTGGTAGCTTGGTAGACAACTATCACTGCTCTTTAAAGACTACATGGCTGCAAGACAGTTTGGGCTGTTCTCAGTGGTGGCAGATGACAGAACAAGGAGCAACGGTCTCAGGTGGCAGTGGGGGAGGTCTAGGTTGGATATTAGGAAACACTATTTCACTAGGAGGGTGGTGAAACACTGGAATGCTTAGGGAGGTGGTGGAATCTCCATCCTTAGAGGTTTTTAAGGCCCCGCTTGACAAAGCCCTGGCTGGGATGATTTAGTTGGTGTTGGTCCTGCTTTGAGCAGGGGGTTGGACTAGATGACCTCCTGAGGTCTCTTCCAACCCTGATATTCTAGGATTCTGTGATTAGGCACCAGTGCTTAAAAGGTTTCCTATGGCACTGCTTTCTGAGCTCCACTGGTCAGAGAGGCAGGACTGATAGAGGGACTGAAGCAGGACAACAGGGAAACTGTTAAAATACAGAGACACTTGGACTCAGGGACTGGGCTCCCCCATCCCTCCTTTCACACAGCTCTTATCTCTGTAACATAGCCCTCTAAATCAATAAATCAATTGCAACTTAAGGCCAAAGTTACCAGAACACTTTGGCTGCTTTGGTGACACAAAGCAGATGTAAACTCAGATCAACTGGACAGCACATCGTGTTGCTCTAATATGTCCTTAAAAAATAAAAAAATTTAAAAGGAAATTAAGGGTGATAAAACAGGTCTTCAGATCCTTAGCAATATAGTAACGTAGCATTCCCTTTGGGTTTCTTGTTTGCTGCTCATGAATGAAACTTTTAATAATTATTTAAAATGCCAAGAAAATTCCCAGACCAAAAAAAAACTACATTAAAAGGGCATTAAGGTTGAGAGTGTCTATTAGTGACTTGTCATCATGAGGAGAAAAATATATAGAAAAAAACTCAAAGTTGTCTTTAAAAATCAGTTTAAAACTAATGTGGGAATCACAAACACTAAAATGCCAAGACCATATGGTTATTGTGTGATGTTGCTATAGGACAGAGTTAAGGTTGTTTGGGTGCCTTACTGGTGTATTTCCATACTTCAACATGTTTGATTTCTTTTAAATGTAATCTTAAGTCTGAATTTCCTGGGTTTGTAATGATCACAAAATGTAATGTTTTGTTTTGTTGCAATGTTTTTTACCCTTAAGTTACTGACAGGTACTTTCAATGCTAATTCTATTTTACACCTTTTTTGTCTGGGAATTATATGAGTGATAATGTTTTGCACTTATTTATCCAAAACTGTCAAAACAGCTTTATGAGGTTATGTATTAATCACCTTTTTAATTAAAGGATTCTATCTATATGGAATTAAATGAAAATTAGATTAACTCCACAAGGGTTTTCATGCCCTCAACCTGTTTTACTGTCCACTGCATCTGTACTATCCAATCCTTGCCCTTACACTGACACAGGATTCTATCACTTTCATCTTTCCTTTCCCTTTAGGGTAAACTATATAACTCTTAAAATACTGACATTTCTCTCAGTTTTAACTACATTTGCAAGAAAACCAACATTAAGGAAGTTCTATTACATCAAAAGGAGTAACCAGTACTCCTGAAATGTAAATACTTCCATCATAGAACATGTGCTCTTGAGTTTCTCTCAAAATGATCTACTATTTCTGATATGAAGCCAGTGGTCAAAAGCCTCCCAAAAACATAAAGCATACAACATCTGGCCCAGCTGCCAAAAGAATTGTCAGCAAGCTCACAGACAGCTTTACAATGACACTTCCCCTCTGTCTCAGTTCTACTGAGAACATAAAAAAATGACAGGTAGGATTAAGGTACAAGAAAAGAGGCATATGAGGGATAAATTATCTTCTGACTAAGAGCACTTTACAGGTACCCGCTGTAGAAAGTGGCAATGCCCTTCTTTCTTCTTCATTACTAAGACCCAAAACAGGACATTTATTGAATGAAAGTTGATATTTAACAGACCCAGCCTGTGGATCTGTTTTCCATTGCTGTCTTTGCATGGCAGCATCACCATAATTTGAATTTGAAGAGGTTACTGGCTTTTCATCTCCTACAGGCTCACTGGCTCCATACTGCAGTGAAATTTGTGATTTATTGTGTTCTACAATAAAGAAACACACTGCACATCACTAGCCACCAAAGAAACATGATTTATTTCTAACCCCTAAATACAGAGAGATGCAAAATGTGTGTTCCTCCAAAAAAATAAAAAAATTTTTAAAAAATGCAACTCTAACATACCAGGAGTAAAGATGTTCTAGAACAAAGTCACTTAAGAGTAAATGTGAACAGCACAGCTCTTAGCAGGTTAAAAACTGATCTTCTCACACATGGTTTCTGACAGATCTGAAAGCTGTCAAATTCAAAATCAGAGAAAGACCATGGTAGCGCTGCTCAGTCATGTGCCGAGATTCCCATTTCTAGGTTATGGGGGTTTTTTTGGTTTGATCTCAGAAGAAAAAGAACTTTCTTCATCAGAACAGCTTTGAGGTACACTAAGTTGCTGGTCATCTCTATATGCAGAAAGCTGCAGGACAATGAAAACTATGGAAAGTGCAGCAGTAAATGCAGAAGCAGATTTTGAAACTATGCAGTCCCTGGACAAATATAGCTGGAACCTTTTGAAAGAAAACACATTCCATTTACCATACTGAACTTAAAAGTATAATGAATCCCTTTAAATTAGTGCTTGGCAAAGAAATAATCCAGTGAGAAAAATAAACTCCCAGAGCACCCAAAAAGTTACATACAGAGAAATATTTGATCTGAACAAGAATCAGTGGACTTAGAACCAACTCTAAGCACCTAACTAAAGCAAGTTTCATGAACCAACAGAGCCCTCTTAAATCAGCACTCAGCGTAGTTTTCTGAGCTGGCAGGGGCTGGGCACACAGCACAGCTGCCATGCTTAGCTCCCCCAGGTTGTATGAAGGCAAAAAAAAAGCTAGTTTTGTCAGATTCTGTATTATCACTCCCTGGCTGATCATAAGCAACACTGCCAAAGCTCTGAACATTGCAGAGTTCACCCCTCTTTGTGCACAGAGAAAGGTGTGAGGAAGAGGTTCTTAATTACCTGTGCACAGGTAAGAGGAGGAGAAATTTGACTAGGCTCCACCTGCTGTTCTGGCCCCAGATTTTGTGATACAACTAGGATGACCCTGCGTGGGAGGCCCACAAACCTCCCCATGTTTTTGCATCACACAGTCATAAGACATAGCAGCTGTGTAAAGGTGGAGAGAATAATATGGAAGGTAAAGACCAAAATTAAAAAGTTTGCTTGAATGAAAATTGCGGGTTCTGCTCCATTTGTTTGGTCACAAGACTTCACCGGCACATTCCTTCACTTAGCATCTCTTGATTGTGTGTAATAGAAAGTTTCAGCTTTAATAGCAAAATCTGTCACCCTGTCCTCTATTACTTCTGTGCACAATGCTCTAAATCGTGCAGCAATAGACCAGGAACACTTGCATTGTCCATCACACTGTTCTTCAAAGCAGTCACAGCACTGGAAGGCACGGCCCTGGGCAGCCAGAGAAGTAGAGGAGTGCCCAACATCTCTTCCTTCTTACAAACTGGATCACTGGGCTGTTTGACCTCAAGACTGTGGAGCAGTTTTCTTAAGAAGAGGAGGTTACTTTCCTGTAACTAGAGACTCTTTGACATGTGTAGTCCTGTGACCCTGGCCCTTCCAGCAACCACACTGAGAATGCTCAATCAGGACAAACTGCAAAAAATGGGGCAGACAATTCCCAAAACTGGTGGTTTATTCTTATAATTAGATTCACTGAGCCAGTCACAAAACAGCTTCTGAGATACCTTACGCGTTACCAAGAAGCCAAAAATACAGTTCCCTTTAAGCAATCCAGCCTCTGGCTCCCACCCAGACAGCCAAATCTAATATAGTGAGGATTACTTAAAATTTTATTCACTATAAAGTTCTACCAGCCCCAAGAGATCAGAGACATTACCCACCATGCCAATGAATATTTCAGATTGTACCCATATGGATGTTTACAGCCAATTCTTAATAACTAATCTAAGATTTACTTAATAAAAAAGTTACTGTAGTTAAAAGATCATTATACATACAGACATGAATAAAGTTCTTAGGTCAGTTTCATTGGACAGATGGCGAAGTTGCTGATTTGTAAAAGTCCTTCTGGAATCAGTTTTAAAAGTTGCCGTCCATGTGCAGAGTTTGTTCAAATTCTTCCGTGAGAAATAGCGGGGATAATCCAGGACATACCTGGAGATCTCAGTGTTGCAGCTTGAACTTCCCCTGACAAAGTTTAAGCAGAGCTGAGATAAAAAGGATCAGGCCCTAGAGCTCTTTTATAGTTCTCCTGCAGGCTATGATAGCTGCTTGACAGCAGACATCACAGCAGGCATTCCCTGAATGAAGAATAGGTAATATACACATTCCTGCTTTGAAATGAATCTCTGTTTCCTAGGCACACACCAATAACTAGCTGTATTCATTAACAGAAAGTAATTAACCATCCAAACAGTTCATAAGTAGCTTACTACAAATTTCAAAGAGAAATATAGAAAATGATATTGTGACACCACAAGTTTCGTCTACATGTTAATATTCCTTTTTGATCTCTGAATCAATATAATATAGTAACAGACAGAAACAGAAGTTTATTATCTACAAGCTAATTAGATCACACGAATAAACTTCTAACAGATATAGGTAAACACAGACAAATGCAATTAGTATATGCTTCTAATTCATTGATAATACAATTTTACATTTCAGAGAATATAGTCTACTTCACATGGCTTTGATAACGATCTACAAGAATTGGCCCTGTTTGCCATTTCAATACTTCTCTAATGTGTTCTTAAAAATTGGTTTTGGGTCACTTTGCCTGCTAATTGCTTAACCCTCGCTGGCTCAGTGTCCCAGGTCCTGATCTGTATCCACTGTAGGTTACGCATGCGTGCCATGCCCCTGGAGCCAGAGAATTTGAAAGCAGTGTCCTTTGGTCCACAGATGCTCCCTGGCTCATCTCATGCCTCCAACTGATTGGGATAAAGGGTGGGGCAGACGGATTGCCTCTCCCGTTCCTTCTCTACCACACATCAGATAAGATGCAAAGAAGAGGAGAAGGCAGCAGACAGTGGAATACAGTTAGGGACCACACATCCTCCAGTTACAGGTAAATAACCTCCTCTTCTGTTTCAAGTGATGGTCCCTATCGTATTCCAAAGTGGGTGATTGACAAGCAGTACCTAAGCAGGGAGGAGGAGGGTGAGGATGTAGACAGTAGGGCTGAGCGGAGTACCATTTTACCAACGGAGCCATCAGCAGAAGAGTCTTGCACCAATACATAATGTCTCATAAATGTGTGAACGGAGCCCCATGTGGCCGCTTTACAGATGTCCAGGAGGGTCTCTCCTGAACAGATGCCAGAGATCTTGCTTGCGCACTGGTGCAATGAGCTTTTACCGGGGGTAGGGAGGTTCCAAAACTGCTAAGAGTAGAATGCAGACCGAGATACATTTGGAGATTCTCTGAGTGGATTTGGCATGCCCTCTGACTCTTTCTGCTATAGCAACCAACAGTCTCAGGGATTTCCTGATTGGTTTTGTTCTCTGTAGGTAGGCCTACCGAACATTGAGGGAATGGAGTCTTTGTTCCTCTGTGGAAGTGTGCAGTTTTGGGAAGAACACAGGTAAAGGAATGGATTTGTTAAGGTGAAATTCTGAAACTACTGTAGGTGTGAATTTGGGGTGTAGAAACAAAGAAACCTTATTGTTATGGAATATAGCATATGAAGGATCTGCCATCATTGCTCCAAGTTCACCAACCCTTCCCGCTGAGGTGATAGCTACAAGGAAAGCAACCTTCATGGAAAAGAGGGGCATGGAGCAAGTAGCTAAAGACTCAAAAGGGGGTCCTTGTGAGTACTGAGAGAACAAAGTTTAGGTCCCACTGAGGAATAGGTTTCTGAATAGATGGGAAGGTTCTGATTAGGCCTTTCCAGAATCTATAGGTCAGTGGATGTGTGAAGACTGAATAGCCCTGAGAAGATGGATGGTATGCACTGATTGCTGCCAAATGGTCATGCAAGGAGCTGATGGACAAACCTGACGTCTTCAAAGACACGCTGTATTCCAAGATGAGAGAAATAGCTGTAGTCTCTGAGAGAATGCCTCTTGGGTGTGCCCAAGAATAGAAACATTTTCATTTAGCGAAGTAACATTTTCTAGTAGTGTCCGCTCTATTAGAGAGGTGATCTCGTATGGCTGTGGAGCATGAAAGTTCTAAGGACGATGTCCATCCAAATACCAAGCCCTGAGGTAGAGCAGACATGGATCAGGGTACTTGATCTTGCCATTCCTCTAGGTCAGGAGCTCGGAACATTGGGAGGATGATTGGTGGTCAGGATGACATGCATTGAAGGTTGGGAAATCAGAACTGTCTGGGCCAGAAGGGGGCAATCAGGATGACCCACACTCTGTCCTGCTGGATTTTGTGTAGAACTTGTGGCAGGAGAGGTAGGGAGGGGATACATAGTTGAATTGGTCCAACCAAGGAACAGGCAGAGCATTGCCCTGGGAGTGGCAACGTAGGGCTCCTCAGAGCAATACGTGGTGCATTTCCTGTTTGCTTGAGAGGCAAACAGATCCCTAGTTCCCCATCGAGTGAAAATATTGCACAGTACCAAGCCGTGGAGTTCCCACTTGTGGTCGACTGTGAAATGTCTGCCGAAGGAATCTGCAAGCACCTTTCGCTTCCCCAGAAGGTAGGCTACTGATCGGGTGATTTGATTGCTGATATGCAAGTTCCAGAGGCTGTATGCTTCTGCACACAGGGAGGTGGTCTCGCTTCTCCCTGCTTGTTGATGTAGAAGACAGTCATAACATTGTCTGGCATTATAAGGAAATGGTGAGTGCAAATGAATGGAAGAAAGGACTCACATGCTTTCTGGACGGCTCGCGACTCCAGGATGTTGGTGTGCATCCTGGACTCACAAGATGTCCAGAAACCTTGGGGTGTGTGGCTGTTCATGTGGGCCCCCCAACCTAATAGGGATGTGTCCATAACAATGGTCCTGTCTGAAGAGGAAGAGAGAAAGGGGATGCCCACACATATCTGTTGAGGGTTTGTCCACAACAACAGGGAAGACACTACCTTGGCTGAAATGGTCACTCACCATGAGGTTCATGGAATGGCAGCTTGAGAAATATACCAACTGCAGCCAAGTTTGAAGGCAACAAAGGTGGAGTCTGGCAAACGGGGTGACATAGGGGTGTGAGGCCATGTGAACTAGGAGCGACAGACATGTCTTGACCAGTACTCGATGGCTGCTTGTGACATGAGCTATGATATTGTTCATTAACTAGAACCTGTCCTTAGGCAGGTCTGATCTTGAGGTGGTAGAATTTAAGGTTGCCCCAATTAAGTCCAGAGACTGTGTGGGGCTGAGAGCAGATTTTTCAGTGTTTATGCTGAGTGAAGAGAGAAGGTGTTGCATCATGGAAGTTGATGCACAGGTTCTCTGCGGGGACTTGGCAACAAGGAGCCAGTTATTGATGTATGGGAAGACAATGAGACAACATCTGACATGGGCTGCTACTACCAAGAATATATTGGTAAAGACTTTGGGGGTGGTCACTGTTTTGAATATTCTGTACTGAAAATGATTGGAGCCCACCATCAATCTGAGAAAACGTCTGTTGGAGAGATGAATGTCTACATGAAAGTAGGTGTCCCTTACATTGAGAGCCCTGAACCACATGCCCTTTTCTAAAGATGGAATTATCACTGCCAACACGATCATGGAAAATCTGAGTTTGCAGATGAAGCAGTAGAGGTGGTGGAGATCAAGGACTGGTCTTCAACCGCCCTTCTTTTTGGGTATCAAAAAGTAGGTTGAATAAAACCCTCTCCCTTGACATTGAAGAGAAATGTGTTCAGTCACTCCTCACAGAAGTAAGGAGATCACCCTGGGGGACTAACATGAAGGGGAAAGGAGTCCAGGAGAGCTGGCTGTATTTCAAGGAATCCCTGTTGAGGTTACAGGGACAAACCATCCCGATGAGTCGAAAGAATAGTAAATATGGCAGGCAACCAGCTCGGCTTAATGGTGAAATCCTAGCGGATCTTAAACATAAAAAAGAAGCTTACAAGAAGTGGAAGGTTGGACATATGACCAGGGAAGAGTATAAAAATATTGCTCGGGCATGTAGGAATGAAATCAGGAGGGCCAAATCGCACCTGGAGCTGCAGCAAGCAAGAGATGTCAAGAGTAACAAGAAGGGTTTCTTCAGGTATGTTGGCAACAAGAAGAAAGCCAAGGAAAGTGTGGGCCCCTTACTGAATGAGGGAGGCAACCTAGTGACAGAGGATGTGGAAAAAGCTAATGTGCTCAATGCTTTTTTTGCCTCTGTCTTCACTAACAAGGACAGCTCCCAGACTGCTGCGCTGGGCATCGCAACATGGGGAGTAGATGGCCAGCCCTCTGTGGAGAAAGAGGTGGTTAGGGACTATTTAGAAAAGCTGGACGTGCACAAGTCCATGGGGCCGGACGAGTTGCATCCGAGAGTGCTAAAGGAATTGGCGGATGTGATTGCAGAGCCATTGGCCATTATCTTTGAAAACTCGTGGCGAACGGGGGAAGTCCCAGATGACTGGAAAAAGGCTAATGTAGTGCCAATCTTTAAAAAAGGGAAGAAGGAGGATCCTGGGAACTACAGGCCAGTCAGCCTCACCTCAGTCCCCGGAAAAATCATGGAGCAGGTCCTCAAGGAATCAATCCTGAAGCACTTACACGAGAGGAAAGTGATCAGGAACAGTCAGCATGGATTAACCAAGGGAAGGTCATGCCTGACTAATCTAATCGCCTTCTATGATGAGATTACTGATTCTGTGGATGAAGGGAAAGCAGTGGATGTATTGTTTCTTGACTTTAGCAAAGCTTTTGACACGGTCTCCCACAGTATTCTTGTCAGCAAGTTAAAGAAGTATGGGCTGGATGAATGTACTATAAGGTGGGTAGAAAGTTGGCTAGATTGTCGGGCTCAACGGGTAGTGATCAATGGCTCCATGTCTAGTTGGCAGCCGGTGTCAAGTGGAGTGCCCCAGGGGTCGGTCCTGGGGCCGGTTTTGTTCAATATCTTCATAAATGATCTGGAGGATGGTGTGGATTGCACTCTCAGCAAATTTGCGGATGATACTAAACTGGGAGGAGTGGTAGATACGCTGGAGGGCAGAGATAGGATACAGAGGGACCTAGACAAATTGGAGGATTGGGCCAAAAGAAACCTGATGAGGTTCAATAAGGATAAGTGCAGGGTCCTGCACTTAGGACGGAAGAACCCAATGCACAGCTACAGACTAGGGACCGAATGGCTAGGCAGCAGTTCTGCGGAAAAGGACCTAGGGGTTACAGTGGACGAGAAGCTGGATATGAGTCAGCAGTGTGCCCTTGTTGCCAAGAAGGCCAATGGCATTTTGGGATATATAAGTAGGGGCATAGCGAGCAGATCGAGGGACGTGATCGTTCCCCTCTATTCGACATTGGTGAGGCCTCATCTGGAGCACTGTGTCCAGTTTTGGGCCCCACACTACAAGAAGGATGTGGATAAATTGGAGAGAGTCCAGCGAAGGGCAACAAAAATGATTAGGGGTCTGGAACACATGACTTATGAGGAGAGGCTGAGGGAACTGGGATTGTTTAGTCTGCGGAAGAGAAGAATGAGGGGGGATTTGATAGCTACTTTCAACTACCTGAGAGGTGGTTCCAGAGAGGATGGTTCTAGACTATTCTCAGTGGTAGAAGAGGACAGGAGAAGGAGTAATGGTCTCAAGTTGCAGTGGGGGAGGTTTAGGTTGGATATTAGGAAAAACTTTTTCACTAGGAGGATGGTGAAACACTGGAATGCGTTACCTAGGGAGGTGGTAGAATCTCCTTCCTTGGAAGTTTTTAAGGTCAGGCTTGACAAAGCCTTGGCTGGGATGATTTGATTGGGGATTGGTCCTGCTTTGAGCAGGGGGTTGGACTAGATGACCTCCTGAGGTCCCTTCCAACCCTGATATTCTATGATTCTGTTTGAAAATACTCTTGTGAGAATGCTCCCCAAAGGGGGCAGGAAGGGAGGTTTGGGAGGAGGTAGGGATGCAAACTCTATCATATTGCCAGAGTGAATGATGTTCAGCATGCACCTGTCTGTTGTTATAGAACTCTAAGTACTGAAAGAGTACTAGACACTCCCCAAATTGAGAGAGGGGTAGGGCTCGGAAGGTGTTAGGCTTAGAGTTTCACAGCTCTCATGCTTCTGTCAAAAATAACATTGAGCCGGGGGCTGAGACTGAGATGCCAAGCCTGTTGCAGAGGGTGTAAGAAAGCAGGACTTTGAACCCTCTGTCTCTTCCATGGTGGTTCATAGGGCCTCTGATGGAAAAACTGCTGAGCCATATCCAGATTTGACCTATGGGTTGTGAAACTTCCTTTTACGGGCAGCTGTGTATATCCCCAGTGAGTGGAGGGTACCACTGGAATCCTTCAGGGTATGGAGGGACTCATCAGTCTTCTGGTTGATTCATCTAAGGGGAGGTGCTTGGTGGTATTCTAGACCTCCCTAGGGACCCCCGACACATGGAGCCATGACGATGGTAGTAGCCATAGCTCTAGAGGAGGTATCAGCGGCATTGACTGCAGATTGGAGGGAGGTCCTGGCTATCAGTTTGCCTTCATCTACCAGAGCTTGAAAACGAGTTCTGCCAGGTAATTGGCTATCCCAAACTGGAGGCTGGTTAAGACAAGAGCTTTCTTCCCAGCAGATCCAGGCATTTACCCTCTTTATCAGCAGAAGTAGATGGTAACATCCGCAGTCTATCCCCTTCAGAAGCCGCACGGGCAACCAGAGAATTGGAAGCGTGGTGCAAAACCAAAAAAATCAACACCCTTGGCTGGCATGTAATAATGCTTCTCCACCCCTTTTGGGGTAGGAGTGCAGGTGACACGGGTGTGCCAAAAACTATCCTAGCTGGCTCCAGTATGACTTCATTAACAGGAAGACCTATTCTGTTGGCTCCAAAAGCATGAAGACCGTCTTAGAGTTTGTGCTGGGAGTCTTGGATCTCCTTGAGAGGAATCTGAAGGTTTCCAGCAACTCTACAGAGAAGGTCCTGGAACCGCCTGAAGATATCAGGGAGGGTTGGGGGTAGGGGACATAGAATTCACTGCTTCGCTGGGGAAGACAATGGTTTATCAGATGGCTCAGAATCTCCCACTGAGAAGAAGGCTGATTCTGGTTCCAGTGGTGGTTCCATCGCTGCTGTTGGAGGGAAGATGTATTCTGTGTATGGGATGGGTGATAAAATCCTTCCAGCAGTTTCTTCTCTCGGAGAGGATATTATCTCCCTGGAAACGGAGGGACTCAATAGAGATGGGGATTCTGGATCTGGAAAAGCGAAAATGTTCTGTTGGGTGGCAACAGATTCAGATCGCCACAGTGCAAGAGGAGATCTATTTGTTCGAGACATCAGATCCGGCAAGGATGGTGGTATCCAAACTTGATCAGTCTTCGTCGGTGATGAGTAGGGCTCTGTGTCTGTCATGGGGGTCGTGGAAGTCATGAGTTCCGTGACTTTCCCTGACGTCTGAGACTTCTGCAGTGGCCAGTGTGGCTCTGGGGCCAGCCACACCTGCTGCTGCTGGAGCAACCCTGCAGCCAGCCACTCGGGCGACCCTGCAGCCAGCCGCACCAGCTGCTGTTGGATCAGCCCCAAGGCCAGCCGCACCAGCTGCTGCTGGATCAGCCCCAGGCACCACCCAAGCAGCTGCCAGTGCGGCTGGCCCTAGGGACTGCCCGAGCAGCGGTCCTTGGGGCAGCCAGAGCAGCCGCTGTCAGCAGCCCCTGGCAGCGATCCCCAGGTGGGAGGCCCTCAGGTCTCCTCCCAGCAGCAGCCCCCCAGACAACCCATCCTGCAGCACCCCACCCCCTCCACCCCAGGTTTAGTCAGGGGTATTTGTAGTATAAGTCACGGACAGGTCATGGGCTGTGAATTTTTGTTTATTGCACGTGACCTGTCCATGACTTATACGAAAAATACCACTGACTAAATCGTAGCCTTAGAGATAACAGATCCCAGGTTTTGGGAGGAGCTGGGGATAACAATACCAATGGAGCCCAATGCTTATGGGCTTTCTTGTCATGCCTCTGGGACTTAGTACGTCCAAGTCCTCATGGGCCAAGCTGGTGGGTTTGCTTACAGCTGAGTCAAACTTCTTTGAAGTGGACTTAAAGGAAGACTTAGTCTCGTACTTGTAAGAGTGATTTCTAGCTTCCCAACAAGACCCCGCCATGGGGTCTGTAGGGAGTAGACGCTCCAAAACCAGAGTCAGACTTTGCAGCAGGAGGTGCATGCCTTGCTGAGTCAGGCTGATGTATGGGGCAGGAGTGGGGGCTCCCCAGACTGGGTCCAACTGAAGCATCATGGCCTTCTCCAAGAGGCGAAGAGACGAAGTTCCCGCCCTTCTTTGGTACATCAGGGGAACGATTGGCAGATACTGCGCCTTGCCGTGATGTGAGCTTCCCCAAGGCAGTACAAGCAGAGCTGGTGGTTGTCACTGACCTAGAAGAATTACGGGCAGGAAGCACAGAGTTTGAAGCCTGGAGTCCTGGGCATAGTCCAGTATTCAAATGGGGCATTGAGGGGGAGATCTCCCTAGGTTTTTTAGACTAATCTAATGCTAAACAGTAAAAACTATTAAAACCTATAGGATTATTTTGTAGAACAAAGTCGAAGCTGTGGATACGAAAGGTTCCAACCTGAACTATGCAGCGGTGAGAAGGAACAGGAAAGGTGGTCGGTCCACCCACCCTTTACCCCTCAGGGATTATAGATTGTAGGCATGAGGTGAGCCAGGGCACACATGAGGATCAACTTCCACTGCTTCCAAATTCTCCAGCTCCAGGAGCATGGTGCACATGTGTAACCTACAGTGGAATACAACAGGGACCAATCACTCGCAGAAGAACAGCAGTTTCAACATGAACATCTTTAGAATGTTGAATGGCTTCAGGCTAGACATATAAGAAACTGCCAGCTCAATTTCACCATGAGTTGGAACTTCAGAAACTGAGAGTTGCCAAGAGTAACTTCCAATTTGAAATGTACTCAATTTCCGCAAAGAAAACCCAGAGTATTTTCAAGAAGACAAGCATTCGGTAATATTCTGTGACAGAACCTAACTTCTTATTAGTGTTTCTAGGCACCTGCTACCACCAGCCAGGATTTCATAGACTCACTGAGATTAACAAACTTTACAGTTCACCATTTTTGGATTATTCCCCTAGCAGAGCTCCTCATAAATGGCAATAGTTGTTTTATTAACCTTATTATGGAGAAGCAGCTGCCTCCCCTCCCCAGTGCAACCACCCCTGGCTAGCCAGCTAACAAAGACTTGCTGCAGGCAGGCCTGTCATCCAGTCCAGACTGGACAATGGCCACTTCCCAGTCTGTGGCAGCCTCCCACAGCCTCTCCATTTTTGATAGTAAGTTTTTATTGATTTCATGCAGATATACAATTATACAGTGAAAGGAAGGAATGCAGCTCCCCAGGGGAAAAACGACCAATAGCCTGGGAAGCAGGGAAGGAAAGGCGTACGGTGAGGAGAGGAGGCGGCTAGCCCACAGGGCACAGGCTCAGACTTTCTTATTTCCCTGAGGGTGCTCGACCCCCGCTCTGCCCCAGGCCCTGCTCCCACTCCCTCCCTTACTGAAGGCTCCAGCCCCTGCCCCACCTCTTCATGCCCCCTCCTTCACTCCGACTCTTCCCCTCCCTCCCAGGACCTCCTGTCTGCTGTAGAACAGCTGATCAGCAGCAGGCGGGAGACACGCCGGGGGGGGGGGGGCGGTGAGCTGATTGGCGGGGCCCGCCGGTGGGTGCTGGGCACCCACTTTTTTTCCCCATGGGTGCTCCAGCCCCGCACCACCCAAAGTTGGCACTTATGCCATAGGATGATTAGTAAAAGTGGAAGCTCGATATAGAAGTTTATAGTGTATAACAATGGACCACTGATCACGCATTCAAGGAATAAAACATCACGTTTCCAAATAGTTTAAAGTCTTATTTATTTGGATTTTTAAAAAACTATAAAATTGCACCTATCATCCAAATCTGGACACCTTGACAATCTTTCAAAACACAACTTAAAAAAAGAAGAAGATCATCAGTTCCCCCAGATAAAATCCAATAACTTAGTGACAACAAATATAACAGACAGGAATCAATTCTACACACAACCCCTAACAGAGAGGCCATAGTCTCTGTGTAGAGAAAAGTGATCCAGGAGAAGGATTTGGGGCCAAGTTTAAAACCGTGCGTAGTGAAAGAGAGGCAACCTTAATCCACACTAAAGCTTTCACTGCATCCAAGCACACACCTACCAATAACTTCAGTTATTCAGCATCTTGAGAAATGGAATTAGATTTATTATTTGTTGTGTTACACAACCCACAGCTACATTTAATGAGCTAACTCAACTGTGGTGGATAACAGCAAGAACTTTCTCCAGTCATTTTGCACATATTTTGCCAATATCTTACCACTGTGTTGATCATTTGGATGGTAACAGGCACACTGACATGCTTTTGTCAGGCTCCAGCTATAATTAAATAAGGATGGTTCATGAGGGGGAGGGAGACAGACACCACCACCTTTTAGGGCCTCATTAAACATGTAGAGGTAATGGAGAAAAGAGAGAAGGCACAAATGTTTCAGAAAGGTTGTGGAAGAAGTCTACTGACAAAACCATATTTCCAGGAGGTTACTGGGTTGTATGCCTGGCATAGGTGGAATAATGTAAACTTTGCTCACACTGTGTAAAGCCTATTTACCATGGAGTGGGTGTTGAACAGCTTTTGGATTCTTGAGGAAGAGGGAGGGGAAAGAATAAGACAATATACATATTCCTGGTCTAGCTGTGCAGTCACTTCCTCGAATACGAGGACCAGGGGTTTTCCCCATGGATACACACAAGATGATTCTGCCACATAGGACGGCTTTCATTGGACACCCACTCAGTGACCTCTGTGGAGATAGAGGTGGTTAGGGACTATTTAGAAAAGCTGGACGTGCACAAGTCCATGGGGCCGGACGAGTTACATCCGAGAGTGCTAAAGGAATTGGCGGCTGTGATTGCAGAGCCCTTGGCCATTATCTTTGAAAACTCGTGGCGAACGGGGGAAGTCCCGGATGACTGGAAAAAGGCTAATGTAGTGCCAATCTTTAAAAAAGGGAAGAAGGAGGATCCTGGGAACTACAGGCCAGTCAGCCTCACCTCAGTCCCTGGAAAAATCATGGAGCAGGTCCTCAAAGAATCAATCCTGAAGCACTTACATGAGAGGAAAGTGATCAGGAACAGTCAGCATGGATTCACCAAGGGAAGGTCATGCCTGACTAATCTAATCGCCTTTTATGATGAGATTACTGGTTCTGTGGATGAAGGGAAAGCAGTGGATGTATTGTTTCTTGACTTTAGCAAAGCTTTTGACACGGTCTCCCACAGTATTCTTGTCAGCAAGTTAAGGAAGTATGGGCTAGATGAATGCACTATAAGGTGGGTAGAAAGCTGGCTAGATTGTCGGGCTCAACGGGTAGTGATCAATGGCTCCATGTCTAGTTGGCAGCCGGTGTCAAGTGGAGTGCCCCAGGGGTCGGTCCTGGGGCCGGTTTTGTTCAATATCTTCATAAATGATCTGGAGGATGGTGTGGATTGCACTCTCAGCAAATTTGCAGATGATACTAAACTGGGAGGAGTGGTAGATACGCTGGAGGGGAGGGATAGGATACAGAAGGACCTAGACAAATTGGAGGATTGGGCCAAAAGAAATCTGATGAGGTTCAATAAGGATAAGTGCAGGGTCCTGCACTTAGGATGGAAGAATCCAATGCACCGCTACAGACTAGGGACCGAATGGCTAGGCAGCAGTTCTGCGGAAAAGGACCTAGGGGTGACAGTGGACGAGAAGCTGGATATGAGTCAACAGTGTGCCCTTGTTGCCAAGAAGGCCAATGGCATTTTGGGATGTATAAGTAGGGGCATAGCGAGCAGATCGAGGGATGTGATCGTTCCCCTCTATTCGACACTGGTGAGGCCTCATCTGGAGTACTGTGTCCAGTTTTGGGCCCCACACTACAAGAAGGATGTGGATAAATTGGAGAGAGTCCAGCGAAGGGCAACAAAAATGATTAGGGGTCTAGAGCACATGACTTATGAAGAGAGGCTGAGGGAGCTGGGATTGTTTAGTCTGCAGAAGAGAAGAATGAGGGGGGATTTGATAGCTGCTTTCAACTACCTGAAAGGGGGTTCCAAAGAGGATGGCTCTAGACTGTTCTCAATGGTAGCAGATGACAGAACGAGGAGTAATGGTCTCAAGTTGCAATGGGGGAGGTTTAGATTGGATATTAGGAAAAACTTTTTCACTAAGAGGGTGGTGAAACACTGGAATGCGTTACCTAGGGAGGTGGTAGAATCTCCTTCCTTAGAGGTTTTTAAGGTCAGGCTTGACAAAGCCCTGGCTGGGATGATTTAACTGGGAATTGGTCCTGCTTCGAGCAGGGGGTTGGACTAGATGACCTTCTGGGGTCCCTTCCAACCCTGATATTCTATGATTCTATGACCTGGGAGGAAGCTGTGGCTTCACTGCTCTCCAGAAAGAATTTAGGCTTCAGTTCCATGTAAACCAGGGGTGGGCAAACTTTTTGGCCAGAGGGCCACATCTGGGTATGGCAATTGTATGGCGGGCCATGGATGCTCACGGAACTGGGGGTTGGGCACAGGAGGGGGTGAGGGCTCCGGCTGGGGGTGCGGGCTCTGGGGTAGGGCCAAAAAATGAGGCGTTTGGGCTGTGGGAGGGGACTTCAGGCTGGGGCAGGGTGTTGGGGTACGGGGGTAGGTGAGGGATCTGGCTGGGGGTGCGGGCTCTGGGGTCAGGCTAGGGGGTGCAGGAGGGTGCTCCAGGGTGGGATCGAGGGGTTCAGAGGGTAGGAGGGGGATCAGGGCTGGGGCAGGGGGTTGGGGAGCAGGAGGGGGTCAGGGGTGCAGGCTCCGGGCAGGGCTTACCTCAAGCAGCTCCCAGAAGCAGCGGCATGTCCCCACTCTGGCTCCAAAGCGGAAGCACGGCCAGGCAGCTCTGCATGCTGCCCTGTCCGCAGGCGCCACCCCTGGGAGCTCCCATTAGTCACAGTTCCTGGCCAATGGGAGCTGTGGAGTTGGTGCTTGGGGCGAGGGCAGTGCACGGAGCCCCCTGGCTGCTCCTACGTGTAGGAGATGGAGGGGGGACATGCCATGCTTCCGGGAGCTATGCAGCACCACAGCACGTGCAGAGCAGGGCAAGCCCCCAACCCCGCTCCCCGGCTGGAGCAGGGCAAGCCCTGGACCTTGCTCCCCAGTGGGAGCTCGAGGGCCGGATTAAAATTTCTGATAGGCCAGATGTGGCCCCTGGGCCATAGTTTGCCCATCCCTGATGTAGAAGGTAAACAGGTTGGTAGAATACTTGTGTCTCATCTGGTCAGCAGTGAGGGGTTCTAATAAATATAAATCAGAGGCTAGGAATAGTAGAAAATGCATATGGTAAGCAAAAGGGACACAAGGAGAAATCTATGACCAACTAAGCTGAGGAAAATAAGGATTTTTTTTTAAAGTATATTAGGAACAAAAAGAATCTTAATGGTATTGGTCTACTAGGAGATGGAAATGATAGAACTATCAATAATAATGCAGCAAAGGCAGAAATGTTCAATAAATATTTCTGTTCTGTATCTTGGGGGGGGGGCAGAGGGAAACAGATGATGTAGTCACTTATCAGAGTATGGTTACACTCCTTCCATTCCACTAGTATCTCAAGAGGATGTTGAACAGTATCTACTAAAGGTAGACATTTTTAAATCAGCAGGTCCAGACAACTTGCTTCCAAGAGTTTTAAAAGAGTTGGCTGAGGAGCAGCCTGGACCATTAATGTTGATTTTTGAAAAGTTCCCGAAGACTGGAAGAAATGCTCCAATACTTAAAAAGGGTAAACAGGATGACATGTTTCATTATAGGCCTGTCAGTCTGACATTAATCCCAGGTAAGATGGCAGCAGATATGGGACTGGATTAAAAAAAAGAATTAAAGGAGGATAATATAATTAATGTGAACCACATGGGTTTATGGAAAACAGATCCTGTCAAACTAACTTGTAATCTCATCAAATAAAGATATCAAGTTAAGTGGATAAAGGGACTAGTGTTGATATAATATACATAGAGGCCTTGTCTACACTACACAGTTTTGTCAACAAAAGTCAGGTTTCTTTGACAAAACAGTGGAGGTGTACACACTGCAGTGCTCCACCCACCAATTTAACTCTCCTGCTATGCCAGCATAATAAAACCATCTCAATGAGCGGCATAGAGCTTTTTGCGACAAAGTTCGAGCAACACAGTGTCACTGTTGACACTGCGCTTGCTTATGCAAACTTAAGTGGCCTCCAGGAGGTGTCACACAATGCCCATCATGACTGCTCTGGTCAGCAGTTTCTTGAGGAACCTTTCCTGAAGATACTCTGCAATCCTCTGCTGAAGGTTCCTGGGCAGAGCTGCTTTGTTTCTTTCTCTTGTAGGAAACTTTGCCACACCAATCAACAATTACTTCTGCAGGAACCAAAGCAGCACACAGACGTGTAGCATATGGACCTGGTCTGAAGCCACACGCATGCAGGAGATGTACCCTTGCATCCTCAATTACCCACAGTACTGAGATATCAGCTTTGGTCACCCCCACCTGTAGAAAATAGTGCCAGTATTCAGAATAGTGTCCCTAGGGGCTTTTAGTGATCTCCTTCTGAAACCACCCAGACCCTTGGTCCCATCTTGCACTTTCCCCCCACCCTAGGGCTGAACTCACCATGTTTAGTGTTCTCACCATACTGTGTGCTTGCCAAGGGAAAATGAAAAAGAGATGTATGAAAACTTTTATGATTCAAGATTGTGAGTGCACACACAATACTGACTCTGTGTATTGTTTCTTTTGCCTCTGCAGATGTGCCCTTGAGAGCCAGCTCCCGCACACCAGTGGAGCACCTCCATCAGACAAGGAGGAGAATGAGAAGGAGTAAGGAGGACATGTTTCAAGAAGTGCTGCAATCTTCTGATCATGCAGATAGCGAGAACAGAGCATGGAGAGAGGCAATAAATGAATAACTCAGAATGGATGGCCAAGAGAAGAGTTGGGACAGAAGCAGATGATAAAGCTCATGGAGGACCAAACAGACATGCTCAGGTCCCTGATTGCGCTAGACCACAGTGCTAGACTCCCTCTGCAGCCCATAGAGAACTGCATTCCATACGCTCCCCAAATTTCCCACACACATTCCCTCACATGTTCCCAGCCCATCAGAGTACCCATTGTACTCCACCCCTAAGGACATAGTCCATAATGACAGCTGGTCTTACATACAGCTGTGAGAGCCTCATTAGAGAGAGTGCTGCTCAGTGTCATGTCCCTTGTAAGAAATAAAAATCTAAGTATTGCTGTTTAATAAAATATTAGTCTTAAAAATACAATTCTTCATTTGTGTCCTACACACGGTGGTTGCAGCAGAAATTCATACACAGTGGCAATCAGCACATCTGCAGACTACAATTAATGCTTAGGCAGAAATCATTACAAGGGTCATTCAAGATGGCAAGTAAACAATGCCTGGCTGAATGCATTACAGAAAGACACATTACTGTGTCTCATTGTCAAAATGCTGCTTCAAAGCCTCTCTGATTTGAATAGCTCCCTGTTGAGCCCCTCTAACAACCTGGTGTCTGGCTGCTCAAAATTAGCCGCCAGGTGATCCACTTCAATGCTCCATCCCTAGGGAAACTTTTCCCCCTTGGCTTCACAAATGTCATGCGGAGCACAGCAAGCTGCTATGACCATGAGAATATTTTCCTCATTGAGTTCTAACCTGCCAAAAAGGCAGCGCTAGCAACCCTTTAATCTGCCAAACGCATATTCCATGAAAAGAAAAGGAGTACTTGTGGCACCTTAGAGACTAACACATTTATTTGAGCATAAGCTTTCATGAGCTACAGCTCACTTCATCGGATGCATCTGTAGCTCACGAAAGCTTATGCTCAAATAAATTGGTTAGTCTCTAAGGTGCCACAAGTCCTCCTTTTCTTTTTGCGAATACAGACTAACACGGCTGTTACTCTGAAACCGCACATTCCATGGACATTCTGCTCCTGTTGTGCCTGTTGCTGAAGTGCTCCTTGCTGTTGTCAAAGTTTCTGGTGTAAGGCTTCATGAGCCATGGGAATAAGATCGGTCTCCCAGGATCACGATGGGCATTTCCACATCCCCTGTTGGAATCTTCTGGTCTGGAAAGAAAGTCCCTGCTTGCGGCTTTCTATACAGGCCGGTGTTCCTGAAGATACGTGTGTCATGCACCTTCCCGGACTACCCCACGTTGATGTCAGTGAAACGATCATGGTGATCCACCAGCACCTGCAATACAATAGAGAAGTAGCCCTTTCTGTGGACGTATTCCATCGCAAGATGGTCTGGGGCCAAAATTGGGATATGCATCCCATCTATTGCCCTGCCGCAGTTAGGAAATCCCACTGCCGCAAAGCCATCCAATATTTCCCCGACTTGCCCAGAGTCACAGTCCTTCGTAGCAGGAGGCAATTAATGGCCCTGCACACTTGCATCACTGCAATGCCCACAGTGGACATCCCAACTCCAAATTGATTTGCAACTGACTGGTAGCAGTCTGGAGTTGCCAATTTCGTACAGCGATCACCACACACTTTTTCACCATGAGGGAGCTCTCATTTTGGTGTCCTTGCACTCACGTGCAGGGACAAGCTCTGCACACAGTTCCAGGAAGATGACTTTCTGCATCCAAACATTCTGCAGCCGCTGCTCATCATCCCAAACCTGCATCACAATCCGATCCCACCACTCAGAGCTTGTTTCCTGAGCCCAATAGCAATGGTCCACCATGTGCAGCTGCTCCGTGAATGCCAACATCAATCCTGAATTGTTTATTTTATGGCACACAGCAGGGCAGGCACTACAGATTCCTGTTCAGATTCACAGCTCATGAAATACTGCAGGATCAGCCATGTTGTGTTCCTAACGCTCATCACAAGACTGGAGAACAGTGCAGGATCCATGCTTTCAGGCAGAGATGGCAGGCACAAAGTTTACGGTGCAGTTGAAAAACAGCACAAAACATAGTCAGAAGGCCATGGAATGACAAGGTGGAGAAAACTGCATCATGGGGCATGAGCCCACCCCCATGATGCACTGTGATCCATTCCCAGAACTCCAAGCAGCAGAAGGTGGCAAATCTGCACAGTGCATTGCTCTCCTTGTCAGTGTTAGGGCACCGACAGTGGACATGCTCCACCAACACAAGCTGCGTTATGTGAACATGCACAAGTGCCGTAATTATAGCAGTTTGCGATCACTGACATAACTTAAGTAGATTTAACTCTGTGGTGTAGACATGGCCTTAGACTTCTGTACGGTGTCTGACTTGCTACCATACAAGTTTTTGATTTAAAAACTAGATAGATATAAAGTTAACATGGAACATGATAAATGGATTAAAAACTGGATAACTGATAGGTCTCAAAAGGTAGTTGTAAACATAGAATCATCACCAAGTGGGTGCATTTCTAGTGGGGTCATGCAGGGATCAATTCTTGGCCTTACCCTATTTAGCATTTTTATTAATGACTTGGAAGAAAACATAAAACCATCACTGATAAAGTCTGCAGATGACACAAACATTGGGGAAGTAGAAAACCGTGAAGAGGACAGGTCACTGATAGAAAGCGATCTGGATTGCTTGGTAGACTGGGTGCAAGCAAACAATATGCCTTTTAATATGGCTAAATGTAAACATTTACATCTAGAAACAAAGAATGTAGGCCATACTTACTAGATGAGGGACTATCTTGAGAAGCAGTAACTCTGAAAAAGATTTGGGAGTCGTGGTAGATAATCAGATGGGAAGTTCTATGGCCTGTATACAGGAAGTCAGACTAGATGATCATAATGGTCCCTTCTGGCCATGGAATCTATGAATGAGAGTAAATTGCAAATCCAGGAAGACAGCTGCATGATCAGAGATCAGTAGTGTCAGTGCTGGCACTAACCATATCATGAGACTGGCAGATATTAGGAACAGATCTACCCATGAGCATAGGTTATGAACAGGGAAAAGAAAGTGCAGTCTCTTGCAGAGGGGTTTAATTAATTTCTGGGCTTGTCTTCATTGCAATGTTGTTCGCTAAGACATAACTCGAGTGTTACCACTAACCCAAGTCCCATGAACACACCCAAACCCTGTAGCTTGAGGTGAGTGGTGCTTTAAACTCAGGCTAGTTGACCCATCTAGGGTGTGGGTTGAAGCTCAAGTGCTGCTGATGGTGGAGCTAGTAATGTAATGGAGACAGCTGCTTTGTGCTGTTAACACAGTCAGACCACACTGGCTCTCATTTTTAAGTTTGGCTGAGTTTTTGGAATTCTTAATACCCCACACATAGTCAGGGGGACAGGGTTATGTGGATTTTCCATCATGCCTATCCACCACTGATATCTATTGCACTTGGCCCATGCGGCCAAAGGCTTTAGTGGTCAGAGAGGAACACCCCAAGTATGTGTGCCAGCTCTGGGAAGATGTGTGATCCTACCCTAGAGGATCTGGTCCCAGATACTGACTAAATATAGCAAAAGGATACCTCTGGCATCTGGTAGGGTAATCTCATCTGAGATCTTTCTAATACATTGTGCCATAGGGTGGGGGTCCAAAGGATAGGAAAGCACAGTTGGAATCCAGGAGACGAGTCCTGGCTGGTCCTGGGGAAGACCGTTTCCTTGCTGGTATTCACCGGGGAGTCTGATCAGTCATCAGTGGTTGCATTACCCACAGTGTATGCTTCCAGACACAATAGGAAAGTTTACAAAATGAAAAATGTGATGTTATCATTAGAGTACTGACACGAATGCAGGATGAAGAGAGATCTCTCAGCAGGAATAGACCCCTTATCCAGAAGAGAGCCCACATCCTTCCATAACCATCTGGCAGCACCTCTTTTTGGAACAGGCGTAATTTTAAACAATTTTCTACAGCACAAGGTGAGACCTTCCAAATTAGCCATGGAGTAAAAGCATTTTCAGAACACTGAATTTTGGTGCAAATTTCACTTTCCCAGTAAAAGACGATGCGGACCTGATTTTCCCTATCAGATTTGAGCTTTCTTCCCTGAAAGCCCAAAGAGTACGTGAAAAAAAAACAAAAAAACAACACCAGCTTACTCTCCTACTGCCAGTGGTCCCTGGGCAAATTTCCTCAGGGCTTATCTACATGGGGAATTTTACCACATAGTTATACCAGTGTAACTCCTCATGTAGACACACCTATTCCAGAATAAGAATAGCCACATAAGGAGTTATATTATACCAGAAAAATTATGCTAGAAAAATCCCCATGTTGGGAAGCTTTAAGCAAAGAGCTCCCCGAGGCATAAAAGTGAAACAGACCTTCTTACAGTAAATTTCACTTTGCTGCTGCTGTGCTCAAAGGAAATAGCAAACTGAACACAGGAAGCTTATAGAATTGCATCAGTTTCACTGCTGCTCTGGCTGGGGATCTGTTATGTGCTGGAGCAGCAGAAGGTAAGAGAGGGGGAGGAAAGGAGAAGAAAAATCTCATCTCTCCCTCCCTACTGGGCATCAGTTTTGACCCTCCTTCTCCAGACAGGCTCCTTCCTACTGATGGGCTTTGCTGGTGGACAAGTCAACACTTTCTGATAACTTGTAACGGTATGTATGTACTCCTGTGTTAATGCATCCTTGAACTTTAAAGGTGCCTGATTTGAACAAACTAGAAACAACACTTAGATCCGGCTCTATCAGTTGCAAGACAGAGAATGCAAAAGATAACTAGACAACTCTGGCATCATTCAAGTTCCAAACGCCTGCTAACATGCAAAAAGGCTGCAGGACATACTAGACAGCCCAGTGAGAGATCTGGAAGAACCAGTGAGCATCTGGAACAATTCAGCCATACCCTACTTAAATGCTGGACGTGAAACTGTACAACCACATAGCAAAGCCAGAGGACGGGACAGAAGCATGGATGGTGACACTTGAAAGAAAAACTTGTAACAGTCAATTACACAGCTCCAAAAACCAACACAGAGACAGGACTACAAAAATCCACACTGCTCCTTTCTCCATCAGTAGTGAGTGCACCATATTAGCAGCTTGTAGCAACAGTGCCCTCTAATGTTGCAAGTGAGACTAGTCAGACAAAAGGAAATTCACAAAGGTATCTTCCCCAAGATCTTGCTCTCCTTTTTATGTGCCGTGTCCAAGCTAAAACTTCATGAGGGTTGGAAAAGACACTCTTGAGGAGGTAAATCCTCAGATACAATGGTGATGCACATTATGCAAAAACCAAGATTACCAACACTGAAAAAAGTTAGTAACAAAATATTCTCAATTTGTTATCTGTGCATTAGACTGCATTCTGTTTCATTTTCCTGGATACTAAGTAAGAGTCCAGTCCCACAGTTGGATCCACACAAATGAACTCTTCTGGCTGAATGGATTCAAGTGCAGGATCAGGACCTTAGTCAGTTTCTTTTTCTGCTGTTAAAAAGACCTTTATAGCCATCAGGGGAACAGAAAAACTCATTTTGTATTACATACATTTTTACAAACACTTTAAAAGACTATTTAAAGGGACTTCATTAAAAAAAATGAATACACACAATGCCTCAAAATACTCATTAGAAAGTTGTGGGACTGCCACACTAGCTCTTTGGAAAAAGTTCAGAAATGCAAGATGATGGGACTTCAAGGTCCAACAACATTCAATATTATGTGGAACTGTCACCCTGCCATGACCCTCTCCATGGCACACTGTGTGGGACGAAGAAGATAGGGCAGATGTACAGTGAATGAAGAGATTCAGCAAAGGGACAGAATGTGCGTGAACAGGCAACGCAGTGAATGTAAAGTTTCTCTACTTTTGGAAGTAGCTTGTCAGCTACCATGGATTGGCACTCAGGACAAATAAATATAGAACTTGATGTATTGTGGGTGCAGACCCCACCTGCCTGTCACATCTTAGACTTTTTAACTTCAAAGTACAGCCTGATTTTCAGAGGTGCTGAGCACCCACAGCTTTCCTTTAGATTCACTGAAGTTGTGGGTGTTCAACCACTGGGGGAGAGAGGGGAACCCTACCTACTCTCCATAACTATGCACAACATCCCTCAGCAGAGAAAAAGCAGAAATGATCTTTGGGTACATGTTCACAAAGGAAAATATCCTCAGCAAGGTCACTATACTTCTTGGATTTGAGAGGAATGCACTATTAACAGCCTCTTGCTTGGGAAATAGCTTGCAAATATAATTTTACAGCAACTCTGGTGAAGAGTTGATCTCTGTCCAACATTCCCATTTCCTCCAAACATGCAATCACAACCCAGCTGTGCCCAACACTAACAGCCGGTGGCAATAATGGAATATGTTCAAATGAAATGAACGGTTCCCATGCCAATCCAGTTTTTCCATTGGTGCACAAATGAAAGTACCTAATAAGGATTAGTGAAATGTATCTCAAATGACAATTGCCATTTGCATTCTCTCCCTCCCATCCACCATCCCTGCATGGTTCTTGCCATCTGATTGCATAAGAGGATGCAATAGCTCTCTTCTTCCAAACAGTTCCACTAGTTTGAGCTCTCTAGAGAATCATGGCTCAGAGGTTCAGGGTCTACAAGTCCTGCAAGACCCACTCTGTCTGCAGTGTCTTCAGCACTGCTGTGAGTCCTTGGATTTGGTCACCATCCTCAGGGGAGGCAAGGTCCCTCCTGCCTGCACTCTCTCCAATGTATTCTTCCGTTTCTGGTGATTAAATGGCAAAGACACAGCTATGCCAATGTAGGTTCCCAGTGTAGACCAGGTGAGAATCTTTGCATTTGTTGTCAAGTTCTTGCTACAGAATGAATGCTCAAAACCACAAATAAGACTACACTGAAAAGGTAGGTTGAAAATATAACATGATGTTCACAAAAAAACAGACCGAATGTAAATTGACCCAGATTTCCTCCATTCTGCCATAATGACATCCTATGCCAGTCATTAACAGACTGTGTTGCAAGATTAGGGCACAAACTCATGTGGAGGAGAACTAACCATCTCAATAAGTATGCAGTGTTGTTGCAGCTGTGTCGTTCCCAGGATATCAGAGAGAGAAGGTGAGTAGTATCTTTTATTGGACCAACTTCTGTTGTGAAAGACATGATTTCGAGAGTACAAAGAGCTCTTCCTCAGGTCTGGGAAACTAACTCAGATTGTCACTGCTAAATTCCTTGCCGAAGTTGGTCCAATAAAATCTATTACCTCACCCACTTTGGCTCAATAAGTGGCACCTAATGGCTCATTAGCAGCAGCATTAAATTGAGCTTGTTTTAGCTCTTCCATCCAGCAAACAGACCCAAGGCATGTGCACAGTTCGAACTTGGCTTATGCCCTGAAGCAGGAAGGTTTACATCCCTTCCAGGGCTCTTCATTTTTAAATTCTTACTATAATAATTCTTGATGTTCTCCCCTCCTTTTTTTTGAAACTTGCTAAACTCTTGAACTCAATCATCTATTTTGGCTAATTCCACAGGCTAATTGTGCATTATATGAACTAGTATTTCTTATCAGTTTTATATTTGTGGCCTTTTAGTTTCATCTAGTCTTTTTACCAAAAGCTTCTGAAAAGTCTAAACTACATTTCCCAGCGTCCTTTAAGTTTTCCAAAGAACCTTAAAAGTTTGAAGTATCTGTGCTGATTTATAATCATCAGATGTTCATCTAAGCACTTTGTAATAGACTTTCCTACCCACCCCCGAACGCAGTCACCCTTGCTTCTCTTTAAAAATGGCTAGGAAGTTAGCAGTCATCCAGGGCAGAAGGTGTTTTTACAATGATACATTAACATAGTAGTTGGCACTATAGTTCAACATTTTTAAAAAGGGCAGTTATCAATCGTTCACTGTCAAACATGAGTCAACAGTGTGCCCTTGTTGCCAAGAAGGCCAATGGCATTTTGGGCTGTATAAGTAGGGGCATTGTCAGCAGATCGAGGGACGTGATCGTTCCCCTCTAGTCACAGAATCATAGAATCATAGAATATCAGGGTTGGAAGGGACCCCAGAAGGTCATCTAGTCCAACCCCCTGCTCGAAGCAGGACCAATTCCCAGTTAAATCATCCCAGCCAGGGCTTTGTCAAGCCTGACCTTAAAAACCTCTAAGGAAGGAGATTCTACCACCTCCCTAGGTAACGCATTCCAGTGTTTCACCACCCTCTTAGTGAAAAAGTTTTTCCTAATATCCAATCTAAACCTCCCCCATTGCAACTTGAGACCATTACTCCTCGTTCTGTCATCTGCTACCATTGAGAACAGTCTAGAGCCATCCTCTTTGGAACCCCCTTTCAGGTAGTTGAAAGCAGCTATCAAATCCCCCCTCATTCTTCTCTTCTGCAGACTAAACAATCCCAGCTCCCTCAGCCTCTCTTCATAAGTCATGTGCTCTAGACCCCTAATCATTTTTGTTGCCCTTCGCTGGACTCTCTCCAATTTATCCACATCCTTCTTGTAGTGTGGGGCCCAAAACTGGACACAGTACTCCAGATGAGGCCTCACCAGTGTCGAAAAGAGGGGAACGATCACATCCCTCGATCTGCTGGCTATGCCCCTACTTATACATCCCAAAATGCCATTGGCCTTCTTGGCAACAAGGGCACACTGTTGACTCATATCCAGCTTCTCGTCCACTGTCACCCCTAGGTCCTTTTCCGCAGAACTGCTGCCTAGCCATTCGGTCCCTAGTCTGTAGCGGTGCATTGGATTCTTCCATCCTAAGTGCAGGACCCTGCACTTATCCTTATTGAACCTCATCAGATTTCTTTTGGCCCAATCCTCCAATTTGTCTAGGTCCTTCTGTATCCTATCCCTCCCCTCCAGCGTATCTACCACTCCTCCCAGTTTAGTATCATCTGCAAATTTGCTGAGAGTGCAATCCACACCATCCTCCAGATCATTTATGAAGATATTGAACAAAACCGGCCCCAGGACCGACCCCTGGGGCACTCCACTTGACACCGGCTGCCAACTAGACATGGAGCCATTGATCACTACCCGTTGAGCCCGACAATCTAGCCAGCTTTCTACCCACCTTATAGTGCATTCATCTAGCCCATACTTCCTTAACTTGCTGACAAGAATACTGTGGGAGACCGTGTCAAAAGCTTTGCTAAAGTCAAGAAACAATACATCCACTGCTTTCCCTTCATCCACAGAACCAGTAATCTCATCATAAAAGGCGATTAGATTAGTCAGGCATGACCTTCCCTTGGTGAATCCATGCTGACTGTTCCTGATCACTTTCCTCTCATGTAAGTGCTTCAGGATTGATTCTTTGAGGACCTGCTCCATGATTTTTCCAGGGACTGAGGTGAGGCTGACTGGCCTGTAGTTCCCAGGATCCTCCTTCTTCCCTTTTTTAAAGATTGGCACTACATTAGCCTTTTTCCAGTCATCCGGGACTTCCCCCGTTCGCCACGAGTTTTCAAAAATAATGGCCAAGGGCTCTGCAATGACAGCCGCCAATTCCTTCAGCACTCTCGGATGTAACTCGTCCGGCCCCATGGACTTGTGCATGTCCAGCTTTTCTAATTAGTCCCTAACCACCTCTATCTCCACAGAGGGCTGGCCATCTCTTCCCCATTCTGTGATGCCCAGCGCAGCAGTCTGGGAGCTGACCTTGTTAGTGAAAACAGAGGCAAAAAAAGCATTGAGTACATTAGCTTTTTCCACATCCTCTGTCACTAGGTTGCCTCCCTCATTCAGTAAGGGGCCCACACTTTCCTTGGCTTTCTTCTTGTTGCCAACATACCTGAAGAAACCCTTCTTGTTACTCTTGACATCTCTTGCTAGCTGCAGCTCCAGGTGCGATTTGGCCCTCCTGATATCTTTCCTACATGCCCGAGCAATATTTTTATACTCTTCCCTGGTCATATGTCCAACCTTCCACTTCTTGTAAGCTTCTTTTTTATGTTTAAGATCCGCTAGGATTTCACCATTAAGCCAAGCTGGTCGCTTGCCACGTTTACTATTCTTTCGACTCATCGGGATGGTTTGTCCCTGTAACCTCAACAGGGATTCCTTGAAATACAGCCAGCTCTCCTGGACTCCCTTCCCCTTCATGATAGTCCCCCAGGGGATCCTACCCATCCGTTCCCTGAGGGAGTCGACATTGGTGAGGCCTCATCTGGAGTACTGTGTCCAGTTTTGGGCCCCACACTACAAGAAGGACGTGGAAAAATTGGAAAGCGTCCAGCGGAGGGCAACAAAAACGATTAGGGGACTGGAACACGTGACTTATGAGGAGAGGCTGAGGGAACTGGGATTGTTTAGTCTACGAAAGAGAAGAGTGAGGGGGGATTTGATAGCTGCTTTCAACTACCTGAAAGGGGGTTCCAAAGAGGCTGGATCTAGACTATTCTCAGTGGTAGTGGATGACAGGACAAGGAGTAATGGTCTCAAGTTGCAGTGGGGGAGATTTAGGTTGGATATCAGGAAAAACTTTTTCACTAGGAGGGTGGTGAAACACTGGAATGTGTTACCTGGGGAGGTGGTGGAATCTCCTTCCTTAGAAGTTTTTAAAGTCAGGCTTGACAAAGCCCTGGCTGGGATGATTTAATTGGGGATCGGTCCTGCTTTGAGCAGGGGGTTGGACTAGATGACCTCCTGAGGTCCCTTCCAACCCTGATATTCTATGATTCTATGAAACAGGGAGGGTCCCACAAGGGTCAGTCCTGGGTCTGGTACTATTCAATATTTTAATTAATAACTTGGATTTGGGAGTGGATAGTATGCTATAAAGTTTACTGATGACACCAAAATAGGAGGGATTGCAAGCTCTTTGAAGGACAGGATTAGAATTAAAAATTACCTTGACAAAATTGAAGAATTGGTCTGAATTCAACAAGATGAAATTCAATAAAGACAAGAGCAAAGTACTACACTTATGAAAGAAACTTCAAACGCACAACTGCACAATGGGGAGTAACTGGCTAGGTGATAGTACTGCTGAAAAGGATCTTGGGATCACACACTGAATGAGAGTCAACAAAATGATGCAGCTGCGAAAAAAGCTATCATCGTTCTGGAGTATATTAACAGGAGTGTTGTACGTAAGACACAGGAGGTAACTGTCCCATTCTACTCGGCACCAGTGTGGCCTCCGCTAGAATAAAGTGTCCAGTTCTGGACACCACACTTTAGGAAAGATGCAGACAAACTGGAGAGAGTCCAGAAGAGAGCAACAAAAGTGATAAAAGGTTTAGCAAATCTGACCTATGAGGAAAGGTTAAAAAACTGGGCATGTTACTCTTCAGAAAAGATGACTGAGAGGGGACCTGATAACAGTCTTCAAATATGTTAAAGATCTGTTATACAGATCATAGTGATCAGTTATTCTCCATGTTCACTGAAGGTAGGACAAGGAGTAATAGAGCTAATCTGCAGCAAGGAAGATTAAAGGTTAGATATTAGGAAAAGCTTTCTAACTATAAGGGTAGTTAAACTCTGGAATAGGCTTCCAAGGAAAGTTGTTTTATACCCATCATTAGATGTTTTAAGAACAGGTTGGACAAACACCTGTCAGGGATGGTCTAGGATTACCTGGTCCTGCCTCAGCGCAGGAGGCTGGATTTGATGACTCCGAGATCCCTTTCAGCCCTACATTTCTATAATTCTCTGATTCTTTGGTCTTTAGTTGCTTTCAGTACCCTTGTATGAATTCTGCCTGGGTCTGGAGATACAGAGTAATTTAAATCTTTTCAGCCCGAGTGCTTCGGTTTGATCAAAAACGTTGCAGCTATTTTTGAGAATAAGGTCAGTGCACATTGGTAGGTTAGCTGGTATTAAATTTTTCCAGCCTATTTTTGAACAGGTGATTTGCAACAGAAACTTGAAAATTGGCAGGGGAAGTCCTGAAGTCAGGAAGCTGATTTTTACTGTCCCCATGATCATATGCCCAGATTTGACACAGTTATAAAGAAATTCATCTTCTTTACATGCACAGTAGAGATTGCTAAACAACTTATTTTCTGAACATTTCAACTTCACTGCACATGCTCTCTGACTCTGCAGAGCCTTCTTCATCATTTTGAAATAACCATACAGAGCTATAGCTCCAGACAGGAGATGGACTAAATTTGGTTCAGTGAAAGATGCCCTGGACCACCAGCTCAACTCTCACCTCTTCCACCGAGCGGAGTTAATAGCTCTACACACTTCACAACCACCTCTGTTACTAAGGGTGTGTGTACATTACAGCAGAACAGCCACAGTGCTGCAGCCTCATAGCACAGATGCTTCCTGCATTGACCGAAGTGGTTTTCCATCAATATAGTTAATCCACCTCTCCGAGAGGTGGTAGCTAGGTTGATGGAAGAATTCTTCTGTTGACCTAGCTGCATCTACAGTGGAGGTTAGGTCGACCTAACTACATTGCACAGGTCACAACATTTTTCACAACCCTGAGCGATCAGTGGCATACCCCACGACAGGCTGTGCCTCCAAGATGATTCCATCCAGCCCTTGAACATGCAAACAAAGTGACATCCTCCGCATAGTGCAACCTTCAATGTATGGTCCATGTGAGGTCACACTGAAGAGAAGACACTATTTTGCATGCCTGACTAAAAATGTCATGGCACACCTCTGTGAGCGATGAAGCTAGGTCAGTCTAAATTTTAGGTGTAGACCAGGCCTAAGCAAGAACTCTCACCTCTATCCAAGGAAGCAAACAAACATCAGCCTCACTCCATTTTACAGATGAAATAACTGATCACACACCTCACTTTTGACAGAGCAAGGAACAGAACCCAGGTTTCTAATTGTCTGGGTGTACTGCAAGATCCACCACTTCTCCCTCACTCGTGAGGAGCAAACAGAATTATGAAGCTAAACAGAGATGATTTTGGAGAGTTTTAGGTTTTTGTTATTGTCATCTTTGCTGTGTACAGGGTATTGTGTTTGTGGGAATAACTAAGTTTATTTATTTCACACTTTGTATAATTTAGAAAAAAAAGTGTCAATGGCATCCAGAGCTTGGAATGGACTTTTTAATAGGATGTTGGGCAAGTCACCAAAATATTTTCAGAGGTGGCCACTAGCTAGGCCATCCTCATTTTCTGGGTTCCCAAATACAAACCTGTAGGATATGATCTACAAAAGTGCTGAGTGCACCAATCACGCCAATCAAAGTCAATGGGATTTGTGACTGCTCAGCGGCTTTTGGGGGAGAGAGGGGGGAATCAGATCCCAGACGTCTCAAGTGGGGCACCTAACCATTAAGTCAACCAAAATTAGCAGACAATTTTGCAAATTTTGGCCTTAAACCTTCTGTGCCTGCAGTTCTCTATGTAAATCAGAGTAAACCCAGGGATTACAGTGGATGAGAAGCTGGATATAAGCCAACAGTGTGTCCTTGTTGCCAAGAAGGCTAATGGCATATTGGGCTGCATTAGTAGGGGCATTGCCAGCAGATTGAGGGAAGTGATTATTCCCCTCTATTCAGCACTGGTGAGGCCACATCTGGAGTACTGCATTCAGTTTTGGGGTCCCCAATACAGAAAGGATGTGGACAAATTGGAGCGAGTCCAGCAGAGGGCAATGAAAATTATTAGGGGGCGGGGCACATGACTTACGAGGAGAGGCTGAGGGAACTGGGTTTATTTAGTCTGCAGAAGAGAAGAGTGAGGGGGATTTGATAGCAGCCTTCAACTACCTGAAAGGGGGTTCCAAAGAGGTTGGAGCAGGGCTGTTCTCAGTGGTGGCAGATGACAGAACGAGGAGTAATGGTCTCAAGTTGCAGTGTGGGAGGTCTATTTTGGATATTAGGAAAAACAATTTCACTAGGAGGGTGGTGAAGCACTGGAATGGGTCCCCTAGGGAGGAGGTGGAATCTCCATCCTTAAGAGGTTTTTAAGGCCCGGCTCGACAAAGCCCTGGCTGGGATGATTTAGTTGGGGTTAGTCCTGCTTTGAGCAGGGGGTTGGACTAGATGACCTCCTGAGGTCTCTTCGAACCCTAATCTTCTATGATTCTATGATATTTTCCCACCTCACTAGGATGTTGTGAAGATAATTTCATTAATGTTTCTAGGACTAGAGTGATGAATGCAATTAAAAAGCCCAGGAGGAAATTTTAAAAATTCCTAATTCAATGCAAGCTTTGTGTGCTGTGCAGTAAATGAGGCATGGGGACACATACTGACTTATGAAGATAAAGCAAAATATTAAACAGCTGTCTCGTGCACTAAACCCCATCCATCCCATGCACTGATCGAGACCAGGATCCTGTAGAATTTAAACATTGTATAGGCTTTGTACTAGTCCTCAACTCACTGGTGAATTCAACCCTCTGCAAGGAGAGCAACCTTGTCAAAAGTCACTGACATGAATTCCTGAGATATCATATTTAAGGCTACAATTTTGTCATGGAGATCGCAGAAGTCATGGAATCCATAATTTCCAAAGACCTCTGTGACTTCAGCCCCGGTGGCTAGGAGCTGCAGGGTCCCACCACTTCCCACAGCAGCAGTGAGCTGTGAGGTACCCCCCCACCCCGCCTGAGGCAGCGGGCCCCCAAGCTCCGAACAGCCATGGGCAGCGGGGGTACCCCGCAACTCCCCAGAGGCTGCGGCAGGGCAGGGTAACCCCCGCAGCTGAGCCCCCATGAGTTGTGGGGGCCCCGGAGTGCCCTGCCACCCCACAGCTGCCCAACCCCTTCTCATTTTATCATGGATATTTTTAATAAAGGTCACAGACAGGTCATGTGCAACAAAGAAAAATTCACAGAAACTGGGACCTGTCCTGGACTTTTACTAAAAATGTCCATGACAAAATCTTACCATTAATCATACTAAATGAATCATTGAGGAAAAGTAACATGATAAAATTTTGTACTCTTAGGAATGACGGGAAATGATCTGCAGAGAATGTAAATGACAGCAAATTCAGCAAATTTGCAGATGATACTAAACTGGGAGGAGTGGTAGATACGCTGGAGGGGAGGGATAGGATACAGAAGGACCTAGACAAATTGGAGGATTGGGCCAAAAGAAATCTGATGAGGTTCAATAAGGATAAGTGCAGGGTCCTGCACTTAGGATGGAAGAATCCAATGCACCGCTACAGACTAGGGACCGAATGGCTAGGCAGCAGTTCTGCGGAAAAGGACCTAGGGGTGACAGTGGACGAGAAGCTGGATATGAGTCAACAGTGTGCCCTTGTTGCCAAGAAGGCCAATGGCATTTTGGGATGTATAAGTAGGGGCATAGCCAGCAGATCGAGGGATGTGATCGTTCCCCTCTATTCGACACTGGTGAGGCCTCATCTGGAGTACTGTGTCCAGTTTTGGGCCCCACACTACAAGAAGGATGTGGATAAATTGGAGAGAGTCCAGCGAAGGGCAACAAAAATGATTAGGGGTCTAGAGCACATGACTTATGAAGAGAGGCTGAGGGAGCTGGGATTGTTTAGTCTGCAGAAGAGAAGAATGAGGGGGGATTTGATAGCTGCTTTCAACTACCTGAAAGGGGGTTCCAAAGAGGATGGCTCTAGACTGTTCTCAATGGTAGCAGATGACAGAACGAGGAGTAATGGTCTCAAGTTGCAATGGGGGAGGTTTAGATTGGATATTAGGAAAAACTTTTTCACTAAGAGGGTGGTGAAACACTGGAATGCGTTACCTAGGGAGGTGGTAGAATCTCCTTCCTTAGAGGTTTTTAAGGTCAGGCTTGACAAAGCCCTGGCTGGGATGATTTAACTGGGAATTGGTCCTGCTTCGAGCAGGGGGTTGGACTAGATGACCTTCTGGGGTCCCTTCCAACCCTGAGATTCTATGATTCTATGACGTTTCGGCAAAAATATATATATTTTACATGTACCCAAAGAGCAGCACATACTTTTTAAGGATTCATAGCTTTGGAACTGTAATGAAAAAAAGAGACGTATGCTATGCTCTTTTATATATATATATATATATATATATATATATATATAAAATACGGCAGAGCTTTGATCAATATGCAACAAAGTATCTAACAATCACATTTAATGTTGCACTGCCGCAGGATGAATGAAAGAATAACGATACTCAAGTAGGATCAAGCACAGGAGCAGAAAAACAGATCTATTGCCCTCCAGTGGTATGTTGCAATCATTGCAAACGCTTCACGAAGCCACTTTGTATTACTACTTTTCAAACTCCAGAATCTAAGTAGGACTTTTTCCACCACTATAGGCCCAGCAGTTTTACACTGGCTTCGTAGAAATAAAAATCTCTAAACAAAAAAATAGTCAGACAGAGGACAAAGTCACCAAGCCAAAGAGGGAAAATAAAAGTCCTCAAACAGAAATGCAAGTAGTGTTATATGTGTTTTACAAAACACATGCCATTTTCAAAATCATTGTTTATATAAAGATAAGAAACTGAAACAGGAAGGAAAGAAAACAGCACAGTATTGAAAGTAGTAATAGTTCTCAGGATATCATAAAAGGCAGAATCTAGAGTTCCTAAGGAGGTACATGGCTGTCAGCAAACATCACAAAACTGCTAACACTTTCCTCACAAATATCAACAGCTCTTCACATCCCACTCCCAGTGTAGCCACTGATTTCACATCACAAGCAACAAAGTTGACAGCTGAGCAAAGATTCATATTGTTTTTGTCTAGCTCTGTTAGCTAAGCTACTGAAAGATTTAACGTTAGCAAGCCTCAAACTGTCCCGGGTTCCACTCAGTTCCATCACATACTTGAACAAATTTCAAACATTTTTTTCTAATGAATCTTTTAAGAAAACTTTAACAGAGATTAGTTAAGCCCCTTGGAGGGAACAAAGAGTGAAGAAAGGTAGCTATGGGGACAACTCCCTCCTTGAAAAGGTACAACAATTAAAGTGGTACGATGTAAAAGAACGAACTATACTTGAAAACACTACACAAAAGAACAGTAATTAATCCATCAGAGACTGGAGTTATTAGCCTTCTAGACAGGTTTCAAACTCACAGATAGTCAATGAAAGCGGCTCTTAAAGTGATTGAAACTGAAATTTTTATCAACGTCAGGTTCCTTATTACCAGCTATATTCACTGCAAGCATTGATCCCTGACTGGTGCATTATCTCCTCAGGTAGCCTGGATTTATGCATGCTTACAACCATTGCTTTCTGTTGTTCCTCTCATAGAAGATGTGCTGGTAAGCCATCATCCTCACTCATAGCTGTGGTGCAACTCTCATAAGCAATACTTTCTGCTAAGTGCTAACAGGAAATTTTTGCCTCCATAGGGCTGTATGAGAAGACAAGCGGAGTAACAAATAAATACAAATAGCAGCAGCTTGGGTTTCTCTAGCACCTTCCATCCAAAGATTTCAACTCATTCCTCTGAAGCACCACCACGTGAGACGTGTGGCACAGCATACGGTAGAGGAGTTTAGTTAATCAAGGAGCAAGACAATATTTTTTCTATTTTTTAAAACAAGGATGTTGCACAAAGCTATTTTGAAAAATTAGAGGAGTTAAGCGCTCAAGTTAGGAAACATCAACTTACCTCCTCCTCTTTCTGTGTGTGTTTTAATAGACAGTCTTTCATTGCATGAAAACATACTATTTCTCAAATACTGCAACACACATAGTATATATTTGTTACGCCTGGGGGAATTCTGCACCACTGCATGTGCACAGAATTCATGTCCCCCACACATTTCTTTGCTTCCCCACAGGGAAATGACCTTCTGGCAGGGAAGCGAAGCGAAGCTGCAAGAGCAGTCACACACCACTCCCTAGCTGCGCAGGTACATGGTTTCAGGCACCCAGAACAGCTGGCAGAGAGGTAAATCACTGCAGGGTTGGGGACACCCCAGCCAGCGGCTCCTACCCTGAGTCAGGATCAGCTGCTAGTCCCAGCTGGGCTGGAGGCAGGGGAGGATGGAATTTCCTCTTCCCCTGCAAGGAGTGGCTAGGCTGTGTCAGACCCACCCCCAGAAACCTTCCCCTGCTGCAGGAAGTTCAGCATCCTCCCCAGCTTCCTGCCCCCATCACTCCGGGGAGGGGTGACTGTGCGGGGAGCTGCTCCCCCATCCACCCAACACCCGTGCATCTGGACCTCCCATTCACAGACACCCCCACCAAGCCTCACCCCATAGAGCCAGAACCCCCCTAGCCCTCCATTCCCAAACCCCACCCCACTGAACCTCAACCTCTGCCTCTGGATCCCCCTCCCTGCAGCAAGACTACCCTCTACTGAGCTCCCTGCACTCAAACCCCCACCCTGACAAGCCCCACCCCTGCACTTTCTTGAGCCCCCACATCCACACTACTGACCCCCCAACTAGCTGCACCCAGACCCCCAACCCACCAAGCCCCACTCCCCCAGCACCCCCTGCTGATATCCCCACATCCAGACCCCTCCGCTGAGCCCCAACTACTTTCACCTGGAAGCCCCTAAAGAGTCCTATCCCCCCTGCACCTGGAACCCCCTCTCCCCACAAGCCTCTGTGCATCCAGACCGCCCACACCTAGACCCCCCACTGAGCTGTCTGCCCCCAGACTGTCCCACACTGAATCCTCTCAGCTCACGCTTGGATCCTGCCTGGCTAAGCCTGCCTGCCCCGCATCTGGCGCAGAGGGGCAAAGTCCCAGGGTGTTTCTGGGGTAGGCCCAGGCCTTGTGCTGTGTCAGGATCAGGCGCAGCCTCACCACTGAGTCCGTGTCCCGGGGGTGGGGAGGCTGCAGGGTGATCTCCCACCTTCGTACAACCAGTGGTCTGTGCTCCCCACTGCCGTGCTAGAGCCTCTGCTTGTATTTATTAACAAATAAAGCTTGCAGAATTTTAAAATATTGTGTGCAGAATTTTTAACTTTTTGGCGCAGAATGCCCTCAGAAGTTATTTGTCACACAACTTTGTATGGATCATCTCACACGTAAATGACATTTGTCTGACGTACATGGTAACAAACTATAGAAGTCTGGGCCTAAAGCTCTATAAAAAGCTTATTATATTGTATTAGAAAAATGTGATCATGTGATTAGAGACTACTTTTAATGCATGTATACAAAGCAGACAAAGCTAAAGCAGTATGTGCAAATCTAACTTGAACATTTTCCAACTTTTGAATGCTTACCTATGTAACATGCTGTTATTTTTAACGAACAATATACAAGTCAGTTAGCATAGCAATGACGATCTTAACATTCTCACTATCTGACTAGTATTTAAATATGCGATCTTAATGTTCTATTAACTTAGGTTTTTATGTTTAATAGTCTATTGTACATCTACAAAAACATCAAACTAGAACATGTGGATATCAAAAATTTAACAATAAATCATATTTGCAAGTGGTACTGGCCTTTTTAATATCCCAAATAAGACTTCACTAATCAGTAATGGATCATATAGCAGTGCTAGACATACAAACAATATATTGCTGTTTTCATTGCAATGTAAGTAGAGCGCTACTTATGGTCCACTTGGGATGTCAAGTGTTGAGACTGCGTGGGAAGAACTTTACAAGGCAGAAGGGTCATGACAACTAAATTCATAGTAATTAGTCTTGTAATTATAGCCGGAGCACTAGCAACAGCTATAGTTAAGGTTGCGCGAGTATTTCAATGATAACTTCATTTTCACTCATCTTTCATGTGATAATTCTATAGGCTTAGTCTGGGCCTGAAAGTGGTTTTTTTTTTTTTTACAAAGGTTTTAATAAACACAGTTCAACGTTTCTGAGGATAGAAGATGAAAATACACTATCCCATTATAAAAAAAAAATCTTGCAATTTTTTTTAGAAAGCTTGACAGCTAAAACAGCCAGAAACTACAAAAGGTTAAAAAAATCCCAATTTCCAAACACAGTACTTGGGGTATTTTTTTAAATTGTTTTTTAAGCAACCTATACCAAAGTTCTTACTCCTTGTCTAATAGCTGTGGTATTCTACATCATGCCCCCGTCAGCCATTTAGATTGTTACCAACTTTTAGAACACTGTGTATACGTTATTTTGAAATACTGCTATCCTTGCATTTGCAACAAAGGTTATTAGAAGACCTCTGCCCCCAGAAAGCAATTTGGATATGCTGTTGGTTCTCTGAACAATGCAGATGTAGAGTTATTGATTATTGGGAATACAGCATAATCTAGCCAGCAGGTCACTAGATCTAGGAGTACTGTGTGACCTTGGGCAAGTCACTTCATCTCCCTATGGCTCTGCTTCCTCACCCTTTGTCTTGTTTGTTTAGACTGCAAACTCTCAGAGCAGAGACTGTTTCTCAATACATTAGCACAGAGCCTACCATTATGGGACCACAAACTTGACTGGGGTCTCTAGTCATTCCTATAATAATATTTATACAGAACTATGAGGTGCTTTTAAACACAAATTCATTTCTGGTGTTGGTTATAAACAGCTTCTGGAAGCAGTTTCACAAGGTTAAATAGATATTTAATAGGAAATGTCCCTTTAAAGTTAGTCTTTAAACATTTTCTAAGAAACCCCTCTAGAGCTTTACTGGTTTTAGTGTTAGCACATTTTCACTTTGTGTGAGTTCATTAAAGGAACTCATCACACTGTAACCCACTCACTACAGTTGGAAAACAGATCTCTTAAGCTTTTCTGCAGGTCTCTGAATTGCCTCTCCTTAGCTCCAGAGGTAAGAGTGTGATGAGCTTTCCTTTCAACAGCTGATTTTTCAAAGTGCTCCAAAATCCGTAAGAATACTCAGATTGTCTTGAAAAGTGATGTGATCAGTGGAGTCTGGGGTAGTATTAGTGGTGCAAATTCGGGTCACAGGATCAAGCGGTTTCTGAGACATGGCACCTGTGAGAAAAGGAAAGTAAAATGTTCCTGTTCTCATAACATTCGCATGTGGCCAAATTGTTCACAGAGTTTAAAGCCAGAAGGGACAATGAGATTATCTAATCTGACTTCCTGCATAACACAGGCCTTTAAATTTCACCTACAACAGGAACTGGATTAGAGTTCAGATTGCAAGTTTGGGATCATTTTGAAAGGAGATTCTGAGATAGGGAACAAGCCCATGCACCACAAAAGCTACTTTTAATATAATCCAATTCATATAACTTTTTTGGTGAAGAGGCAGAAGAAAAGTAAGAGATTTCCCAAGAGCTCCCCAGCTGCTCAACAATACAAAGGACTGGTTGAGAAATATTACAAAAGTCATGACACTATAAAAGCTTTAGTACCACTGCTTACAGACAATTTGCATTCTCATGACCTATTGCTTCTTCAGGAATTCCTTTGTGACAGACACACTGAGCTCACATTCAAGTGGTGACTGAGGGCTAGTCTATACCTGAAACACTACAGGGGCACAGCTGCAGTGCCCCAGCTGTGCAGCTTTTGCGCTTCAGTGCAGCCACTCAGTACAGAGATAGGAGGGGTTCTCCCATCACTGTAGTTAATCCACCTCCCCAACAGGTGGTAGCTAGATCAACAGAAGGAAAAAGTCTTCCATCACCTTAGCGCTGTCTACACCACGGGTTAGGTCAGCACAGCTACACCTCTGATGGGTGTGGATTTTTCACACTCCTAAAAGACATAGCTATGCCAATATAAGTTTTCAGTGTACAGCAGCCCTTAGAGCAGTGGTTCCCAAACTTGTTCCGCCACTTGTGCAGGGAAAGCCCCTGGCGGACTGGGCCGGTTTGTTTACCTGCCGCGTCCGCAGGTTCAGCCAATCGTGGCTCCCAGTGGCCGCAGTTCGCTGCTCCCAGTGGCCGCGGTTCGCTGCTCCAGGCCAATGAGAGCTGCTGAAAGCGGCGCGGGCCAAGGGACGTACCGGCCACCGCTTCCAGCAGTTCCCATTGGCCTGGAGCAGCGAACCGCAGCCACTGGGAGCAGTGATCGGCCGAACCTGCAGACGCGTCAGGTAAACAAACTGGCCCGACCCGCCAGGGGCTTTCCCTGCACAAGCGGCGGAACAAGTTTGGGAACCGCTGCCTTAGAGGAACAAGCACTGCTCCTTTAACTCAAGGATCATGACTCAAAGCATCTCCTGTGCCCCTTAGTGCTTTCAATCTGCTTCTGGTTGGCGCCTGGAGCCATCATGGTGCTTCTTCTGAAAGTGTAAGTAGTGTCTGTAATTTTGAAGTACTTCAGCACCCCACAAATGTATCCCCACTGTCATCTATGCAAGTTCCACCCAGGACAGTCTGAGGAGTAGTACTGCATGTAGGATATGCTGACTGCTATGGTGATGTGAGGCTAGGCTGCTATAGGATGGACCTAGAGATCACAAAGAAAAGAAAACAGAGAGATTGGCACAAGACTCCCAGCCAGGATGAATCTCTTCTCTGCAGAGCAGCATTAAGCATAATGACGACTTTTGCAACTAGAAACAGGCATGGAAACGCATCACAAATTTGCATCTCATCCTTGCGCAGGGGCCACGCTAATCTACTCTGTAACATTCCAATGTCAGTACATGTGCTGTGGAAGGAAGACCAGGCATTCTGGTCTGTACATGTACCAGACACACAATGGCAAGAGTAGGGAGGGGGATAAGACCACCACTGTGACGGGTTGGACGCCCCGTCCAGGATGCCACCTGATGTACTGGGGTTTCACTGACACTCTCCTGCTCCACCAGCCTGGATTCCCTCTCCCTGTTTTGCTGAATTAGGCTCTCCAGCCTCTTGCAGCGCGCACACACACATACACACGGCCATACCCAGCTGCAGACACAGACTGAAGTCAGCTCTGTGAGAGAGGACTCACCCAGCACTCATGTGTAAGCCCTTTTTGGAGAATAAACCCAATATAATACTGTCTTGTGCTGTAGAGAAATCTGTACAACGTAAGCTCATAAATTTGCCCCCTCCCTCAATGTGAAGAGAGATATGCATGACTTCTTGCCCCCTCCCCATTAGAAATTACATAAACTGGGTTTAATAATAAACAAAACAGATCTTATTAACTATAAAAGGCAGATTTTAAGTGATTAAAGAAATAGTAATCTGCTTTATTCTGTTTGCTAAACAAACAAAACAAAACATGCAAACTAAGCTTGATTCACTAAAGAAATTGGCTATGAATAGTAATTTCTCACCCTAAATATTGTCACAGGGAGATTACAGAGAGTCTTGAAAGGCAGCCGCACTGGCCTGCAACTTGAGACTTTAGGTATTATTACTCACAAGCCAGGCGTCCTTCCAGCTTGGGATCAACTTCTCTCCCCCCAGTTCAGTTCTTGCTTCCAGGTGTTTTTCAGTGTCTCTTTGGGTGGGGAGGCAGAGGAGAACCACAATGATGTCACTCCCCTGCCTTATACAGCTCTTGCGTATGGTGGGAACCCTTTGTCTTGCAGTGGAAAAACACTGGCATTTGGGGGGGGAGAGGGGGGTTGGGAGTACAATGTAACTCAGACCCATGTCTCTGCAGGGCTGTGGTAGCCTTTACTTGTAGGCTGTCTGGAGCATCCACTGGACAACTAAGCCCTTTCACAATCCATTGTCTTTGGTAATGGGCCATCAGCCCTGTCTGGCTTTTCACTGTTGTACCTGAAGGGCTAGTTGTGGGTGACACCCAAAGTAGCACATTTGAAATACAGATATATGGTCAATATTTCTAACTTCAGATACAGAAATGATACAGGCATACAAATTGGATAATCACATTCAGTAAATCATAACCTTTCTAATGACACCTTACATGAGCCACCTTGCATAAAGTACATCTCAGTTTTGTCATATCCATATCATAAGCATATTTTCATAAAGAATATGGAGTGTAATGTCACAACCACTTGAGATGAATGGAACAGTTCACACCTCTCAGAGCTGTATTCATCTAAAAGGGTGTTCTCGTTCCATTGAAAATGACCCGCTTCACCCTTCAGCACAGGAGGCTTGCAGGAGTGTCCCTTCCCCCTATAAATGGAATAGAGACTTCGGAGAGCCCGTTGCTAACTCAAGCTAGTGAGTAGCAACAATGAATACACAGGAAGTGCCTCAATCACCCTCTCACTATCATCAATTCCTCAAAAAGACAAGGGAAATTCACTGCCAAAAAACAGTGTCAATACAGAGTTAATGAAGCCTATCACTGCCTTGCACCTTGCAGAACACGAGGCTGGCTAACCTTACAAGCTCTGAAAACCAGGCAATAGAGAGTTACGGTACTTGCCTAACCTGCCCTCTCCAAGCAATGTCCCAACCCATCAGTCAGAGATCACAGGACTGTGCTCTTCCCAAACATGTAGAAGACAGTGGGGAAAATGCACAAGAGTGGGGAATGAGGGGCAAAGAAACTCTTAGATTTTGGCCAACATTAGGTTAGACTTAAACAGTAGTTAGCTAAGCCTAACTTATACTCAACCATTTACCTACTCCTCACAAATCCCTGAAGAGTTGCCAGATATTGATAAATGTTCATCCCTGGCCTCAGAATTCCCTCTAGGACACCATGTTTGGCTGCCCCTGACTGAGCCTTGTTCTGCTCTGTGATATAGGCCAACAGTTGGCTAGAATTCCCCAGTACAATGGTGAGCCAGAGAGGCTTCAGTGAATGGCAATGCAGCTATAGAGTTCTAGTGGACACTGAGGATATGTAAGAGTGTTAGACTGAGATAAGCAATCATATTCCCCCATTTTCTTGACATACCTAGGGCAATGTCAACGGTATCTGTCTGAGCAAACCTGAAACTACTCAGGTTTATTATTTTTTAAAATTATTTCATACATTCTTAGCTTTGAGAGACAAAAGGAGACATTGGGTATGTCTGAACTGCAATAAAAAAAACCCTGGCTCTGATTCTCAGAGCCTGGGTCAGCTGACTCAGGCTCATACTCCAAGGCTATGTAATTTCACCGTAGATGTTTGACCACGGGCTGAAGGCCAAGCTCAGAGATCCTCCCCCGTCATGGGGTCTCAGAGCTTGGGCTCCAGCCTGAGGCCAAACAACTACACTGCTATTTTATAGCCCCAAAGCTCGAGCTGACCCAGGCCGGCCGCAGCCTTTTATTGCAGTGTACTCTCACGGTTAAAAATTTAGGCATTTCCAGTCAAAATTTGTCTAGTTTCAACTTCCAGCCATGGGATCACATTATACCTTCTCTGCTAAACTGAAGTATCCATTATTAAATATTTGTGCCCCATGTAGGTATTTATTGATTGTGATCAAGTCACCCTTTAACATTCTCTGCTAAGCTAAATAGATTGAGCTCCTTGAATCTAAGGCACATTTTCTAATTTTTTAATCATTTTGTGGCTCTTTTCTGAACACTCTCCAATTCATCAACATCCTTCTTGAATTGTAGTCATCAGACCTGGACATAGTATTCCAGCAGCATTCACACCTGTGCCAAATTCTGAGGTAAAATAACCTTTCTACTCCTACTTGAGAGTCCCCTGTGTATGCATCTCCATTTATAATTAACATTTTGAGACCTATCAGTCAGATTTTAATCCATTTAATGTGCGCCATGGTAATTATAGATCTTTCTAGGTTTTTTTTTTTTTTTTTAAATCAAAAAGTTGTGTGGTAGCAAGTCAAATACCTTACAGAAGTCTAAGTATATTACATCAACATTACCCCGTTTCTCCATCAAAGTTGTAATCTCATCAAATAAAGATATTAAATTAGTCTGATAGGACCTAACGTTCATAAACCCATGATCTGCATTAATTACATTACCCTCCTTTAATTCTTTATTACTCGAGTCCCATATCAGTCACTCTATTATCTTTCCCAGGATCCATGTCAGACCAAAGGCCTATAATTTACTCAGATCATCCTGTTTACCCTTTTTAAATATTAGCCCAACATTAGCTTTCTTCCAGTCTTCTGGAACTTCCCTGGTGCTCCAAGACTTATTGAAAATCAACATTAGTGGTTCAGGAAGCTCCTCAGCCATTTCTTTTAAAACTTTTCAATGCAAGTTATCTTGACCTACTGATTTAAATACATCTAATTTTAGTAGTTGTTGTTTAATATCCTCCTGAAATACCAGAGGACTAGAAAGAGTGTTATCATATGATAGGACTACATCCTCTGTCTTTTCCCAAACACAAAACAAATATTTAGGGAACAATTCTACCTTTTCTGCATAATTATTGATAACTCTACCATTTCCATCTAGTAATGGACCAATACCATTGTTAGGATACTTTCTGTTTCCCATATATATTTTTAATTCCTTCTTATTGTCCTTCTCTCTATTAGCCATAGATTTCTCCTTGTGTTCCTTTGCTTCCATTATAATTTTCTACAATTCCTAGTGTCTGATTTATATTCATTACTATCAAGATCACCTTTCTCCCATGTGTGTGTGTGCATGTGAGCATGCGCACACACAGTTTTAGCTGCCTTCAATTCCCTTCGAAATCAAGTAACTTTTTAACCAATTGACCATCTTCCTCAATTGTGGGGGTTTTGGGGGGTATCTACTGAAGAGTATTTGAGGAAACAGATGCCAGTACATGTAATACTTCTGTCACTGAATATAGAACATATACAGCAAACAGTAACACAAGATGTACAGTTACACCAGACCTACACACAAATCGGGTACATTGCAAAGCTTTCAGCCATTTAAAGAGGGTGGGATACAGTATGTACATCTTGAAGCATGCACAAAATCAGTTTACTTAAAATGTTTGTTTTTAAAAAGATTAAGATAGATTTTAATGCAAGAATGCAAAGTTGGCAGAAATGCAATTTTTATGTTGGAGGAGGGGAAAAAAATCAGTAGATAGTGTAAGAAAAAGGTTTTTTTAATTCCCTTTTCAACAGCTTAGCATTATTTGAGATAATCTCAAACCGATGTGGATTTCTAGGGAAATGGAAGCAGAACCAGAACCTGCAACCAGAAGTTGAGCCAGTTTCAACAGTTTAAAAGTCTCACTTCTGTCCCCATGAAAACCGATGTCAGAATGTTTAAAATTGTCTTATAACAAAGTCTATTTCCCTTATTTTCATCCCTTTGACCGTTCTTGCAGAAACAGCACTGGAAAAGGAACTTACAGGAACATGAAGCAAAGCGTAAGAATTCACTTGTTGATTTCAATATGAAGCCAACATCAGTAGATATCTCTAAGGGATGGTTTCAAAAGCCAGCTACAAGTTTTTGGAGTCCAACACCACAGTATTACTGTTTTGACTATTTAAGTTTTGACAAGAATATCAAAAGCACAGAGAGGGTTTTTTTTATACTTGATATATTGATAGAAATATTACACAACTGAAAGAAAATAAAATGGAGAAATAACTTGTAGGATCATACTGTCCTTCTTCCAAGGATGTTGTAATAACTCAAGAGAGCAAACCAACTCAAAAATTCTGACCCAGGAGGTTGTGCTGGAATGAACCCCTGGATTTACACCCAACAAGCTACTGTAATAATCTTTGCACAGAAAATGCCTTGTAAAGTATCATTTAAAAACTAATAACTTGCTGGTCAACAATATCATGATGAAATGCATGTAGCAATATTACACGTAAAGGTATGAACACAAGCTGAAATCATGAGTAATGTGTTTATACCAGACAAGTCTGAGGAATGGGTAAATCTGTTTCTCAAAAGACAAAGGACAAGTTGATGCCTCTAGCTTGGTGCCATCAAAGCTGATGGGCCATCACCTATCAAGTAGCCATTCTTTGGTAAGGAAGGGGGACAGGAACAAACAGATTCTGCATCTTAGCAAACAATGGCATGAAACCTCTTTCCCACAAGACTCCAAGCCTCTTTTCTCTGAGTTGGAAAATGCAGGGGTCTCTCTCTGGAAAATGCACTTCAAAAGGTGACAACTATAAAAGTGAGGGGAAAAAACCACTCCAAGTTCTCTCTCCTTATCCATCTCTCTCTTTCATCTCAGAGGACAAAAGAAGCCAGTCATTGGACCTTGAAAGCAGATCTTGACCTGAAACTGGGTCAGCAATGCTACTAGAAATATGCGGTAAGAATTTCACCTTGAACCAAGGCTAGTTTGTTCAAGAATAGCATTTTATCTTTACTTTTCTTGTAACCATTTCTGACTTTAATGTCTTAGTACTTGTATTCACTTAAAACCTCTCTCTTTGTAGTTAAATAAACTTGTTTTATCCTCTAATCAAAACTAATCCAATGTAGTAAACTGTGGCAGTAACTCCATTTAAAGTGGCAAACTGTTGTATCTTGATCTCCTCAGATGGGCAACGGATCTAATATGTCTGCACTGTCCCATGCTAAACATATGTTTTGGGGGGGAAATCCAGGACTAGGAGTGTGTTAGGGTCACCCTGCAAGTGATAACCAAAGCCGGTGGAAGCCAGAGCATGACAGATGTGTACTGAGAGGCTGCTGGGGTCAGAGCTGCTGGACCACGGCTGTAGCTATACACAGACACTCAGACCAGGTCTACACTACAAACTTACATCGGTATAACAATACTGCTCAGGAGCATGAAAAATCCACACCCCTGAGCAACGCAGTTACACCAACCTAACCCCCAGTGTATACAGCACTACGTAGACAGTGTAGACAGCTTCTCCTGTCGACATAGCTACCATCTCTAGCAGAAGTGGATTCACTATGCTGACGGTAGAAGGTCTCCCATCAGCGTAGTAGTGTCTTCACTGAAGTTCGACAGCGTTTTAAGTGTAGACACGCCTTCAGGGTGCGACCCGCATGCTGGCAAGTAGCTTTCTTAAATTTGTCAACCAACAACGATGTTTACATATTTGACCTACTTTTCTACCAGTTCTCTTTCCTTAGCCCTCTTCCTGAAAGAGGGCCCTGGAGTGTGCAACAAAACGCTTTCAACAAAAGAGCCACCCGTTGGCACTGCCAAAGGAGCAGCACCAACATCCACTGCAAAGGGAGCTGTCAATCTAGAGCCAAAGAGCCAGCGGCGGGGACCGGAGAGACGCCTCTCTCCCCGGTCAACATAGTATCTTGATCACCAGAATGTGTTTTGTCACCATCTGAATAACCAGGAGATAATGCCTTGATAAAACAAACAGTCAGTAGTCTGCCAGAGAGATGCTTCTAGCAAGTTTTAGCTTCATGTAAAGGTCTTATAAACCTCATTCTTGGCCATTACCTAACATTTAATTTTTTTCTCCATTACTCTACATCTACATTATTTTTTCTCATGCTTTTAAAAAATAGCAAAATTAGTACTTCATTGTCCCTGGCTTACCATTGCATGAGAGACCAGTTACTTGGATCAGCTGGCAGAAATCTACTTGCATTGAGGTTAGTCACTGGAACAATATAACATTGTCCCTCAATTTGAACTGTGCTCTGAATTCAGAAGTAAGAGCATGTGTCAAGCATTCCATGAAAGTTTTAAGTATCAGCCTGAAGGAGTGAGCCTTTCCCAATTACAGATTGCAAAGGAACAGTCTCTAGGTAAGACAAATAAAGTTAAGACAAATTCTGATGATAAACAAGTATATTTTGGTTGAGCTCCCCTTGGGAAAACTACGGGGTCCGTTTGTTGCCGTATGCAACCCTCATTAGGGTGAATGTCAGCTTTGCACAGATTTGTTGAAATTCACCCAGGAACATAGGTTGCCACACAAAGTCCCCGAGTGCAGCAGAACTGTCATGGCTACACTACATGTGAATGGATAACTGTTCAGTGAACGCACAGAGGACACTACCTCCTGCATGTGACAGAACTGGGTTCCACACTAGCTATGCATAGGCCACTACAGAAAGGGGCTTAAGGAATGGGCCAAGGAATGGAAAAAGTCCATGGTTACATGTATCCAGTGGACATGGCAAGGAATGTTACCAGACCAGTGTGCAGGAACCACAGGGTCTGGTACAGCAACTGCAAAGAAGGTATGTATCTGTTCTGGCCACAGGTTGGGATGTTTATTCTGTACCCCAACTCAACCCACACTGTGCCTCAGTTTCCCCATTTTCCAGGTTGGAATAATGATATTGACCTTCCTCTCTAAAACACCAATATTTATAAATGAAAAACACTAAATATTGGCTTTTTGATTTGTGTTTTACCAAAACTAGGACTAATGGAAATGTTTTTGTGACTGTTTTTGTCTGATTTCTAGTGACAAAAATTCCCTGTTGTGGATTTAAACCTCCCCTCGTAGTGTTTGCAAAGCTTTTTGTGGGAAGGAGGACATATGGTTTATCTAGGGGCTTGATCCTGTAAAGTATTACTCATGTAGCTGTTACTCATGAGAGTTGCCTCATGGAAAGAAGTGGGAGAACTTCAAGTCAAGTGAAATTTTGCCTGAGTCCATGTGTTTGTAAAGTGCTGTGTAAATTTACAGAGCTGTGTGTGTTTCACTGTAATAACTGAGACATTGGAACATTTTATCTGTGTATGAGAATCTGAAGGTGAACTTGACTGTGCTACTTTAACTGTCCAAGCTGATCCAGTGTAAAAATATAAACAACATGAAGGTTGAATAGTTTATAGAACTTTTTAAAGTGCTTTGTATTGTTAATACAAGAGGATGGCAGTAAGGGGAATATGAGTGTTTTTTAAAAATTATTTTGAGCCTTCGTGTCCTGATTTAAAAAGAAACATTTACTTTGATTTCTAAATTGCGGTATTATATTTTACATTCATATGGGACCTTTACAGATGAAACCCAGTCTGAACACTGAATATTTCAAGCATTTTGCATAAGAGGAAAAGATTCTTCCTCACTAAAATTCCCCTTCTCTTTCCAAACTACTGCATAGTGCTCTCTGTGCTGTTGGCCTAGCTGGCTGCTGACTTTCCTCCTTGGAGGTGGCTGCATTTCAGTGGTGCATTTATATGTATAGTTTGCTAAGCATGTACTGATCCTTGTGGAAGGAGGCTTGTAGGCATGAACAGATAGGTATTGCAGACGTCACCTAAAGACAGACCATCCCTAAGATGGTACTAGCAGTAGGACCTTGTGAGCTCTTAGTGGGATAAGGGCTGCCATGAAAGTATGGAGGTGATGGCACACATCCACATATTACCTCGATATTGGTGCTACCCATAACAAAATTCATTCTGCACCTGGATGGAAAAAATTAGAGGGGACACTGGTTGGCATTATGGAGGAGCGATAGTAACTTCCATGCTGACAGCTGAGCAACTTTGTGAGAGCACCTTGAAAAAAAATCAGCTCTAAAGTCTACATGCATAGGTCTCTTGAAAACTGCTATAAATCTCCCCACTGTATTTTCCACTGCATGCATCCGATGAAGTGAGCTGTAGCTCACGAAAGCTTATGCTCAAATAAATTTGTTAGTCTCTAAGGTGCCACAAGTCCTCCTTTTCTTTTTGCAAATACAGACTAACACGGCTGCTACTCTGAAACATATAACAGTTAAGGGGCTGGAGTACATGTTGACAGTGCAAGTCTTGGGTCATTTGGTTAAGGAGCTCCCACGTTACAGCACCTCAAAATCACCTGCTTTTAATTCTCAAATATTTGGAACCATTTGTCCTTGGACTGCCCCTAAGCTCAAATACTAAACACTATCAAGAACCAGTTTAGAAAACAAAATATTTCAAGTTATTGCAGATTTATCTTTTGGAAGAGAAGGGTGAGTGCCAGTTTGAGGAATTTCAGCACTCCACCAGTAATTTTCCAGTGCCAAACCCCATCCTGGCACAGGCTGGGGGCATTATTGTGCCCATGATATAAAGCCTAGTATGATAGTTTGTCACTGGGCTGATACGAGAGGGACTTGGTGCCATGGGAAAAAATTACACAAGAAGAGTTCGTCAATTCTGTGCTGGGAGATGCTCACTGAATTCCCGCCAGGTTCACTAGGCATGACAGACTGAGTCTGTGAAGGCAAACAAGAACAGGCATGTTCAATACATGTAATATCTCTATAGGGTGTCCTCATTCAGCTGACAGCACCCCATTGAGATAAATGGGCCATTTCACACTTATGCTACAGAAAGGATGTACAGAGTCCCTCCTCATCCCACCCCCAATTAGGCCCAACATAAATCAATATTGGACCTCATTCTGACAAACAAGGAAGAATTAGTTGCTGACCTAAGACCAGCAATTACCTAGGCACCAGTGATCGCAATCAGGGTACATTTACTTTGTGCAAAGAGAACACAGCACTGACCAATATAATATATATTTGGAACTCTAAAAGAGCCAGTTTTCCAAGTTTAAAACAACTGTCAGCATAATTGAGAACATTAAATTTAAAGTGGGAAGTGTTAATGAAAACTGGGAACTGTTTAAGGACATCCTACCAGATACCTAAACAGCCATGATTCCACTGACATGAAAAAAAGTTACACTGGACAAGAAGCCATCCTGGTTAAAAGTTGATGTAAAAGCAGTAATAAAATAAATAAGAATGGAAGAGAGAGAAAGTAAATTGCAGTGAATATAAGTTACAAATTAAAAATGTAGTTGACTTAAGGGAAGCTAAAGGATTCCCTTAATGAAATATTAATGTCCAACAGGGTTAAAGACAGTCAGAAGAAATTTTTAACAATTATTAGGAACAAGAAAAACACTGTGTCAGGTCCATTCCTAGATGCAGACTGTAAAATTGTAAATAGTGATGTAGAAGAGGCTGAAGTATTCAATAGATATTACTGGTCTATATTTGAAACAAACCAGAAGGATATGTCCATCCCATATGGTATTGCGGATGGAACAAAAAGTTTACCATATGTAACAAAGGAGGATATGATGCAACATCTGCTAAACGCTTTCAGTTCCACAGGCCAGATTAAACACTTTCAATTCCACAGGCCAGATAACTTACACCCAAGAGTCTTCCAAGAACAAGCTGAGGAGCTCTCTGAATCAGGCTTGACAAAGCCCTGGCTGGGATGATTTAGTCGGGGATCGGTCCTGCTTTGAGCAGGGGGTTGGACTAGATGACCTCCTGAGGTCCCTTCCAACCCTGATATTCTATGATTCTATTAATCACTAAGGTTAATTTTTAACAAACCTTGGATATCCGGCAAAACTGCAAAGGACTGGAGGGCTGCCGACCATTTAGTGTTAATATGCATTTAAAAAATAAAAAAGAGGGAGAGAGAGAGGGCACACAAAAGGGATGACCCAGGGAACTATAGACCAGTTAGCTTGACATCAATCCTGGGTAAGATAATGGAATGGTTAACTCAGGACTTTCAAAGTATTAGAGGCTAAAAATATAATTAATGCCAGTCAGAAGGCAGATTTTGCCCAAAGACCCTGGGTGGTTGTTGGTTTGTTTTGGTTCGTTGGAGGTCTAGCTGATAAAAGGCAACTATGCTGATACAGTATACTTGGATTTCTCCCAGGCATTTGACTTCGTTCCACATGACATTTTGATTTAAAAATTTGCATTATATGGAACTAACAGGGCTTACACATTAGATGGATTAAAATTGGCTCAGTTACAGATCTCAAAATATTGGTGCTAATTGGGAAAACATCAAGGAGCAGGGCATATCTAGCAGGGTCTCTAGCAGGGATAAGTGCTTGGTCCAGCACTATTCAGTTGTTTTTTTTTAAATTAACAATCTAGATAATTAAATGAAATCTGTGCTGGTAATATTTGCAGATGACAAAGATTGGGGGGTATTAAATAACAAGGACAGATTGGTTACTGATAGAGTGATGCAATTCACCTTTGTAGACCATTACAATCCAACAAAACATGTTTTAACAAAGTAATACATCTGGAAACAAAGAATGCAATCTGTATCTACCCAGATGGGAGACTGGCTGGCAAAGCTGTGACTCAGAGAAGGGATTTGAGGTGATTACCTACAATGACCCCTAACATGAGCACTCACTGCAATGCTGTGGCAAAAAGGGCTAATGTGATCCTTGGATGTATAAGAAGGGGATATAAAGTAGAAGTAGGGAAGAGATCTTGCCTCTGTACTTCTTATTGATAAGATCAATGCTAGAGTACTGTGTCCAGTTCGCTTGAAAAAGGATGCGAAAATATTAGCAAGATTTTGAAAGAGGATCCCAAAACATGATCCAGTGGATGAAAAACAAACCTTACACTGTGAGGCTTAAGGAACTAAACTTATCACAGAGAAGGTTCAGGGGTGACCTAATCTCTGTGTAGAGGTACTTACACATGGAAAAAGATATCTGATAGCGTGGGAGTTTTCAACCTTGCTGACAAAAGCATAACAGCTTCCAGCCATTGGATTTTGAAGCTAGACAAACTTAACCTTGAAACAAGATGCAATCTCTTAGCAGTAAACAAAATTCAACATTAGAACAGCTTACCAGGGAAGGTGGTAGTTTTGACACCGCTTGGAGTCATTAGATGTAATTAGATATCTTTCTAAAAGCATGCTTGAATTCAGCTTCTGGGATAAATTCGTGTGTGTGTGTAAGTGTGTGTGTATGTGTAAAAGAGACACAGAGAAGTTTAGGCTGGTTGGTCTTGATGGTGAATCACGCTGTTCATTCCCTTCCTTCACAGGCCATGGGGAGAACAGGAAGCTATGCATTGCGCTGAACATATTCATAACACTTGTAGCTCTGCATTAAGACAATAACTGTGATCAAATCTCATGCTTCAGACAGATGCCTACAGGGGTCAGGAAAGATATTCCCACCCACCCCCATGGACAATTGGCCTGATATATTCCCAACTTTCTCTAAAGGATCAGAGATTAGCCAGAGCTGGTAATGGGACTTGGAATGGAATGGACTAGGCTCTGAGTTGGTACTGAATGCATCCGATGAAGTGAGCTGTAACTCACGAAAGCTTATGCTCAAATAAATTTGTTAGTCTCTAAGGTGCCACAAGTACTCCTTTTCTTTTTGAGTTGGTACAGATAATCCTATTTCTTAGATGCACCAGCCAGGCAGGCTCAGGGTCCAACTGATCACCAGATTTTGTCGTGGGAAGGAATTCCACCCCACCCTCCCCCAGATCAGACTGGCAGGGACCTCGGGAGGACTCTCACTATCACCTTCCTCTACAGCAGTGCTTTTCAAAGTACTGGGTCGTAGCATGTAAGGCACTGGGTTGCTTTGCTCAGCACCCAGGGACCCTAGCGGCTCTGGCCAGCACTGCCGACTGGGATGTTAAAAGTCCCGTTGATGGTGCTGCCCAGCTAAGGCAGGCTACTGCCCACTTGTTCCAACACCGCGCTGTGCCCTGGAAGTGGCCAGCAGCGGGTCCAAGGGCCTCCGCGCACTGCCCCCACCCCCCCATTGTCCAATTCCTGGCCAATGGTAGCTGTGGGGAGGGCGGTACCTGCGGGCAAAAGCCACACAGAGCCGCTTGCGCGCCTCCACCTAAGAGCCGGACTTGCTGCTGGCCGCTTCCAGGGCGCAGCACAGTCCACGGTGCAAGGACACGTGGGAAGCCTGCCTCTGCACCCGGCTGCGCTGCTGACCGGGAGCTGCTGGAGGTAAGCCTGTGCCCCAACCCCCTGTCCCAGCCCTGAGCCTCCCCCCAAACCTGGAACGCCTTCCTGCACCCCAAACACCTCATCCCCAGCCCCACCCCAGAGCCTGTACCCCAAGCCCAGAGCCCTGACCCCCTCCTGCACCCCAACCCCTCGCCCCAGCCCTGAACCCCTCATTCCTGGCCCTCACCCTGCAGCCCCTCCAACATCCCAAACCCCTCAGCTCCATTGGGTCGCGGGCATCAACAATTTTCTTCAACTGGGTCCCCAGAAAAAAAGTTTGAAAACCATTGCTCTACTGCATGGATCCCCTGCTAGGATCATCTAGGCATATTTCACCTAATCAATTCCTTGACGTGGCAGGGACTTCAGGCATTGGTGACATCTCTCCTATTCTTTGCCTATGGCACTCAATGTTTAGTCTCCTGAGGACCGAAACGCTTTAGTCTAGCTAAAGTCATTGAGCCCAATATAAGGATATCGGGATGAACAGCCCAGAATTCACCGCAGGCTTCAGACTCGATGATCTTATGGTCCCTTCTGGCCTTAAACTCGATGGAACCTTAACTGTCTGTTAAGGAAGCTTTTTGGCCATGCATTCTTCTTTAGTTCAAATGGTACAGCAACTGCTTAGATATCCAAAGGTTAAAGCCTAGTATGGCTAGATTCCTTACAGTATCACCATTGTGCCACCATTCACACTCATCTAACAGTCTGGTGCACAAGCATATTCTAATGCACCGAAAAGAGACCAAAGTGCATGCAAAGGTTTATGAAGTAGGCCACTTTCATGGCATACACCTTTCACTGTACACCATACCACTCTATGCCAAGCACAACGTAAGAGTTAAACTCACTAGAATCATGATCTCTGAAGACAGCACAGATGCGTCAGTCATCAGGATTACAGAGAATTTCATGCTGCTGGTAGTACAAAGACTGGAGCAGAATGGCAAGGGAGATGAACACCACACCACAAAAGCTGAAGAGTCATTCAGTCAGGACAAAACCATTGGTTATAGACGGTGAAGAAAGAGTATATAGAATTACATAAAGAAACAGTATATTTAGGGTGTCAAGTCAAGTACTTAAGTCAGTAAATGCCAACCTTAATTCTGCTCTCTCATGTGTATGCTGTATAGCCATTAATTACATGGTAAGGGCACACACTGAATAATAAGGAAAAAAGAATACTGAATGCCTGGGCAACCCTACTTTTGGTATTTCTTAAGTTTCTTAAGACTTTACATCCCTAACTTCCTTTTAACAGGTTTTTGTATGTAGTTCCCCCTAGGGTTTGGGGCCAGGGTGGGCTGGGGGTTAATGCAAGTTAACTTCCTCTCTGAAAGAAGAAGTCGCGTGAGTATTGGGGGCGGGGGGCGGGGCGGGAATCAACTACATGCAGCACACACACACTTAGAATCGAAAGGGAACCTGCGGCTTGCCTGGACTTAGCAAAGCTTGCATTTTTACACCAGTAACTGTAAGTGCTCCTTTGCATCAATAAAACATACGATGTTACCAGGAACATTACAGTTTATGTACTAACAGATAACAACAGAGAAAGAGTTATCAGTCTGTGAGATCAGTAAGCTGCATCTTAAACAGGATCCTTTGCCGTGTATTTGTACAGCTGCTACTTCATCCTGAAGTCATCTCATTGTGTCTGGGCATTATAGGGATATGAAACCTGCTCAGAAAGCAGGCCTTTTAGAAGCTATTCTGCTAGGCTGTGTCCTGTAGCAACCAACAGTATCATGCATTCACATGTTAAATTCCTGGAGATCTGGGATGTCACGTGTACTGACTTAAAAGGGTGAACAAGAAGTTTGCATTTGTCATTACCACATGAAGAATCATGTTGGAATTAAAATCATCAGTCATTTTAGCATACTACACACAAAGCTAAATGAACAAAAGATAAAAACATACAAAAAAAAAAACCAAGGAAATTCAGAGCCTGTACTAACATCTTGCCATGCACCACGTACAATACAAAGCACAGATAGCATACGTAAATTAAAATCAGATTGTGATCTGTTTGGGTAGGAACCATGTCTTTCAACAGGCTCTGGAAAGCCTCAACACTTTTTGATGCTGTTGAGAAGAGAAGAGAAGAGGATGAAGATACACAGCATTCTCAACAGACTGACAGGCACACTGCATTAATTTCAAAACCTCACTTAGCTTGTTCCTTCCATTCAGAATGAAAGCACTTCCCCCAGGATATTAATAGCAGTAGCTATTAATATTTATATTGTAGTAGCACCCAAAGGCCCCAATCAGGACTGAAGCACTATTGTGCTGCTTACTGAACACACACACAAAGACAATTCCTGCCCAGAAGGTCTTACAATCTAAAGACAGGTTTCAGAGAAGCAGCCGTGTTAGTCTGTATCCGCAAAAAGAAAAGGAGGACTCGTGGCACCTTAGAGACTAACAAATTTATTTGAACATAAGCTTTCATGAGCTACAGTACTCCTTTTCTTTTTACAATCTAAAGTATCTTCTAACCTACTCGAATACCAGACAAGTTAAAAACAAACTCCATAACAGCATTCCTTCTGTCTGAATGATGTTGTAAGGGGGAGCCGGGTACTTATAGCTCACTAACTCAGTCATTAGACAAGATGCAATAAGAAACCAAGAGAGGTGGAAGTGAGGAGTACCCTGTACTACAGAAATAGTGTAGTGAAAAAAACAGTTGCAGACCAAAGTTATAAGCAAAGGAACATTACATAATCAGCATGTATTTGAGTAACTGTTTTCATAACTTAAAAATAAGGACAAGCTTTTTTCAATTGGATGGAGGAGACATCCTTCAAGATGACAGATAACTGGCAAGTACTGAAGGTAATAGAGAAAGGGAAAATGAGGACTGATGTAAGGAAGAAATAAGGCGATGCTGGATAGAGAATGTAAAAATCCAGAGATGGAAAGAGAAGCCCGCTGAAGAAATTCAAAAGCACCTGGAGAGAGAGACCACCTTGCTTTACCTGTTTGCCACAAGCAAAAAGGATCAAAAAATACACAGTGAACAAAACCTCATCCCAGAACAGATACAAATAATTCCAAAGGTCAATTAGTTTGGACAATATAATTAAGGATCCCATTCCACAAAAAAATAATAAAACCTAAAAATTGCAAGCCTATAATTGGTATATTAGATGCATGAACTTTGTTCTTGTACCCATTGATAATCCAAAGCCATGAAGAGGATCTGTAAATAGTTACAAATTCAACCCCTACAGTATGCTGAAGCTCCAGCAATTGATTGGATTTATTCCCATCACTCTACTACTGTCAAACTTGAAACACACAAAACCAAAACCACATCACCATGTAACAACTACTTCATAAGCATTTAAAGAGGGACCGGCAAGAGTTCCTATACTTACTTGTGTCCTCCCATCTGAGAAGGTGCAGCTTCCATGCAGAGTAATAAAGAAATCCAAGTACCAGAAAGAGACAAAGGGCTAGCAGCAGGTTACGCATAAACACCAACAATCCCATCTTCATACGAAATCTGCTCTTCTACATGATCTGGAGGAGAAAAACAGTTTGAACCTTGAACCATCTAGCTTGCAATTCATTCAAGAGCAAGTGCACTATAAACATGAGAAACTCAAGAAGCAAGTCAATGTTCTGAGCAATGTAAAACTCATACAAGTTATCTAAACATGATGCCAGTGAAAGTAACATTAACATAACTTTGGTCTCAGTCAGTAACTTCCATTCTGAAGAGCCAATTAGGACGCTACATAAGAACAAGAAGCCTGCTCAGTTCACTTTCATAGAATCATAGACTTTAAGGTCAGAAGGGACTATTATGATCGTCTAGTCTGACCTCCTGCACAACGCAGGCCATGGAATCTCACCCACCAACTCCTGTAACAAACCCCTAACTTATGTCTGAGCTATTGAAGTCCTCAAATCATGGTTTAAAGACTTCAAGGTGCAGAGAATCCTCCAGTAAAAGTGACCTGTGCCCCACGCTGCAGAGGAAGGCAAAAAACCCCCAGGGCCTCTGCCAATCTGCCCTGGGGGAAAATTCCTTCCCGACCCCAAATATGGAGATCAGCTAAACCCTGAGCATGTGGGCAAGACTCACCAGCCAGACACCCAGGAAAGAATTCTCTGTAGTAACTCAGATTCCACCCCATCCAGCGTCCCATCACAGGCCACTGGGCATATCTGCCGCTAGTAGTCGAAGATCAATTAATTGCCAAAATTAGGCTATCCCATCATATCATATCCTCCATAAACTTATCAAGCTTTGTCTTGAAGCCAGATATGTCTTTTGCCCCCACTGCTTCCCTTGGAAGGTTATTCCAGAAATTCACTCCTCTGATGGTTAGAAACCTTCATCTAATTTCAAGTCTAAACTTCCCGATGGCCAGTTTATATCCATTTGTTCTTGTGTCCACATTGGTACTGAGTTTAAATAATTCTTCTCCCTCCATGGTATTTATCCCTCTGATATATTTATAGAGAGCAATCAGATCTCCCCTCAGCCTTCTTTTGCTTAGGCTAAACAAGCCAAGCTCATTGAATCTCCTTTCATAAGACAAGTTTTCCATTCCTCGGATCATCCTCTTAGCCCTTCTCTGAATCTGTTCCAGTTTGAATTCATCCTTCTTAAACATAGGAGACCAGAACTGCACACAATATTCCAGTTGAGGTCTCACCAGTGCCTTGTATAACGGTACTAACACCTCCTTATCTCTACTGGAAATACCTTGCCTGATGCATCCCAAGACCGCATTAGCTTTTATCACGGCCATATCACATTGGCGGCTCATAGTCATCCTGTGATCAACCAATATTCCGAGGTCCGTCTTCTCCTCTGTTACTTCCAAGTAATGCATCCCCAGTTTATAACAGAAATTCTTGTTATTAATCCCTAAATGGATGACCTTGCACTTTTCACTATTAAATTTCATCCTATTACTATTACTCCAGTTTACAAGGTCATCCAGATCTTCCCGTATGATATCCCGATCCTTCTCTGTATTGGCAATACCTCCCAGCTTCGTGTCATCCGCAACTTTATTAGCACATTCCTGCTTTTTGTGCCAAGGTCAGTAATAAAAAGATTAAATAAGATTGGCCCCAAAACCGATCCCTGAGGAACTCCACCAGTAACCTCCTTCCAGTCTGACAGTTCACCTTTCAGTGTGACCTGCTGTAGTCTTCCCTTTAACCAGTTCCTTATCCGCCTTTCAATTTTCATATTGATCCCCATCTTTTCCAATTTAGCTAATAATTCTCCATGTGAAACTGTATCAAATGCCTTACTGAAATTGAGGTAAATTAGATCCACTGTGTTCCCTTTGTCTAAAAAATCTGTTACCTTCTCAAAGAAGGAGATCAGGTTGGTTTGACACGATCTACCTTTTGTAAAGCCATGTTGTATTTTGTCCCAATTACCATTGACCTCAATGTCCTTAACTACCTTCTCCTTCAAAATTTTTTCCAAGACCTTGCATGCTACAGATGTCAAACTAACAGGCCTGTAGTTACCTGGATTGCTTTTTTTACCTTTCTTAAAAATAGGAACTATGTTAGCAATTCTCCAGTCAGGTACAACCCCTGAGTTTACAGATTGATTAAAAATTCTTGCTAATGGGCTTGCAATTTCATGTGCCAGTTCCTTTAATATTCTTGGATGAAAATTATCCGGGCCCCCCGATTAAGTCCCATTAAGCTGTTCGAGTTTGGCTTCTAGCTCGGATGTGGTAATATCTACCTCCATAACCTCATTCCCATTTGTCGTCCTACCATTATCCCTAAGCTCCTCATTAGCCTCGTTAAAGACTGAGGCAAAGTATTTGTTTAGATATTGGGCCATGCCTAGATTATCCTGAACATCCACTCCATCCTCAGTGTTAAGTGGTCCCAATTCTTTCTTTGTTTTCTTCTTATTTATATGGCTATAGAACCTTTTAGTATTGCTTTTAATTCCCTTTGCAAGGTCCAACTCTACATGGCTTTTGGCCTTTCTCACTTTATCCCTACATGTTCTGACCTCAGTAAGGTAGCTTTCCTTGCTAATCCCTCCCATCTTCCACTCCTTGTAGGCTTTCTGCTTTTTCTTAATCACCTCTCTGAGATGCTTGCTCATCCAGCTTGGTCTACAACTCCTGCCGATGAATATTTTCCCCTTTCTTGGGATGCAGGCTTCTGATAGTTTCTGCAACTTTGACTTGAAGTAATTCCAGGCCTCCTCCGCCTTTAGATCCAGAAGTTTTTCAGTCCAATCCACTTCCCTCACTAATTTCCTTAATTTTTTAAAGTTAGCCTTTTTGAAATCAAAAACCCTAGTCACAGATCTATTTTTGTTTATCCTTCCATTTAGTTTGAACTGAATTAGCTCATGATCGCTCTAACCAAGGTTGTCCCCTACTATCATTTCTTCTTTGAGGTCCTCACTGCTCACCAAAACCAAATCTAAAATGGCATCCTCTCTTGTCGGTTCAGCAACTACTTGGTGAAGGAATCTATCAGCTATTGCATCCAGGAAAATCTGAGCCCTATTATTATTACTAGCACTTGTCCTCCAGTCTCTATCTGGGAAGTTAAAGTCTCCCATGATCACACAATTCCCATTAGTATTTACTTCTTTAAAAACATTAAAGAGGTCTCTATCCATATCCAGATTGGATCCTGGCGGTCTATAGCACACCCCAAGCACTATCCCAGTGCAGGCTCTAGCAGCTTTCTTCCCCAATGTGATTTTTGCCCAGAGAGACTCCATCTTATCCATTCCATCACTTCTTATTTCTTTTCAGTCTACCTCATCATTGATATACAATGCTACTCCACCACCTTTGCCTTTATTTCTGTCTTTCCTAAACAGCACATACCCTTCAATACCCGTACTCCAGTCATGACTACTATTCCACCATGTTTCTGTTATCCCTATAATATCTGGTTTCACTTTTTGCACCAGTAGCTCTAGTTCCTCCATTTTGTTACCTAGGCTCCTCGCATTAGTGTACAAACATCTTAATTTTTGCAGTTTGGCTTTGCTCACATTCTTTACCCGATTGGGCACAGACATTCTACCACCAATATTACCTATTAGATTGGTATGTACACTGCCCTTCCACCTTATGTCCATTCTCCTACCCACGGCTGTATCCTTTCTTATTTCGTTTTCTTCCCTCTCAAAAAGAATAACTGGCATGGAGATTACCTGGACATCTCCCAACCATCTCCCCCGAATTCCTAGTTTAAAGCTCTCTTGATCAGTTGTGCCATCCTCCATCCTAGAAGTCTATTTCCCACCTTACTCAGGTGAAGAACATCCCGAGAGAACAGTCCTCTGACCATGAATGCTTCCCAGTGACCATACATTCCAACGCGCTCCTTATAGCGCCACTGCCTGAGCCATCTGTTGAGCATCATAATCTTGTCACACCTTTGTTGCCCTTCTCTAGGAACAGGCAGAATCCCACTGAAGATCACCTAAGCCTCAATTTCCTTTAGCGTCTTCCCCAGCCTGGCATAGTCTCCCTTGATATGTTCCAGCGAGAAGCTAGCCGTATGATTTGTTCCCACATGAAGGATAATCAATGCATTCTTTCCCGCTCCCGTTAGGATCCTCTTCAGCCTCAGGTCCACATCCCGTATCTTAGCACCCAGCACACCCTTCTGTTCTCTGGATCAGCTCTTGTTATAGGCCTGTCTATTCTTCTCAGTAATGAGTCCCCAATCACATAGACCTGCCTTTACCTGGCGATGGTGCGATTCTCCAGTCTATCCTCTGTTCCATCTGGCTGCAAGTCCTCTCGATTCCTATTGTCCCTTGCAATCCTCTTTAACCCATCCCGTATCCTCCTAGGACTCTCATATGGTGTTTTTATCTCCATTGACTCCTGCCCTCTTCCAATAGGATGATCTGCTCTTCTCTTTTTCCTTGCTCACTCACCTTCAGTGACCACCTGCTGTGCCCCTTCTTCATTTTCCAACTCCGCAAACCTGTTCCTGAGCTCTATTTCTCCTTCACTGCCCCGTCTTTTCCTCTGCCTGGTTCTCTTAGTCACATGCTTCCACGGTCCACTTTCCTCACCCAGCAGTATCCCCTCAGAGTACTTCGGTCCTGCTTCCATCTGCAAGTCTGAGCTTTTCCCTTCAGCCTCCTCATGTCTTTGCCCCATCATCTGCTCGAACCCCCTTCTAAACTCAACCACAGTCTCCACCTGCATCTCCAATCCTAGGATCTTCTCTTCCATCAGCTCTATCAGGTGGCACTTCATGCAGACGAAATTCTTTTCAGGTACCCCCTCCAGGATCATGTACATGCCACAGCTTCTACATCCAGTCATCTTCAATGTGTCTTCCACTGCTTGGGTCACTCCCACTGCTGCCTCTGTGTCTGTCATCGCCTTCCCACCTAAGTCCTGTCAGTCTGGGAAACACAAACCACACCAAACCACCCACCCACAGCAAAACAAGCCCCCAACGAGCACGAAAACACTACCAGACCACCCCACACTCCCTTCTCTAGGTTGTCTGTTCCTCTGCCTGGCTCTTAGTCTTCCCCCCAGACTCACCTTTCAAACTCCCCCATTTACAGCTCTGTTTGCTGGCTCCTGTGCCGCTGCAGCTGTCTGTGCTGCTGCCTGGCTGGGTGCCTGCCTTGATAGGATGCCTACTCAGAGAAGCCCCGCCCCCTAATCAGGGCTCAGCTTTTCTCCCAGCACGCCACCCCAACAAGCCTCTGTAAATACCAATACAAATACACATACTTTCTCCTCCAACAGAATACCTTTCAATCCACTGTGTGTGTGCATAACATAAGAATGGCCATACTGGGTCAGACCAAAGGTCCATCCAGCCCAGTATCCTGTCTGCCAACAGTGGCCAATGCCAGGTGCCCCAGAGGGAGTGAACCGAACAGGTACTAATCAAGCGATCTCTCTCCTGCCATCTATCTCCACCCTCCGACAAACAGAGGCTAGGGACACCATTCCTTACCCATCCTGGCTAATAGCCATTAATGGACCTATCCTCCATGGATTTATCCAGTTCTCTTTTAAACCCTGTTATAGTCCTAGCCTTCACAACCTCCTCAGGCAAGGAGTTCCACAGGTTGACTGTGCGCTGAGTGCAGAAGAACTTCCTTTTATTTGTTTTAAGCCTGCTGCCCATTAATTTCATTTGGTGGCCTCTAGTTCTTATATTATGGGAACAAGTAAATAACTTTTCCTTATTCACTTCCTCCACACCAGGCATGATTTTATAGACCTATCATATCCCCCCTTAGTCTCCTCTTTTCCAAGCTGAAAAGTCCTAGCCTCTTTAATCTCTCGTCATATGGGACCCATTCCAAACCCCTAATCATTTTAGTTGCCCTTCTCTGAACCTTTTCTAATGCCAGGTTTCAGAGTAACAGCCGTGTTAGTCTGTATTCGCAATGCCAGTATATCTTTTTTGAGATGAGGAGACCACATCTGTATGCAGTATTCAAGATGTGGGCATACCATGGATTTATATAAGGGCAATAAGATATTCTCCGTCTTATTCTCTATCCCCTTTTTTAATGATTCCTAACATCCTGTTTTGCTTTTTTGACTGCCGCTGCACTGCGTGGACATCTTCAGATTACTATTTACAATGACTTCAAGATCTTTCTCCTGATTAGTTGTAGCTAAACTAGCCCCCATCATATTGTATGTATAGTTGAGGTTATTTTTTCATTTATCCACATTAAATTTCATTTGCCATTTTGTTGCCCAATCACTTAGTTTTGTGAGATCTTTTTGAAGTTCTTAACTATCTTGAGCAGTTTAATATCATCTGCAAACTTTGCCACCTCACTGTTTACTCCTTTCTCCAGATAATCTATGAATAAATTGAATAGGATTGGTCCTAGGACTGTCCGTGGGGGAACACTACTAGTTATCCCTCTCCATTCTGAAAATGTACCATTATCCCTACCCTTTGTTCCCTGTCTTTTAACCAGTTCTCAATCCATGAAAGGATCTTCCCTCTTATCCCATGACAACTTAATTTACGTAAGAGCCTTTGGTGAGGGACTTTGTCAAAGGCTTTCTGGAAATCTAAGTACACTATGTCCACTGGATCTCCCTTGTCCACATGTTTGTTGACCCCTTCAAAGAACTCTAATAGATTAGTAAGACATGATTTCCCTTTACAGAAACCATGTTGACTTTTGCCCAACAATTTAGGTTCTTCTATGTGTCTGACAATTTTATTCTTTACCATTGTTTCAACTAATTTGCCCGGATGTTAGACTTACCGGTCTGTAATTGCCGGGATCACCTCTAGAGCCCTTCTTAAATATTGGCGTTACATTAGCTATCTTCCAGTCATTGGGTACAGAAGCTGATTTAAAGGACAGGTTACAAACCACAGTTAATAGTTCTGCAATTAGGGTGTCTGGAATTATAGATTTCATTTCCCTCAACTACCCACATAATCCTGTTACAGGTTCCTTAATTAGCAAAGTGGAAGAAAACTCACTTGTGTGCTTAAATTTTACATCTACTACTCTCACCAGTAGGAGGCAGCACAAAAAAACCATTTCAAGACTTCAACTGATGTCATCCCCAAGGTGTTAATTAGTTAATCTTGCAGTATAGACTACATTAAGCACTCTATACCAACATGCTGGTTAAATTAAAAGAAAACTTGAAGTAACTGGGGGATTGAAGGGTTTAGGACATTAGTTTCCTAGAAGTGAAAAACTCCGTATACTATTGCCAGTCTAATCAGAGTAACAGTGACCAAAAATCATTATCCAAAGACTGTGTGGTAACCTGTATGAAAGGAATTGATAGTTAAAATATGGATGGAAAAGCGTACACAATACCAAAAGCCACCATCACAACTTGTACCCTTCCTGAGAGTGTCAGCAGATGGGATTAAGATTGAGTAGAATATAAAATTGAACTTTCTATTCTTTCCTATAGATGGGCCCTGTATATGGGACTGAAACACATAGGCAAAGCAATATGGGAAAGTTCACAAAACAGCTTCCTAGGGAAGGAAAATAGACTAGTGTCCTCTGTGGTGAAAATGAGAAAGACTAGAGGAAGAAGATGGTTGATTTCCAAAGTCTAAGGCCTGGTCTACACTACGAGTTTAGGTCAAATTTAGCAGTGTTACCTCGATTTAACCCTGCATGCGTCCACACGACAAAGCCCTTTTTTTCGACCTAAAGGGCTCTTAAAATCTATTTCTTTACTCCACCCCCGACGAGGGGATTAGCACTGAAATCGACCTTGCCGGGTCAAATTTGGGGTACTGTGGACACAATTTGACGGTATTGGCCTCCGGGAACTATCCCAGAGTGCTCAGTTGTGACCACTCTGAACAGCGCTCTCAACTCAGATGCATTGGCCAGGTAGACAGGAAAAGGCCCGCGAACTTTTGAATCCCATTTCCTGTTTGGTCAGCATGGCGAGCTCACCTGCACAGGTCACCATGCAGAGCCCATCAGCACAGGAAACCATGTAGTCCCAGAATTGCCGAAGAGCTCCAGCATGGACCGAACTGGAGGTACAGGATCTGATCGCTGTAAGGGGAGACGAATCCGTGCTGGCAGAACTCCATTCGAAAAAACAAAATGCCAAAACATTTAAAAAAAAATCTCCGGTGGCATGAAGGACAGAGGCTATAACAGGGACCCGCAGCAGTGCTGCGTGAAAATTAAGGAGCTCAGGCAAAGCCTACCAAAAAAACAGAGGCAAATGGCCGCTCCTGTTCAGAGCCCCAGACATGCTGCTTCTGTGATGAGCTGCACGCCATTCTAGGGGGTGCAGCCACCACTACCCCAACTCTGTGCTTTGACTCCGTCCAAGGAGTGGGAAGCAACATGGAAGCAGGTTTTGGGGGCAAGGAAGATGATGATGAAGAGGAGGAGGACGTTGTAGATAGCTCACAGCAAGGAAGTGGAGAAACCAGTTTCCCCAACAGCCAGGATCTGTTTATCACCCTGGACCTGGAGCCAGTAACCCCCGAACCCACCCAAGGCGGGCTCCTGGACCCTGAAGGCGCAGAAGGGACCTCTGGTGAGTGTACCTTTGTAAATATTATACCTGGTTTAAAAGCAAGCGTGTTTAATGATTAATTTGCCCTGGCATTCGCGGCCATTACAGCTACTGGAAAAGTCTGTTAACGTGTCTGGGGATGGAGCGGAAATCCTCTAGGGACATCTCCATAAAGCTCTCCTGGATGTACTCCCAAAGCCTTTGCAAAAGGTTTCTGGGGAGGGAAGCCTTATTCCATCCTCCATGGTAGGACACTTTACCACACCAGGCCAGTAGCACGTAGTCGGGAATCATTGCAGAACAAAGTATTGCAGCGAATGGTCCTGGTGTTTGCTGGCATTCAAACAACATCCGTTCTTTATCTCTCTGTGTTACCCTCAGGAGAGTGATCTCATTCATGGTCACCTGGTTGAAATAGGGTGGTTTTAATAAGCGGACATTCAGAGGTGCCCGTTCCTGCTGGGCTGTTTGCCTGTGGCTGAACAGAAATCTTCCCCGCTGTTAGCCATGCCATGGTGGGAGGGGTGAAGCCATCATCCCAGAGAATTGGGGGGGGGTGTTAGTTGGGTTTCTGCTGCACATTAACCCGGAAACCGCAGCCCCTCCTTTTCAATTGCCAACCCATTTTTAATGGCCAACCCAACGGCTGCTTTGTATGGGAAATGAGGGCGCTGCTGTTTGAAACCATTCCCACATGTTACAAAGGTTAAAGAAGCCAAAAGATTGTGGCTTACCATGGCTGCCTGCAAGCCGAATTCTGTTGCCCGGCCCTGCATGAGTGATCTCTCACACCAAACCGGCATACCCTCAATAAGAGGCAAAATGCAACCTTGTAATGAAAGCACATGTGCTACGTAATGTAAACAGCAAGGTTTACCGTGAAAGAATGTACCCATTGTTCTATAAAATGTGTCTTTTTAACTACCACTCTCCCTTTTCTTCTTCCTCCACCAGCTGCATATATTTCTCCTTCCCAGAGGCTAGTGAAGATTAGAAGGCGAAAAAAAGGCACTCACGATGAAATGTTCTCTGACTTCATGCTGTCTTCCCACACTGACAGAGCACAGCAAAATAATTGGAGGCAGACAATCTCAGAGTGCAGGAAAACACAATACGACCGCGAGGAGAGGTGGCAGGCTGAAGATGGTAGGTGGCGTCAGCTTGCTGAAAGAAGGCAGGAGTCAATGCTCAGGCTGCTGGAGGATCAAACTCATATGCTCCAGAGTGTGGTTGAGCTACAGGAAAGGCAGCAGGACCACAGACGCCACTACAGCCCCTGTGTAACCAACCATCCTCCTCCCCAAGTTCCATAGCCTCCTCACCCAGGCGCCCAAGAACACGGTGCGGGGGCCTCCAGCCACCCAGCCACTCCACCCCAGAAGATTGCCCAAGCAACAGAAGGCTGGCATTCAACAAGTTTTAAAGTGCTGTGTGGCCTTGTCCTTCCCTCCTCCACCACCCCTACCGGTGCTTCCCTCCTCCACCACCCTGCCCGGGCTACCTTGGCAGTTATCCCCCTATTTGTGTGATGAATGAATAAAGAATGCATGAATGTGAAGCAACAATGACTTTATTGCCTCTGCAAGCGGTGATCGAAGGGGGGAGGGGAGGGGAGGGTGCTTCGCTTACAGGAAAGTTGAGTGAACCCAGTGGAGGGGTTTCCATCAAGGAGAAACAAACAGAACTTTCACAGCATACCCTGGCCAGTCATGAAACTGGTTTTCAAAGCTTCTCTGATGCGCACCGTGCCCTCCTGTACTCTTCTAACCGCCCTGGTGTCTGGCTGCGTGTAATCAGCGGCCAGGCGATTTGCCTCAACCTCCCACCCCGCCATAAACATCTCCCCTTTACTCTCACAGATATTGTGGAGTGCACAGTAAGCAGTAATAACAATGGGAATATTGGTTTCGCTGAGGTCTAACCGACTCAGTAAACTGCGCCAGCGCGCTTTTAAACATCCAAATGCACATTCTACCACCATTCTGCACTTGCTCAGCCTATAGTTGAACAGCTCCTGACTACTGTCCAGGGTGCCTGTGTATGGCTTCATGAACCATGGCATTGAGTTCCTGAAGATGTGAGCATCATGTACCTTTCCCAGCCATCCCACGTTGATGTTGGTGAAACGTCCCTTGTGATCCACCAGTGCTTGCGGTTTATGTACTCGTTGCCTTGGTGCTCCGGTGCCAAGATAGGGATATGGGTTCCGTCAATCGCTCCACCACAGTTAGGGAATCCAATTGCAGCAAAGCCATCCACTATGACCTGCACATTTCCCAGAGTCACTACCCTTGATAGCAACAGCTCAGTGATAGTGTTGGCTACTTGCATCACAGTAGCCCCCACGGTAGATTTGCCCACTCCAAATTGATTCCCAGCTGACCGGTAACTGTCTGGCGTTGCAAGCTTCCACAGAGTTATCGCCACTCGCTTCTTAACTGTGAGGGCTGCTCTCATCCTGGTATTCTTGCGCCTCAGGGCAGGGGAAAGCAAGTCACAAAGTTCCATGAAAGTGCCCTTACGCATGCGAAAGTTTCGCAGCCACTGGGAATCGTCCCAGACCTGTAACACTATGCGGTCCCACCAGTCTGTGCTTGTTTCCCGGGCCCAGAATCAGCGTTCCAGGCCATGAACCTGCCCCATTCGCACCATGATGTGCACATTGTAGGGGCCCGTAATTTGTGAGAAGTCTATGTCCATGTCCTCATCACTCTTGTCACTGCGCTGCAGTTACCTCCTCGCCTGGTTTCACTTTTGTTGCAGGTTATGGTTCTGCATATCCTGCTGGATAATGTGCGCAGTGTTTACAGTGCTCATAATTGCCGCGGTGATCTGAGCGGGCTCCATGTTCCCAGTGCTATGGCGTCTGCGCTGAAAAAAGGCGCAAAACGATTGTCTGCCATTGTTCTGACGGAGCGAGGCGCGACTGACGACATGGCTTACAGGGAATTAAAATCAACAAAGGGGGTGGCTTTGCATCAAGGAGAAACAGAATGGCCCCCTCAAGGACAGAACTCAAAACCCTGGGTTTAGCAGGCCGTTGATTTCACGGAGGGAGGGAGGGGTGAGAAAATGAATACAAATGAACACAAAACAAATCTGGTCTATTTCTTGTTTTGATCCACTTCATCTATCTTTATAAATCTCAGGCTGGCAGCAGACGGTGCAGTATAACTGCTAGCCATCGTCATCTCCTGGCTGCTCACCAGAAGACGGTGCAGTACTACTGCTGGCAGGAATAAATCTCCATGAGATGAAACTTAAAAATGGAAATGACCTGGCTGAGTCACTCCCATGTCTGCCCAGGCGCCCCGACTGACCTCACCGAAGTCGGCTAAAAGAGCACCCAGGAGTACAACGACAATGGCTACCAATCATACTGCACTGTCTGCTGCCAAAAGGCAATGAGCTGCTGCTGTGTAGCAATGCAGTACCTCATCTGCCAGCACCCAGGAGACATACGGTGACAGTGAGCTGAGCGGGCTCCATGCTTGTCGTGGTATGGCGTCTGCACGGGTAACCCAGGAAAAAAGGCGCGAAACGATCGTCTGCCGTTGCTTTCATGGAGGGAGGGAGGGAAGGGGGGGGCCTGACGATATGTACCCAGAACCACCCGCGACAATGTTTTTGCCCCATCAGACATTGGGATTTCAACCCAGAATTCAAATGGGCAGTGGAGACTTCAGGAACTGTGGGATAGCTACCCACAGTGCAATGCTCCGGAAGTCGATGGCAGCCTCGGTACTGTGGACGCACTCCGCCGACTAAATGCACTTGGAGCATTTGTGTGCAGACACACACAATCGACTGTATAAAAATGCTTTCTAAGAAACCGACTTCTAAAAATTCGACCTAATTTCGCAGTGTACACATACCCTAACTCTCAGCAATGACAATTAAAGATTTACTCAGTTGCAGTGGACAGATTCAAAAAACCTGTAGCCCATTCAAGGAAGGATGGAAGTACAACTCCCCAGTGTGGACCAGTTATATTTGTATAAAAACGCTGTTTCCGAAAGAGCCTGTACCTTTACAGGAAGGCAAATAAAGTACACGGGCACAACCCCCTAGTGTGAAATCTGTTACCCCAGTATAACTATTTCAGTTTAAAAAAATGCCATACCAATAACCAAAGTAGTTAAACCAATACAAAAACTATATTTAAACCAGGCCTAAGCAAAAAGAGGAATGGGGATCTTTAAGTATATCTGAAAACTACCAGCCACAGGCCAATACGAATGATAAAGCCCCACAAGTGGGCTCCTAAGGCATCCTAGTAGAAATCCCACCACTCCTCCAAGCAGCTAGGGGAGGGACAGCGGACTTCTCATCCACGTGGCATTTCTCGATCTTGTCTTTCATATCTACTTCTAAATGGGGAAAAAAAAGAGAACCAGGCACCCTCAAGCCTTGTTCTAAACTATCTGTTTCAAACACAGCAAAAGTTCACACCAAGGAAGTCTTCCACTAACATCCCCTCAGCCTAAATTTAATAGCAGGCTTGAGAAATGCTGGAGAAATTCTACAAAACCCCAGTGAAAGGTCCCAAGAATGCGTTGTTGTAGAACTAGAGGGACACGCTTAGCATAAGTAGTTAGAGAACTGGCGTCAAAACAGGAATAAAACCTCCTCCAAGCGCACACCCTAGTAGTCATCTATCACCCCACACTGGAACCCACATGGGGTATCATCAAACAACTATAACCCATGCTGAAAGGGGTCCCTATCCTGAAATAAATCTTTCCTGAATCCCCTCTTCTGGCCTTCAGACAACCCCCTAACCTCATCAACAGAAGAAAGTTCTCCACAGACCAGGGCACAACATCTCAAAGCGGCACCAGACCCTGCCAGAACAACAGATGCAAAACATGCAGACATCTCCACTGCTTCAATGATCAACATACTCCCCAACACACCTTTCGAGATCCACAGATCTTACGCATGCCTATCACAACATGTGGTTATCACATCCAGTGTACTAAGTGCCCCAAGAACAACTATGGGGGTGAAAAGAAAAGGAGGACTTGTGGCACCTTAGAGACTAACCAATTTATTTGAGCATGAGCTTTCGTGAGCTACAGCTCACTTCATCGGATGCATACTGTGGAAACTGCAGAAGACATTATATACACAGAGACCATGAAACAATACCTCCTCCCACCCCACTCTCCTGCTGGTAATAGCTTATCTAAAGTGATCATCAAGTTGGGCCATTTCCAGCACAAATCCAGGTTTTCTCACCCTCCGCCCCCCCCCACACAAACTCACTCTCCTGCTGGTAATAGCCCATCCAAAGTGACCACTCTCTTCACAATGTGTATGATAATCAAGGTGGGCCATTTCCTGCACAAATCTGTAACCCACTCTCCCCGTTTGTCCTGTGAGTACAGGGGAGTTAACAGGCCACTTCACTTTGAATGGTCCCTTTAAATATGTACTTACTACTTACACTAAACTATCTGTTCAGTCTTGTATTTAGCTGACACTCTTAGACCTTGTCTTCATTAAAGAATGGAATATTCACACCCCTGAGTGACGTAAATAATATGGACCTAAGCGCCGCTTTAGAGCTTCTCCCACCAACATAGCTACCGCCCATCATGGAAGCAGGAGTTAAGCTGACGGGAGAGCTCTCTCCCATCAGCTTAGAGCATCTCCACCACAAGCGCTACAGAGGCGCAGCTGCGCTGCTGTAAGCGCTGTAGTGTAGATGTAGCCCTAGTACCTTTCCCAGACCTCAAGAAGAGCTCTATGTAGCTCGAAAGCTTGTCTCTCACCAACAGAAGTTGATCCAATAAAAAAATATTACCTCCCCCACCTTGTGTCTCTAATATCCTGGGATCGACACAGCTACAACACGGCTGCATAGAACAATGGAAGTTACTGTAGAACTGACAGAATTCCCATACCCTGCCTCCCATATGTGTGTGCATTTGCAACCAGAGGGTTTGTGTTCTGTAATATCATACAAAGGTCATCCTCGAGGAAGACTTCCTGAAGATGCCTACTTTGCTTTTGAGTAGCGTTCATCACTGCAGATTCTTTTTCTACCCACCCTGCCACCTCTGTGCAGAGCAAAACCCTCAGTATCCCATCCAACAGTCAGCTATAATCCCAAAGGCACATTTAGGAGTCTCTAAAGGAAACAGCACTCCACCGCAAAACCATGAGTCACATTCATAGCACAGGAGCAGTTCAGCATGCATTAGATTGTTCTATCACTACCTGCCAGCAGAACAGAAGTACACTGGAAGAAAAATTTTACCCTTCTACTTGCAGGGCAAATGTAATATTAAGTAGTACTACATGGAATGCAGCTATCCAAGGGGAAAGCAGCTCAGAATACTGTTACTCCCTCACGCACACTTCTGAATGAGATTAAGCAAAGAGTTGCATACTGCTTAGTTCAGTCTTTTGACCATCTAATACTACACGAAAGAGAAAGAAGGCAGTGAGCTTTACAGTTTCTAGCACTGTGACAGGGTTTAGCAGTGCCACTCCCACAATGACCATCAGAATCCCCCAGATCACTTTGAAATGTTAAGATTAAAATTAAGGGGATGATTAAAGAAACTTCTCCATTTCTGCAGCTCAGGGAGCCCCAGTCACAATTAGTTTGGCAAAGAGGATGCCTACAGATAGACCTCTGGAGGGAAACTAAGAACAGCAGCTACACAAGCCTCTTCTACATCACTTGAACCACTACAGGATAGCACCTTCTTCACCAAGAGGATTGAAGACAAGGGAAAAGGGGGAGGTAGCCACATTACTGCAAGGTCATGCTCCAGGCAATGGCCAAGGATGATACTGTGATCTTGTGTCTTCAACCACTAAGTAGAGCGACCCTTCCATTCTCCTCATAGGTTCCCTCATCAGACGGAATTTGGGCTACAGTTTATAAGGTGTACCCAGCCCTTCAGGTGATAGCTAGCGACAGCATTTGTGTGGGGGGAGACTGGAGGACAGACATGGCTGGGAAAGATTCTCAATAATGGATTTAAGGGTTGCTTTAAAGGTGCATTCTTAACACACAGCTACCAAAAGAATAGCTATTTAGAGACTGCACTGATGTACTTCATTAACGATCATTCTAGTGATAGGCAAAAGTCTGGTGTCATTGATGGCAACCTTTGGTACCATTTACCACAAGGTCAACTGAAGTGGCCTAGGCAATCTATAGAGAGTGGAAGGGATTCTTCTTCGACAACTCGCTTCCCAGCTTTCCAACAGGGTTAAGAGGGCAGTGCTGGGCAATTACAGATGCCAACAGATTGCAGGGGTCTGCAGTCCATCTGTATGCTGGTAACCAGTCAGCTCTATGCCTTTTGGCCAGAGTCATGGGGTGCAATCGTTTCCTCCTGGAGACTAGCTGCAACAGGGATATGGTGAGATGCATTCTGGAGAAGACAAAGGCGATGCTGGCTCCTGTTGCTCCTGCAGCCGCACAGCTGCGGCTCAAGCACCCACGCACACGCAGCCGTGCCTAGCAGGAGCCCACGTCTGAGTGGCGAATCGACCGAGCTCAGCCACATTAGGTCTAAAGAGCTCAGAAACATGTAGACTGGAACTGAACAGTTCAGGACTGAAGCAAGAAACGTCATTCAGCCCTGGAGGCTGCGTCGCCTCTCCCGTCAAGGTCCTAGTCAATGGCAGATGAGGGAGCAGACACCGCAGATCCGCCCCCAGAAAGGTTCGTGCAGTTTGAGTCAGGGAACACAGGACAGTCAGACACAACAAGAAGCGGAAAGAGACTTGAGGCTGCCAAGCCGAGCCCACCCCAGCTCCCCAGGCCCGAGCGGGGCGGTCCCTGTGCGGGGACACCCAGCCCCCTTTCCCTGGGGCAGCCCACATGGCCCCAGGCCCTGGCTCCCCAAGGGGGCACAAAGCCGGTGCCCACCCCGCTCTAGCCCCGCGCCGAAGCAGACCCCGGGGCCTCTGCAGCCGGGGCGGGGAGCCGCGGATCTGACAGGGGCCGGCTCGGACGGGGGAGGGTGCTGAGGGCCGGGCCGGGCCGGGGGGGAGCCAAACGGGCCAGGCGCAGGGGCTGTGAGCGCTGCGGGGGGGGGCGCTAGGTGGGGCCGGGCCGGAGGGGGGCGCGCTGGGGGGGGCGGGCTGGGGGGGGCGCTGAGGGGGAACTAGGGGGGTTGTGGAGGGACCGGGCCGGAAGGGGGGGCGCTGGGGGGGGCGCTGAGGGGGAACTAGGGGGGTTGTGGAGGGGCCAGGCCGGAAGGGGGGGCGCTGGGGGGGGCGCTGAGGGGGAACTAGGGGGGTTGTGGAGGGGCCGGGCCAGAAGGGGGGCGCTGGGGGGGGCGCTGAGGGGGAACTAGGTGGGTTGTGGAGGGGCCGGGCCGGAAGGGGGGGCGCTGGGGGGGGCGCTGAGGGGGAACTAGGGGGGTTGTGGAGGCGCCGGGCCGGAAGGGGGGGCGCTGGGGGGGGGCGCTGAGGGGGAACTAGGGGGGTTGTGGAGGGGCCGGGCCGGAAGGGGGGGCGCTGGGGGGGGCGCTGGGGGGGAACTAGGGGGGTTGTGGAGGGGCCGGGCCGGAAGGGGGGGCGCTGGGGGGGGCGCTGAGGGGGAACTAGGGGGGTTGTGGAGGGGCCGGGCCGGAAGGGGGGCGCTGGGGGGGGCGCTGAGGGGGAACTAGGGGGGTTGTGGAGGGGCCGGGCCGGAAGGGGGGGCGCTGGGGGGGGCGCTGAGGGGGAACTAGGGGGGTTGTGGAGGGGCCGGGCCGGAAGGGGGGGCGCTGGGGGGGGCGCTGAGGGGGAACTAGGGGGGTTGTGGAGGGGCCGGGCCGGAAGGGGGGCGCTGGGGGGGGCGCTGAGGGGGAACTAGGGGGGTTGTGGAGGGGCCGGGCCGGAAGGGGGGGCGCTGGGGGGGGCGCTGAGGGGGAACTAGGGGGGTTGTGGAGGGGCCGGGCCGGGCCGGAAGGGGGGGCGCTGGGGGGGGCGCTGAGGGGGAACTAGGGGGGTTGTGGAGGGGCCGGGCCGGAAGGGGGGGCGCTGGGGGGGGCGCTGAGGGGGAACTAGGGGGGTTGTGGAGGGGCCGGGCCGGAAGGGGGGGCGCTGGGGGGGGCGCTGAGGGGGAACTAGGGGGGTTGTGGAGGGGCCGGGCCGGAAGGGGGGGCGCTGGGGGGGGCGCTGAGGGGGAACTAGGGGGGTTGTGGAGGGGCCGGGCCGGAAGGGGGGGCGCTGGGGGGGGCGCTGAGGGGGAACTAGGGGGGTTGTGGAGGCGCCGGGCCGGAAGGGGGGGCGCTGGGGGGGGCGCTGAGGGGGAACTAGGGGGGTTGTGGAGGGGCCGGGCCGGAAGGGGGGGCGCTGGGGGGGGCGCTGAGGGGGAACTAGGGGGGTTGTGGAGGCGCCGGGCCGGAAGGGGGGGCGCTGGGGGGGGCGCTGAGGGGGAACTAGGGGGGTTGTGGAGGGGCCGGGCCGGAAGGGGGGGCGCTGGGGGGGCCCGGCTCCCCACACGCCGGCCGGCGCTGTCTGACCCCGCCCGCCGCCCCTGGCCCGGCTGCGGCCCCCGCTCACCGGCGCGGCGCGCGGCCCCGGCGACCCCTCCGGCGGCCCCGCCAGGCCGGGAAGCGGCGGCGGCGGCAGGAGGAGCCCCCCGGCCGGCCGGGGCTCCAGGCAGCTCTGAGGGGCACCACGACCGCCAATCGCGTAGCGGGGCGGGCGGCCCCCAGCCAATCCCAGGGCGCGGATGGACACGGCGCTACCCAATCCAACGGAGCGGGGGTCTTGGCGCTACCCAATCAGAGGGGAGCCCGGCCAGGGGACCCACAGGGGGCGGCTGGGCGAGAGCTGGTCCCGCCTCACTCCCCCCCCCCCGGCGGGAACTCGGGCTCGGGGCCAGGGAACAGGCCCCCCCCATTACTGCACAGCGCCCCCCACTCCCAGCACAGCCCCCCCACCCACTGCACAGCGCCCCCCACCCCCAGCACAGCCCCCCCATTACTGCACAGCGCCCCCATCACTATACAACGACCCCCCTACACACACACACAGACACACACACTGCACAGCACCCACATACAGCAGAACCCCCCTCCACTGTACAATGCCCCCCCACTACACAGCACCCACACACAGCACAACCCCCCCTCCACCACACAGCGCCCACCACACACGCACACAGCACAACACCCCCCACTGCACAGCACCCTCCACTGCACGCGCACACACACACGACACAGCGCCCCCAGCCCATGCCCTCTACTGCATATCCCCACAGCCGCCCCCACGCTGCCTACACCAAACCTCACAGGGGCCCACCACCCCCGCTGGCAGGAGGAGCCTGTCCAAGCTTTAGGGGTCCGTGGCAGCGAGCCCTGGCTGGTGCTACCCTATCGCAAGACATTTCATCCGTCCGGCCACACATAGGAGGAATCGAACCCCAGGCCATGGCGCTGTCTCCGTCCCAGCCCCCACGGGAGGGACCAATGCTGTCCGGGCAGAACCCGTGCTAGCAAACGCTGACAGCCATTCATCCCCCAGCCACTCACAGAGACGGGAAGAGCTGGCATACCCCAGTCCCAGCCTGTGCGCAGGTTCAGTCATGACTCTGTTCAGGGAGCCACATGGCACTAGCGCCTCGCTGCAGGCAGTGCTCCAGGGGCACGGCCCCTAGGCCGGTCCATCAGCGCTGCGAAAAGTGGGAGGCATGCAGATCAGAGCAACAAAAATGCCCAAGCCATGGAGAGACTGGATTAGAAGAACCATCATCCTCCAGGGTGCTGAGAACCTTCAGGGAAGAGGTAGATTCCTCCACTGCCTTTGCCCTCGCTAGGAACGGAGTTCCCTCAGCAACTGCAGGATTGAGCATTAACTGTAGAGCTTGGCTTTAAGCAAAAGTTAAGTGGGTGGAGCACAATGGGCTACAACTCCTGGAAGGGTGAGCACACAAAGATCCTGATCTGGCCATTAACTCCACGGGGATGGACGCTGATGCTTGCAGAGAGCCCTACCAACAGGGGCAAAAAGTCCATTCCAACATAGAGCTCCTTGCAGAATTGGGGCTTAAGGAGAGATATGAATGTAAGTGGGCACAAGGGGGAGAGTAATCAGAAAAATCTTTATATCAGATGAGGTAGTGTAGGGAACAATCCTGCATCATACGGACTGCATGGGACCTACTAGGATTGTCCCATCTCTAATGTCCATGGTTCACTGGTAACAAAAAAAATCAAAGAAAAGCTCCATGAACCTAAGAATTAGGGCCTATGTCAAACATAGGAAGCTTCCCCCTCTATGTCCCTAAATCCACTTAAAATTAATTATTAAGCCTGGATTTCCTTCAGGTGGCTGCAGAATGGAAACAAGACTAGACTTCTCTGCTCCAACACATCAGATCCATACTAAGAATGAGATATGCTCACTAAGTGAAAACCAGCAAGCCCCACAGATGAAACAGAGAGCAGTAAACAAAGTATACCCACTTCTCCCACGCCTGCTGTAGATAAGCCCAAAATAACGCACCATGGTTTTTCTTTTAAATGCATTCGGTGAAGGGTTCCAGATTTATACCACTGTTAAGGTCTCTGTTTACCCCAGAATAAGTACAGCATAAGCAACAGCAGCACTAGCTTCCTACATATCCCCCACCACCTGTCCTACATGGACCCCTGGTGGGGTGACCAGTCTCCAGGTACCATTCATTCAGTCTCTCTCTGAGGAACCTGTCAACAGCATTGTCAACTGTGATGTCATTTTCTGGCTGTGTACCACAGTTCCCAAACATCTCAAAAAACAAAAGCCCCCAAACTGATGCCAGCACCTGCAAATATTATTAGCCTGGTAAACTACCTAGCAAAACACATGGAAAGAGTAGAGATCTAATCCACTAGCTGAGCTCTACCTGGCACTAATCAAATGCATGCATCCCCCATCTTCCTCCTGCATACGACTGCCTGAGATTCACCTGTGATGAAGTCATCATCCAGACATTCCTTATCCCATCCTCAAAACACTCTACTGGGTCTCTGGTCATTGCGGGATCCAGTTCAAACCTGTCCTCCTTGCTTTAAAAATCCTCCACAGAGTTCTCTCTTGTTCTCTTGTTCCCCCACTCGAAGCACCTGTGTAGCACTGACCCTCTCTCTCTTTTTCAGCACAACTCTCCACTCTGGATTTAAGAGCCTTTTTCTCTGCAGCTCCTGCCATCTCCACATCCCATCAGCTCTTCTTCTATTTTCAGCTATCCAGATTTTAAAACCTCACTGACTTTGCAGCTCTCACTCTCTCAAAAACAAAAGAAATATAAAAAAATGTTGCAACTGTATTATCTAATTCTTCAAAGGATTTTGGGATATAGAGAACCTATCCAAATGGCACTTGTATTATATTTTACTTGTTTTAGGACATGTGGGCGTCAGACAGGTCTGACACACAAAACTGACAATGTGCCCCGCAGTTGTCATGCAGAGGACAGGTCACTCATACAGACCGATCTGGATCGGTTGGTGAGCTGGGTACAAGCAAACAATATGCATTTATAGTGATAAGCCAAATAGATGGAGCTCTTTGCGTCTAACAAAGAGAAGGTGAAGGGGTGACTTGATTACAGCCTACAAGCACTTACATGGGGAATAAATATTGGATAATGGAGTCTTCAATCTAGCAGAGAAAGGTCTAACACGATCCAATGGCAGACTGGAAATAAGGCATACGTTTCTGACAGTGAGGGTAATTAACCAAGAGTTGTGGTGGATTCTCCATCACTGACAATTTTTAAATCAAGACTGGATGTTTTCCAAAAGATTTGCTCTAGGAAATTATTTGGGGGCAGGTCTCTGGCTTCTGTTAAACAGGGGGTCAGACTAGATGATCACAGTGGTCCCATCTAACCTTGGAACCTGTCAATCTATTAATTTTAATATGGCCAAATGTAAAGTTGTACATCTAGGAACAAAGAATGTCGGCCATACTTACAGGATGGGGGACTCTATGCTAGAAAGCAGTGACTCTGAAAACAGGTTTGGGAATCATGGTGGATAATCAGCTGAACATGAGCTTCCACTGTGAAGCTGCGAATAAATGGGCTAATGCGATCCTGGGATGTATAAACAGGGGAATCTCAAGTAGGAGTAGGTAATATTTGGCGCTGATCTGACTGCTACTGGAATACTGTGTCCAGTTCTGGTGTCAACATTTTAAGAATGATGTCATTGTCGATAATGGGCTCTTCAGTTTATCAGACAAAGGTATAACAAGAGCCAATGGCTGGAAATTGAAGACTAGAAATAAGGCACATTTTTTAAAACAGACTGATTAACTGTTGGACCAATTTACCAAGGGTAGTGGTGGATCGTCCCATCATGGGCAATTTTAAAATCAAGATTGGATTTTTTTCTAACACATCTGTTCTAGTTCAAACGGGAATTAATTCAGTGAAGTCCTATGGCCTGTGTTATACAGGAGGTCAGACTAGATGATCACAATTGTCCCTCCTGGCCCGATAGTTAATGAGAATACTATTGCTCCCTCTCCCATAGCCGTGTCAGCTCTATACGGCTAACAGGAGAAAAACTGGAAATTTACATTTGTCAGTAAAGGCAGTTGATCAAACTCAAATACATGCAGGAAGTAGGTCTAGCGAGCAAGATTTCATTTTTCTCTAGCCATTGGCAGACAAGAACTGCACATGAAATGCCTGCACCTACCACACAGGGGAAGCTCGGTTCGCCATGCCACAGCTGAGTGCAGCCCATACAAGAGGTCAAAGTATGGCTTGGGCAGCTTAGAGACACGTTTTCGGAGGATGATGTTTATCCAAAAAAAGAAAACCCACAAACATGAGAAGGGATCGTAACTGAGAGAAAATGTTATCACAGCAAACTCCAGCTGGATGTGCCCTAATGGTGTTTATGGACAAGGACAGGGAAAGTCTCTTGGCCTCTTCCATAGCTCTTCTGTAAACCTCCAATAATCCTCATAAAGACACCAGCTTCCAGTTGTCCCGGGGCAGGGGCGTGTTCAACCCCCCTCAGTCCCAGGCCCTGTCCCCACTCCACCCCTTCGCCCAATCACCCACTCCCACCCCACCTCTTCCTGCCTCTCCCCCACGCGCACCCTGTCCCCCCTTCTCCCACTTCCTCCCAGCACCTCCTGCATGCTGCGAAACAGCAGATCGGGTGGGCGGGAGGCACTGGGAGGGAGGGGGAGTTGATTGGCGGAGCTGCCAGTGCCGGTGGGCAGGAGGCTCTGGGGGCAGAAGAGGGGCTGCTGGTGGGTGCTGAGCACCCACTAATTTTTTTCTGTTGGTGCTCCAGCCCTCGAGCACCCATGGAGTCGGCGCCTAGGTCGAGTGGGTTATCCCTTACCATCTCCTCTCCAGTCTAGGATCATGCTTCTTCAACCCGGTACAATCTTGCAAATTAGAGTGATAGAAATGGGATGAAATGTAATAGTGCAAAAGTACAAGGTCATGCATTTAGGGAGTAACAACGAGAATTTTTGCTATGAGCTGGGGACATATCAGTTGGAAGCGACAGAGGAGGCGAAAGACCTGGGTGTATTGGTTGATCACAAACTGTGATGCAGCTGTGAAAAAGGCTAGAGCAATGCTAGGATGCATCAGTCGAGGTATTTCCTGTAGAGACTGGGAAGTGTTACCATGATATAATGCTAAACAAGGCACTGGTGTGACCTCACCTGAATACCATGTGCAATTCTGGTCTCCTATGTTTAAGAAAGAGAAACTGGAACAGATGCAGAGAAGACTAGAGCTACTACATGGAATGGAAAACCTACCTATGAGAGGAGACGCAAACAGCTTGGGTTGTTTAGCCTAACCAAACGAAGGCTCAGAGAGGATGACTGCTCTCTATAAATACATTGAGGGATAAATACCCTGGAGGAAGGAGTTATTTAAGTTAAGAGCCAGTGTGGACACAAGAACAAATGGATATAAACTGGCCATCAGCAAGTTCTGGAACAGCCTCCCAGGGGGAGCAGTGGGGGTGAAAAAACTTAACTGGTTTCAGGACGGAGATTGACAAGTGGATGGAGCAGATGGTACGATGAGACGCCTACGATGGCATGTCGCCGATCTGTGAGTGCTAGTGTAACACTGTCAGACCCCGTTGTCGGCTGGATCGAACCTGGGACCTTTGGCGCTAAATGCATGAGCCTGTACTGCATGAGCTAAAAGCCATGTAGCTATTTGCCTAAGTTGTAGCAGACTCAATCTCTAAGTGGCCTCAGTGCCACTAGGTGGGACAGAGCACCACACCCAGGAGGTGTGAGGATTACACTACCAGCAAATATCTCCAATGGCCGCTGATGGGACACTTGATGGGAAGGGCTCTCGTTTACTACAGAGAATTCTTTCCCAGGTGCCTGGCTGGTGGGTCTTGCCCATATGCTCGGGGTCTAACTTATCACCATATTTGGGGTTGGGAAGGAATTTTCTCCCAGCTCAGATTGGCAGAGACTGGAGGAGAGGGTGGGGGGGCAGTTCACCTTCCTCTGCAGCATAGGACATGGGTCACAGATCACTTGCAGGTTTTAGCTAGTATAAATGATGGATTCTCTGTAACTTGAAGTCTTTAAACCATGACTTGAGGACTTCAGTAGCTCAGGCAGAGGTTGGGGTCAATTACAGGGGTGGGTGGGGTGAGGCTCTGTGCAATGAGCCATGTGCAGGAGGTCAGATTAGATGTTCATGATGGTCTCTTCTGACCTTAAAGTCTATGAGTCTATGAAATTAAACCACATGGTCTCCAGGCAGAGCAGATGACCTGGTTTTGACAAAGGGCCAGAGAAGCAAGAATCTAGATAGTCAAGTCAATAATGACAAGGTTCTTTTTGCGACTACAGACTAACACGGCTGTTACTCTGAAAAAAAGTTCTGGCTTGTTAGTCAGCCTCTGGTTTGTCCCTCTGAAAACACTACACCACATGATCAGGTGTCAGGACACTGGAAAGCACCCAAACTGAAAATCTGAGGAGGCAAGCACTGTACACCCATGGAAAACAGGTACTGCCACCCCTCTGCAGGCAGCTGTCTAATCACCGTGAGATGAATTAGGGCAATGATTAGTGGAGTAATTTAGCTCAAATACCACAGCTTTAGTATGAGCATGTCCCTGCATAGTTTACACATTCTCAAGCAGATGTCAGGCTGGATGTTGCTAGAAGATGGACAGCTGGGGAATAATTAAATCTGATTAAATCTCAACATATTGCTTTACCCCTTTTCCAGAATTCTGTGGAGCTTTTCAGTGACCAAGTGAAAGGGCAGGGATTGTCAATCAGTCCTAGCCTATGAAAACATTCCTGCCATTCCTACAGAGGAGGCTGTAAACTCTTTGGGGTAGGGATTGTATCTGCCTTTGTGCTTGTCCAGTACCTACCCTGGCAAAGCAAACCCCCAAGCCTAGCAGTACCACAATATGGTATGTACAGTCGTTAACTCAGAAGATATAGTCGGCTGCCTGTAAGAGCTGCATATCAGCAGGGCTGGAGCATATTTCCATTGCTAGGAGAATGTAAAAGCCAGTAACATTTGTGTATCTCTTCTCTGCAGTAAATTGTCCCAGAATGAAAAGGTCGCTTTGCACCTGTTCATGTTGGTTGCCAAACATATAAATCACTCCGCTGGATTCCCTCTGTTTTAGGGCTATCAGTCTCACTTGGGCCATTCTGCATCACACAAACACTCTTGCCAATACTTTCACTGAAGCCCCACACCCTAACTAAGGCGTTAATGAATCAGATCACTGTTCTGGAATGTGATATAGCACCACAATCCCCATGATTGGCTACAAATTGTGATTAATTGCTGCGGACTGCATTCTCAGTTCTTAGATAATCTGTGCTTAAACATGCTGGTATTATTGTATGTGTCTACACTACCCAGCCCAGGGAGAGACACTCACACTAGCTTTCTCTGCACTACCGTGCTAAAAATAGCAGTGCAGACATTGAGGCATGGGCAGCAGCTTGGGCTAGCCACCCAAGTCCAAGTTGCCCAGCCCCCCTGAGTCTGAGCTCAAGTGGCTAGATAAAGATGCCACTCATGTCACAATGTCCATGCTGCTATTTTTAGTTTGCTAGCTTGAGTGAAACTAGCACGGCTGTTCACCTGGGGCGGCACACTCGCAGCTGTAGTGTAGACATACCCTTTGTTACCCTGTCCTTCTCCTTCCCCCTTTCATTGGTGTCTCAGTCACACTGTCACTATGCGTGTACAGTGCCTGGCACGAGGGGACCTTGCTCTGGTGGAGGCCACTAGGCACTGTTGCAATAGAAATACAGTAATACAAACAGGTTCCATATGAATCACAAGTTATAATGATCAAAACGTAGGTGAGACATTCTGCCACCCACAGTTGCTACAGGGAAGGAAGTCCCTGTTACTATTTCCCCACCTAGTAAATATCTGGAACATGAACCAACCAGCTACAGAATGGCAGTGTCTTGCCAGGTCGCACTTCCCAGAATCTTTCAAAGATTCAGAGATTTTAGAGCCAGAAGGGAACATTAGATTGTCTAGTCTGACCTCCCAAGTAATGCAGGCCATTAAATTTCAACCAGTTATGCCTGTATTGATCATAAGAATTTGCATTTTGATTAAATCATATCTTCCAGAAAAGCACTCAGTCTTAATTTTAAGACACCAAGAGATGGAGAATCCACCACTTCCCTTGGTAGTTTATTCCAGTGGTTAATCACCCGCACTACTTAAAATTGTACACCGTATTTCTAAAGTTTAAGTTACCTAGCTTCAGCTTCCAGCCATTGGTTCTTGGTATCACTTACTCCAGTAGATTAAAGTGCTGTTTAGTACCCCGTATTGTCTCCCTGTGAAGGTACTTACACACTGTAAAAAAAAAAAAAAAGGAGGACTTGTGGCACCTTAGAGACTAACAAATTTATTTGAGCATAAACTTTTGTGAGCTACAGCTCACTTCATCGGATGCATGTAGTGGAAAACACTGTAAGCAAATCATCTCTCAGTCTTCATTTTGAGCAGCTAAACAAATTGAGCTCTTTAAGTCTCTCACTGTCAGGCATTTTCTCCAACTCTCCAGTCATTCTGTGGCTCTTTCCTGCACCCTCTCCAATTTTTTGACATCTTTTTAAAATGTGGACACCAGAACTGGACACAGTATTCCAGGACTGATCTCACCCATGTCTTATAAAGATTTAAAATTACTTCCCTGCTCCTCTGCATAACTGATAAAACTAAGCAACTGTACCAGACTGAGGTGTCAATAGAGGAGGTTGTGGAACAAATTGATAAATTAAACAGTAATAAGTCACCAGGGCCAGATGGTATCACCCAACAGTTCTGAAGAACTCAGATGTGAAATTGCAGAACTACTAACTGTGCTATGTAACCTACCGCTTAAATCAGACTCTGCACCAGATGACTAGAGTGTAGCTAATGTAATGTCGTTTTTAAAAAAGGGCTCCAGAAGTGATCTGGCAATTACAGGCCAGTAAGCCGAACTTCAGTACTGGGCAAATTGGGTGAAACTGTGGTAAATAACAGAATTATCAGACACACAGGTGAACATGGTATGTTGGGGAAGAGTCAACATAGCTTTAGTAAAGGGAAATCGTGCCTCACCAATCTTTTGGAATTCTTTGAAGGTGTCAACAAGCATGTGGAAAAGAGTGAACCAGTGGATATAATGTATTTGGACTTTCAGAAAGCCTTTGACAAGGTCCCTCACCAAAGGCTCTTAAGCAAAGTAAATGGTCATGGGATAAGAGGGAAGGTCCTCTCATGGATCGGTAACTGGTTAAAAGACAGGAAACAAAGAGTGGGAATAAATAGTCAGTTTTCACAGTGGAGAGAGGTGAATAACAGGGTCCCCCTAGGGTCTGTACTGGGACCAGTGCTATTCAACATATTCACAGATGATCTGGAAAAAGGGGTAAACAGTGAGGTGGCAAAATTTGCAGACGATACAAAATCACTCAGGATAGTTAAGTCTGAAGCTGACTGCGAAGAGTTACAAAGGGATCTCACTGAACTGGGTGACTGGGCAACAAAATGTCTGATGAAATTCAGTGTTGATAAATGCAAAGTAATGTACATTGAAAAACATAATCCCAACTATACATATAAAATGATGGGGTCTAAATTCTTGAATGATAACAGCTAAAGATCTTAGAGTCATCATGGATAGTTCTGTGAAAAAATCTACTCAATGTGCCGCAGCAGTCAAAAAAACGAACAGAATGTTAAGAACCATTAGAAGAGGCACAGATAATACAACAGAAAGCATCATAATGCCAATATATAAATCCATGGTACACTCACGCCTTAAATACTGCATGGAGTTCCAGTTGCTGCATCTCAATAAAAGATAGATTAGCATTCCAAAAAGTAGCGAGAAGGGCAACAAAAATTATTGCCGTATGGAACAAATTCCAGACAAGGAGAGATTAAAAAGACCGGGACTGTTCAGTTTAGAAAAGAGATGATGAAGGGGGCTATGACAGCGGTTTATACAATCATGACAGGGGTGGAGAAAGTTTTTTACCGCTTCACATAACATAAGAACTAGAGGTCCTCCAAAGAAACTAACAGGCAGCAGGTTTAAAACAAACAAAAGGAAGCATTTCTTCACACAATGCACAGTCAACCTGTGGAACTCCTTGGCAGGGGATGTTGTGAAGGCCAAAAGCATAACTGAGTCCAGTCTGGCCGTTCTTATGTTCTTCTGTGTCTGTATTGAAGGATTATTTGCATTACCCTTTTTGTCACAGCAAAGCACTGGGAGCTCACATTGAGTTGCTTGTCGAGTCCCTGCTTCCTGGGATACTCCATTCTGTACATCTGGCCTACACACCTTGTTTCTAGATGTATGAGCTTCCTTTCAACTGTATGAAAACACTATGCCAATCTGTGTGTCACCTGCAAATTTCATCAGCAGGTATTTTATATTTCCTTCCAGATGATTGATAAAGATGTCACTGAATTGTGTCAGGCCTAGAACTGATCCCTGGGGAACCCCACTATAAGCACTCCAATATGATGATTCCCCACAGATAGTTACTGTTTGAGATCTGTCAGTTAGCCAGTTCTTATGCTATTTCATGTATACTTTATTGATATTGTATAGTGCTAACTTTTTATGAGACTGTCACGTGGTACTTAATAAAACAGCTTACAAAAGCTTACATCTGCACAGTTACCTTTATCAAACAAACTTGTAATCTCAGCACAGAGTTAAAGCAGGTTTGACAAAATCTATTTTCCATAAAGCCACGTAGACTGGTATTAATTATATTCCTAACCTTTAATTCTTTATCAATTTAACCCTGTATCAGCTTTTCCTTTATTTTGCCCAGCATTGATGTTAGGCTAACTGGCCTCACCTACTTGTACTTTTTGAATATTGGTGAACATTAGCACTATTCCAGTCTTCTGAAATTTCCCCATTATTCCAAGATTTATTAAAAATTAACATCAGTGGGCCAGAGGACTCCTCTGCCAACTCTTTTAGAACTCTTGGATGCACATTGCACAGGCCTGCTGATTTTACAATGTTTATCCCTAGTAGACATTGTTTAACATTCTCCTTCATTACTAATGGACTGGAAAGTACTTCCTTATCCTCATATGATACGAGTATATCATCCTTCCAAATACAGAGCACAAGTATTTATTGAACACTTTTCTGCATTGCTGTAGACAATATTACCATCTCCATCTAGAAATAGACATATACCATTGTTAGAATTTATTTTGTTCCTAGCACACTTAAACTCCTTATTGTCCTTATCCCTGCCAGCCGTGGATTTTTCCTGATGTCTTTAGCTTCCCCTATCAGTTTTCTACACTTCATTACTTCAAATGTATATTGATTTCTATTTCTCTTCCCCCCTCCCCCCGCCATTTGTTATATATTGCATTTTTATTTCTAAACTGCTGCCTTTACTTTACCACTGAACCAGGATGGGTTTTAAACCAAGTTGTCCTCTTTCCTGATTGTGGGATCGGGGGTGGGGGGTGGGGGGGGATTTGCCCTCTAATAAACTCATCTTAAAGAACTCCCAATTTTCTAACTAAATTTCACCTCCCAATCAATTGTGTTCATACTTTTCCTCAGCTTTGGGAAATTAGCCTTTTTGAAGCATCAAGCGTATATATTATTGGCTAGGACTGTTCTCCATTTGCCCTTATTGAATGTAATCACGTCATGATCACTGGTCCCTAGTCAACCACCACCTTCCAGCCCACTGATTAATTCATCTTCATCCACCATGAGGTCAAAACAGTCACCCGATGCTGGTGGCAATACCGTCTGTATCAGAAAATCATCTATACATTTTAGAAAGCTGTTTTACGGCTAGATGCATGAAACCTCCCACCCGTGTCTGCCAAGCTGAAACCCGCGTAACAAGAGTATTATTCTTTCCACCCTTTAGATATAGAGCAACTCCTCCTGTTCTCTGGTTTGAGGCAGGGGTCTGTAGCAGACCCCCACCCGTACTCCCTCCTGGGCTTGGTTTGTTAGCACGCTGCTGCCTAAGTACTCAATATCCTCTGGTTCAGAGTCCTCGCTGGTTCAGAAACAGGTTGTGGTGTAATGCAGCGTACCACCACACACAGCCCTTTTACCCACACTTTCCTTTGCCGTAGTCAGTGGAAATGACAGTACAGCTTCTTTTCCAGCATCTACTCAGGATCTCAACACACTTTGCAAACATTAACTAACTGACCCTCAACACCCCCTGGAGGGTGGGGAAAGTGAGACTCAGAGAGCTGCCAATCATTGTACGGCAAGCCAGGGACAGAGACATACTGTAAGTGAAACTTTGCACACTGCAAACTCAGCACTTGCTGAATCCAGGTCACTGAGCTTGATGGCTCAGGGGATGGTAATGAGATATGGAGCTCTTTCCTTCTAAGTGGAAACACAAATCAGAGGGAACAACTTTTGGTCACTATCCGACAGCTGATCAACAACCTGGGTCAAATGAGCTGGTGATCTTAGTGCAGTTCCCAGTAGGCGCAAGTAGGTTAATTGTCTGCCCTGCCCTGTGCTTTAATCTTTGGTGTCTGACACTGTCACCAGCATGTGCACACTCTCACCTAGAAACTGATCTGGAGCGTGAGGCTCTTTGCCAGGGCATGGCAAGGAAGATAGCCCTGCTATTTCCTGCACCGTATCTGCTCTGCAGAGCACTTTGGTTATGCCAGTGTGGTCTCCCTCTGCAGCTGCTCTGCAGAGGTTGTGGGCTCTCCCATCTCCTAGAGACACAGCTGATATCTCAGAGGAGAAGTGAGACTTTCAAAATCTACTAAATGACACCAACATGAACAAGACAGGAAAGCTCTTTGCCCAGTAGCTCTAGGGCATGACGTTCCAGGAGAATTCAGCCCACCAGGATGGGTGTGGAGATGGGACAACTTGAGCAGTGGCTCTCAACCTTTCCAGACAACTGTGCCCCTTTCAGGATTCTGATGTGTCTTGAGTACCCCAAGTAAAAAATACTTGCTTTCAAAATCAAACATAAAAATACAAGCGTCACAGCACGCTAGTACTGGAAAACTGCATACTTTCATTTTTACCATATAATTATAAAAGAAATCAACTGGAATATAACTATTGTCCTTACATTTCAGTGTATAGTACACAGAACAGTATAAACAAGTCATTGTCTGTATTACATTTTAATTTGTACTGACTTTGCTAGTGTTTTTTATGTAGCCTGTTGTAAAACTTGGCATATCTCTAGATGAGTGGATGTACCCCCTGGAAGACCGCTGTGTCCCCCAGGGGTACACATACCCCTGGCTGAGAACCACGGAACTAGAAGACATGTTGGCAGAGAGGCTGCAATAGCTGTTCCTTTTTGGACCTCTTTCTGATGATCACTTTCACATGTTGCTGCTGATTTCTCCAATTCAGGCGCATTTCAGAGGAGAGCATCTCAGCTGGGGCTGCAGCAAAAGGAACAAGGGCTGCTCTGCAGGGTTCATGAGCTGGACCTGGCCACTGGAACCAAGTTTGGCCAAATCCCAGTGAGGTTATGGTAAGGCCCAGGGAGCAGACATCCCCACTCCAGAAATCACTCTGCACAGTTCCAGAGCTGGTCAAAGCAGGGCAGGACACCACAATTAGACCTGCTGCTATTCACCATGGATTTCGACCCTTCAAAAGGAACGTAGGCAGTGAGGCCAGAAAAGACCCACTGAGACAAATGGGATATCAAATAACTTCTCATAACAGCTTATCTAACCCATTCTTCTTTCTCTGTGTTGATGAATCCTACACCTTCCTTATGAATCTCTTGCACAGCTTAGTTGCTGTGGATGTACCCTAAGACGACAGCATGTGGGAATCAACATAGAAAAACCTCTGGTGTTTAAGTCCATCTCTTAATGACTTCAGATCAAGTTCCCCCTGGTTATTTGGCATGCAAGAGGTTTCTAACAGCCAAGCCAGCAAATGAAACATGGGGGCTGGAAGCAAAAATGGGTTTTCCTTCAGCATTACCACTCATAATCAGGACTCTGCAGTTGGAACTCAGTTATTTACACAGATGATGTGTAAGCCCCAAAAGAATCCAGCTCCTTCTCCTGGAGCTCTGCTGCTCTGCAGGGCTGACAGCAGTAGAATCGTATTGTTGTCACTAAAACAAACGGCTCCGAGTCTGACTTGGTTACACACAAATGGGCTGGGAAAGGTGTCTTTTTACAAACAACAAAGCGTTGATGAAAGGGATACAAGGAAAGCCCTATGGCCAGGCCATTTGGCAAATAGCATGTTAGTTCTGATGGGGGAGGGGGCGCTGCAATATTGAGCGGAAGTGGGGTGAGGGAGAAATGGCCATTGAAGGCAAGGGAGGGAGAGAAGGATTGGGAGGAAGGTGGGCAGGGCAGTGAGGCTGGCAGTGGAGGAACTAGGATGGGGAGGAGAGGAAGGAGGCTGGGGCAAAAGCCCATCTGCAGACAGTAAAGACTGGTCCAAAATGTATCTGCATCCCTAGAAAAGGTAATGCAAAAGTAACTGCCTACAAATATGACAGGGGGTGAACCCAAAGGAGTGTGGGGATGGAGGGATAATTTAAGGCAGCACAAAGGGGTGTAACCTGGAAGGGTGGGGTGAAAGATCTGAATAAATTTCTTGACACTGATATGAATCAGGCTGTGAATCTTCTCCCCAGGAAGGGCGGTTGGGGGGGGAATCGCCTGCGGGCATTTCAATCCAGACTGGCCAGAGCTCTAGAAAATACCAGAGGGAACAGCCTTGGAGGGACGGGCTGGGTGATCAAACAGACTCTTTTCGTCTTTGGCTGCTAGGAGTCTAGAAGGTGGCCATGGCTGAGCTGACACCTGTGTGTTCTAGCAGCAGCCTGTAGGGCCGACTCAAGTTACACCTGCCGTGCAGTTCCCATTGTAGCCCCATGGAGATCAGTATAAACTTTCACCGGAAGTGGGAAGGCATTTCCCACGCTGGGTTTTCTCCGAGAAGTGGCTTCTTTTGAAAGTTTAAGCAAAACCTAGAGAGCTGGTTTTGAGTTTAAAGAAAACAAACGGTTCCCAGGGTACAGAAACTTTAACCACTTCATTTAAAAAGGGTCAAAAGCAAACACAGATGAAGCTGAATGCTTGCCTTGGCCATGTTCCTGGAGGAGGAGAATGCCAGTGCCCGAGGCCATGTGCACAGGGAAGGATCTCCTGGCTGGCCATGGGAAAGCGCCCACTCCTCTACTTTTAAATAGATTGATTTGGATTAAAACAAAATTCTGAGCTCTGAAATCTACATGCTGAGCGCATCCCGGGAAGAGAGCAGTAAGCCTGTGGCTCTGACTATAATCATGGTCTGGCAAGCAGCCCCCTGCTGTGATTAAACTGAGCTTCTGACATACTCCCCTTGCCAAGCACAAACTTCACAGCTGGTCAAAGCCACACCGCTTCCTCTTAACCTGCTCTCAGCCTGCACCTGCTCGCTGCTTGCCCACCGTGAGCTGCACTGGCCTTCCCAGTACAGCTCAGGTTTAACACCAAGGCCCAGTTCAGTGGGGAGCAGGGATGGTCTGATTCTGTAGGGAGATAGCCACTGGGGAGACAACGCCCAGGTCGCTCTTCACCTTGACCCCAATCCCCTGTCCAGCCTCCCTCTTCTCCTGGATGTCCCACCACCTCAGACATCTTTCCCCTCCCATCCCTTCCGCCACAGGCTGGCAAACCAGGGGTCCTCCCCCCCCGCACTTCCGGGACCGACTGCACCGGCCAATTGCGCCAGCCCGCGGAGCCCAGAGCGGTTGCCCTGATTCGCCGTACCCTGGGGACGGCTCTGGCTACACCCACATAAAAGTGCATTTGCCAGTTGTAAGCCAGTGGGCTAACTCACTGGTCCATGCACTCTCCAGCCACAGGATTCCAGTCCCTTTTCTTCCAGGGTTCAGGTTTATTTCTTCAAAAGAAACACAAGTTCGACACATCAGTCATTGCCCTTCCCCTTCCCCCGGCCCAGGTGTTTCTGCTTTCTGCAGGCCGGCACTCTGCAGGCCATCTGCCTGGGAGTCGAGGTTAAACCCCAGCTCCCTTCTCCTCCCTGTGCTGCTTTGTGCAGGCCGTCCCAGAGTTGGCAGCCACAGGGACTCCTTCAAGATCCTTCCTACACTGATCCCACTCACCTGTGCTGCTTGCTGATTTTTATGAGCACCAGGCGAGTTCAAGCTATCACCCCATCCCTGTCTCACCACACTGGCTGATGAGTCACAGGTGGGGAGTCCAAACAATTCCTGTGAAGGGCCACTGCCCATGTGTCACCAGTGTGGCCTATTTCACACCCAAACAGCCATAAGCAGTCCCTGCAGACGCCCCTGTTATAGCTGGTATAAGCTGTTCTCTGCACAGAGGGGTTGCCGGGATAGCTGTACTCACAAACCTCTTCTGGTGTCAACCTGGGTGTGTCCCTCTGGAATACCCTGTGGGTGGGGCTCTCACTGCAACCCAAAGACGGGCTTGCTGGGTTGTTGGAGGAGAGATCCTGGACCCAGGGGGTGTATGTGGAACGGAGGCCAACGAGCTCATGGTGGGGGAGGGCAGAACTACAACTCACGAGTGGTGTGCCCCTCCCTCACCAGGGGAGGGTGCCACTGCTGTCCCATCACCCACCACTGCATTCGTCTGCCACTCGCACTGCGCTGGGCACTACCAGCCGAGGGCCCGACAGAAGCCAGCTCCAAAGACACACTGCGTGGTACAGGAATGTGCCTCCCCTGCTAATTCCCCTCGGGCATCTGCCTTCTGGGCCTCACCAGGTCGAATTCTCCTTGGTCCACAGCATACCACTCCATGGGGGAGGGAGGGAGGGTGACGAGCTGCAGCTCGCACAGTAGAGCACTTTGAGGGGAAGGTTTCTTGGTCCCAGCACTCAGCCGTGCAATGAGGACTGGCACATTAGTGTTCCCTTTCCCCTGGGGGGTGAGTGGAAGCTGGATTCGGAGAAGACCCATTCACACGGAGGAAGTGGCGTCTGCTCAGGGACTATCACTTCCCCAGGCACAGCGGGGAGATCAGTGGCCCTGCAGCCACTCAGTCAGCCACTCACTTGTTTTTGTGAGCACTCAGGTGTCCACATGCCTGAGCTGCATCCTGGGGAAGAGGGAATCCCAAACTCCACCAGTTCCCCCAAGCTCTGTACCCAGCCAGAAGCAAGAAAGGGGCTCCACGCAAGGTCAGCTGCACTGCTAGTTAGGCAAGTCTTGCAAACTCAGGCAATAACAGAGCTCATGTCCATGCCACACATCCATGGGATAGGGTATTGCCCAGGGTTACAGGATCACACATGGGAAGGGGGCCGAGTTAAGTCTGCTGGGAAGGCCAAGGTCAAAACAAGAAGAAAATATACAGAATCAAAGCATTACAGTTGTCCCCACCAACAGCCTTACACTGCCAACCAGACACTGCGCTGGGAAAGAACTGAAACCTTCAGCCACCTGAAATACTCCTTCCTCACAAAAGCCACTTGTCTCTCATAGTCCAGTGTGCACAGATGCAAATTCCAGATCCAAGGTGAGAATTAACATAAGGATTCATGGATGTTAAGACCAAAACTATTTTTAAGTACATCAGAGGTAGGAAGCCTACCAAGCCAGCAGAGAGGCCATTGGACAGTCAAGGTGCTAAAGGAGCACTCAAGGAAGACAAGGCTATTGTGGAGAAGCTAAATGAATTGTTTGCATCGGTCTTCACTGCAGAGGACGTGAGGGAGATTCACAGACCTGAGCCATTCTTTTTAGGTGACAAATCTGAGGAACTGATGCAGACTGAGGTGTCAACAGAAGAGATTTTGGAACAAAATGATAACAAGTTACCAGGGTGGATGGTATCACCCAAGAGTTCTGAAGGAACTCAAATGTGAAACTGCAGGACTGCGAGCGGTCGCACAGAACCTATTGCTTCAATCAGCCTCTGCACCAGACGACTGGAGGGTAGCTCATGTAAGACTGATTTTTAAAAAGGCACCAGAGGCGATCTCAGCAATTACAGATGCCTGACTTCAGTACCAGGCAACTTGGCTGAAACTACAGTAAAGAACAGAATCATCAGACACGTAGGTAAACCCAGTACGTTGGGGAAGAGTCAATGTGGCTTTTGTAAAGGGAAATCATGCCTCACCAATCATTTAGAATTCTTTGAGGGGGTCAGCAGACGTGGACAAGGGGTATCCATTGGATATAGGGTACTTGGACTTTCAGAAAGCCTTGGACAAGGTCCCTCACCAAAGGCTCTTATGCTAAGTAAGCAGTTGAGGAATAAGAGGAACTGTCCTCTCATGGATCAGTACCTGGTTAAAAGATAGGAAACAAAGGGCAGGAATAAATGGTCAGTTTTCAGAATGGAGAGAGGTAAATAGCGGGGCCCCCAAGGATCTGTACTGGGACCTGTGCTGTTCAACATATTCATAAATGATCTGGAAAAGGGGGTGAACAATGAGGCGGCAAAGTTTGTAGCCAATACAAAAATCAGTCAGGATAGTTAAGTCCAAAGCAGACTGTGGAGAGTTATAAAGGGATTTCACAAATCTGGGCAACAGGGCAAAAAGATGGCAGATAAAATTCAAAGTTGATAAGGGCAAAATAATGCCATGGGGAAAACATAATCCCAACTATACATACAATATGAAGGGGAATAAATTAGCTGTTACCACTCAAAAAAGATCTTGGAGTCACTGTGGATAATTCTCTGAAAATGTCCGCTCAGTGTGCAGCAGCCGTCAAAAAAGCCAACAGAATGTTAGGAACTGCTAGGAAACAGATAGAAAATGAGACAGAAAAGATCACATTGCCTCTATATAAATCCGTGGTACGCCCACAGCTTGAATACTGCCGTCATTCTGGTTGCCCTATGTCAGAAAAAACACATTAGTGTCACCCTTCGGCCAGTCAGAGTTGGCAGCAACCAGGGCCAGGTTCAATTTCTAGGGGTTCCTTTTCAACAATCCAACACAAAACCGGCTCGAGCCCCCACCCAGTGACCTGGGACAATTACACACCACACCCTGGGTGCCTCTGAGAGGCCATACTTCCCCTCTCGCTAGCACAGAGTCTGAGTGTTGCAAAAAAACCCACCTTTAATAAAAGGAGGGAAATAATGTGGCATTAATTTGGGGAAATACTGCAAACAGGGTTGATAAACATAAACCATTAGCAAAACACCCACCCCCATGTAAGCTGGTCAGTGTCCATTTCCTCCTCAGGTTTTTACGTCCAGCAACCCAAAAGTCCCTTCAACGTGCCCGTCCCTTCTTTGCACCCCACTCACAGTTGCTGTCCTTGGACAGTGGATAAATTGGAGAGAGTCCAGCGAAGGGCAACAAAAATGATTAGGGGTCTAGAGCACATGACTTATGAGGAGAGGCTGAGGGAGCTGGGATTGTTTAGTCTGCAGAAGAGAAGAATGAGGGGGGATTTGATAGCTGCTTTCAACTACCTGAAAGGGGGTTCCAAAGAGGATGGATCTAGACTGTTCTCAATGGTAGCAGATGACAGAACGAGGAGTAATGGTCTCAAGTTGCAATGGGGGAGGTTTAGATTGGATATTAGGAAAAACTTTTTCACTAAGAGGGTGGTGAAACACTGGAATGCGTTACCTAGGGAGGTGGTAGAATCTCCTTCCTTAGAGGTTTTTAAGGTCAGGCTTGACAAAGCCCTGGCTGGGATGATTTAACTGGGAATTGGTCCTGCTTCGAGCAGGGGGTTAGACTAGATGACCTTCTGGGGTCCCTTCCAACCCTGATATTCTATGATTCAGAGTTCACAGGTGCATCTGCAGAGTTCGCCTCCCACCCTTGGTGGAGGGGGGGCACGCTACTTGCTCCAGTGCTCGGGCACTCCCTCGCTGCCCCTCTCTGCAGGGCTCTGCTCTGGCACACTCCACCAACCATCCTGCTGGCTGCTCACCATGCCAAGATATCTTAAGGGGCCCCCCCTTAACACAGCACTCAGTGATTTTAGCACTCCGTAATTTTAGCTGTTAGTGGGGAGGCCTTGCTGCTGGTTCACACTGGGTGGTCTCTTGCATCAGAGACACTGTCCCAGAGCAAGTCTAATACTTAGACCTAGGTATCAGTGATCCCAGCTCTGCAGCGTGTAATAAGACTTTCAGGCAAGTCTAAATTAGCTCTGCTATTACACAGTGGAGAAAGGAAGCGTCAGATGGTGTCTGGTACCCTTAGGCAGGCCCACACCACCCTCTCTCAACTCACTGGGCTTTGGAACCCATATCCCCCTGCCTAGCGAGTGCCATTTAGTTGAGGGTGAGTCCCTCAATCAGGAAATGCCAAGTACAGTTCTGCTGCCCTCGATTCACACAACAAGGATAACACCACTTTATTACTCCTGCCCCAATAACAAGGAGACTGGGGCTCCCACACCAGCCAAAAGTGACCATTTGGGCAAGCAATCCCATCATGCTGAGCACCTAGGAAGGGCGGATGTGCCCATGCAAATGAGACCAGCTCCTGAAGTCCCCTTCCACAGCTCATCACTAGATGTCAGGGAAAAGATCATTCAGACTCTGCTTACATTAGAATTGGGAGAAGGGCAATAAAAAAAAAATATGGGGTATGGAACAGCTTCCGTAAGAGGAGAGATTTAAAATGACACACTGTTCAGTTTAGAAAAGACAACTAAGGCGGGGTATGACATAGATCTATAAAATCATGACTGGTGTGGAGAAAGTGAATAAGAAAGTGTTATTTACTCCTTATCATAACAAAAGAACCAGGCAGAAAGTTTAAAACAAACAAAAGGAAGTATTTCTTCACACAACGCACGGTCAACCTGTGGAACTCATTGCCAGCAGATGTTGTGAAGGCCAAATGTATAATTGGGTTCAAAAAAGAAATAGATAAGTTCATGGACGATAGGTCCATCAATGGCTATTAGCTAAGATGACCAGAAATGCAACCCCATGCTGTGGGTGTCCCTAAGCCTCTGACTGGATGACAGGGGATGGATCACTCAATAATTGCTGTTCTGTTCATTTCCTCTGAAGCATCTGGCACTGGCCACTGTCAGAGACAAGATCCTGAGCTTGGTCTGACCCCATGTGGCCATTCTAACGTTTTCAAGAAACTACTATTTTCATCTAGTCTGGCCTCTTGCAAAGCACAGGCACTAGAACCTGATCCAGTGATTCCTTCGCTGATCTCAGAAATTTGTAGTGGAGCAAAAGCATAGGTTTTAGAAATGGTCTTGATTGAAAGACAAAGTGACAGAGAATCCACCCCTTCCATTGGTAAGTCATTCCAGGGATTACTTGTTCTCACTGTTAAACATTTGGGCTTTATTTCCAGTCTGAATCTGGCTATCTTCATTTTCCAGTCATTGGAGCTTGTTTGGCCTTGTCTGCTAGATTAAGGAGCTCTCTCTCCCCATGTCGGTACTTACCGATGTAGTAGAAAGACAGCCTGAGACTTGAGGCCGAGTATAAGGGCCTGGTACAAAGCCTAAGAGCCAAACTAAAGTCAGGTCCTGCCCTGTTACAAAGCAGATGCCTGCTTGCAGGGTCACTGTCCAATACATGAACTTGGCAAGAACAGGGCGGGCATTGCAGACAAGTACTGCTAGGCACGAAGTAGTCACATGAACACATTGCAGAAGGGTGACACCAGAACACCCCGAACCAAGGTTATGGTGTAAACACACTCCCCAAAGAGGATACAAGGACACGCTGACCCCTCTTAGAGAGAAGGTCAGGATGACAGCATGCTGGATAGAGATGTTTTGATCGAACCAACATGTAGAAGGGTGGTAACTAAGCATGCCAGTGGGGCAATGTGTAACTTGTTTGTGCTGGGGTATAAAGACGGGTCTCCCAGGGGGTGTCTTTGTCCGGCCGAGGGGGGAATGGAAAGTCCCAGCATTCAGGGAGCAGCGTCCATTGTCACACATGCTAGTGTATGTGTAGACATTGATCCGGGGAGCTAGGAGCATGCTCTATGGGCAACAAACCTGGCCGAGCGCTTGTGGTCTTTGGGGCAGCTGGATCAGAGCCTGCTGTGTGGGGTCTCTGGCCACAGCCAGTGCAGCATGCAGGGAGAACACACACAGCCAGCAACTGACTGCAACAGACTTTGATCAAGCCACCATTGAACCTTTTGAATGTACTAAATAGATTCTGCTCCTTTCGTCTCTTACTGCAATGCAGGTTTTCCAGACCTTAAATCATCCTTGTAGCTCTTCTTTCAATCCCTTCCAATTTTTCGATATTGTCAGGAACAACAGGTCTGTCTAACACAAGGGTAAAGCTTGTCTGTGTTGCAGACAGCGTTTCCTTGGGGGCCTGCTCCAGATCATGAAATGAGCTCCCCCAGAACCAAAGAAGCCCCTCAAAACTGCCACCTACTGCTCCCAGTGCCAGGCCCTTCTCCAACCGGCCTCCCCAGATATAAACACAGAGCAGAATGTACGCTGTGACGGGGCAAGGCCAGATGGCTATAGAAAAGTAGTGGGAGATAGATATATTAGCTCCAGGCTAAACAAATCCCTGCTACCAGGATAAGTGAAATGGCAGCTGCTCCAGGTCAATTAAGACACCTGGGGCCAATTAAGAACTTTCCAGAAGGCAGGGAGAAGGCTAGGTTGATTGGGACACCTGAAGCCAATCAGGGGCTGGCTGAAACTAGTTAAAAGCCTCCCAGCCAGTCAGGTGGGGGTGCATGTCAGGAGCTGTGGGAGGAAGTTGTGCTGTTGGAGAGACTGAGCAGTACACACCATATCAGGCATGAGGAAGGAGGCCCTGAGGTAAGGGTGAAGTGGAGCTTGAGGAAGTGAGGGCTGCTGTGGGGTCCCTGGGCTGGAGCCTGGAGTAGAGGGTGGGCCCGGGCTCCCCCCCCCTCCACCATTGCCCCCTGATTAATCACTGAGACCGGGAGACAACAGAGACTGTGCAAGGAAGGATAACTTCTCCTCACCTCCCTCGCTGGTTTATGATGAAAATGGCTCAGTAGACTGTGACCCTTGTCTCTAGAGAGAGAAGGGTTACGTGGAGGGTCACAGTGAGCCTCTGAGGCTAGCGAAATCAGCCAGAAAACACAGGACCCATGGAGGCAAGGACAGAACTTTGTCACAATGTCTAATTGCTAAAAACCAAAGCAACATCCCACGTTACACATAGAATTCTGTCCATGGGAGAGAAGGGACATGTCACATTTGGCACATGTGAATCATGTCACAAAGCATTTTTGGACAGTGCTCAAATACCCCAGTGAACAGGGCTGGGTAAAATTCTGTAGAATATCCCCTCCCTCTCCCCAGGAATACACCTGATCCCCGAAGGGCAGCAATATAGTCCCTGCTGTGAACAAAAATCCCTCAACTGAGCTCATTTCTGAGCTCCAAGGCACCCTGAGAAAGTTCCCCAAGTCCTACCTCTGTTCCCCTGTCCTCAGCACAACACAGGTTCCTCTGTCACCAGGATCATGCATGTGGCGGGAGACAGGATTTGCTCCCTCTCTCTGTCTGGTATTTTTAGTTTCTCTCTCACCTTGATATCTAAGCTCTGTGTCCAGCATTGCATCCTTCCAAATTCTTCCCCACTGCATCCCCAGGTGGACTTCCCCATCCTGGAATAGTACACAGTACCTGGGCAGCGTACTCTATGCTGAGGAAAGAAAATGTACATAGCTGCTTCTACTAATAGCATGGCTCCCTCCGAGCTATCTGTATACCGTCAATGGGCACGTGGCACATTGACCCGTGTTAGGAGATGGAAAGCATAGCCGATGGAGACATGTATGGACCTTTAATGTCCTTTGAACAGATCCAGTAACCATCTCACCTGGCCTGATTTCTCGTACTGCCTCTGAACCCTCTCTGGTTTGTTACAGAATGACTTGTCATTTGTAAAATGAGGATTGTTCCAAACTGCACACGGGCCCTCCTGAGCAAACTGTTTCCCTGGAGGCCTTTAGTATGAACGTCTCCCCATCAGGCTCATGTGCCCTGAGGAGAGGCTTTGGTTATTGTGACCACAATTGAGGAGAGCTGGCAATGACTGCCGACAGATGCCCAGACTATCTTCCCCTCCTGAAATCCATGTTCCTCCAACTTTAGAGGCAGCCAGGAGGGAAGTGCCTGGACTTTACCCAACACCCAGAGGGGAATTTAATATTTGCATGGGTCTGAGGCCTGGAAGCCTTACCAGGACAAACAGCCCCGTAAGGAATGTCCAAGAACTCTTCACTTCGACTCCCTGCCCTGGGCTATTGGTAGCCTGCGATGTAAGTCACATGGTATTGTTTCTGCTCACTGCATGACTCTTTAAAAAGGAGAATGCCAAACAGTTTCACACAAGCACTTCTGATAAAACAGTCACTGGTGACAGAATCTGTGAAACTGCAGGGATTCACAAACGCTCCCTCCAAGCTGCAGCCACCATGAGTAGCAAATCCCACTTCCCCACAACCAGCAGCAGAGAGAACTCGCCACATTTATCCCCAACAATATTTTCAACCCACTTGGTGTGCTATGTGATCAGCTCTAATTAATGCCCAGCCACCATAAGACACATTCAAACCACACACATTACACAGCTGGATTTCCCTCCTCTGACTCATTGGCACCAGAAACCTTCCGTAACGATAGAACAGACACTGCAGGGTTGGGCATTTCTGCCATGCACACACGTACGCAGTAGATCTATGGCAGATAATGTTGCTATTACAGTTTGTTCTTCCTTTCCAGATCAGGAGCGTCCCTTTTCATGCCCCAGCAGCGATCTCATACCCAAGCTGTCGTGTCCCAGCCTCACCTGGACTCCAGCGCTTCCCTCTTGGCAACGGGCAGCCAACCTTCAGTTTGTAATCCTGGTACACGGGTGGTGAAAGGCAGCTGAGGGCTGAGAGAGAGATTGTCATTTCATCTCCTGTTCATCAGCCCAGGCAGACCTAAAAATAGCCCCAGGAGTGGGCTGACTGAAGTCATGCTGCTGTATCTGTTACCCTGGCAGCTGAGAGAGAGAGAGAGAGAGAAAAATTGCTAATCCATGGCAGAAAAATGATCCCACTGACCCTCTGGAGCCCAGCGAGAGCGGCAGCTACAGGAACTGCCCAGCTGCAGGCGCAAAAGGGGTCGCTTCAGCCTTTGCACTTTACCAGCCGGGAAACAAGAATCACCCAGGAGAGAAGGGGTGATCGTTCCCGAGACAAACACGGAGCGTGCTAATCCCTGTGCCCTTGTAACAGCGGAGCTGCGCGGGTTTGCAGGCTGTATCTGACCTGCTGGGAGCCAGGTACGTTCATGCCCGCAGCACAGTACGTGATGCTCAGTATTGCTGTTGTTGCGCGAAGGAGCATATCTGCCATGCCGACTCTCCAGGACCATGGGACCTTTGACTGGTGAGGGCTGGGCGCCTGGAGATGCAACAAGCAAACCAGGCAAGGGGGAGCAGCACTACTCCCGCCACGGGCTGGGCAAGACTACAGCTGTGGGTTACCCACTCAGCAGCCTGCAGGACTGCAACCCTGGCAGGGGGAGAATGGGGACTGTAGGGAGGGATGCATCCAAGCTCCTCCTTCAGTCTCACTTCTGCCCTGACGCCCACGGGCGGGGAAGACGCCCGCAGACTGAATTCAGAGAGGATCCTCCCGCCGTGCATCGGGCCTTTCTGCCCAACCAGTGGCATGTGAGCCCTCTGGGCAGGGGCTGCCTGCACCTATGCCTGGTGCAGCGACTGCGCTGCCAGCACTTGCATGACGGGAACAGGTGCCCCACAGGAAGCAAGTGCCCAGCTCCTGCCACATCCTGCTTGCAGTGCCCCAGGTCAGATCCAGCCCTGCCATGCTGTCAAGGTTCCTTCCCCACTCTGAACTCTAGGGTACAGATGTGGGGACCTGCATGAAAACCCCCTAAGCTTATTCTTACCAGCTTTGGTTAAAACTTCCCCAAGGTACAAACTATTTTACCTTTTGTCCCTGGACCTTATTGCTGCCACCACCAAGCGTCTAACAGCTATATGACAGGGAAAGAGCCCACTTGGAAATGTCTTTCCTCCCAAAATCCCCCCAAGCCCTACACCCCCTTTCCTGGGGAAGGCTTGATAAAAATCCTCACCAATTTGCATAGGTGAAGACCCAAACCCTGGGATCTTAAGAACAATGAAACAGCAATCAGGTTCTTAAAAGAAGAATTTTAATTGAAGTAAAAGAATCCCCTCTGTAAAATCAGGATGGTAAATACCTTACAGGGTAATCAGATTCAAAACACAGAGAATCCCTCTAGGCAAAACCTTAAGTTACAAAAAGACACAAAAAAAGGAATATCCATTCCCTCCAGCACAGCTTATTTTATCAGCCATTTAAACAAAACAAAATCTAATGTATATCTAGCTAGATTACTTTACAGGAGTTCTGACCTGCATTCCTGCTCTGGTCCCGGAAAAAGCATCACACAGACAGAGAGAACACTTTGTTTCCTCCCGCCCCCCGCCAGCTTTTGGAAGTATCTTGTCTCCTCATTGATCATTTTGGTCAGGTGCCAGTGAGGTTATCCTAGCTTCTTAACCCTTTACAGGTGAAAGGGTTTTTCCTCTGGCCAGCAGGGATTTAAAGGTGTTTACCCTTCCCTTTATATTTATGACACATGTGGATCCAGGAGGGCACCAGGGAGCTTCCAGGCGCCTCCCAGCGCTTGGTGCCACTGTCTTCAGTTAGCATGTTGCCTGGCTCAGCAGAGGGGTCAGTGCACCGTGAAGCGTGTGCACCTCGGCTGCCTGTACAGGTGAGCAGAGAGAGTGTCTCTTAACAGCCCTTCACCCATGCTGTGGGCAAGGAGATGAGCAGCCCAGCTGGGGTCATCTTCATTGGTGGGCAAGGGACAGAGCAGAGTGGGAAGGGAAGAGCCAGGGTCAGGGGGCTGCAGGTACGGTTCCTGGGGATCCTTGCACCCAGCCCTGCAGGGTCCCAGCCGGGCCCCTCCTGTAGCAGCTGCACTTGCACAACAGCGAAGGTGAGCGTGCACAACGCGTATGTGTGCACCCAGTGTGCACAAGGTGTGTGTGAGAGTGCACTCAGTCTGCAGCCCCTGGCGCTCCGGCCTCACACTTCGAGTAAGGAGAGTGCAGGACTCCCTGCACTACTGTGACTGCAACCCAGGAGGGCCTGTCATTATTGCCCCACTCTGCCCCACACACACCCTGGGGGCGGCTGTCAGCAAGGCGCCGCCCGCTGGTCTCACAGATCCAGGGGCTCCAGGGCCCAGCAGGATAATTCAAGAGGTGGCTGCTGACTTCAATCCACTGGATGTCACCTGGCTTACACCCGCTCCGACTCTCTTGGCAAGTGGAAGCCCCGTGGCTGGCGGCTCCATTCGGAGCTTCTGACAGGCAGGTCCCACTTGTGCACGCAGCAGCTGCCAGCCAATGCCCGCTGTTGTCTCTCCTGCGGCAGAGAGCCCAGTGTCAGCGGGGGCACGGCCCTGCCCTCTGGAAGCCATGCAGCCAGCTGGGCTGGCTCTGCTGCAGGTTCTGGCTAGTGCAGACAGGAAGCGTCTGCAGCCTGCGTGTGGCTGCCAGAAGCAGGGAGCAGACAGAGGAACCGCTTCCTCTTTAGCTGCTGTCAGCACAGCTCCAGCCGTGGTGCGTTCCGGGCCAGCGCAAGGTGCTGTGGGGACAGCGAGGGAGAAGGCAACCTGGGGTCGCTTCCAGAGCCAAGGCAGGGCAAGTCCCTCCACATGCAGCCTCTCCCCTGTCCTGGGGGGCGCTGCCTAGGACAAGAGAGGTTCATTCAGTCCTCACCTCTGTGCTGGGACAGCCAACCAGTCCCTTGGCACTGCCCAGAAACGTCAGAAACGACCTGGCGAGCGCTGACCTGGCCCATACGTGAATCCGCTGCACAGAGAGGCCGAGCTCCATCCCATTAGCAGCCACGTGCTCTGCCTCATCTTCCTCATTCTACACACCGTCACTAAACCAACGCACCCCACTGGAGCCTAGCGTTCCCCTCACCCCGGCCATGGCCCAGCTGTGCATGGTCCCCCCACCCTGCCAGCCCCTCCCCGGCAGCTCACGGCCTCCCACCCGGCACTCCCTGAAGCAGGCCCCCTTCCTGGGAGGCGCCTGGCATGCTTTTGTGCACTAGAAATAAACAACGGTGCGGCATCACGCTGCCCAAGCCCGTCACCCGCTGGTGTGGGGAGGTCCGTCTGCCTGGGGTCACATGTGCCTCTGGCCCAGGCATGTGCGTCTCTGCGTGTGCCCAGCGTGTCTCAGCAGGGGCCAAGGCCACAAGAGGTCTCATCAATTGCTGCAGAGGCCGTTGTGATTAGGGCAGAAGAAGGGGCCAGCAGCGGCATGGGGCAGCCCTGGTGCCCGATGAGTGGGTGAGAGGTGGCACGATATTTACTGCCGGACGACGCAGGAGCAGGTGGTGCGGCCGGGCAGCTTCTGCCAGCAAAGGCCAGAGCACCACAGCACAATTACTCTGAACCAGTCCTTGCACTAGGACCCAGAAGCAAAAGGAGCCAGGGACCCCCCAGTCAGGACCATTCAGTGATTGTGGGCTCCGAGCAGTGCTGGGGGGGGGGCAGACCTGTCTGTTCAGCTCTCCAAGGACCACCTGTGAAACGCAGGCAGCAGAGACAGAAATAGGGAACCTGCATCTCGGGCAGCCACATGGCACTCACTGAACGTAGGTCCCACAGGGGCCCCCAGCTCCAGTTTACTCCCCAGCCAGGGGAGCTGTACTCACAAATAGCTCAGGAGGACGGCTTTACATCCCCAGCAGCCAGCCCCAGCTGCGAAAGCCATCAGCAACCCGCACAGCCACAACCACAGCGTGAACCCACACCCCAGTCAAGCCACGCCCCAGTTAACCACAGCTAGGCTCCTGCCCCAGACATTCAGAGAGTCCCACAAACACAATTCAGACCAAACCCACCACAGGCCCAGCCAGCCAAAACCAGAACCCATGCCCAAAGCATGATGATCGCTCTCTGCCCAGAAAGCCTGGCCCTCACCCCCCTACCACCAATGAGATGCCTGCCATCGCAGTACCCGAGTACCTCCCAGGGATTTAGAAAACCACCACCAGCACTTCTTTCTCCTTCCCAGCTGGCGTAGTTAGCGGAAAAAGTAATCAGGCCCCCGATCTTACCCCAGTCCAACTATAATCCCCAGCCTCAGCCCCCATCACAAGCCAGGTCAGAGCCTACACTAAATCACCGTCCCCTATGTTCACATTAAACCATCCCAAATGGCCACCCATGTGAATGTGACCCTAATCAACCTTTGCCACGGCTCCAAAGTCACCAGCAGCCAACCTAGCCTCTGACTATCCTTGAGCTTTACTGGTTCAATGCAACCTCAGAACATCTCGAACCTTAACCACAAACCACAGAGAAGGACTTCCTCCTGCACAGAATCTTCACAGCGCAATTCCCAGAGCAGAGCATCCCGCCCAGCCAAAGAGACCCGTCTGCGCCAACGAGATCCTAACTCTCTAGGGGTCACGCTCTCCCATGCATTCGGCTAACCCTCTCCTGGGCTCTCGCGGGAGGGACCTCCCTGGGGCCTCGGCTGGGTGCAGGACGCGCAGCCCGCCCACCCCCCCACACAGTGAAAGCCCGTCTGCTGCCTTTGCCCTGATCACGGGACTGAGTAACTCACCAGAACACAGGAGTGGACGGGACACCGGGCCCAGCCCAAGCCACCCCTTCTGCAAAGCTGTCCCAAATGGGGGGAACGCACCCGCCAGCCCCCGTCTCTTAGGCTTTCCTCTAGAGGCCTCAAAGCCCTTTCAAACTAATTGGCACGTGGCGGCCTGTCCCGGCCTGCGATTTCCACGGCAGCGGCTCGGGAGCAGACACTTGGCAAGCGGGACCCGTTGTCTCCGGCAGACGAGGGGAGGCTCGCAGCGAATTAAACCAGAGCAGGGGCACCCCCAGGGCAACAGGCTGGTGCTGGAGCAGCAAGAACCGCTAACAGCCGGCTGCGCAGCGCCTCCCAGGGGAGCAGGCCGTCAGTACACACAGCACCGGCCCTGCCCCAAGGGCTTTGCAGCCGGAGAGCAATTAGTGTGATTAGACGCAAACGGAGCCAAACGTGTCCTCGGGAGGCTGAGTGCCGGCTGGCCACAGCACTGTCGCAGGCTGGCTCCAGCGGGGCCCTCAGATGGGTCCCAGTCCCTTCCACTGCTGCCCCACGTCCGCTCAGAGCTCCACCACTCCTGCTCTGGCTCCCCGACAGCGGGCGTGGGAGCGCCAGCCAAGGAGCCCGCGGGCCCCACGCCGCCCCAGAGAAAGGAGCCAGCTCCCCAGCTTGGGAAAGGCTCAGTCCCAAGTGGTGTTCTGCGGCCTGACTCACTGCCGGAGTCTGACCCTTGGCTGCCCGGGGAGCGCGCAGCTGCACGCTGATGACCGCGACGGGCAGAGCCGCCCGGAGGCAGGGCCTTACCTGGCACTGCTGGTCTAGATTCCAGCCCCGCGGGCGGGCGGCCAGCAATGCCCACGGTGGGTCAGCCACAGCCGAGAGGGGACACACTGGACACTCAGCCCCTCGTTTTGGAAGGGATGGGGGTAGCAGTGCAGAGGCCTCACGCCCCTGCCACCCCATGCTGGGCCCAGGGCCATCACAAAGTGGGCCGCACAGAGATCCTGGCACCCGCAGGCAGCCGGGCCTCGCCAGCCGCCTCGGAGCCGCTCACCGCACGCACAGCTGGCCCCAGGGATGCGCTGGGCGCTGTTGCCATGGCTACTCACCATCACCCCCAGTTCTCAGACAGGCAGCTGCCGAGTGGGGGGTACCCCGGAGCCCCGGGCTCTGAACGCACCTATCGCAGGAGCTGTCCCTGCTGGCAACGCGGCAGGACTGGGCTACTATGGGCTCTGCCGAGGGGGCCGCCAAAAGAGTCTGGGGGACTCAGCAGGGACAGGCGGGGGCTTCCTGCCCCTTCGGCTCATCCCCCTGGAACAGGAGCCCCACGACTCTGCTCTCGCTGCTGTGGGGTGAGACAGAGGGGCCCTCCCGGGGTGAGCCCACAAAGTGGGGCCACAGGTGGGATGTGCCTAGAGTTCCCCCGCCCAGCTCTGAAGGGAGCAGCCCCGCCCTAGCCCCAGAGTGAGGGGAACTGGGTCACCCCCCACCTCTGAACCCCACTATTGAACAGGTTTGGCTGCCAGCCTGGTCAGCACAGACGGGGAACAAGTTCTGCGCTTTGGTGGCCTCCAGCACAGCGGTGTCCCCCACCCCCAACCTGGCACCCCACCGCTCCAGACAATGCCCGGCCCCCGCCCACCAAGCACAGCCCCTCCAGCCTATGCCCTGGCACCCCTACACCCAGCATAGCACCCGCACCCCACATCCTGTCACCCCTACCACAGCTTCTCCCCACCCCCAGCATACATCCTGGCACCCCCCACCCCCAGTGCAGCACCCCACCCACCCAGCCAATCCCTTGGCACCACCACCCACACCCAGCACAACCACCCCACCCACCCAGCCAATCCCGACACCCCCCACACCCAGCGCAGCACCCCCACCCTACACCCTGGCACCCCCCCCACACACACACAGCCTGACACCCCCAGCGCAGCACCCCCCACCCTGGCACTCCCCATGACCCCAGCCTATAGCCTGGCACCCTCCACCCCCCCAGACATCCCGTCACCCCGTGTTCTGTTACCCCAGTATGGCGCCCTATGCCCTGGTGCCTGATGCCCATGGCCGGGCCCTACTATGTTCAGTAATTACCGGGGGGTGGGGGGGTGTCAGGGAGCAAGGCGGGGCCTGGTGCTTAAAGAAAGAAACCGAACGGAGGACCTGGCCCCACTGCCCGGCCCCCACATCTCTGTGGTTAGCTTCAGAGCCCCTGCAGCGCCCATCCCCCTCTGCTCCCTGCGGGCTCCTGCCCTCCCCATGTCCTGACAGTTCGCCAGCTTCCCTCCCACAGAGCAGTGGGGGGTGACCCTACAGGGGCTGGGCTGGGGGTGGCAGAGCTTCCCCCACCTTTGGTGGCTTGCAGCCCCTGCTACACTGGGGTTGGGGTCAGCTCCCCTGGGCTCCCCTCAGCAGCCCCCAAGCCAGCCAGCTCCGGCCTGCAGGCGTGTGCATGGGGCGGGGTTGGAGAGGAACCAGCTCTCACACCATGGCAACCAGCACGTCCAGGGCCCAGGGGAGAGGATTAAAAAGGAGCAGCTGGCAAGACCTGGCTGTCAGAGCCAAGAGTCAGCTCAGCCGGGGACCCAGGGCGGGCCAGCACCATGAGCATCAGCCTGACACGGAGCCCTCTGCAGCCCCCCACCCGCTCCGGACTCCTGGCACAGGAAGCCGCACGCAGCCCAGGACCGGCTGCGTCGCTGCCCTGTTACGCTGACGGGCAGGGCGCCGCGGAGGGAGGCCATGGCAGGGACTCGTGTGCTGTGCAGCACCTGGCACATCAGGGCCCTGACGCTGGAGGGGGGATCCAATAAAGAGCAGGGCCAGGGCCAGGCCCCCACGGTCCAGACCGCCCGTCTCCTGGTCCAGCCCCGAGAGCCACATGCCCGTTACATCGGGGTGGGGGGTAACCCTTCCCGGCAGCTAAGGGACATTCTAGCAGCATGTCACAGAGTCACTGGCCGCTTACGGCCAGCAGGCACCAGGCCACCCACTCTGGCCGCCTGAGTCACCGGCCCCCCAGCACCAGCCAGCACCCGCACCCCAAACCCAGCTCCCGGGATCAGGCCAAAGCCGCGCAGCCCAGGGGAGACCAGGCTAGTCCATGCCACGGATGGGGCACAGGAGGGACAGACATGCAGCCGGATGATCCTGGCACGTTCATGCCCAGCCTGGGTGGCACCGGGCAGGCAGGAAGTTGCTGGCACAGCTCATGCCAAGGCTGCAGCCTCTCGTCCCTCAGGACCCGGCTGGATGGAGGGGCAGACTGAGGCACACACTCACCTGGAGATCTGCTCCCCGCGGCGAGCTCCTGCAGGGTTCGCTCGATGCCAGCGCCTGCTCCCACCCTAGCCTCAGCAGCGCTTCGTCGCTCCCTGACCTCACCGGGGCCCTGGACAGCAGCGCCTGGCTCGACTGGCTACGGGCCTGGGCCGCCCAGGGGCAGGGCAGCTGCAGGCCCTGGGAGCGGAGGCGCTGAGGGGCAGCCAAGCTCTGCTGACTTGCACATTGCATCTCCCCACCCCGAGCCAACACGCTCGGGCCCAGGTAGCTCAGAGACCGCACCTGCCCCTCCCCCAGCGAACGGGAAACGGGTGTTTCAGCCTAGAGCCGTGCACAAGGAGCTATTGAGAGCAGGGCCTCGCGCTGGGCCTCTGCTCCAGGAGCGCTCGCCGCCCCGAGCCACGGGACAAAGCGGGGCTGCCAGGCCAGCGAGTGCTGCCAGGAGCTGCCCCCAGCTCCGTCCAACTCCCCGTCCGTCACGCTCGCTCGCCAGCGGCGCCTGCCCTCCAAACAGCCCATCTTATTATTATGCAGACACACTCCTTGAGTCCCACCTCCAGCCGTGCATTTCCCTCCTCTTCCCAGGCCCCTCAACCCCTGCCCTGGGCTCCTCTCAACCCTGCCAACACCTTTCAACCCCAACTCCCAGCCCCGGGCTCCCCTCAGCCCCTGCTCGCCCAGCCCTGGGCTCCCCTCGCCCCCCTCGCCCCTGACCCGCAGCCCCTGCTCGCCCAGCCCTGGGCTCCCCTCGCCCCCGACCCGCAGCCCCTGCTCGCCCAGCCCTGGGCTCCCCTCGCCCCCCTCGGTCCCGACCCGCAGCCCCTGCTCGCCCAGCCCTAGGCTCCCCTCGCCCCCCTCACCCCCGACCCGCAGCCCCTGCTCGCCCAGCCCTGGGCTCCCCTCATCCCCCTCGGTCCCGACCCCCAGCCCCTGCTCGCCCAGCCCTAGGCTCCCCTCACCCCCGACCCGCAGCCCCTGCTCGCCCAGCCCTGGGCTCCCCTCGCCCCCGACCCGCAGCCCCTGCTCGCCCAGCCCTGGGCTCCCCTCGCCCCCCTCGGTCCCGACCCGCAGCCCCTGCTCGCCCAGCCCTGGGCTCCCCTCGCCCCCCTCGGTCCCGACCCGCAGCCCCTGCTCGCCCAGCCCTAGGCTCCCCTCGCCCCCCTCACCCCCGACCCGCAGCCCCTGCTCGCCCAGCCCTGGGCTCCCCTCGTCCCCCTCGGTCCCGACCCCCAGCCCCTGCTCGCCCAGCCCTAGGCTCCCCTCGCCCCCCTCACCCCCGACCCGCAGCCCCTGCTCGCCTAGCCCTGGGCTCCCCTCGCCCCCCTCGGTCCCTACCCGCAGCCCCTGCTCGCCCAGCCCTGGGCTCCCCTCGCCCCCCTCGGTCCCGACCCCCAGCCCCTGCTCGCCCAGCCCTGGGCTCCCCTCGCCCCCCTCGGTCCCGACCCCCAGCCCCTGCTAGCCCAGCCCTGGGCTCCCCTCCCCCCCGACCCCCAGCCCCTGCTCGCCCAGCCCTGGGCTCCCCTCGCCCCCCTCGGTCCCGACCCCCAGCCCCTGCTAGCCCAGCCCTGGGCTCCCCTCCCCCCCGACCCCCAGCCCCTGCTAGCCCAGCCCTGGGCTCCCCTCGCCCCCGACCCGCAGCCCCTGCTCGCCCAGCCCTGGGCTCCCCTCGCCCCCGACCCGCAGCCCCTGCTAGCCCAGCCCTGGGCTCCCCTCGCCCCCCTCGGTCCCGACCCGCAGCCCCTGCTCGCCCAGCCCTGGGCTCCCCTCGCCCCCCTCGGTCCCGACCCGCAGCCCCTGCTCACCCAGCCCTGGGCTCCCCTCACCCTGCAAGGCTCTGCTGGTGCCCCTCAGTCCTGAACCGCAGCCCACACCACCAGGTGCTAATATCACCCTGGGATGCACAGCTAGGAGAGGGGAGTTTATCAGGGATCTCTCTGACTTGCTGGGCACCGTCACCGACATCTCAGATGCCAGCCCGTCCCACCCCACTAGTCCCGTGAGCTGGGCCTTCCTTGTCAAATGCCACCTGGCCAGCTCACCACAACCCCTGGCCCTGCACTCAGCCAGACCATTTTCCTCCCCCGGCCCAGCATGTCTGTGCCCAGCCTAAAGGGAACAAGGCCCTTCCGGCTCTGATGGATTCACCCTCTCCCCTGGGGGCCACAGCTGGGTCAGCCCCATTGTGGACAGCAATGGATTCCCAGGCTGAGCTGTCCAGACTTGAGGGCTCACACAGCAGAGCCAGGGACTGAACCCACATTCCTGGAGCCCCGCTCTGGTACCATAACCCTGCAGCGACCATCTCCCCCCCCCCACCCCCTTCGGTGCATGGCACAGACCCCTCTGCCGCCAGGCGCTGGCACAGAAATACCCACAGTAAACACAGACCTGCGCAGCCCCCAGGGCGTGTGTGGAGCCCTGGCTGGAACACAGACCCCCGTGGTTCCTAGTGGGTTTGGTCAGTGCCGGGTCCAACACCCCTCTCCCCCCAGAAGGGGCAGCTCCCCCCTCCCAGCCCGCTCCTCCGGCTGGCACCAAGCCCAGCACACGGCACCCACCTCACTCTACATCTGGCTTGGCCACAGGCTTCTCCCAGTCTCAGGCTGAGTCACTTGGACTAATGGGTCTTGTGACCAGCCCAGTGCGGGGAGGGGCCGATGGCTGCCCAGCCTGCCACACTGAGGAGATACTTGGGTCAGACAGGGCAGCGCCTCCTGCCCAGGGGCTGTGACCAAGGCCAGTCTCCGCAACTGGCCCATGAAGGGCCAGATGAGGCACCTGGGTCCCAGCCTCAGCGCCCGCCTTCTGATGCCTACGCCCACGCTTGGCCCCCAGGGATCATGCTGCATGGGCAGGAGGAAATCAGCACCTCCGGGTGCTCCAGCGCCAGCATGAGCCCTGCCAGGCATACGGACCCACGGCCGAGCTGCTCCTGGTCGGGAAACGGCCCCTCTGTTCAGACACCAACTCCCGGAGCCCGGGGACGCACTCGCTGCCTGCAGCGGAAGAACAAAGCTGCTCGGACCGAGCCGTGAAAGTGGGCATGGGGCAGGGGCAGGGGCTGGGAGTCAGGACTCCTAGGTTTTATCTCTAGCTCTGGGAGGGCAGTGGGGTCTAGTGGGCTAGAGCCAGTGGGGACCCACGCTCCTGAGGTTCTATTCCTGGCTGTAGGAGAGGAAGGGAGTCTAGTGGGATAGAGCAGGAGAACAGAAGTCCTGACTTTGCCCATCACTGAGTGACCTGTATCAGGGCTCAAGGCATGCCTCAGTTTCCCCTTTGCATCCTGCAGCCGCCCCTGTGAGAGAAGGATCAATATTGCACAGCCCCGGACATGGGGGACAGGCCCCTGTCATGCGCTGCTTGGCTAGAACCACCCCGATCACCCGGCGTGCTCCCCGCCCATGCTAGAAGGTTGTCTCCGCTGGCTGCTTTCCTGTTCCACGAGCAGGAACAGAGCACGACTGCTGCGGCCCCAAGACGGGGCTGCCTGGGAGCACAAGCGGGGCCTTGTGTCTGCTCCTCATGCAGGCAGAGAGACGCACACGGCTCCTGGGCCTGCCCGCAGCAGCTGCCCTACCACCCCCAGGAGAGGGACTGGACAAATACAGGCCAGGCCCTGGGAACCTGAGAAGGGAGACCCAGCACGTCACCTCCCCTCCCTCCACCAACTGGACTGTGACAGTGCACAGGAGAATCCAGGCTCTAGGGAAGGGGGTGTCTGCCCACGCTCAGAGGGAGCCCATTTCCCTGGGGGCTAAAGGCAAGGGGGGCCCCCATCCTCTCGAGGTGGAGTCATCAGCCTGTCACTAGGACAGCTGGGCAAATGGGGCAGCTCAGCACTCGCCAGAGGGCAGGGCTCCAGGGCAGCTGTTCTGCCCCCTGCTTCGAGTCCCAGCCCCCGAGCGTCTCCTCCTCCCCCGCAGGATCCAGACACGATGTTTTCAGCTCCGAATACTGAGCTTGCAGAGGGAATACAAACCTGGGAGGGATTTGGTGGCTGCAGACTCACTAGAGCATTTCACAAGCGTGCAGTGCAGCAAAGCCCAGAGAGATTTTGTACAGGCCAGAGTCCAGGTCCCCTAGTCTGACCCCCCCCCCCGTATAGCACGGCCCCAAAACAACTCCCAGAGCCCATCTGTAGGAAAACATCCAACCTCTTCTCTGACCCCCTCTCCAATTTATCCACATCCTTCTTGAAGCCCCAGCACAGGACACAGGATCCCAGCAGCCATTGCACCGGGCCAATAACCTCACAGCTCCTATGCGAGGAGTCCCCTGGTCATGCCCCCTCCCCTTGGGAGAGCAGCTTTGGTTTGGGCCGGAGCGTCACAGCCCTTGAGAGGCTGGGCACTGGCCAATGCCGAGCAGAGAACTGGCCGTGCTGCCCATGGCTCCCAGCGTGGGGCAGAGCTGAGGAAACAGGTGGGCTTTGCCGGGGGTCCCGTTCCCCTGCCAACCCCGCCCATGCCACCCTCGCCAGTGCATCACCCACTCTCGAGGACAGCACCTATCCTGTGCTGCTAGGGAACAGCAGGGCAGCAAGAAAAATCCAGGTCAAGCACATTCCCGCTGGAGGCTGCTCAGCAATGGCAGGAGCGTGGAGCGCATCAGCTGAAGAAAGGCTGCCTCAGAGGCCAGGGGCTAGAGCTGGTGCCAGGTCAGCACCAAGGAGCAGGGCGAGAAGGAAGGAGAACAATCTTCCCAGAGCTCCCAGCGAGGTGGCAGAGGGCAGACCAGTGTCACACGGGCAAGGAGCAGTGAGACCGGGAGCTGGAGTACGAGCTAATCCTGAGAAGCCCTAGGTGAAACAGGCATTTCCAAGGAGTTACTAGGAGCTGGAGGGGGCAGGTGGGGCTGGGAATTTGCCCACGACCCGAACTCTCCCACTCACTGAACACCCAGGCTCTTTCCTCCCTGCAAGCTTTGGCATAGGTAGCTGGGAGTGTTGGCTGCCAACATGCCTGCCTGCATCCCAGCAGTAATGCAATGCACTGCTCCCCATGCATGTCCTATTCCTTCTCCTCTGTGCTTTGGCAGGTCTCAGTATTTCCATGGCTGGGGGGTGGGAGAAGAGCCGTCATGTCTCTCTCTGGGGCACAGTGCCCTCCTACAGCTGCCCTGCAAGATGTTGCAGCCTTCTGGCTCCTAGAGATCCTCTAGGTCAGTGGTTTTCAAACCATGGTTTGCAACCCGGGTTACGGAATGGAAGGCACTGGGTTGTGGCGGCTCTGGTCAGCACCGCTGACCAAGCTGTTAAAAGACCCCTCGGTGGTGCTGCCCGGCTAAGGCAGGCTAGTCCCTACCTGTTCTGACACCATGCTGCAACCCAGAAGCGGCCAGCAGCAGGTCCGGCTCCTAGGCAAGAGGCCACAGGGCTCCACACGCTGCCCCCACCCTTACCACCAGCTCCTAACTCCCATTGGCTGGGAACTGGCCAATGGGAGCTGGGGGGGGTGCCTTAAGGTGAGAGCCGCACAGAGCCACTCAAGTACATCTGCCTAAGAGCCGGACCTGCTACTAACCACTTCTGGGGCACAGCGTGGTCCGCGGTGCCAGGAGAGGCAGGAAGCCTGCCTTAGCACCGCTGCTGTCCCACTGACCGGGGACCACTCGAGCTAAGCCCACAGCGCAATTCCCTGCCCCCGTCCTGAGCCCCGCCCAAACCCAGAGCCCCTTCCTGCACCCCAAACCCCTCATCTGTGGCCCCACCCCAGAGCCATGACCACCTCCTGCACCCCAACCCCTTGCCCGAGCCCAGAGCCCCTTCCCACACCCTGAACGCCCCACCCTGCAACCCTCTGCCCCAGCCCTGAGCCCCTCCAACACCCCAAACCCCTCTGCTCCACTGGGTCACAGGCATCAACAATTTTCTTCAGCTGGGTTGCCAGAAAAAAAGTGAAAACCACTGGTCTGGGAGGAGCCCTCGCTCTGCCCTCAGGGAAAGGGAGAGGATTGGCCCCAGCCGAACACGCTCCAGGGAAAAGGAAGTGACCCACCACTCCTGCCGTGGCTGTTCCGCTTTAGAGCCCTGCTGGGAAGGAGACAGACAAGAGACTGGAGCACCACCGTGACTTGGCCTCCCGGCCAGTCCCCTTAAACACCAGCGGTTCTGAATCATTTACATCTGTGACCAAGGCGGAGACATTTATAAAAAGCAAAGAGGAGATTTCCCACCCCAGAGCCCTCTGACTGCACAAGCCTGTCATCTCCGCCATAGGCCACTGCCCTGCATTAGGGTACTGACCATCCCTCCAGCCTCTGCAGGACCCACTCTCCAGGCGGAGTGTGGCACAAACACAGCTCCCCGACACAGGCTCTGGGACCGGCGGAATCCTGCCCCTGCCTTTGCACAGGGCCGGGGCGTGCAGCCAGTCCAGCAAGCCCGAGACAGCTTAGTTAGTGGTCTTCGGACAGAAAACTCCAGATCAAGGCAGACCTGCTGCCAGGCCCCTTGGCTTTGTTGGAAGCAGAGAAACGTTCAGCTGCTTCGCGGCTCTCGAGGTCCTGATCTCTCTCCTCAGTGCCATTCAGATCTCCGCAGCTCAGTAAGTATCCGAGCGCGTGCGTGTGTGTTTGCTGGGAGGGCAGTGTGAGAGCCTGAGCGAGTGTCTGATTGGCTGGTAGCCTGCAGGGGGCGGGCCTTGGGGCTGTCTGCTTGTTTGTTTCAGGGAAGCCTGGCTGTTTAAAAATAGCCAGAGCTTCGCGAACCAGCTGAGCGGCGGCGAACCAGCAGAGCAGCACACAGCAGGAGTTTGCCTGGGAGTTCGCCCAGTGAGGCTTACATCTTGTCAACTTCTCTGAGGAAGCTCATAGTAGGAAAGTGATATCGAAGGGGGGGGTTCAGCTGTTGTGACCTGCACTGGATGTGCCATGTTTGTCTTTCTTCCACAGGACAGAAGCGACTTTGTCTGTACAAAGTGCAAGCTGGTCTCCATATTGGAAGAGAAGGTTCAAGGTCTGGAGAAACAGATAACGACCCTGCGTTGCATACGAGAATCTGAGGATTTTCTGGACAAACGTCAGGATATGCTTCTACGGGCACAAAGCTCTAAAGATTTAGAGCAGGTTGCACAGCGGAGCCAAGAGGCCAGTGAAGAAGCTTGGCAACATGTGACCTCCAGAAGAAGAAGGGGGAATGTCCAGGTTCCAGCAACGCAGACACAGGTAACTAACCGCTTTCATGTTCTCTCCACAGGTACCATTGCGGAGAGTGGACCAGACGATACGTCTGGGGGGAGAAAGCAGAAGGAGACTCCGCTGGTTGGAAGGCATGAGATGCGATGTCCTGAGGTTGGGGGTTCCACAACCACCACTCCCAAGAGAAGGAGGCGGGTGGTGGTGGTCGGGGACTCTCTCCTCCGGGGGACTGAGTCATCTATCTGCCGCCCTGACCGGGAAAACCGAGAAGTCTGCTGCTTGCCAGGGGCTAAGATTCGCGATGTGACGGAGAGACTGCCGAGACTCATCAAGCCCTCGGATCGCTACCCCTTCCTGCTTCTCCACGTGGGCACCAATGATACTGCCAAGAATGACCTTGAGCGGATCACTGCGGACTACGTGGCTCTGGGAAGAAGGATAAAGGAGTTGGAGGCGCAAGTGGTGTTCTCGTCCATCCTCCCCATGGAAGGAAAAGGCCAGGGCAGGGACCGTCGAATCGTGGAAGTCAACAAATGGCTACGCAGGTGGTGTCGGAGAGAAGGCTTTGGATTCTTTGACCATGGGATGGTGTTCCATGAAGGAGGAGTGCTGGGCAGAGACGGGCTCCATCTTACGAAGAGAGGGCAGAGCATCTTTGCGAGCAGGCTGGCTAACCTAGTAAGGAGGGCTTTAAACTAGGTTCACCGGGGGAAGGAGACCAAAGCCCTGAGGTAAGTGGGAAAACGGGATACCGGGAGGAAGCACAGGCAGGAACGTCTGTGAGGGGAGGGCTCCTGCCTCATACTGAGAACAAGGGGTGATCAGCAGGTTCTCTCAAGTGCTTATATACGAATGCACAAAGCCTTGGAAACAAGCAGGGAGAACTGGAGGTCCTGGTGATGTCAGGGAATTATGACGTGATTGGAATAACAGAGACTTGGTGGGATAACTCACATGACTGGAGTACTGTCATGGATGGTTATAAACTGTTCAGGAAGGACAGGCAGGGCAGAAAAGGTGGGGGAGTAGCACTGTATGTAAGGGAGCAGTATGACTGCTCAGAGCTCCGGTACGAAACTGCAGAAAAACCTGAAAGTCTCTGGATTAAGTTTAGAAGTGTGAGCAACAAGGGTGATGTCGTGGTGGGAGTCTGCTATAGACCACCGGAGCAGGGGGATGAGGTGGACGAGGCTTTCTTCCAGCAACTAACATAAGTTACTAGATCACAGGCCCTGATTCTCATGGAGACTTCAATCACCCCGATATCTGCTGGGAGAGCAATACAGCGGTGCATAGACAATCCAGGAAGTTTTTGGAAAGCGTAGGGGACAATTTCCTGGTGCAAGTGCTAGATGAGCCAACTAGGGGGGGAGCTTTTCTTGACCTCCTGCTCACAAACAGGGAAGAATTAGTGGGGGAAGCAAAAGTGGATGGGAATCTGGGAGGCAGTGACCATGAGATGGTCGAGTTCAGGATCCTGACACAGGGAAGAAAGGTAAACAGCAGGATACGGACCCTGGACTTCAGGAAAGCAGACTTTGACTCCCTCAGGGAGCAGATGGGTAAGATCCCCTGGGGGACTAACATGAAGGGGAAAGGAGTCCAGGAGAGCTGGCTGTATTTCAAGGAATCCCTGTTGAGGTTACAGGGACAAACCATCCCGATGAGTCGAAAGAATAGTAAATATGGCAGGCAACCAGCTCGGCTTAATGGTGAAATCCTAGCGGATCTTAAACATAAAAAAGAAGCTTACAAGAAGTGGAAGGTTGGACATATGACCAGGGAAGAGTATAAAAATATTGCTCGGGCATGTAGGAATGAAATCAGGAGGGCCAAATCGCACCTGGAGCTGCAGCTAGCAAGAGATGTCAAGAGTAACAAGAAGGGTTTCTTCAGGTATGTTGGCAACAAGAAGAAAGCCAAGGAAAGTGTGGGCCCCTTACTGAATGAGAGAGGCAACCTAGTGACAGAGAATGTGGAAAAAGCTAATGTACTCAATGCTTTTTTTGCCTCTGTCTTCACTAACAAGGACAGCTCCCAGACTGCTGCGCTGGGCATCGCAACATGGGGAGTAGATGGCCAGCCCTCTGTGGACAAAGAGGTGGTTAGGGACTATTTAGAAAAGCTGGACGTGCACAAGTCCATGGGGCCGGACGAGTTGCATCCGAGAGTGCTAAAGGAATTGGCGGATGTGATTGCAGAGCCATTGGCCATTATCTTTGAAAACTCGTGGCGAACGGGGGAAGTCCCGGATGACTGGAAAAAGGCTAATGTAGTGCCAATCTTTAAAAAAGGGAAGGAGGATGATCCTGGGAACTACAGGCCGGTCAGCCTCACCTCAGTCCCCGGAAAAATCATGGAGCAGGTCCTCAAGGAATCAATCCTGAAGCACTTAGACGAGAGTAAAGTGATCAGGAACAGTCAGCATGGATTCACCAAGGGTAGGTCATGCCTGACTAATCTAATCGCCTTCTATGATGAGATAACTGGCTCTGTGGATGAAGGGAAAGCAGTGGATGTATTGTTTCTTGACTTTAGCAAAGCTTTTGACACTGTCTCCCACAGTATTCTTGTCAGCAAGTTAAAGTAGTATGGGCTGGATGAATGTACTATAAGGTGGGTAGAAAGTTGGCTAGATTGTCGGGCTCAACGGGTAGTGATCAATGGCTCCATGTCTAGTTGGCAGCCGGTGTCAAGTGGAGTGCCCCAGGGGTCGGTCCTGGGGCCGGTTTTGTTCAATATCTTCATAAATGATCTGGAGGATGGTGTGGATTGCGCTCTTAGCAAATTTGCGGATGATACTAAACTGGGAGGAGTGGTAGATACGTTGGAGGGCAGAGATAGGATACAGAGGGACCTGGACAAATTGGAGGATTGGGCCAAAAGAAACCTGATGAGGTTCAATAAGGATAAGTGCAGGGTCCTGCACTTAGGACGGAAGAACCCAATGCACAGCTACAGACTAGGGACCGAATGGCTAGGCAGCAGTTCTGCGGAAAAGGACCTAGGGGTTACAGTGGACGAGAAGCTGGATATGAGTCAGCAGTGTGCCCTTGTTGCCAAGAAGGCCAATGGCATTTTGGGATGTATAAGTAGGGGCATAGCGAGCAGATCGAGGGACGTGATCGTTCCCCTCTATTCGACATTGGTGAGGCCTCATCTGGAGTACTGTGTCCAGTTTTGGGCCCCACACTACAAGAAGGATGTGGATAAATTGGAGAGAGTCCAGCGAAGGGCAACAAAAATGATTAGGGGTCTGGAACACATGACTTATGAGGAGAGGCTGAGGGAACTGGGATTGTTTAGTCTGCGGAAGAGAAGAATGAGGGGGGATTTGATAGCTGCTTTCAACTACCTGAGAGGTGGTTCCAGAGAGGATGGTTCTAGACTATTCTCAGTGGTAGAAGAGGACAGGAGAAGGAGTAATGGTCTCAAGTTGCAGTGGGGGAGGTTTAGGTTGGATATTAGGAAAAACTTTTTCACTAGGAGGGTGGTGAAACACTGGAATGCGTTACCTAGGGAGGTGGTGGAATCTCCTTCCTTAGAAGTTTTTAAGGTCAGGCTTGACAAAGCCCTGGCTGGGATGATTTAATTGGGGATTGGTCCTGCTTTGAGCAGGGGGTTGGACTAGATGACCTCCTGAGGTCCCTTCCAACCCTGATATTCTATGATTCTATGATTCAGGTGCGACACAGCTCCACTCCCCCACTCTCTAACCAGAAGCAAATTGAGCTAAGGACCAACGTGGTCAGCAGCCTTCTTCCTGCCAGCCCCAGGCAGCACTGGGCTGCCACAGGCCAGATACACAGCGCAATGGTGGACAGTTAAGCCTTTCTGGTCCCACCTTCTCTTTGCAGATTCACTGGTTCTCCCTAGCTCAGAGCTGCTAGAGATGGATAGCAAAACACTGTAGTCATGCCCATCACCACAGCATCTACACACTTCGCCACAGCATCCAAGACAGGCTGCAGGAGTCCCGCCTGCTCCGGCTCAAGGCAGGTGTTTGAACAGCAGTTTGGCCAAGTTGCAGCGCAGTGGCTACAAACGACACGTCCAGCTATTCCACGGCCCTCACCCCTGAAAGGAAGTTGCTGAGGAACCAAGCGAGACAGGAGCAGTGAAGTGACTGATCCTGCTGGAGGAATAAATGTTGCAAAAAGAGCCAGTTTGAAAGTAAACCATTAATGACAGGGCCAATCGGCTAGCGGAGCGGCAAGGTTGAAGACAGAACCAGGCGATTCAAAGACTATGCAAGAGACAGACATTTGTAAGTCCAGAAAGCTCAGTGAAGATCAAACCCCTGTAAGTCTGTCCCTCAGGACCCTGCACACCTGGTGTGAAGCTACAGCCAGCTAAGGGAGTTAGCATGGAACTATGCCCCAGCACGAGCTAGAAAGTCAAATAAGTAGACTTCTTTACATTCTGAAGCTGTTCGCAGATGCGGCCCGTGAAGAAGGGGGCAAATGTTTAATCTCTCCACACTGGAATAGCCTGGCAGTTAAGGTGTCATGAAACTCATGGGGATTTGCCCAGTACCAGAGAGGGAGAACCAAGCATTAAGTTCGCAGATGTGGCAAAGGTTGGTGCATCTGGACTGCAGCTTTCTAAGGCTCATTTCACCCTGGTGTAAATATTGTACCTGCGTGTACACAGCAGATCACACAATGCATCCACCATTACTGAACAACCAACCAGAGAGACTTGACAAGGTGTTAAAGTTCTCTACCTTGCGGCAGCACCAGTCTTCTGTGGGGAGGACTTGAACCCCAGCATGATCTGTGGCACCGCAGGAGTTTGCCTTTCCCTGGTGCATGGAGGTAGAAGCAGTGTAGGCCATTCTGAATTTTGGGTGGTGTGCAGGCAAAGGCTGAGGACAAAATTGTGTCTCGGAGTGACTCTGGTGAGGCGTTTCCCTACTTTTGTTTCTCTTGGTGATCAGTTAGTAAGAAACAATGAGATTTTTTGACACCCGTGCCCCTGTGAGGTGGCACTCCATATGAGTTTATGAAAATATGCTACAGAGCGTGAATATAATGTAACTGGAATATGCTTCATGCAAAAGGTCTCTTGTAAGATATCATTACAAAGCTTATAATCTACTGAGTGTGGTCATCCTATTTGTATGAATGTACCTGAAACTAGAAATATGAAATACAACTCTGAGGGCCTATTTTAGTTATGCAAAGTGTGGACCATTAATGGTGGTTTGGAATCTTGATGGCTCCCATCAACTAGGACAATTGGCTGTAAATGGCTGCTTACTTGCAAGCCTTCCTGTGAGTCAGGCCAGGAAGAATGAAGGCTTGGGATCCATCTTAAACCTGGTGCTTTTCCATTTAGAAGGAGGGATGGGGACCCAGAGAGACAAAAGATTCCCACCTTGTGCCAAAGCTATATAAGGGGGTGGAACAGAACAAAGGAGGTTTCAGTCATGAGAAATCCCCTAGCTACCACCTGAGCTGGAGCTAACAAGAACTGTACTGGAGAAAGGATTGGGCCCAGACTAGGAAGGAGTCCAGTCTGTGAAAGAAGCTTATTGGAACTTCTCTGAGGGTGAGATTTTATCTGTAATCAGTTTCTTAATGTATTAGGCTTAGACTTGCATGTTTTGTTTTATTTTGCTTGGTAATTTACTTTGTTCTGTCTGTCATTACTTGGAACCATTTAAATCCTACTATTTATATTTAATAAAATCTCTTTTGCTTATTAATTAACCCAGGGTAATTAATACATACCTGGGGGAGCAAACAGCTGTGCATATCTCTCTATCAGTGTTATTGAGGGCAGACAATTTATGAGTTTACCCTGTATAATGAGTTTACTTCATACAGAGTAAAACAGATTTATTTGGGGTTTGCATCCCATTGGGAGTTGGGTGTCTGGAATTCACAGGAGCTCATATTGACTCAGTAGTAGCGAGAGCCTCCCTCCCAATGCACAGATTTATGTCCCTATCCAACTTGGTCAGTATGATTTAGATCAGCCCTCAAACCCCAGGCAGGGACTGTCTTCAGCTACTAGGGTGCAAGGTGGCAGGCACTTTTGTTCTAGATCACACACGACTGTAAAAGTGATGCCTTTAAGAGTGGCTCAGGATGGTTTATTCACCAAGCAGACACAGTTTAAACACACAGTGCTTTCCACATCCACTTCTGTAAAGGAATCTCTCAATTGGTGGAAAGAGCCTCACAACGTGTGCGCCAGGGTCCCCTTCACTCTCCCTCCCGCAACAGTTGTCATAACGACAGATGCTTCTGGTTAGGAAGGGGAGTGCATCTAGACAGCCACACAGCTCAGGACAGGTGGATGCCCCAAGAAACCACTCTGCACATCAGCTTCCTGGAACTCAGACCAGTCACATGTGTCTGTCTCCAGTTTCTGCCACTAATCAGAGGCAAACAAGTAAAGGTTACGATGGACAATACATCATGAATGTTTTATATAAACCAGCAAGGGGGAGCAAGATCCCTCTCCCTCTGAGCCGAGGCTATAAAGCTTTGGAATTGGAGTATGCACAGATGGTTATCACAACAGCTTACCTTCCAGGAGTTCAGAACATGACCACAAACATACTCAGCAGGCATGTCTCTCGAGACCCGGTGTGGGAGGTAGATTCCACCATACTTCACCACATATTCCTTTTTAGATAGGCCTCTTTTCCATGACGATAAACAGGAAATGCACCCAGTTTTGCTCAAGAACCAGGACGGGGCACCGATCCTTGGGGGATGCCTTTCACCACCAGGTCTTGTGTATATGTCCCTCCAACTCCTCTGATACCTAAAGTTCTACTCAAAATAAGAAAGGACAGGGCCAGAGTTATTCTGATTGTTCTGACGTGGCCCAGATAAACATGGTTTCCTTACCAGATACAACTGGCTGTGTTCTCTCTGATCACTCTCCACACTGCTTTTCCTCTCATCTCCCAGGAGAGCAGAAAGATCCTTCACTCCAATCTCAGAATCCTTTGCCTCAAAGCATGGCTGGTCGATGGCTCATGGGCATAGAAACGGCCTGTTCACAGCAAGTAAAAAGAGTGCTTCTACACAGCAGAAAACAGTCCACATGCAGAACACACTCACAAAAATGGACAAGATGTGCCAACTGGTGTGATCTCGAACTTGTTACACCAACAACCTCATCAGTGCAAGACACACTGGACTACATTCTAGAACTAAGGAGCTTGGGTTTATTAGCTGAGCTCCATTCAAGTTCATCTGACAGCCATCAGGGCCTTCCATTCTCCACTAGAGGGTTACTGTATTTGCCTGCCCAATGACAATGAGGGTCTCTATGCTTACCAGAGCTCTCGCTACCTGAGGAACCAGCAACCTTCTGGTTACCATATTGGAGACTAATGGGATCCAGGGGAGCTAACAACTTGGACTTCTTCAAGGTAGATTCCCTACCTGAAAAACTCAGGGCAAGGACTTTGGAAGATTTATGAGAGGAATCTTGGGGCTTCCTCTGAGATGCCCTTGATGAGTGTGGCTCAGAGAGAGGAGAGGCAGCTGACTTACTCAGAGACCAACGTACCAGGGGCACTCCTGGCTTGGGACAGAGGCTGGATACAGCAAGCTCTCCACCATAAGGCGTCAAAGTTTTATCTCCCGGTTCTTTCTGGCTCTAGATTTTAGACTCCAGACAGAAGTTGCACTTTTGGAAAATACGAGATTCCCCAAGGCAAAAGATGCAGCAGGACCATCCATCACTAAAGTTTACCTCCAAGCACAACAGACAATGCTCGAATCCAGGAGAACCAGGCATACCCTTTGGGATGTGGGGAAGTACCATCTAAAAGTTATATTATATATAAAAACGAATACAGCTAACTATAACTACTAGAATATACAAACTACAAAAGCTAAGAGAACACAGTTGAGGCAAAATTCAATTTGGAAAACTAGCTAAGGTCCATCTCAAGCCAGTGCAATTGAGAAGGAACTGAGGATGGTTGGCTCACACAGTTCAGTGTAGCAACGGCATGGGGCTGAGCAACACACATGCATGGGCTGAACGGACACTGCTCTGAGAAATCTCCGATCAAAGGTGCCGTGGAGCACCCGTAGGGACACTACTCGAAGTAGAACTGGTGACATTTTCGGTGGTCTTTGTTGCAAACAGGTCCACTTGGGGAGTCCCCCACAGCTGGAAGATGGACCTGATCACGTCCAGCTGCGGCAACCACTTGTGGTGAGTGGAGAAAGACATGCTTAGGTGATCTGCCAGCATGTTCTGCACTCCTGGGAGGTAAGCAGCTTTGAGGTGGAGTTGGCTCTGCAAAACTCCCAGAGGAGAATTGCCTTCTGGCACAGTGGGGACAAACACACCCCTCCCTCTCTGTTTACATAAAACATTGTAGCTGTGTTGTCTGTTAACACTAGGGCTTGGCTACACTTGCAAGTTAGAGTGCATTAACTCAACCCCAGGCGCCCCAACTCCAGAGCCGTCCACACCGGCAAGGCACGTAGAGCACCTGGACTCTGCAGGAGGAGCGCTCCTGGTAATCCCCCTCCACGAGACGCACAACGCTTGCTGCGTCCCGGCTGGCATGCCCGGGTGTCATGTGGATGACGTGTTGCATTACTGCACTGCGATTGGCCTCCGGAAACCTCCCATAATCCCCTGAAGTCAAGTGGCCACGAATGTTACTGTTTTGAACTTGGCTGCAGGCATGCAGATATTCCCTTTCAAAGCTCCGTTTCTGACAGTCGGCTGCTTCTCTGCTCCAGGACAAAGCAACCACCACTGTGGAATGCTGCTGCCGCCAAGACAGGCATTTGTGCGTGTGAGAGAGAGGCGGGGGTGGGGGCTGATGTCGGGGTTTCCCCCTTCCCTCTGCTGCTGTCTGAACTTACAAGACAGCATGCTGACACCCTCTCACCCCCCACATACACACAACACACTCCCTGTCACACTCCACCCTCACATTTGAAAAGCACGCTGCAGCCACTTGCACACTGGGATAGCTACCACAATGCACTGCTCTTTGTGGCATTGCAAGAGCGGCTAATGTGGGCATGCCCCTGCACTTGCAGCTGACAGTGTGAACACACGACAGCACTTAACCAGCTCTCAGAGGCAGCAGCAGGGAAACTCCCGGCACGCTACATCTGCAAGTGTAGCCATAGCCTAGCAGGCTCCCCCCCAGAATACTTGGACGGAAGGCTGAATAGGCTAGATGGATATCATGTAGTTCCCCGAGTCCTCATATCCTGCAAGGACCACAACCCGTGAGTCTGCAGCGTTCTGAAGTATGCCTCCCCATCCCAGGGACAAGGCATCCGTGACCAACACGAGCATTGGCTGCGGCAAAATGAAGGGAACTCCTGCACAAACGTTCTGAAGGTCTGTCCACCTGTCCAGGGAGGACAAAATTACCTCAGTCTACACCATGTTGACAAGAGGGATACACCAAGGTAGCCACCCCTAAAGCCTCCTGAAATGTAGTTTGGCATGTTGTACCATGTAGGTACATGCTGCCATGTGCACCAGAAGTCTGAGGGAAGTGAGCAGTGTAGTAAGGGAATATGCTTTTAGATCCAGTACAAGTCTCAGAGCATTTGGAATCTTGACTGGGGCAGAAACGCTCTGGTTTGTGTAGCATCCAGGAGTGCTCTGAAACTATTCTTCGCTCAGGATTCAGAATTGATTTTCCACATTGAATAAAAGCCCCAGTGCGTTGATAGTGGATTGAATGACAGCCATACAGGACAGCACTTGAGACGGGGATGGACCTTTCACCAACTAGTCATCCAGGTAGGGGAACACATTTGTCAAGGTTCCTCCCCCCACTCTGAACTCTAGGGTACAGATGTGGGGACCTGCATGAAAACCTCCTAAGCTTACTTTCAGCAGCTTAGGTTAAAACTTCTCCAAGGTACAAATTAATTTTATCCTTTGTCCCTGGATCTCCACTGCCACCAAACTAACTGGGTTTACTGGGAAACCCAGTTTGAACACGTCTTTCCCCCCAAAATCCTCCCAACCCTTGCACCCCACTTCCTGGGAAAGGTTTGGTAAAAATCCTCACCAATTTGCATAGGTGACCACAGGCCCAAACCCTTGGATCTGAGAACAATGAAAAAGCATTCAGTTTTCTTACAAGACGACTTTTAATAGAAGTAAATAAATCCCCTCTGTAAAATCAGGATGGTAGATACCTTACAGGGTAATTAGATTCAAAACATAGAGAACCCTTCTAGGCAAAACCTTAAGTTACAAAAAAAGACACACAGACAGGAATAGTCATTCTATTCAGCACAGTTCCTTTCTCAGCCATTTAAAGGAATCATAATCTAACACATACCTAGCTAGATTACTTACTAAAAGTTCTAAGACTCCATTCCTGTTCTATCCCTGGCAAAAGCAGCATACAGACACAGACCCTTTGTTTCTCTCCCTCCTCCCAGCTTTTGAAAGTATCTTGTCCCCCCATTGGTCATTTTGGTCAGGTGCCAGCGAGGTTACCTTTAGCTTCTTAACCCTTTACAGGTGAGAGGATTTTTTCCTCTGACCAGGAGGGATTTTAAAGGGGTTTACCCTTCCCTTTATATTTATGACAACATTGATTTTCAGTTCCCTCAGATATAGAGTCATCAAGGCCATGTACTTTGCTGATAAAGCAAATGGAAATACTGTGAATTGGTAAGGAATTCCATTCACTATGAACCTGAGAAACCTGCAGTGGAGTCTGGATGGATCACTACATGGACGTAACTATCCTTTACAATTATGATTCTAAATCCTATCTATAAATCTATCCTTTATGATTCTAAATCATAGAATCATATTCTATGATTCTATGATTTAAGTCAAGGGCAGCAAACCAGACACCCTGTTCCAGAGAAGGAATGAAGAAAGTTAGGATAACCATGTGGAATTGTGTTTACTTCAGATATTTAATTCTTAGATCCAAAAATAGGTCTGAAACTGCCTTTTGCTTTCATAGAATATCAGGGTTGGAAGGGACCTCAGGAGGTCATCTAGTCCAACCCCCTGCTCAAAGCAGGACCAATCCCCAACTAAATCATCCCAGCCAGGGCTTTGTCAAGCCTGACCTTAAAAACTTCTAGGGAAGGAGATTCCACCACCTCCCTAGGTAATGCATTCCAGTGTTTCACCACCCTCCTAGTGAAAAAGTTTTTCCTAATATCCAACCTAAATCTCCCCCACTGCAACTTGAGACCATTACTCCTTGTTCTGTCATCTGCTACCACTGAGAACAGTCTAGATCCATCCTCTTTGGAACTCCCTTTCAGGTAGTTGAATCAGCTATCAAATCCCCCCTCATTCTTCTCTTCTGAAGACTAAACATCCCCAGTTCCCTCAGCCTCTCCTCATAAGTCATGTGTTCCAGTCCCCTAATCATTTTTGTTGCCCTCCGCTGGACTCTTTCCAATTTTTCCACATCCTTCTTGTAGTGTGGGGCCAAAACTGGACACAGTACTCCAGATGAGGCCTCACCAGTGTCGACTAGAGGGGAACGATCACGTCCCTCGATCTGCTGGCAATGCCCCTACTTATACATCCCAAAATTTGGGAATAAGGAAATAGCAGGAATAAAAGCCTTTCCCCCCCGAGGTAGAGGAATTTCCTCTATGGCTCCTGCCAGGAGAGACTGGATCTCCTGCTGAAGAATGGGGAAGAGGGTGAGAAGGGGGGATAGAAACAAATGAAAGGGAATGTCCCATATCCACCATGCTTTGGACCCAGGGATCTGATGTGATGCAAATCCAAGCACAGGGGAGGCGGGACAATCAGTTGGCAAAAATACGGGTAGGAACAAGGTGTTCTGCAAGTATGGGCATACTGCCCTTGACAAACCTGTCAAAATGCAAGTTTTTAGACCGGGACGCTGGGTGAAAGGAACCTGCTGTCGCAGATGAGTGGTCCCCTCATGTAATTCCTGCCCCTTCTTTGCAGGTCTTGGGACAGAAAAATAAAGCTCCGATATTTGTGAGCCTGCTAAGGCCAAAATTGCTTCCTCTGTCACCAATGTGTAAATTCCAAGCAAATTCAGTACTACCTTTCAGGCTATGTAGCCTGACATCCGTCTTTTCTGAAAAGGACAGTCCCTGAAATGGCAAGCCCTGAAATGGATGTCTGCTGTACTTCAGGAAGGAGATTGGAAGATTGCAGCCACGAACACCTCATCATAGATATGGTGGATGCCATGGATCGAGCTGCTGAGTCAGCCACAGCCAAACTATCCTGAAGAGCTGTCCTTGCCACCAGCTTGCCCTCCTCTACCATGAAAGCTTATTCCTTCCTGAAGTCCTCCGGTAGCCTTTCAACTTCACGATGTTTTCTCAGAGTACTAAGTTTTAGCAACTTAGGAGAGCTTGTTAGCAATTCTTAGCTGTAGGCCTCCTGTCAAATAGTTTATGGCCAAACAAGTCCAGTCTCTGATTCGTTACTCTTTGGTGTCAATGCTTGGTGTCCATGCCTCTCCCACTCATTTGCTATCACCAACAAAGAGCATGGAGGTGGGGGAGTAGAAGTGTTCAAAGCCTTTAGAAGGGACATAGTATGCCCTCTGCCCATTTAGCCATGGGTGAGAAGGAAGAAGGGGCTTACCAGCGTTTTAACCGACTCCAGAAATTCTTTGTTATTTGGAAGTGCCTCTCGGGAGGGTCCTACAAATGCTAAAATGTCCACTAGGTCGTGGCATTTCCTACAGACCTCTTCCACTTTAACATCTAAAACTGAGGCCACCCTCTTAAGCAATTCTTGGTGAGTCTTGTAATCCTCTGGTGGTGGTGAAGAATCACTCATCAATTCTACAGCCTTGTCCGGTGAGGAGGAAGATGATGCACCAGGATGCTGAGGCAATGGCTGGTCTGCCTCTTGCCATGGAGGAGCTGTCTGAGCAACTTCCAGTGACTAGGTCCTGGTACTGGATGTTAGAGAACATGGTGCGTGGTGCTGATCTCAGTGCACCTTTAAGGAAGTCATCTCAGACAGGTAAGATGTCCTCGCAGGGGACGGGACACCCCACAGGACCCAGAAAGGCCACTGGTGTGGTGGTGCGGGGTCCCCTGGTTGCACAGGCCATTGCCTTTTGTGATGTGCCAACTGCTGTGACATCCATGGACCCCCCCCCCCCCCCGGCTCAGATGGAGGAGAAGCTTCCCATCTGCTACAAGACACAAATCCTCTGACACATCCAATGAAGTGGATCAGTCTCCTGGCGGAGCAGAACTAGTGTGGACAGGAGATAGGTTAGCTGAACCCGGAGATGGTGGTACTGGGGATGTTAATGGTGGCTTGCGCCTGGAACGTACTGGCCTCCTAGGTCCAGGAACCGGCATCGGTGCTGCATGCTCTTGCAGAGCTGGCGTGGGGACCACAGTTGCCAGTACCAAGAGCAACCCTTCCTACGCTGCCAGGGAAACGTGCCCGTGTCTGTCAGGGGTATCGACTTGCCTGTGGAGGGAGCTACCCCGGTCTCCAAGCAGTTGTCTGTGACCAGCCCTGTGTGCTGGGACCAGGGGAATGAGATCCCAAGCTGTGTGTCCGGGAAAGGAGAAAGTGTCTCCGGCTCTTTGTCTGTGGAGCAGACGGAAGGGGCCTTTCAGCCTGTGATGGTCGAGGGTCGTGCAGGTGTCTCAGAGTTGGTTCTGGATTCAGCTAAAGCCCAGGAAGGGAAGGGTCCTAAGTTTGTGTCTGCTCGGGAGAATGGCGCTGTAACTAGGTCGCATCCAGTTCGTGTCTATGTAAAATCCCAGAGCCCAGACAATTCTGGTGCTTGTATTTTGCCTGTTGCTAGTGTGTGGTTGGGAAAGGGTGTCGCAACTCTGTCTAATCAGAGTGAGATCCTAGCCAGGGCACAAGGAGAGCATGAAGGTGATTTGATTGTGTTGCCTACTGAGGGTGTGGAAGCCTGTAGCAAGAAGGAAAAGATTTCTGAACTTGTGTGTGGCGAAGGGAAGGAGAATGCTTCTGACCTTTTATCTAGGAAGTCTGTAAGTTTGCCTGAAAGGAGATTGTGTAGGAATCCGCCAGATGGGCCAGAGGTAATTCTGGATGTAAATGAGACCCAGAAAGTCTGTTGTTGCTCAGGAAAGTGTTTCTCTAGAGCAAGCCCTAGGTAAAAAGGATAAGAGCAGAATTTCTGTGAGGGGTGATTTGTTGCATAGAAAAGCCCCTAGGGAAAGGAATCCTCATGGAGTCTTTGCAAGCAGTTTACTGCAGCTGAAAGGTGTGAAAGTGATTTAAGCAAGAAAGCTTCAGTTCCTAACAGCCAGAAATTTTCAGTTGTGAATGGATCCACTGACTCTCCTGTTGAAAGATCCAGTGTGGGTAGCTTTGAGAAGGTCTCAGATGGAGTGAAAGCTGTTAAGAAAGTTGAACAGTCCTATAACCAAGTGGCTGTGTTTGGCCAGCTTGTTGGGGAGACAAGGTTGCTGAGAAAGGGATGTCTCCATGCTAGTTCTGTAAGTGAACAGTATGTGGCCCAGGTCAAGAGGGGGCTCTTAACCAAGAGAGCCCGAATTGCAGCCCTCCAGACTGGAGCGCTGGGAGAAGACCCGATCCCAGTTTGACCCCCGGGGGTTTTGGGGTGGCAAAAGGGCACGGGCCGCATAAACCTTCCAACATACGGCATGCGAGTGCTATCGACCACCCCGACCTAAGGGAGGGCATGAAACTGGAAGGGCCTGGTGTAACTCCCACCAAGGAATGGGAGAGATGCTGGGGCATCCATGGGAATGTTGGTGGCTTCGAACTTCCCCAGGCCACCGACTAAAGTGACCCCCTCAGTTCGGTCTCAACAGGGTGAGAGATGTGACGAAACTGTTCTTAATGTTTCCTCTGAATAGTGTGGGGGTGCCTCAGTTTCCCTATGCAGTTCTTAAGTCTCTAGGTGGTGGGATAAGGGTGTATGATCATTGCAGAGCCCTAGAGGGCAGGTGTGTGCAGGGGTCTGGACACAGAGAATGGCCAACACCTTATTTCCTGGCAACTGACGGCCTGGGCCCTTCCCCGCTGCAAGGTGAGAGCTAAAGGGTTGGAGAACAAAGGAATCCGGTGCCCTCCTGGCCCAGGAAAGGGACAAAGCCCAGAGGAAGAGAGGCTGGAGGGGGAGTCAGTTTGGGGTTGGCTGGGGACATTGAGTGAAGGGCAGATGTGGTTGTCTGGCTCACTGCCCCCCAAAATGGACCCGGCTGAAGGGTCCTGTTCTCTTCACCGACAAGCTCTGTGTTAGACCATGTTCCTGTTGTCTAATAAACCTTCTGTTTTACTGGCTGTCTGAGAGTCACGTCTGACTGCGGAGTTGGGGTGCAGGACCCTCTGGCTTCCCCAGGAGCCCGCCTGGGCGGACTCGCTGGGGGAAGCGCATGGAGGGGCAGAGGAGGCTGAATGCTCCGAGGTCAGACCCAGGAAGGTGGAAGCTGGGTGAGCTGTGTGTCCTGCAGACAGGCTGCTCACAGAGAGGAGACTTCCCCAGAGTCCTGACTGGCTTCGTAGGGAGCAGTTCCAGAGCATCGCCCGGGGACGCCAGGACACAGTGCCAGAGACGTCTCAGGAGGCATACTCTGTACTCATGATGCCTTGCTTGGAGCCCACTCTGAGCCCAACAGCACTGATGGAGAGCAAGGAAATACAAGTCTCCTTGCTCCATCTTTTTTAGAGCAAGGCTTAAACCAGAGGTGGACAAACTATCACCCTGATATCTGCTGGGAGAGCAATACAGCAGTGCACAGACAATCCAGGAAGTTTTTGGAAAGGGTAGGGGACAATTTCCTGGTGCAAGTGCTGGAGGAACCAACTAGGGGCAGAGCTCTTCTTGACCTGCTGCTCACAAACAGGGAAGAATTAGTAGGGGAAGCTAAAGTGGATGGGAACCTGGGAGGCAGTGACCATGAGATGGTCGAGTTCAGGATCCTGACACAGGGAAGAAAGGAGAGCAGCAGAATACGGACCCTGGACTTCAGAAAAGCAGACTTCGACTCCCTCAGGGAACTGATGGGCAGGATCCCCTGGGAGACCAACATGAGGGGGAAAGGAGTCCAGGAGAGCTGGCTGTATTTTAAAGAATCCTTATTGAGGTTACAGGGACAAACCATCCCAATGTGTAGAAAGAATAGTAAATATGGCAGGCGACCAGCTTGGCTTACCAGTGAAGTCCTTGCTGATCTTAAACACAAAAAGGAAGCTTACAAGAAGTGGAAGATTGGACAAATGACCAGGGAAGAGTATAAAAATATTGCACAGGCATGCAGGAGTGAAATCAGGAAGGCCAAATCACACCTGGAGTTGCAGCTAGCAAGCGATGTTAAGAGTAACAAGAAGGGTTTCTTCTGGTATGTTAGCAAGAAGAAGAAAGTCAAGGAAAGTTGTGGGACCCTTATTGAATGAGGGAGGCAACCTAGTGACAGAGGATGTGGAAGAAGCTAATGTGCTCAATGCTTTTTTTGCCTCTGTCTTCACGAACAAGCTCAGCTCCCAGACTACTGCGCTGGGCAGCACAGCATGGGGAGGAGGTGACCAGCCCTCTGTGGAGAAAGAGGTGGTTCAGGACTATTTAGAAAAGCTGAACGAGCACAAGTCCATGGGGCCGGACGCGTTGCATCTGAGAGTGGTAAAGGAGTTGGCGGATGTGATTGCAGAGCCATTGGCCATTATCTTTGAAAACTCATGGCGATCAGGGGAAGTCCCGGACGACTGGAAAAAGGCTAATGTAGTGCCCATCTTTAAAAAAGGGAAGAAGGAGGATCCGGGGAACTACAGGCCAGTCAGCCTCACCTCAGTCCCTGGAAAACTCATGGAGCAGGTCCTCAAGGAATCAATTCTGAAGCACTTGAGGAGAGGAAAGTGATCAGGAACAGTTAGCATGGATTCACCAAGGGCAAGTCAAGCCTGACTAATCTAATTGCCTTCTATGATGAGATAACTGGCTCTGTGAATGAGGGGAAAGCAGTAGATGTGTTATCCCTTGACTTTAGCAAAGCTTTTGACACAGTCTTCCACAGTATTCTTGCCAGCAAGTTAAAGAAGTATGGGCTGGATGAATGGATGATAAGATGGATAGAAAGCTGGCTAGATTGTCAGGCTCAACAGGTAGTGATCAATGGCTCCATGTCTAGTTGGCAGCCGGTATCAAGTGGAGTGCCCCAAGGGTCGGTCCTCGGGCCGGTTTTGATCAATATCTTCATTAATGATCTGGAGGATGGCGTGGATTGCACCCTCAGCAAGTTTGCAGACGACACTAAACTGGGAGGAGAGGTAGATACACTGGAGAGTAGGGATAGGATACAGAGGGACCTAGACAAATTAGAGGATTGGGCCAAAAGTGTAGAGTCCTGCACTTAGGACGGAAGAATCCCATGCACCGCTACACACTAGGGACCAAATGGCTAGGCAGCAGTTCTGCAGAAAAGGACCTAGGGGTTACAGTGGACAAGAAGCTGGATATGAGTCAACAGTGTGCCCTTGTTGCCAAGAAGGCCAATGGCATTTTGGGATGTATAAGTAGGAGCATTGCCAGCAGATCGAGGAAGGTGATCATTCCCCTCTAGTCGACATTGGTGAGGCCTCATCTGGAGTACTGTGTCTAGTTTTGGGCCCCACACTACAAGAAGGATGTGGAGAAATTGGAGAGAGTCCAGCGGAGGGCAACAAAAATGATTAGGGGACTGGAACACGACTTATGAGGAGAGGCTGAGGGAACTGGGATTGTTTAGTCTGCGGAAGAGAAGAACGAGGAGCGATTTGATAGCTGCTTTCAGCTACCTGAAAGGGGGTTCCAAAGAGGATGGATCTAGACTGTTCTCAGTGGTAGCAGATGACAGAATGAGGAGTAATGGTCTCAAGTTGCAGTGGGGGAGGTTTAGGTTGATATTAGGAAAAACTTTTTCACTAGGAGTGTGGTGAAACACTGGAATGCGTTACCTAGGGAGGTGGTGGAATCTCCTTCCTTTGAGGTTTTCAAGGTCAGGCCTGACAAAGCCCTGGCTGGGATGATTTAGTTGGGGATTGGTCCTGCTTTGAGCAGGGGGTTGGACTAGATGACCTCCTGAGGTCCCTTCCAACCCTGATAGTCTATGATTCTATGACAAGGAGCAGGGGGGTTTGGATGGGTGGGGAGTTCTGAAGGGGGCAGGTGCCAGGCTGTTTGGGGAGGCAGAGCCTTCCCTACCCAGACCTCCGTACAGTTTTGCAACCCCAGTGTGGCCCTCGGGTCAAAAAGTTTGCCCACCCCTGGCTTAAACCGTCTACAAACATGATACTTGTCCTGGATGTGGGCTCTTCCAAACATTTTAGGCAGCTGGGGTGTAGGTCACTGACCAATATCGGTCTGGCACACAACTGACAGGATTTGATCCCAGGAGATCAAGGCATGACTCCAGTCCTGAGAATTAAATTTGGTCCAAATAGGATGTAAAAACTAGAACTAAAACCTAGAGATGCACTCTATCTAACAATGAAAAAAGAACCTGATTGTACACTGAACGAGGACCACTAGCTTGCGATAACAAGACTGGAAGTACTTCAACAACCGTCACTGTTGTTAAGAAGGAACTAAGAGGGGGTTGGGGCACCTCCACCCTCATACTAGCATGTCGGGGTATGTGGTGACAGAGCACTCGAGCCACCCCAATAGGTACCACGCAGGGGGAGTTCTCTAACAACTGTGCATGAGGTGTGCACACATCGCCAGTGGAAGAGACATGGACAATCACTCAAAGAACTGGGTTGTTCGTTCCAGCATTCGGAGGGCCTTTCCTGCTGGCTGCCCAGCACGGTGCTTAGGCACACAGCAGTCTCCTTCCTCAGGAGCAGAACAGCTTGGGCTGAGTGACTGGTTCCCTTTTGCTGAGGGGTGGAAATGGCAGGTAAGAAAAGAGGCTTTGGAGACCACAATAAATTACTCATATGTTAAATAAAACTAAGCATTTTACCAGCATATTGGATTCTGAACTGGTTACAACTGCGGCAGAATGAATCTCGTCTCATTGTATTATTCTTCCAGGAAAAACAAAAAAAACCCAACCGGACAATGGTGAACTGTTAAGGGTACACAGCTTTTGTCCCTACCTTTAGCTTCTTTGATCATAGTGCAGTTTGAATGAACCCTGGAATGGCAGCAACCACCACCCATTCTTACTGAAGGTTCCCAAGTTGTCATGTGACCACTGGACAGACATGCAAGGAGAGGGTGTAATGGAGGATTAGGAGGAGGTTAATAGGTAGTAAGACTAGACAAATTAAAAGCCTTGTGAGAATTTCCAAGTAAAATTGTTAAAGATTTAAAATCAGTCCAGAGATTGTCTGTTTTGAAGTTAATTATGTTTATTACTAGATCAAATTAAAAATACAGAGGCTGCTGGAGTCTTATTTCTCCCCATGTTCGCATTAAAAAAAAACAAAGCACAGCTGTAGATAGGTCAGACAACAGGAGCCCAAGTGGCGCATGGGAACTGTAGGTACATATGGAAGCCTCAGGCTGGGTGGCCAGAGAAGGGTGAGACCCCTCTCATCCCAGGCATCCCTGATCACGCCAATACAGAACTCATTTAACCCCAGATCGGAGCTCTGTCTCATTCAGAAATTGGGACGGATGATCTTAGAAAATGGGTGTAACCATTGAAACTACTTTCCCTGCCTGTCAGAAGGCCCTGCTTGTGGATCAGGAGTTCTCCTAGAAGTCTGGAGACAAAGAGGGATCTACAATAAGTAGTTCGCAAAACAGGACACTTGCTTCCCAGTTCTGAAAAGGAAAACTGATTTGCCCGTCTTGCCCAGGATTACATGCAGATAGCTCCATTCTACAGTTTGCAAAGACTCCAACCTGAACCAAAAATCAGACTTAGCATGAGGGGAGGCAGCCCATGATCTGCAATGCCACACCAAATGGAGCGAATGAATAGCTCTCACCCAGAGCTTCCCTGCGGGGTGGGTTAGCATCACCATTTGTGTTTTGAACACTTTTCTAGAAGTAACATCCTATTTTAAATATATTCCAAAAGCATCTGCCCAACTGACATCCTAATGGCACTTGTCCTGAGATTGGAAGGACTCCAGAGGAAGGGAATTTTCTGCCCCTTATATTTTAAGCACATTAATGGATGTGCCTACAGAATCGGTCTAAAAATTTTAAGATTTTACTTGGAGTCAAAAAATTATATGGACTCCCTGAAATGAGATTTACATCTATATATGTTTATTTAACTACATTTAACAATGTAGTTTATGAGAAATGGGACAATCTTCCTTTAACCAATGATGAAGGAAACTCAGCAAGGATGGCAGTGGTTTCCAAGACAGTGCAGACAGCCGACAAGACCCTCAGTCTGAAGTCTGTTTACAGAGAACACTTTGGGTCACATCAAGTCAGAGCTCCCTGACCAGAACTAACACCAAGCATGGAAACTCTCCTGAAAGTCACTCAGTCCTGGGAGCGGCAGGTGACAAAGCATGGCGTAACTGAACTGGAACACTTGCAGGGCACAAGCCCAGCTGCCTTGCACTACGTTGTCATTTTAGGGTGGGAGCCTTCTTTGTAGATAGGCATTTATACCAGACATGTAGTATCACCCCCTAGAATGGAAACTCAGTCCATGCAGGTAATATAGCAGATTGGGTAGGAAGCCTGTACATCATCCAGACAGCTAAACTGGTACCTAAAGGGGGTGGGGAAGCAGAACAGAGAATAGATTTTCCAATGATGAACAGGACAGCATTCAGTCTAGAGGGAATTAAAGTGAACCCCAGGTACATTAGAAGACTAGAGGGCAGATTCAGAGAGATGCTGGCAGTTTCCCCTCCTTTCGTTAGCCACAAGAAATGGCATCAAAAGGAGTTGCCTACTTGCAGCTCTAACAGATTTTCGTTTCATAACCCTGCACGCTTGCAGATACTATGACAATTTCACAACGTCCCAGTTCTACATGTTAGCAATTCCAATGCTCACCAGAATGATTCATCATTTGAAACCGACCATAATGAATTAAGTTACTGGGTAGTGAAGGCCCTGTTCCTTTCAGGAATCTGTCCAAATGCTGATTAACAAGGGCTTCTCCCACACATTGTAAGAGAAGGACACAAGAGCAAGCCTGAGCACTAGAAATTTGTATTGTCACTAGTCACATCAGCATCCTTATCCCAGACGAGTTTTGGTATAAACAGAGGATCACTTTTCAAAAAAGCTTGTTGTTTGACTCTTAATCAGCAAAGTAATAAAAAGTCACTGCACAACACTACATTTTATTGCTAATCACAAATTGATGCACCAGATTTCAAAATAATTTGGTTTATAGTGTTCTTTTTTAAACAAAGAGGAAACTGCTATAAATCAGGGTCTTGTGTATACAAGGTCCCTTTACTACAGCAATGGGTCTATGTCAGTGAAGAGGATTAAAAGAAAATAACTGAGTACATTTGTACGATGTTTTTCTCAACAAAGGGAAACTACCCAAGTCACTCCATTCAGCTGGAAGGCAGCCAGTCTGCCCACAATCTAAAATCCCTTTCCCAGGGGGTGGGAAAGCCCCACATCCTTATACAATTGCTGCTTTAACTTGTTAATGCTTTACTAGGAGCATGTCAGAACATCTTCAGGATACACGCAATGCATGGCTCCTGAACTGACAGCTTTCCATTGTTGGGATAGTCAAGTCTCTCCGATACAACTAAGAGTGTGGCCAATTAATGCTCTACACAGGATTTAAAAACAGATGCTCTACCAGCTGTGGCCAGACAGAACAATGTGGCAGCACTTCAGCTTCTGAGTGGCACTACACAACCATTCATTAACAAGTACAGTTCAGTGCATCTTGTAACTGGATCCTATGCTCAGATCTAATTATCCTAGGTAAGAGCCTGTGGCAGCATGGCCACAGACAAGCTGCTGGATTGCTACAAATACTGCTGCCCTGTCGTCTCCAATACTGTGGTGTTTGGCTCTCCAGGAGGACCCTTTGGACTTTATTGCCTTAGTGAAGTGTACGCTCAAGTACTCTTTGGGGGCTGAATGAACATTCTTGTTAGAGGGCTGCACTGCAGGAGGCTCCAGACAGATTCCTATTTATACATAGGCACAGACCATTACAGTTAAACACGAGTAAGTCTCAAAATATCAAAATCAGAACAAAAAACTAAATAGAGAGTTAAATAGCTCATCCAATAGGATTTGATTTTCACATTTCATCTCTTCACACAAACGCCTCCAATCCACTTGGCTCTGCATAGCCTGAGGCTCCACCCTCAGAGGGGAGATGCTGAGAAAGAAGAAACTGAAGCTGCTCCAGACAAGACACACAGATATAAATATAAAAAGAGGTTCAATGTCAAGCACCAGTAATACTGCCTGCTCGGTGCAGGTGTGGCCATTGGGGAGAGACTCCCAGAATCAGGAACATTATTCAACAAAAACGACACACTTTGTATCCTCCTGCAGCTGCCAAGATTCCTGGGTGAAGTTCCCAGAAGAGTTTGCCACCTGTCAATTTTGGCTCAGACAAGAAGAAACAAAAAGACTGTTTGAGGAGATAAGCTGCGGAAGGCAGAACTCCCAAGCTGGCCTGCTGGATCTTTGTTCGGTGCAGACAACTTCAGGTGAGGCGCCTGCAGGCAGGCATCCACTGTTGCAACACCGAACGGTTCCACCATCCAACCATCTCCTTTCAGCTACTGCAGGGTACAGTATTATAGCTTCCTTTTTTTAAAAAAACCCATGGATTTGAAATGTCCAAGTTTGGCCTCTGTTGTACTGGAGTGTTAGAATCCACTGGGAGGCTGGCACCTCTCCTTCTCTACCATAGGCAGTGCTTACTCCATGATGGCCCGGTACAGTGCAGGTTCAATGTAATCCTCCCGATAGCGTGAGTTGATCACTCTTTGTCTCTTCCGCTCTTGTTTGACCTCCTTCTCTGTGAAGATTTCTGTGAAGCGCATATCTGAAGCTACTGACTGCAAGAGTAAAGCAGGGTTAGACACCCACAGCGCCATTCAGATTAACTCATTACCCCTCACCTACAAGCGGTCCCACATGGCAGAGAAATCACTTGGGGCATGGGGCGCTGGGACTGTTATGTACAAGCCCAAGTGACACTGCAGCATGGAGAGAGAAACAGCTTAACAAACCTGCAGTCACTAGACCCACTGAAATTATTAATGGGCAAACATTGAGGGCCAAAGGATTCTAGCTCAATGCCAAGCGTGAAGGAGACTTAAAGGGGTCAGTTCAATGATCAAACTAAACACCCGATACGTCTGCAGCACGCTCTGCTCTGTTGAGACAGGCAGATTTACACACCCACTCTGCATGAATGCCCCACCCCTACCCTTCCTGGACTCAGACACACTGCGTGCTTATTAACGAGTGTTGCAACTGAGCTAGGTCAGATGGGTGCACAGGACCTGCCTCTCAGATCAGCAATGCACCTGGGTTGTGAATGGTCGTGGAGCTAATGCCTTACTATGCGAGGCCTACTGGAGCGATACAGGCCAAGGACACCAAGGCACTTCCCGGTGTACCTCACTATTTCAGAGAGGCAGGATTTCACTATTTAAGTCCCATAAATTGTCAGTTAGCAAGCAATGAAGGGCTACAGACCTCAGCTAGAGGTGAGCTGAAGTAATGTATCTACAGAAAGAGAGAGATCAGCCAAGGAACAGACAGCAAACAAACTCCCAGAGCAAGTAGTGTTATGTAGTGGACATTTAGTACGTATGCACATCCCCACTACTTACCAGCCTTGATTTGACTCTCTTTGGAAGCTCCTCATCAAGGGTGTACACATCATCTCTCTTCGCCATCAGCTGGGATCCATCTTCAAATTCCACCTAACACACAAATCATACTGTACTGCCTGAAGTCACAAGAGCCAGACCCCCACACTACTACAGAGTCTCCCTGTTCAGTTCCCGGCTAAGTGAGCTTCCATAATGAAAGCTTTCAATATACATGTACTTTCTGGCATAGCATGGGGTCATGTGTAAATGAGGGGGGGGATCGCAGCAGCTAGTTTATATCTAGTACTGGGAACAGACTTTATACAAGCAATAATCCTGAGAGGAGCAGGAAGTTGCATGGCCCAATCTGCCTAGGGTCAAGGGAATGACCATTTTTAGGAATATTCTCAGAACACTTTGCAATAAGCCAGCCCCTCACTGGGGATTTTTACTCATCAGGCAAACTGGGTCCTTCAGTGCCACTCCGGATATTACCTGAGCAGCAGGGTTGGGAGACGAGGACAAGGTGTACACAAGTACTCTAAAATTCAACGGTTTTTTGGTAAATAAAACTTTGCTTCAGCCAGATTCAGTTACAGGAGCTTAAATATTGGGGCCCATTTTCAAATACGGGCGCCTACCACGGTTCTAAGCTGTGCACGCACACACACGGATCTTAAACCCCGCGAAACATCGTGTGCGCTCCGGCTTTTTTTTTGGGGGGGGGGGGGGGCGCGCTTTGGCAGTGGCACAGAAGAAAGAGTTTGCGCGCACGGCCTGTTAAAAATTAGAGGGAACATTGGTGCCTACAGCTAGGCAGCCAGATAGAAGCAGCCTGAGTTTCAGAGGCGATGAGCCACCCCTAATGCTGCTGATTTCAGTGGGCGCTGCTGGTGCTCCCCACCTCCGAAAACGAGGCTCTTTTCACACCCGAGTCTGAACCTGCCCATATTGTGCAGGCTCAGCATGACCCCCAGGACGTCTGGAAGCTCAGTCGCACTCACAGGACTCACTGCTGAGGGGGGTGGCAGAAGGGCTTAGCTCACGGTGCAGACACTGACTAGATGCCACTGTTTCCTACAACCTGCTGCATGGAATCACTTCTCTGCATATCCTATGGATCTGTATTTCTAGTGCAGAAGGGAAGGGATGAATAGCCCACACCTCTGTACCTGGCTATAAAACGGTGGGTCACCAAGGACATCTAGGCTAGAGCAGGGTCCTCAGCACCCAGTTATTCAGCATTTATGCTCCATCCAGACTAAAGGCTTAGATTTTTACTGCCATAAAAATATAATCTCTTCTCTATGCAGCTTTCCTTCCAATATACCAGGAACAAACCCCATAACCGCCCCCAACCCTTCCAGAGTGGATTTAATTGCAGGAGTTAAAGAGGGTCCTAGGACTTGGTTTGCCAGTAGTACCACAGTTCTACAAAAGGTCTTCTAAAATAGACAGTGGGGAGTTGTCTAGAGACTACTGTGATGAGCATTTTATCTAAATAGTGAGAGGTGGAGGGCAGCGGTAAGGAATAGGAGCTCGGTACCTGGTACATCTGGATGGCATGTGATGCTACAAATTTGGCTCCATAGACTTGCCCATCTGTCCATCTGACTTGCACGACCTCTCCTTCAGCAGGAGGACCCAGCTGAAGACAGTCTCGACTCTGATGGGACAAGAAAGAAAGTCGGGAGATGTGGAGAAGTGAGCAGTAACAACTTCTTTATATTTGCATAAAGATTCAGCAGGCCCAGAGAGATCCATCCAATTTTTAGAGGGCTTTCCATCAGAGTACCAAAGCACCTTATAAACAGCCCTTGAGATAGGTGGATATTACCACCTAGAGACAGGAAAATTGAGCCACAGGGTTCCACAGCTAAACCATTAGTTCACAAACACAGGGTGTTTCCTGCTCCCAGCTATTTCAAATGGTCTGCAATTTCAAAGTCAAGCTTCTTGGATCCTTTCCTTCTCCTGGCTCATCTCGTTACAGAGACCCTGAACACAATCTGCACCCTTAGTGACAACTGTGCAAATGCATTGCCTTGTCAATTGCCCTTCACTACCCCACCACCCAGCCCTGCGTATTAGCCACATGGCTTGAATTAATATGCAACTAGATACCATTAACTTGGGTTTGAATGCATCCAATGAAGTGAGCTGTAGCTCACGAAAGCTTATGCTCTAATAAATTTGTTAGTCTCTAAGGTGCCACAAGTCCTCCTGTTCTTTTTTGGGGTTTGAATAGAGACTGGAGCGTCTGGGTCACGACACATATTGAATCTATTTCCCCATGTTAAGTACCCTCACACCTTCTTGTCAACTGTCTAAATGGGCCATCTTGATTATCACTACAAAAGTTTTTTTCTCCTGCTGATAATAACTCATCTTAACCAATTAGCCTCTCACAGTTTGTATGGCAACTTCCAACTTATCTGTATGTATATATATTTCTTCTTATTATATGTTCCATTCTATGCATCCGATGAAGTTGGCTGTAGCCCACAAAAGCTAATGCTCTAATAAATTTGTTAGTCTCTAAGGTGCCACAAGTACTCCTGTTCTTTTTAATGAATACAACTGTTCATAAGTCAGAAAGAAGATCAATACAGGCACTTTGCATCCAAAGCATTAAATTAGACAATAACAGGTTTTTAAGTGGGAAGAAATCTAAAAAGCTGTAAAATTCTCCGCTCAGATGAGAGTACCTCCCTCCTTATGAGCTGTCATTAACCCCCTAGAGATGTTAGCAGACAGACACAGACACATTTGCTCCCACAATGGTGATGCAATTTCCTTGTACCACATGCCCTCTAGTGGAGTAGCTCCCTTATTTCACAACATACCACAATGTCCTCTGGGTAGAGGTTGTCGCTGAAGGAGCCATCATCAAAGTTGACTTCATAGAAGGTTTCCTTTGTAAGACTGACCACTTCGCACTGATAGAAACGACCATTCTTGTGCTTGCTGATTACCATTTGCCCAGCTGAGAGATCTTGAAGAGCAGCTTTAGCTCGCTGAGACGAGAAGAACTCTTGTTAGACAGCTAAAATGAAGGTCAGTATACTGGTACTGAGCATGGGCCTTGGCAGATAAGAAGAGACAACTACATTGCTGCCAAGAGTTCGTAATTGAACGTAGGATCCACCAGTGATCTGAAGTCAATCTTTAAAAGAGTTTTCCCCCAGAGTGCTTTAAATGCTTGAAAACCAAACCAGTCAGTGGCAGCAACCAAGACAGTGCAGTGCATAGCTCAGGCCACCTAGGGATTTACAAGCGTTCCGTCTTTAGAGTAGGTTCCTCAAGACAATTTGAGGACTTTGCAGCAAGCCCTCTACAGGCCCATCTCGAGCAGAATGCTGCAGTTCATTTGGCAGAAGGGCTACATGGGAACATTACCCACTGGTTGGTCAACAGAACAGGACATTCCACTGGGATCCCAGTACTAACTCTGCACATTAGTATCACTTACTTCACACACACGTTAGCTATTCCTTCTCACAACAGCTCCAGGGGAGAGGTGGTTCTCAGTCACTTTACAGACAAAACTGAAACTAGGGAAAAGTGACTGGCTGAAGGTCATATGAAGTCAGCAGCAGGACTAAGATCAGGGCTCAGTTCTTGGCATGGGATGGGAGCCAAGGTCATTAGACTATGCTGGCCAAAATGCACAGGGAATTCTTTTATTGGTATTAATCTGTCCAAGACATTAACTCATCCACCTTATCTCTCTAGCACAGCCAAAAGCTTTTCCAGTTTCCCTTGATACTCTGGCCTATTCCAGAACAAATCCTAGTTGTGTTCCAAATACTCACCTCTGCCTGGGATGGAATCTTATGCCTAAAGCAGGTAATGAAGACAACGAATGGCCAGTCATCAGGCTGCATCATGACTCCAGCTGCTTGAGCACAGCTGACATGAAAGGACGTAGGACAGCGACCATGAGAGCACTGCACACAGCAACCTGCAATTCTCTTCCTCCGCTTCTTACAGAAGATGCATTTCTGCAGACAGGAAACTACAGATTACTGCTCAGCACTGGCTTTCCCCAAGTACAGAAGACTGACAGGCTCCCCAGGTGTTACTAGAAATACCTTTTTTTATTACTACATTATTCCAATTACTCTTTATCCCAGAAAGGCACCATGCTTTATCAAAGTCTAGAGAGAGAAGGGCACTTGTTTTATTTCATAACTGGGCAGGAATCTCAGGAGTTACAAACAGGGACACAGGCAAAAAAAAGTAAGTGTTCATAATATACCAATCCAACAAGCTTAACAGCAAAACATGTGAACTGAAATGTCTGCAAGGGAAGGTGACCTGGACACGCATTCTACCACATTCTACCACATTTCAGCAATGACAAAAGTCAATGGCCCACTGCAACTCCTGGCTGTAGTTATACAAGGACAGAAACAGGCCAGAGGGCTAGAGTAACATTATACCCCAAAGGGTTTCATAGAACCAGAGACAGAACTTCAGAAGGGAGGAGAACTGAGTAGAATTTGTACAGATGCAGATTCCATAACCTTACCCTAAAGGCAGAAAGCTAGATTTGGGCCAGCAGATTTGGCGTAACTGATGGATGTCACAAACACTGGTTTATATCCTTAGAGCAGGACTGAGCAAACGGAGGAAAAGGCTCTAAAATGTAAGTATTTCTAAAAATTAGTCGTGCCAGCCAGGAAGTCCCATATCGTACAGCTAAAGTCAACATACAGCTTTTTATTTAATAGTTCTCACCTTGTTCGCCCCGAAATACTGAAGGTTTTTTTTAACAACAAAGTGGTTCAGTCCATTGTCATATTTTTAGGTACAGAGGTTTTGAGAATAAATTAAATGATTGTGAAGCACTTTGAGATCAGCTGATGAAAATATATAAGGAATAGGCATTAAGTATTTACACCTTCTCCTACTTCCATCAGTCTGAGACTCATGGAGTGGCTAGACTGTAGAAATCCTTAAAAGGAGAGAACACTAAAAATGATAAAGCCGCCCAGGACTCAGGCCAGTTAGCAAGGACTCGTGCAGAATAGGCTTCCTCAGATAGGACAGATCTACCTTTCATACCCGTGCAGAGGAGCTTTAGGGGCTACGTTCATGATCCAATCTCATCGCTGTCACCTCAGACTCTTCAATGACTGAGAATGCTCTTGGCAGTGGTCTCCCCTCTATTATGCTGCTTTTCCAGAGGCTCCAAGTCCACTGGTCAAATCCCACCCCACTTCTGCTAGTGCTGCACTGGACTGCAGGCTTGACTAGTTAATAGCAAGGTATGATGCGATATAACCATACAAAGCTCAGTTCTCTCCTTCTGGATTGCGGGAAACTCACTCCTTTAGATAGAGGAGGAAGGGGGAGTCTAACATTCTTTAAACTGAGTTTGTAGACAAGCTAAACAGACCCAGCTTTTATTTTATTTAAAGTGCCTAGAGATTCCTGCATAAGATACCAACGTACTACTGTATTATGCAATTCAAATCACTAGCTAAACTATAACAAGACTCCATACTGACCCCTTTGTTAATTCTAACTTCAAGTAATTATCGTGCTCTGTGTTAATACCCAAGAACAAAGCTAGGCTTCGGAGAGTAGGGAGTACTCTAACTGGATTTATTTAACAAACCACCTCCCAACCAGAGTTCAGATTTTCTCAGACCTCTATTTAATAGAGGGAAGTTGTCTCCTTCAGGAGGAGCTAGAAGACCCCACAGATAGGACTTCAATGAAACCAATAAGCCTAACAGTGAATCCCAGATGTCTCTTACCAGTCTGAAGCGCTGCAGAGGGATTTTGCCAACATCCACTGGACTGCGCTCTGCAATATTCACAAATTTTGCCTCCAGTACAGCTACAGCACACATCACATGGACCCACCTGCCAGAATTGGAGAGGAGAAAAAAAAAAAAGTCAGTACACACTGGAGAAAAAGACAGTTGAGAATTTAAGTCAGTTTAGTGCTAACGAAGCGTAGCAGGTTGGCAATCCCTCCAGCCCTAAGAATGAAGTCCTTTGTTGAACCATACAGCAGACTGGAGCTCAAGTAGTGCAAGCCTCCCTCACACTAGCCCTGATAATGGAGACATCTAGGAGCAAAACTAGACTTCATCCCATTTAGTTCTTGGCCTTTCCCCTGAAGTGAACAAGGGAGCGATTGAGTGAGACTTGTGCTGCTGGTATTTATGCTGCAGGCACATGTGCCCTACAAGCTTGTTTCACTCAGGCCACAGACCTGTCAGATAATAACTATTTACAGTCACTACTGACCTGGTTTTGAAACAGTGACCTAGAGGTTAAAGGCCACTCCCAGAGTCTTCAGGCCAAGTTCCCACAGTTTATGCCTTGGCATTGCAAGTTAAGGTTTGGATACTAAATACCAATGTATTTTGCATCCAAGAACTTTAGACATACCAGCCAAGTTAATCTGTGTCCTTTTCCATTAACAGTCGCACATGCTACAGCTGCCCAAGTCAGCCTTGAGCCAGAACATGCTGCACTGCAGGAGGGCCCCATCTCCCCAAGTCAGTGAAGTGTTGTTTGGGAAAAGTAAAGGAAGCTTTGTGGCTGTCCTGTGATGCAGACGCCTCCAGCTAAGCCCCAAGCTGAAGACACTAGCAGTGTAGATTTAGACAGTCTACTGGCAGAGATGAGATATGTGGAGCCTTTGGTTGCTGTATGGGGCATGATCTCTCTGTACCCTGGTATTCAGAGTTCCTGACCCCCCACGTGGCTCTGGGAACCAAAGACAATTTTACTTAATAAGAAACTTCGCAGTTAATAGCTATCACCACCTTGGAAGTCAGTGACTGGCTGTGGGTTTCTGTGATACTGCACCACTCACCCAAGTCCTGGTGCATGAGGCACCATGTGGTCACATCCTGAACTAAGTTATATATGTTTACAACCCTCTGCATCCATCCTGTCAATCCATCTGGCAGATGCCCTTGGTCACGACATCATCCCTGCAGCACGCTCACACTAAGCAATGCACTTTTAACAACCTTACAAGTGCTCATGTGCTAAGCTGCTCCACAGAGAATGAAAAAGCTGGAATACTCACTTGTCATCATTGGCTCTCTGCAGTGCGCCTCCTCGTAATGAACACAAGCAGCAGTCCTGCCACAAAGAAGAAAATGAGGAACCATGTTATCTGTCAATGAACCAGTAAGCTTGCGCCAGAGAGCCTCACTGTGACAACACATATTCAGAGGAATAGCTCTTTGTTGCCAATTAGCCCCACGGATACAATCACTTTGCAGAGGACAGCCTAATTAAGAGTTATCAACCGGCTTCTGCTTTTGAGAAATGGACCCACCTCATAGTTCTCTAGATACTCACAGAGGTGGAGTAAACTAAGGACAGCTACTCTGAAGACGGGTGGGAAAAATACTGAGAGCCAATGTTGTGAGCTCAGACCAGAGAAACAAAATCCTTTCCCAACTCGGCATAGCTGAAGCTGTGAACAAACCAGCTGGTGGACGCAATTCAAGGGGCTGGCCCCTGGAAGAGATGTAGTGGTCCATTCTATTGGTGGAGAGCCCATGACACTTTCTGAAAGAACCCCTCTACTCTGGGCCACCTTCCTCCTCAATGAGTTAGATTTCAGTATCCTCTCCCACTGCAGCCACAGCTAAGCAACAAGTTAGCTGCATTTTGTAGAGCAGAAGGCGTCATATACAAGGAGAGACCACCACATTCCTGCAGAACTTCCCTTCTCCATTTCTGACCGCCACAACAGCCCGAATCACTGCACTGGGCAGCTGGTTCTTTAAGCCAGAAGACATTAAATCAAAAGCCCAAATGGAAGAGAATTACACTCTGGAGGTGTTCTCTAAATTACAGCCTTATCACAAAACGGGAGCAGACATGGCACAACGCAAGGTTTCAGGAAGAGCTCTGTAACTAGCCTTCATCTCACCTTTCCCCCCACCCTCCCATGGGCTCCCCACAGCTTGGATACCTGACTAACAGGATCCTCCTGAGTCCTTAAAGTGAAGTGAGAGGCTTGTACAAGCAATTTTCTTACCTCTTCTAAAGCATTGGCTGTACACCTGGAGCACATCCAGTCTTCAGTGACCTTGTCAGGGGACACACCATAACAACCTATAACGGAAACAGCACTGGCCTAATCTTACAGATCTCTCACCTTGGAGGTCAAAGAGGGAATATGAAAATTACAGCCCTTGGCTCCACTTCACAATCCCCATGTGAGGGTTCCGTACACCACCCTCGCCCCACCATTCACAAGGCTGTCTCCATGATCCAGTTGAGGAATGGACTCAGTTCTTTATTACAGCTAATAGGGGTTGGTAGGTGGAATTGTTACAATGTACAAGATCAGACTGCAGGACAAGTTAGTGCCTAGGAGTGGGGTCTGGCTGTACTCACTAGCATGAACACAGACACTGCAGTTTTTGCAGGTGATCAGGACACTAGTTCCATCTTCCTCCAGGTAAGGGGTTGAGAGATTGAGGTCAGTGCTGCAGCCAGTTGCAGTGAAGCACATCTCAGGAATCAGAGGTTTGGTTCGTACCTTCCTGGTGGCAGTACTTGGAGCAACTCCAGAGCTCTGACCATGGCCTCCACATTCTACCTATGAAAGGGAGATGGGGAGCATAGGTATATTTTACTGGGAATATTGAAAACCTCAGATTTCCCCTCTCACATTATTATTCTTACCACCAGCTTCATCAGGCAAGGATAACTACTACACAACAGCAAGCTAATGACCAGATAAACTTTAGTTCCTGCGTCATTCAGAACATGATCCCATCTTTAAAGAGAAGTACAAGCCATAAGAACGGCCATACTGGGTCAGACCAATGGTCCATCTAGCCCAGAATCCTGTCTTCCAACAGCAGCCAATGCCAGGTACTTCAGAGGGAATGAACAGAACAGGAAATCATCAAGTGATCCATCCCCTGTCGTCCAGGCCCAGTTTCTGGCGAACAGAGGCTAGGGACACTCAGAACATAGTGTTGGATCCCTGACCATCCTGGCTAATAGCCACTGATGGACCTATCCTCCATGAACTTATCTAGTTCTGTTTTGAACTCTGTCAGCGTCTTGGCCTTCACAACATCCCTGGCAAAGAGTTCCACAGGTCGACTGTGCCTTGTGTGAAGTAGAACTTCCTTTTGTTTGTTTTAAACCTGCTGCCTGTTAATCTCATTTGTGGCCCCATGTTCTTGTGTTATGAGAAGGAGTAAATGACATTTCCTTATTCACTTTCTCCCCACCAGACAAGATTTTATAGACCGCTACCATACCCGCCAATTAGTCGTCTCTTTTTCAAGCTGAAAAGTCCCAGTCTTTTTAATCTCTCCTCATATGGAAGCTGTTCCGTACGCCTAAGTATTTTAGTTGCCCTTCTCTGTACTTTTCCCATATATCTTTTCTGAGATGGGGTGACCAGATTTGCACACAGTATTCAAGGTGTGAGCAGGTCATGGATTTATATAGTGGCATTATGATTTTTTCTGTCTTATCTATCCTTCCCTGATAGTTCCTAACATTCTGTTAACTTTGACTGCTGCTACACATTGAGCAGATGTGTTCAGAGAACTATCCACGACTCCAAGATCTTTCTTGATTTTAAGACACCATCAGTTTGTATGCATAGTTGGGATGTTGTTTTCCAATGTGCATTACTTTGCATTTTTCAATACTGAATTTCATTTGCCATTTTGTTGCCCAATCACCCAGTTTTGTGAGATCCTTTTGTAACTCTTCGCAGTCTGCTTTGGAATGACCTATCTTGAGTAGTTTTGTATTATCTGCAAATTTTGCCACCTCACTCTTGACTCCTTTTTCCAGATCATATATGAATATGTTGAATGAATATATCTCTCTCCATTCTGAAAACTAACCATTTATTCCTACTCTTTGTTTCCTATCTTTTAGCCAGTTACCAACCCATGAGAGGACCTTCCCTCTTAACCCATGACCACTTACTTCACTTAAGAGCCTTTGGTGAGGGACCTTGTCAAAGGCTTTCTGAAAGTCTAAGTACACTATATCCAGTGGATCACTCTTGCCCACGTTTGATGACCCCCTTAAAGAATTCTAATAGATTGGTGAGGCATGATTTCCCTTTACAAAAACCACGTTGACTCTTCCCCACCAAATCGTGTTCATCCATGCGTCTGATAATTCTGTTCTTTACTATAGTTTCAACCTATTTGCCTGGTACTGAAGTTAGGCTTACCGGCCTGTAATTAATGAGATCACCCTGGAGCCTTTTTTTAAAAATTGGTGTCAGCTGGGACTTCATGCTTCTGAAAAACCAAGTCACATTTGTGTGAAGAAACAAAATTCACTAAACTCTCTACTAGTGTTCCATACTCTCCCAGGGCCCACAGAATTCTCAGCGAGAGCAGCTTCAAATCCAGAGGTATTTCCATTCTATCTAGAGTAAGAGTGAAGGTGTTTGAAACACATTGTTCTGTGACAAGCAGCAAGAGACCTCATCTGGAATACTGTGTGCAGTTCCAGTCTCCCATGTTTAAGAGGGATGAATTCAAACTTGAACAGGTACAGAGAAGGGCTACTAGGATGATTCGAGGAATGGAAAACCTGTCTTATGAAAGGAGACTCAAGGAGCTTGGTTTGTTTAGCCTAACCAAAAGAAGGTTGAGGGGAGATATGATTGCTCTATAAATATATCAGAGGGATAAATACCGGAGAGGGAGAGGAAATATTTAAGCTCAGTAGCAATGTGGACACAAGAACAAATGGATATAAATTGGCCATCGGGAAGTTTAGACTTGAAATTAGACGAAGGTTTCTAACCATCTGAGGAGTGAAGTTCTGGAATAGCCTTCCAAGGGAAGCAGTGGGGACAAAAGACGTATCTGGCTTCAAGATTAAACTTGATTAAGTTTATGGAGGAGATGGTATAACATGATTTTGGCAATTATTGATCTTTAACTATTCATGGTAAATAGGCCCAATGGCCTGTGATGGGATGGGATCCGAGTTACTACAGAGAATTCTTTCCTGGGTATCTGGCTGGTGAATCTTGCCCACGTGCTCAGGGTTCAGCTGATCGCCATATCTGGGGTTGGGAAGGAATTTTCCTCCAGGGCAGATTGGGGCACAGGTCACTTGCTGGAGGATTCTCTGCACCTCGAAGTCTTTAAACCACGATTTGAGGACATCAATAGCTCAGACATAGGTGAGAGGTTTTTCGCAGGAGTGGGTGGGTGAGATTCTGTGGCCTGCATTGTGCAGGAGGTCAGACTAGATGATCATAATGGTCCCTTCTGACCTTAATATCTATGAGTCTATGAGATATATTTGTCTGTATGTGCCCCCTGGAATCACAAGGCCTGTCCCTTCCCCAAGAAGGGTATCTGTGGCACACCTTTACAGTGCTTAGACTTTTACAGATGCAGAGTCACAGACGACTGCAGTGCTACTATATGAGTACTGTTCATTTAGTTATATCCTCCGATCTCTTAGGCTATGTCTACACTGGCAATTGAACAACAAAAATTTTGTCATTCAGAGGTGTTAACTTCCTGCCATCCCCCCGAAAGACAAAAGTTTTGCCACAAGTACCAGTGTGAACAGCGCACTGTTGGCAGAAGTGCTCTCCTGCTGACAACGCAAATGCCACTCGTTGCGGGTAGAAGTCTTTTGTCAGCAGGAGAGCTGGCAAACAGTGGCTACACTGCATTACTTTTACCAGCATGGCTGTGGTGACACAGCCATGTCGCTAAAAGCTGTGTAGTGTAGACATAGCCTATGATTCTAAAGACTTATACAAACATGTTTAAACATCCCCATAGCTGTTTCATACTCTAGGGCCTTGTCTACACTCGCAACAGTGTGTAGGGTACATGCAGTGATATGCTGCAGTGAAAACTAGGCTGTGTCCACACAGCAGCGTGTAGCTACACAGCAGTGACAGGCTCTGGCAGTGGAGGAAGCAGGGGAAGGCTGCTAGAACCCTTCCCTTCTACCTCCCCCCCGCCGGAGCTTTTCATGGTGGCTGGGAAAGGCTGCGGCAGCAGGGTGGCAGCGAGACACTACACTGCTAAAAAGAGCACTGTAGACATGGGAGGCACTGCTTGGACATATACAGAGCTGCGCAGGGTACATATCTTAAGGTTCTGGTGTGTCCGCATTCTATTCGCCGAAGCAGTGTCTCATCATTTACACGGCTATTTATACCCATGCTAGCTAGATGTGCAGCGTCTGTATTCGACAAGCCATTTAGCCTAGTTGTGAACAAGACTACTGTCTCAAACAGATATTTGTTGTTAGGCAGGTAGACCTGGAAATGCATCTCTCCATTGAAAAACCAAGAGACTTTATAAACTCAATGTCAAATTAGACTCCAATTAAAATTTAAAGGGACAAGATGGGTGAGGTAATCTCTTTTATTGGACCAAGTTCTGTTGGTGAAAGGCAAGATTCCAAGCTACATAGAGCTCTTCTTCAGGCTGCAACATTACAAATTAAAATTTAATGCAGTTCTAATGGACTATGACTCCAATTTCTGGAGGACTAGGTAACTGAAGTCAAGCACTGATAACTCAGGCATTCGCAACTCCCACTGTCAGGTTCAGTCCTCTGGAAAAACTTCGCTGCCTAGGGTAAACAGACACCTCTAGCTGCTCCTTTGCTCAACTATTTTTGCCCAAGTATCTGTTTATGCCATTTACAAATCAAGATGAGATGACAATAACTGGCGTTATCTGCGCAAATGGGTGACTGTATGTGTTGCATGAGTTAAAATCCCTGTGCATTTTGTTGTCCACAGTTTTCAAAACGAGTACAAGAGCCAAACATGAACAGTCTCCTCGCACCCGACCTGGGGCAACCAACTTCTTCAAGGCCGAATTTAGAGATGCCTGTTTGAGATTGTTTATTTTTTCCTTTACATTTTAACCCTCTGAATGCACTGCTCTATATGCTTCTCAAAAAAAACTCAGAGTGATCATCCTAGGATGCATAACCTCAATAAGTACCTGCCCAAAACATCTAATTTTCTTTTCCAATACAGAAGTGAACATATTAGTTTCTAGATCTAACACAATCATGGTGGTCCCAAAAACCATTATAGGTTTAGCCCATCAGTCCTCCTTCACCGTAGATGCCTGAGAGAAGAAAGCTTCTGCTTTTGCACGTACTTAGACAGCCATCGGGTTATATCCAGTCCTCTCCTTTTATTTTAAACTATGGGAATGTTCTTTCCCGATCCCTGCCATCAGGAAGCAGATTAAGGTGGGTCTCTAAAATTTAGTTTTCAGGAAAGAATTAATCTGAAAGCGAGGTGCTATGCACATAACTTTGATAGGAATTTAACAAGTTTGAGCTCAGCCAGAGCTAAGGAGGGAAGTTTCAAAATATATGCAGCTGTGAAACAAATAAGGAAGTTTGATGCAACCTGAGGTGGTAAAGGGAAGAGCAATACTATTTACTGGATCACACAGGTCTGCAGGCTTATTTAGCAACAGACTGAAACAACATTATTCTAAAATAAATTTACAACCTACTAGTTTACAAAATCCTGAGGAATGTGGCAGCTACCTTCTCTCTCAGCTTCTGCCATACAAAGAACAGCTCTGGGAGAAGTCCAGGATGCTTACCTGGTATGTCTGGAAGAGCATGCATACAGCACAGTGAGGGGGCTGTTGAGCCATGGTCTGATTATATTCTTTTTCTGCCTCAAAATTCTGAGGACGATTTTGCCACAGCTGGCTAAGTGGTTTGGCCCAAGCCTCTGTCTCCTCAGCCTCTTCTTCAGGAGTTAGTTGCTCTGACATCTCTGCAACAAGAAATGGTTTCATTAGTGTTAGCGATATGTCCTGCTGCTGCCACTGTGTTGCAAGGAGAGCTTATGATAATCACCAAGATGAAGAATGGTAAGGAGAGGGGCTTCAATCTCTGACAGTGGGAAGTATGCACATGCCAGGAATGGTGAGAAATTGTTTATTTCCTTCTGAAGAAACAAGGGAATTTAGCAGAAACATGAGCTGAGTACACCATAAAGAAATTCATACAAATGAAAAGTATAGGCATGCATGATCCTGTTCCTGCTTACAATGGGGTGACCAGCTCACACAAGCTCTGAACAGGGGCTGGAAGGGGCCAATTAACCTTATATGCTGCATCTGGAGGGTAACCAAGGACTGGTTGGAATGGCAAATGAAATTCATATGGGGAAGGAGCTGGGACAGGATTATAAGCCAGGAAGTGAGAGCAGGAAGGGACTGCAGGGAAGAGGTCTGCAGTCACTCCCTGGAGGGAAAGGAAGTTAGCTAGGGGCAAAAAGGGATCCAGGGGGATAGTAAACCTGGGTTCCTGCCCTAGGGTGGGGAGTCCAACAAGAGGCAGAGAATGGAGAAGTAGCAACAGGGAGCAGAGGAATCTCTAGTGGCAAGCCAGAGATCAGCAAGGAGATAGAGGTGGGATAGGAAGAAGCCCAGGGAAACAGCAGCAAGGAGTGGGACTGCAGAGACCTGGGCTGCTGGTTACAGGGTCCCTGTGGTGGAACCCAGTGTAGAGGGAGGGCCTGGGTTCCCCTACTAGCCATCTGAAAGTGGTACAGGACCTGCAGACTTGGAAAGGAAGACTGTCTGTGATAGTGTCTGGACAGCTTGTCTAGTGGGACTCTTATCCCAGAAGGTAGGACGGACTATACAGTGACTTAGCTGGAGGGCCAAGTCACAAAGAGGGACCACATTGAGTCTGGGGGGGGGGGGGGGGGGGGGGGGGAGCTCACAGTGCAAGCAACCGATGAAGTGAAAGCTAATTCTCAGACCCAAATTACAAGGAGCACTTGTAGCGAGGTGAACCCCTTCATACTGCTTCAAGGAGCCTACAATTTAATCAGATCCAAAGCATATACAGGCTAAATGGTCAGGCAAGAATGTGCATATTTTAAAAAATATGGATATTTAGTGGATTATTGGAAAGCGCCAAGGAAACATCAACTGTGGAATACAGAAATGAAGTTCAGCTACATTTAGAATTTGACTGGTATGCACAGTTGTGACTTTCTGTGACTGGAAAAAATATTCAGATTCCAAAGAAAGTAGTGGGAAAGGGTAAACACCTGGGGATGAAACAATTCCACTGCCAAGGCCGTGCACTGGAGAATGAAGCAAGAATTCCAAGCAGAACTAAGAACCTCTCCTAGGCTGGAGAGAAGTCACGTGCCTAGATGCCTCCCATATATCTTCAGTTACCTCATGGAACGTACCATATTGCCCTCATACATCTGGAGCACCCTCCACCTTCCCATCCAAGGCCTCCCCAGATAGCTGAATCCCACCCGACTAAAGTATGTAGAACTTACCATCATCACTGATGCAGTCTTTAACCACAAGAGGATGATGACGAGGAAGTTTGCTCAAGGGCTGGCGACGACCCTTTGACTTTTTACTCTCTTTCATTGATCTCAGGTACTCCGCCGCCACCTGGACAAGGCAAAGCAGCAACTCAGCAATCATGTTACAGCCAGTCAGATCCATTTTGGCCCAAAACAAGTTTAAAAAGAGGGCATTTTTACAAGACACTAAAACAAAGAAATATTTCCGTAAGGTATATTAAACTTTGGATTTATGCTTCTGAAAGTATTGGAAACCCAAGTATTTTAGCATTGTACTGCTATAGGATAGCCAGACAGCAAAAGTGACCGTTTTCATTGTTCAAGCTGAGTGAAATGCACAAAGTTAAACAGTCACCAGTTAATGGTGAAAAGTAAGTTAGATCTGTTGTGTAATCTACGCTGGACAAGTCCTAACTCAGCCCATTATATAAGTTTGTTTACATAAGGCAAGCTAAAGCTGAAGACACACTTGCAAACTGGATTGTTTAAGTTAAAAACAGTGATAAGGGGTCTTCAGGGTTCCAGGTAAAGTCCTGGGTTGATATGAAGACATGCTGAAAGATTCTAGAAATGGGAGAAAACATTTACAGTTGAAGTCACTTAAGTGTGTTTTGATGAGGTAAAGGCTGAGGCTGCCACGATCTTCTGGATATTGCTTATCTGGGGGGATAAGTGCATGACACTGAAAAAGTCAGCAGGATGCATGGACTGGAAGGAATGAGCGTTGCTATTAGAACTGGTGCTGCCCCCGCACTGCTGCCATATTGATCCTAAAAGACGTCCTGATTAGATCAAACCAGAGAGAAGTAACCAGATGACCTCACTACATCACTTCTAGCTTTGGCTAAAATCCTGAACTTCTGAAGTATAACCCCAATGTTCCTACTGTCATCCACCTTCTTCCGTCTTTCTTCTTGCCCACCTTATTGCTCCTTTTCCCCTCCTGACAAGAATTTGGCTTAGCTTGCTCAGATAAGTCCAACTTTTGCAACATTACTACGAGCCTGGGATCAGAAAGGGAGCTAAAAGCAATGCCTTAAACAACCTGACACTGGTGAAAGTTTGCCAAATCTCTATGTGGCTGATAAGCCCACATGCGAGGTCTGTAATTTCTCTGCAGCTAGGATGCAAACAGAAGATTTTTCTCCCCTTTCCGAAGTTTCATGGATTATAAAGCCAGAAGATCCACTGTAATCCTCCAGTTTGACTTCCTGTATAACAGACAGTAGTACTTTCCTGAATTAATTCCTGTTTGAACTAGAGAATCTGTTTTAGAAAAAAACATTAAATCTTGATTTAAAGATTTCCAGTAATGGAGGATCCACCACAACCCTTGGAAAATGGTTCCAATTGTTAATTGCCTCAACTGTTAAAAATATGAGCCTTATTTCTGTCTGAATTTGGCTAGCTTCAACTTCCAGTCATTGGATCTTCTTGTAACTTTCTCTGTGAGACTGAAGAGCCCTCTATCATCAAATTTCTGTTCCCCACATAGGTACTTATATACTGATCAAATCACACCTTAACCTTCTCTTGGTTAAACTGAAGAGACTGAGCTCCTTGACTCTCTCATTATAAAGCATATTTCCAATCCTTTAATCATTCTCATGGCTCTTCTGTGAACCCTCTCTGATTTATCATCATCCTTGAATTGTGGCCACCAGAACAGGACACAGTATTCCAGTAGTAGTCACACCAGGTCCAAACACAAATATAACTATTCCTATTCAAGATTCCACTTTATACATCCAAGGGTTGAACTAGCCCTTCAGGCCACAGCATCATACAGGGTTGAACATATGTTTAACCAACTATCAACCATAACCCACGTTCTTTTCAGAGTCATTGCTTCCCAGAATAGAGTCCGCCATCCTCTAAGTATGACCTTACATTAGCTGTACTGAATCACATATTATTTGCCTGCACCCAGTTTAAGAGAAATCTAGACAGCTCTGTATCAGTGCCCTGTCCTATTATTTATCACTCTCCCAATCTTTACAAATTACAAATAAAGTTTTGCATATGAATGCATATTTTCTTCCAGACCACTGATAAATGTATTAAATAGTATAGGGCCAAGAATTGATCTCTGCAGAACCCCACTAGAAATACAACTGCTTAATGATTCCCCATTTACAATTACATTTTGAGACCTGTCAATTAACCAGTTCTCAATCTACATAATTTGTGTCATGTTGATTTTGTACTGTTCTAGTTTTATTCAAACTGTCATGTGGTACTAAATCAAATGCCTTACCAAAGCCTATGTATATTACATCCACACTATTATCTTTACCAAATGTACTCTCCTTAAAAAAAAAAAGTTTGACAATTTATTTTCCATAAACCCTTGTTAACTGGCATTACTCTCCTTTAATTCTTCATTAATCAAGTCCTGTATCAGAAGTTACATTTTTGTGACCAGGGTCAATATCAGACCGATAGACCTATAATTATCACGGTCATCCCATTTACCTAGTTTTCCTCCAGTCCTCCGGCACTTCCCAAGTATTCCAAGGGTTACTGACCAATCAACATTAATGGTCCAGAACGCTCCTTGGCCAGCTCTTTTAATAAACTCAGAAGCAAGTTATCTGGAACTGCTGATTTAAAGAGGTCTACCTTTAGTAGCTGCTGTTTAACATCCTCCTGAGTTATTACTGGAATGAGAAGTATTTCATTGTGATGTACGCACACATCTGACTCCCCTGCTCCACCCCAAATACAGAACAGAAATATTTAAATGAACACTTCAGCACTACTGACAATTCCACCATTTCCATCTAGTAATGGACCAATTTCATTTATACAGTTCCTGCCTGGATTCATAACTTTTTAGTTTTGTAAATCTGGCCCTTTAAAGACAGCAAAGTATATGTATTACCCGTTTGGATTTTATATTTTTTGGGTTCACACAGACTGAGCAAGTCATGCTCTCTTGATCAATCTGTGATATTTTGTTTTAAAGGGAGATTGAGCCTGTTTCAGCACCACCACCTCAAAGCTACCTGAGCTAAAAATCTCCCCCCTAAAATACAACCAGTAAAACCATTTAGGAAGACTAAAGAAAGGGTTTCTTACTATAAAAGACTATCCAACAAAAGGGAAGTGGAACAAGAGAAGCTGAACGGCTTTCATTTTAATTTCAATTTTTTATAGAACGTAAGAACAGCCATACTGGGTCAGACCAAAGGTCCATCTAGCCCAGTCTTCTGACGCTAGCCAATGCCAGGTGCCCCGGAGGGAATGAACAGAACAGGTAATCAAGTGATCCATCTCCTGTCACCCATTCCCAGCTTCTGACAAACAGAGCCTAGGGACACCAATCCTGCCCATCCTGGCTAACAGCCATTGATGGACCTATCCTCCATGAATTTATCTAGTTCTTTTTTGAACCCTGTTATAGTCTTGGCCTTCACAACATCCTGTGGCAAAGAGTTTCACAGACTGACTGTATTATGTGAAGAAATACTTCCTTTTGTTTTAAATCTGCTGCCTATTAATTTTATTTGGTGACCCCCTACTTCTTGTGTTAGAAGGAGTAAACGCTTCCTTATTTACTTTCTCCACACCAGTCATGATTTTATAGACCTCCATCGTATCCCCCCTTAGTTTATTTTCCAAGCTAAAAAGTTGCAGTCTTATTAATCTCTCTTCATACAAAAGCTGTTCCATACCCCTAATCATTTATGTTGCCCTTTTCTGAACCTTTTCCGATTCCAATATATCACTTTTGAGATGGGGTGACCACATCTGGACGAAGTATTCAAGATGTGGGTGTACCATGGATTGATATGGAGGCAATGTGATATTTTCTATGCTATTATCTATCCCTTTCTTAATGATTCCCAACATTGTTAGCTTTTTTGACTGCCGGTGCACACCGAGTGGATGTTTTCAGAGATCTATCCACAAACACTCAAAGATCTTTCTTGAGTGGTAACAGCTAATTTAGACCTTATTGTTATATTTATTTATATATATTCTGTGAGTTTAGTAAAAATGTAACAAGTTTTAATGTAAGCCAGCAATAACTTGACATGAATAAAACAAGGTTTTAACTAATATCTTGTATGTTGTTGGTCCCAAGACACCTTTTATCAACCTGACAAATTTTTGAAATGTTTACTTTTAGAGATTTGAGGTGATAAAGAAATTTGTTTTTCAAAATGTGTGACTTTTTGACTTGTGTCCCTGGTAGTATTATACTTCCAAACGAAAAAGGTTTCTCTCGATCCAGTTTGTGAGGTGACAGTACCGAAACATTGATGGTCTGAATGATAATTTAAATTAAAATTACAGTCAGGTCCCATTGTAAAGATTAAATGACAGAGAAATTACCAAGTAAGGAGATCTGTTGTACTGACACCAGTAGAATCGAAAGCATGAGTGCAATAGATGACGGACACTTACAATTAACAAACCCACCAAATTCACCACAGCATAATGCAGTTCTGAACTTTCCCCATCAACAGCTGCCATTCATACCTCTGCAAGTTCCTGTTCATTCACACTGGCTGTAATGCTGGCTTTCTTCCCTGAGGCATGTTCACTGTCAGCCCCATTGGCATCTCCTTTAGCATAGCTATGGACAGTAAGAACCCCAGCTTGGCCAAGAGTTCTTCTGGGCAAGAGTTCAGCTGACTCAGAGTCTGAAGTAGAAGAATATGCTGGAGAGCTGGACTGAAGGCTGAAAGCTGAACTCGGCTTAGAAGCAGTGAGGGCTGAGGTGGAACTGACTGAATGAGGAATGGAAAGATCCAGTGCAGCTGCCTCTTGCTCTTCCTCGTCCTCCTCCTCCTCTTCCAGTTTCACATTTTTCAGTTCTTCAAATTTGACTTCTGAAGAATCCACATAATCTGAAACAAAGACAGATTGTTGATGAAGTCAGGGCAGCTTGGAGACTGCCTTGAATTAGGCACCATGAAATGATGGAGAAGACAACCACTAGATAGGAGGCTCCTGGCTGTGCAGAAGAAACGGAATGCACAATCAGGAAACAGTAGCTGATTTGTTCAAACATCCTGTCAGGTAGTTCACACACTGCTTAGCAGGAAGGATCCTACGGTAAGATATGCACGTGCTTTACTGAGCGACTGACCCTTGCCCTTTTCCTCTCTGTCTAGTCACTTGTCTAATGTCATAGAAGCTCTCTGGCCAGGACTGTTGAAGCATCCAATATGTTTCTAGACAGAGGGAAATGATGAAGTGGAAAGACTAGAAAATTCTAGAAGCTGGAAGGGCCAGCCTTTACACAGAAATCTTAAACACTTCCTCTTTCCTTTGAGGCTCCTTGGAAATAAGAAGCTCCAAGGACATTTTCAATCATCCAAGCAGCCACAAGACAGTTGTCTGCACCCTTGTTCTTCCCCTCCCTTCACCCTGCTCATATTGGTCTCCTCCTCCTCCTGTTCTTAACTAGAAGTGCCACCTACATGTTGGGTGCTAACAAAGTCATTTAGGCAAGCAGTGGTCTCCATATGAACCAGCAGTGGAGTCAAAAATGCCACACACCCAGGAGCAGAGGGCAATAAATTGAAAGCCTCCTAAAGAGGGACTCTGGAGAAGGAAACCCCAAGGCACATGAATATTCCAAACACTCTGCTTGTCAAGGTTCAAACAGGCCTTTGTGACACGCTGTCAAACTCAAATGGCCTCTTATTTAAGAGGGGATGACCTGGATTCAGCACTAGTGCCTCTGGTCTGACCTTTAAAACACAAAACTTATCATACTATACAGTAAGATAGAACTTGAGAAGCAATTACCTGAAACTGGGAGTCCATCTTCAGCCTGCTGCACAAGCTCACTAGTGGGTCTGACAGGAGGCTCTGCCAATTCCACCTCATACTGCACAGAGCTCAGCTCCTCCTTAGGAAAGGCTTCACTCTGACTCACCTCTTGGGGCACCTCGAGGCAGACCCTGTGCCTCTTGGTTCCTATGCGATGCTTGGGCAGACTGCAAAAAACAAACCCACAAGTGGTTGATCACACAGAATTACTTAGGTGAAATGTCAGGTCAGTACCCTCAAGAAATGCCTGGTTTGGGTCATATGCCAGATGCCAGGAATTTTAGAAACCAGCACTGGGCAAGCCATTCGCTCTTGGCTATTTCAAAATAGCCTCGTGTAGTACCACTCATCCTTAGGTTCCCTCAGCCCCACAATGTATGATTAAAAGATGCCAGAGTACATTGCCTCCCCTTATGTAAAATTCAAGACCACCAGCTTAGACATCACTGTTAAACTATTCCTTAAGCAACAATGAATAGGAATTGTGTACTATCAGGGCAACTCCAGCATTGATGCTGCTGGAATTTGGCCATGGAGAATGTTTCCACAATCCCAACAAAATGCTTCTTTGTTCTGGTCTCCAACACACAGCACTCCTCCCCAACTTCAGGCTTTGGACAGCAATGACCTAAGTAGGCAAACCATGGTGGACCAAGCTAGTGCTGTTGTATGGCTCCCTGCCATTTCTCCCCTGACAGATACACATCAGCTTGGACCTAACCACTTTAGTGAAGAGCAAATCCTCTTCCTGAGACAGGAACCAGCCCAATCCCAGCTGCTTATGTTCCACTGGAATGTAAAGCATTCCAATGCAGCACGTTACACTGGCTTGTCATTGAACAGGGAAGCATTCACCACTATGTGACATACCTCTTCTTCTCGTCCATGTCTACATCCTCTTTACATGCCTCCCCAGTTTCTATTTCCTCACTGCACTGCTTCCCATTCTTGACTTTCTGGAAGAGCTCCCCCTTGAAGAACTCTGCTGCCTCTGGTGTGGGAAGGGTGTGGTCAATGGCAGTCACATCTTTCCCAGCTTTCCAGAGCTTGTAGCGATCTGGCTGGTATTTCCTCACAAAAACATCCATGGAGATCTTCACCATATCCTTCCGACATGAGCACTGCAGTTACACAGAAGACACTAGGCCAATTACATAAGCATTTTATTTTCCAACCCAATACCACTTTGTTCTTTTGTATCTCAACTGATCCAAAATACCTCCAAGTGGTGAGACTCATACATCTAAAATCTCCCTTGTCAGGATTATCCACCTATTATAACTGGGGAATCAGTGAGGACAAAGATCAAATGGCTTGTACAAGATCACGTAAGGAAGTCAGCATAAATGACAGAACAGAAACAAGGAGAGCGAGCAGGTTGCTAGCCAAAAAGAAAAGCCACACCAGAGTGCATCGACCTATTGGCGGAGTTATCCACATAGTTAAGAGCACCAACCCATTTGCACGTTGTTTGAACTCCTCCCCATTTACAGAAATTTCTGATCTGGGCCCTCTGATCTTTACATTGCAGAAATGAAGCTTAAATAATATCTGCAGCTTAGATGACAATGCAGTTGGGTCCAGGGACAGGTCTTTAGCTTCTAAAGTTCTCTGCTTACTGGCAGCAAGTTGACTCCTCTTGCCCAGAGTTACGCTTCCAGGCCTAGCAAATCTTAATGTGTGTGTCCAGGGTGGGAAAGTAAGGATGGCCTTGCACGGTGGTGAGAGGGAGCGATCATTTGGACTGAACAGGCTCTAGCACTTCATAAATAGACTTTTAGTTGAGTTCTCTGGCAAACAGCAGTCTGTTGCTTGTGGGCTTGTCTACACACAAAAGTTGTATCGCTTTAACTATCCTAGCAGAGGTAGGGCTGTACCACCAGTTATATCGGTATAAAGGTGTTATACCAGTGTAGCCTATTCCCTTAAGGAAAGCAGAATAAGTTATACTAGTATAAGGCACCTTTGTAATGAGATAACTATGTCCCACTAGGGGTTGTGCCAATTTAATTACCTCAGGACAAAAACATCTCTAAGCGAAACAGCTACAGTTGGTACAAAACCTGTTTAGACTTGGCCTAAGACCCTGCCATAACGTGCAACCTTCCAGTACCTGCTCAGTCTTACCCAGCAGTTACAGTCTAATCTCTTATGCTCTAAACCCTTAACATGATCCCATCTGAGATATCCAGAGGAAGAGATCGGTGTTCCATCATTTGCTGCCCAGAGTCTAAATGGGCACCAAACCCCTAGATAAGAGGCTCATTTGACTCTGCTGCCTGTAGTTATAGGAGATAGGAACAATGGTTTGTTCTAGAGGATCAGTCAAAGAACCAGACGTCAAAAATACACCAAAGCAGATTTTTTTTCATATGCAATAAAAAAAGGACAGTAGACCACTTACTAACACAGACTGCTTTCCATATTCAATCCACCGAAGCGTAGCAAAGTTGGTAGATTCAGCACAATTAAACCCATGATTAAAGCCAGCATGATAACCATAAGGGAATGTTATCATGAATTCTCCAGCTTCCTGTGTCACCTAAAAGAAAGGAAGTCCACAAAGACTGTTAACTGGTTCATAAAACAGTTCTCATTCTCCTGGATTTGACATATAAGCTGCCTTTGCTCTCCTCTTATGCAAGAATTTTCACTGTTTCCTTACCATGCTGGAGACACTCACTCAGCAGTAGCTGGTAAATTGCAGTGAAGACAAAATGACTTAGAATGTTTATTTCAAGCTATGCTGGCCAGGCAAGCAAATAGATTCATGCCCTACTCAGGTCCCCTACTGCAGTGCAATGAACTACAGTCCAAAACTCAAGATAGTGCAGTATTAAATATACAGCAGAAAACTGTTGGCAAAACTCAGGTCCTCAGCAATTCACCTGCATAAACAGACGTGGTCAGACACTCCAAGACCACAGAAGATACAGGTTAGAGTGCATGCTTCTAGAAGAATTTACATTTTAAACATTTTCTTTTGCTGATTAGCTTAAAAAAAATCCCTTCCCATCTGCCCTCCTCAGAAATCCCCACCGTCTCTCCAAGCGGACATTCTGGGAACCCTTTGACTGGACTTGCTATACTTAAAAGTATCCCAGGCCTTTTCCCTTCACCTTATCAAATGGGATGCCATATTTCTTCAATATCAATGGAGAGATGAGGGTCATCTTGTGACGGAGAAAAGCTTCACAACTCTGGGCACTTCCTGGAAAGAAGCCTGTTTAAAGAAGGGTATGGAGAGATGTTGAATGCTCTGCTGCTGAAACCAGGAAAGAATAAGTTAATTAATCAGTACTCTACTAGGAAAGTTACTGCCCACACAAAGTAACTCCCCTCTGGCCTAGAATAGGTGTATTCCATTCTGGACTGTACAAACCTGTACTATGTAAGGAAAACATGGTCAGAAATCAGACTGGTGACCTAAGCAGATATAGCTGCAGGCCTTAAAGAGGCCTTCTCTACAATATAGGGGATGGGGTGCAGTTACCTTCCCCAAGTCAACAGAAACCTTTATCAAAAGAGCAAAGACCATCTGCATATTCTTTTCTTGCCTTTTAAGCAAATTCAAGTGACAGCAACAGATGGGTAACTTCTTATTTTGGAAAATTAAGTTTTTAATACATGGCAACCAAGTAGTTTATGTTCAAAATGCAGCCTTTTAAAGAAGTTCTACAAAACCACTACGAACAGAACAGGTGTTGTAATTTTAGTAAGAGTCAAAGAAGACAGCTCATGGGGCTTTAATGATAATCTTGTATTATTAAAACCCATAAGCAACAGCACAGTTGTGCATCAGGCAGAATACAAGATTAACAAGTCTAATTCCATAGTCCAAGCTAAACTAAGGGCAAAAACTTGAAGAATAGTGGAGTGAGTAGTTTTTATAGCCTTAGTTTTAATTTATAAAACATTTTTGTCTTGAGTGTTCCCCTTATAGCAAGAAACACAAAAATAACCTCATATTATCAAGTGACAAGTTATGAAAACAATTGTACCACCACATACAGAACTATGGTCCACACCCACGTGAACACGTAAGCATGTTACAGTCTGACAGAGACCTGAAGCCTATCATAATTATCCCCCTACCCCATGTAAGAGGCAGAATAGAGGATCAGGACAGAGAAGGGTTGAATGATTACCTTTGGCAAGTCGTTCCAGTCGCTTCCCATGCTCTGGAGGGATGGAATACCTGCAGTCACAAGAGCAAACCAGTAAAAAAAAAGGGGACAAGAAAGTTTGGTTCTTTTAAAAAAAATCCATTTACAACTTCAAATATAGAACAGTCAGCAAGATGTAGATTGCCTATTTATCCCACTAACATATATTAGCTCACTCAATTTTCTCTTTTCTCCAAGGATGGACAAGAGAACTACTGGTGAAATGATTGGTTAGGCCAGCGATACAGTATTGATTTGACCCTGTTACATACAGGAAAATTCCATCTATTTCTCTCTCTTCAACAGCCTGGAAGCTCAAACAACTGCTTTCCAGCATGAACAAGTTGGGAAATGCACCTGTTAGTTCAAACTGGCATTTGAGCCTCCTGTTAGTTGCAGACAGATTGCTGGGAGAACATTGTTTGAAACACTGGTCATACAAGGGAGCCCATGAGTCTCCCAGAGGACCTCCCCGTATAGACTATTCTCCCCATTGGAAAAGCCAGTTTCCCACCTGGATTCACACTAAGCAGAGAAAAAGAGCAATGTTTAATTTCACCTCTGCTATAGGTGCCCTTCCTGGCAGATATCTATCACTGAAAAGTATCCAACTTCAATGCTGTCTCTGCACTGCAGAAAATGCCATGCTTGACAAGGGTACCAAACTGCAACCCTAAGGACTCCATTATTTCTAAGGCATTCGGAACCATTCACTCTAAGCACTCTTATCAAGAAGTACTACCCATCTCTCCCGTAGCCTTGTACCGGAAACGCACAGTTCCTCCAGTGTGAGAGGGCTCCCCATTGCGAGGCACTGGAAACTTCCAAATGCAGAAGAAAAGCATTTAGGTCAGGATGACCCGCCACCCTTCTAAATTACAATAATTTAAAATCCCCCTCACTGTTGAGGATTATAATACGCTGACCAGTTTAACTGTCTGTCCATCACGCTTCGCTTTATTTAAATCTTCTCACTACACATTTGCTTAGTTTGATAAAATACTCTTACTACAATTTTTATCAAGCAAGTGTTGCTATTGCATTCTACCTAAAATAATCTAATAATTGGTCATCACTTCCACTAAAATATTAAATCTCTTGTTTGCTTAGGCAAGAGTCTGGGGAGCAGTCTCTGAAGTACTCGAAATCACGGCACGTTTGTGCAGCCAAAGGCATAACAAAAAGGGAGAAGTCTGAACTACATTAGCGAACATAGTACTAGTGTGGAAGGGGTTAAGAAGATAAAAGCACTCCTACAAGCTTTGCACTTTAAGGATTGGGGGTGTCTCTACATATTCCTTTCATGTACTCTACACTTTCTATTTCCCCCCCCCAAAAACCGTTTCCAACCCTTCTAACCACAGTAATTAATTGCCCCAGACTGAAACAATAGCACTAAGCAGCTAGAATTTCCACCATTCATTGGTTCACCTAACAGCCAATTGCAATCAAGTTCTAAGGTGCAACACAATTAACTCCTTCCATTGATGACCTTAAAAATACCTAGGTGAGAGGCTTTTCTCATAGGACTAGTATAATTTAGCTCAACAGTTCTCATCCTTTTGTTCCCACACTACTGGTGCTACGTGTCTCTCCACACTAGGTGCACCGAGATACAAGCAAGAGGGACAGAGTCTCACACGCATGCCCAGCTCTGGCCCCCGATCCAGGTGTGGGGTGGGCAGGCTCCTCCTGGCAGGATCCAAGTGCAGAGGGGCTTACTGGGGGGGGGGGGGGGGGGGGAGGGAGGAGATCCGGTGTGGGGTAAGAGGATTCTGTTGGGGCAATCTGGATGCACAGGGGCTCGGTGAGCAGTCTCGGGAATCTGGATGCACAGGGGCTCATGTTGGGGGGGGGGGGGGTGCAGGGGAATGGGACTCTGTAGGGGGGTCCAGGTGAAGGTGGTTGGGACTTGGCTGGGTGAGTCTGGGTGGTGGGGGAGTGGGGCTCGGTGGGATAGGAGTCTGGGTGCAGCTGGGTTGGGGTTCAGTAGGATGGGGAGTTCAAGCACAGGGGGCTTAGCAGGGGTCTGGATGCAAGGGAGGGGTGGGGCTCCATGGGGAGTCTGGGTGCAGGAGGGCTCCAGATGCAAGGGGTGAGGCTCAGTGAGGGGGGTCTGGGGATGGGTCGTCTGGATGCATGGGGGTTGGGCAGCCAGGGGAGTTCCCTGTATAGTGACCCCTCCCTCCGTGACTGAGGAGGGATAGCAGCAGGAAGCGGGAGGATACAAAGCTTCTTGCAGCTGTGGGAAGTTTCTGGGGGTGGGTGTGGCCCAGCCCTGGCTACTCCTTGCAGCTCATCCTCCCCTGTCCCCACCCAAGCCGGAATTAGAGCTGAGCCTGGCGCAGGGTACGAGCCACTGAATCACAGAATCATAGAATATCAGGGTTGGAAGGGACCTCAGGAGGTCATCTAGTCCAAACCCCCTGCTCAAAGCAGGACCAATCCCCAATTTTTGCCCTGATCCCTAAATGGCCCCCTCAAGGATTGAACTCACAACCCTGGGTTTAGCAGGCCAATGCTCAAACTACTGAGCTGGCCAGGGTGTCCGAAGCCCTGTACCCCCTGGGGGTGATTTACCGCTCCACCTGTGCTACCGGGGAGGGATACATGATCACTCTTGCAGCTTCCCTTGGCTTCCCTGCCAGAAGTAATCTTTCTGCGGGGAAGCAAAAATAAATAAATCTGTGGGGGATATGAATTATGCGCACATGCAGTGGCACAGAACTCCCGGGGAGCAAAGGAGCAGTAGCCTGAGGAGATGGAGTTAAAAAAAAACAACACACTATTTTCCTAGTAATCGCTATCCCTTGTTTGCCCATCTGTCCCTCCCCATTTATCGAGGGACTCCAATAGTTTATGGTATTCTCTCTCTAGTGAATCTTGGAGGCTACTCCAGCAAACCTTACCATGACTTGGGTTCTCCAAAGTGCAAGTAATTAATACTATAGAGGTCCATGTCCTCAGTATGCCAGGCAAAGGAGGTTTTCCACATGCCGAAGTAGAGGTAAGGAGTATTCACTCCCTCGATGGTTATGCCACTTTCATTCTCCACTACGTCCAGGATTGTGTTCAACTTGCCAATATTCCACTCATGTACATGCTGCAAAACACGGAGCTCAGATTAAGCAAGAAAAGCAACATGTTAGCAAGACATCAGTTATATAACACTCACCCCTACATCACTCTGTACTTTGGGTCACAGAGATTTGTTTTTCAATTTTGCTGAGCAATCTGAAGTCTTCATCTGCTCATGACTCCCCTCCCCCCACCTTTTAAATACAAGTCTCATTTTCTATTAGCCTGTATTTAACTGCTACTAATCACACCCCTCATTAACATCTCAGCATAAAGGCCGAAATCAGAGAGGGACGTCCGTGACATGAGTCTGAAATCCCCTAGCCTCTAGAGCAGGGGTGGGCAAACTTTTTGGCCCAAGGGCCACATCTGGGTGGGGAAACTGCATGCAGGGCCATGAATGTAGGGCTGAGGCAGGTGGTTGGGGTGCAGGCTCCAGCAGCTCCGGGGTGGCAGTGGAGCGCAGTGGGGCTCAGGCAGGCTGCCTGCCTGCCTGCCCTGGCCCTGTGCCGCTCCCAGAAGCTGCTGGCACCACATCCCTGTGGCCCCCCCCCGGGGGGAGGAGAGGGAAGCAGCAGCAGAGGGGAGAGGCAGGGGGCTGCGCGTGCTGCCCTCACCTGCAGTTACCTCCCCCGAAGCTTCCATTGGCAGCGGTTCCCCGTTCCCGGCCAATGGGAGCTTCGGGGGAGGTAGCCGCAGAGGAGAGCGGCGCACTGAGCCCTCTGCCCCTGCCACCCTCTCCCCAAGGGCCTTAGGGACGTGGTGCCGGCCGCTTCCGGGAGCAGCACGGGGCCCACGGTGCCGGCAATCCCGCTGGCCGGATCCAAAGCCCTGATGGGCCAGATCCGGCCCACGGTCCATAGTTTGCTCACCCCTGCTCTAGAGACAAACACTTCAGGGTGAGCCACACAGATGGGCAGCACAGGCGTAGAAAGCATGCACCACCACCCACTACACTGGTCCTGTCCAATGGGAAGAGGACTTCAGCATCCAGAACTGTCATGTTTTTCTTCCTACCACTGTGTTTCCTTCCAAACCTCCTGTTAAAAGATTGGAATAGACCCCTACAAATTTTTGAATGGAGGTGCGCACCTCTTTGGAAATCTCAGACAGAGGTCCACAGACCACAGTTTGAAAACTACTGTTCTAGTCTAACAAACTCTTACCGGCAAAACGTTGCCGCATGATTATGCGCTCAGTTCTGATGGTTATCAGCATGTCACAGCTATCAGGGTGAGTCACACCACAATTAAGTTATCAAACTACAAAGTCCCCCACGGAATTGTGTACAGCAGCAGGATACACAGGCGATACGTGTTCCCTGCTAGTCTTCATTTCAGGCTCCTTTGTATTCGTAAGTACATTAGCACCATTAAGTCAGCTTTGTGCCTTACCTATATTTATATTTTTAATTAATTTTGGCTCCCAGGAGTTTCCAACTGTATTACAATAAAGCACTAATGAATGGATACACATAAATACTCTCAGTGTCTTCTAGTCAGCCTCAATAATTTTGATTTAGTTACAAATATGTTAGAGGTACAACTGATGCATCTCCCACGTAATATATTTCAGAAGACAGAAGTCTGCTATGAACTCCATTAAACACTTCTGAAACTTTGCAAAGCTGAATTCCAGGGCAGAGAGTTTACATGATAAACCCTATCAAGATTCACAAGGATGATTATGCCACTAGAAGACAAAGTATTTTCCTTCACCTTCTCATAGAGCGTGCCATTAACATCAGCACCATAGATGGGGGCATTGAAAGTGAGGTTCTTCCAGTATTTCCGCTCAAGGTCCTCAAAGTCGGTATATCGGGGTGTGCAGTACCTTAAAAAAAAAAAAGAGCTGTTTCATCAACTCATTTAAGCAATAAAAATTTTGCAATTCAATACACTAGAGTTTAGAGCAACAGCCCAGAATTAAGAAAGCAGCCAGAAGGTTATATTCAAAAAGTTAATGAAAGAATAAAGAGGCACATTTAGCGTATCTGAGTAGCTAGGGCACTGGACTGGGAGCCAGGGGACCCAGGCTCTATTTTCCGCTCTGCCATAACCTGTTGTGTGACAGTGGGCAGGTCACTTCACTTCTCACCCGCTTTTTGTACAGTGTCTGGCAAAATGAGACCCCTACCTTAGTTGGGATCCGTAGGTACTACTGAAATACTAATCCCCAGCATAACTCCCCCAGCAAGTTACAAGTTTGCAAAGCATACAGTTTATCCTTTACTGTTTAAACGAACAACCCACACTGAACAAAATGGAATAATGAGCATTTAATTAGTTTCTTCTTTAATCCTCAAGCCACATCTTGTCGAGGAAATAATATCTTTTTAAGAAGTTAATTTACTAACAATTACATTTATTTCATAAAGTAGCATGTAAGTCTAGTTTACATTTCAATTTCTCTCAGCTAGAACAATGGAAACTAATGAAAATTTCACTTTCTGGATCTCAGAAACTAGCGTAGTAATGCAACTTTTGGGGTTTCAAACACAGCAATAAAATAGCTAAAACTCAGTTTTATGAGTGACTATAAAAATAACATTGTTGGGTTCCAAATTTGTGGTCTTTCAATACCTCAAGGTCAAGGGTGCTCAGTTAATCATGAAAAACCATTTGTTTCTAATTTCCAGCCCTGTAAACTACTTGTAATTTCAGTTGTTAGGTTCGGTGAGCAAGTGCTGGGTGATGTTGGTATCGTATTAGATGATCTGGTGCTCTCTTCTGGTCTTAAACTATGTAGCGCCTGCGGGTCAATTTCCATCCTTTCCTTCTTGTACAACAGTTTAAAAAAAAAAAACAAAAACAAACAAAAAAACCCCCAGAACACCAAAAAATGCCACCACAGCTAAACAGAGTAAAACAGGCAGTTATAGGCAAAAAAGCATCCTTTAAAAACTGGAAATCAAATCCTACTGAAGAAAAGTAGAAAGGAGCATAAGCTATGGAATAGAATTGGGCAGGTCAAAAAAGAATTTGACGAGCAACTAGCAAAAAAGGGTTAAAAAAAACTATACATTCATGGAGGATAGTTCCATCAATGGCTATTAGCTAGGATGGGCAGGGTTGGTGTCCCTAGCCTCTGTCTGCCAGAAGTTGAGAATGGGCGACACGGAAATGGATCACACATGGGAATGGATCACCTGATGATGACCTGTTCTGTTCATTCCCTCTGAAGCACCTGGCATTGGCCACTGTCAGAAGACAGGATACTGGGCTAGATGGACCTTTGGGCTGATCCAGTATGGCCGTTCTTATGTTAAAAGACACAACAACTAACAGCAAAACACAAAAAGTATTAAGTGCATCAGAAGCAGGAAGCCTGCCAAACCATCACTGAGGCCATTGGACAATCAAGGTGCTACAGCAGCACTCAAGACAGACAAGGCAGTTGAAGAGAAACTACATGAATTCTCTGCATTAATTTCACGGCACAGGATGTGAAGGAGATGCCCACACCTGAGCCATTCTTTTTAGGTGTCAACTCTGAGGAACTGTCCTAGATTGAGATGTCAGCAGAGAAGGTTTTGGAACAAACTGATAAATTAAACAGTAATAGGTCACCAGGACCAGATGACATTCACCAAAGAGTTCTGAAGGAACTCATATGAAATTGCAGAACTATTTACTGTGGTATGTAACCTATTACTTAAATCAGCTTCTGTACCAGATGACTGGCAGAGACCTAATGTAATGTCAATTTTTTTAAAAGGGTCCAGAGGAGATCCTGGCAGTTACAGGCTACTAAATCTAACTTCAGTACCAGGCAAATTGGTAGAAATTATAACAAAGAACAGAATTATCAGACACATAGATGAACGCAATATGTCAGGGAAGAGTCAACACAAATTTTGTAGAGGCAAATCATGCCTCACCAGTCTATTAGAATTATCTGGGGGGGGGGGGGGAGGGAAGCAACAAACATGTGGACAAGGGTGATCTAGTAGGTATAATACAGTTGGACTTTCAGAAAGCCTTTGACAAGGTCTCACTTCAAAGGTTCATAAGCAAACTCAACAATCATGGGATAAGAGGGAAGGCCCTTTCATGGATCAGTAACTGGATAAAAGACAGGAAACAAAGGGCAGGAATAAATGGTCAGTTTTCAGAATGGAGAGGTAAATAGCAGGGTCCCCCAAGGATCTGTACTGGGACCAGTGCTGTTCAACATATTCATAAATGACCTGGAAAAGGGAGCAAACAAACAATCAGGTGGCAAAGTTTGCAGCCAACACAGAAATCAGTCAGGATAGTTAAGTTGAAAGCAGACTGCAGAGTGTTACCAAGGGATTTCACAAATCTGGGCAACAAGATGGCAGATGAAATTCAAAGTTGATAAAGGCAAAGTAATGCACATGGGAAAACATAATCCTAACTATACATACAGGACTAACAGAAGTAAAGTGTAGCAGAACAGATCTGTTAATTAATATACCATTTTTGCATTGTCATTTTAAAGAAAATTTTGTTATCGCTAAAATGTTCTTTAACAGTTAACCAGCTAAATACCTCTACCCAAGAGAATCCATTTAACTATACACTAAATAGAGAAAAAGCTTGTGTGATGGTAACTGATGCATAAGCCCCACAGATGTTAAACTGCAGGCACAAACACTCTTACTTGTCACTATTTGCAATTCTTCTAAATTCCCGGACAGTCATAGCCTTCTTCTGGATGTTGTACTGTGTGAAGAGGCCAGACTGTCCAGTCACCACCTGCTGAATTGGAGCTGGGATGACCAGTTCATCAATATCATCGTAGCATGTTCGCGGTTTCCATTCCTTTGGGGGAATTACCTGATGGTTCACAGAATAAAAGGCAAAGATCAGAAAACATAGCAATTCAACCTATGAGCTAAGTTCCCTTTAAGCTGCATGGCCCCACAGCTGCCTATTAAGCCCTGTGCAAGGGCTCAGGGTTGCAGCAGGGAGAGGCATCCCTCCCCACCGTGGACCTGCCCCAGATTTGCCGTGGCCAGCCAGGGAGGAGCCCCTCCCTCAGCCCGGCCCAGCCCAGCCCAGCTGGAGCCGCCACAGCCAGGGAAAGGCACCTCTCCCCCAGCCCTGAGCTGCTGTGGCTAGAGAGGGCTGGGGTGAGTCCTCTCTCCCCACTGCAGCCCTGGGGCAGCCTGCACCCCAAACCCCTCATCCCCCGGCCCCACCCCAGAGCCCACACTCCCCAACCCTCTGCCCTAGCCCTGAGCCCCCTCTTGTACCCTTCATCCCCAGCCCCACCCAGAAGCCTTGACTTTTAGCTGGGGACCTCACCCCCTGCACCCAACCCTCTGCCCCAGCCCTAAGTCCCCTCCCACACCCCAAACCTCTCATCCCTGGCCCCACCCCAGAGACCACACCCCCATCCAAAGCCCTCATCCCCCCACACCCCAAGCCTCTGCCCCAGCCCCGAGTCCCCCACAAACTCCAAACCCCTCGGCCCCCCCCACCGCATTAATTCGGTTATCTGCACCAGTATGAAGGTGATGTGTCACACATCACTTCCACAGCGGTGCACATACCAAAATTCGTTCTGCACATGGATGTAACGAATTAGAGGGAACACCGCCTAGGAGAGAAGCTTTATCTGGAGGACAAGGACTATCCAGTCAGCCACGTTCAGTAAGGAACGAAGGCAGCAGGAGCAGAACGATGTCAAACTTCTTAGGATTGCTTTTAATCGTGGTTTGTGAGCAAGAACGAGAAGGTCAGTTCGTCAAACGCCACGACCCTCCGGCAATCAGCGCGGATGCCGGCGTGCCCACCCCAGGACCCTAGAGAGACGAGGTGGGGGAGGCCGCATCTCCTACCGGACCCGCTTCTGCGGGCGAGAGGCGGGCTGGGGACGCCCCCGGCGCGAGGGAGAGCAGCGGGAGCGCCCTGCGCCAGCGCGGGGGCTCGTCTCTCGCCCGCAGAAGCGGGTCCAGCGGAAGCTGCGGCCCCCCCGCCCCGCCGCTGGCCGCGGCCGCTCCCCCAGCGCCGGTCGGCAGCGCAGCCCGCGGCCCCCGCAACGCGGCCGGCGGGTTTCGGGGCCGGCGGGAGCCGCGCGCGGGCCTGGCCGGTCTCGCGGCTCCTTGACCCGCCCGCAGCCGGCGGGGGAGGCCGGGGCGCGACCCCCCCCGCCCCCAGGGTTAGCGGGGCCGCTTTACACCCCCGCGAGGGGGCAGCGTCCCCGCACCCGGCCCCGGGCCCCGCACCCACCTTGGCGAGCCCGGCCCGGTGGGCGCCGCGGGCCTCGATGTAGGCGACGTAGCGGCCGAAGTCGCGGAACTGCGCGGCGGTGGGGCGGAAGGTCAGGATGCGGGCGCCGGGGTTCAGGCTCTCCAGCTCGGCGGCCATGGTCCGGCCCGCGCGGGCCCCGCGCCCCCTGGGCGGAGAGCTGAAGCCAGTGAGCCCGCGACGGCAGCCGAGCCCCGCGAGCCCGCCCCGCGCCCCGCCCCGCCCGCGGCTTCGCTTCCGGGGCCCGGCGCCTCAGGGGCGAGACGGGCCGGGCGGAGCCGGAGGAGACCGGGACCGGCGGCCCCCGCGCGCGCCCCGCGGCCTCACCTCAGTCGGCGCTCGCGGCTGCCTCCGCCAGGGGCCCGCCACGATACGCCTCGGAAGAAGGAAAGAGAAAACAGCCCGCCCCCCGCGTACCAACCTCCGCTCCCATTGGTGAGGCAGCACCGCGGCGAGCCAATCGTCACAGGGTCCGCATCAGCCGCGCCTTCTCATTGGCTGAGCGCACCTGCCACTCACTTTCCTCTTCTTCCCCCAGTGTCGCCCCCACCGCAAACGAATCTCTCCTGCATCCCGAAATCAGTTCCGGCGCGGATGGATATACGGCTGCGCGCGACGATGTTACGTCAAGTGAAGTGACAGCGACGTGAGCTGTATCCCTCCCTCGGCGTGCCGACTAAAGAATCCACCAGAGGGCTTCCACTGGACAAGCTCCTCCCACCCTCTCAATCGGGCTAAGCCAATCACAGCGCTGCCTGGGATTCCAACCAATAAGAATTAGCGTCTCTCCCAGCCGGGGCGGTGGGAGTTGGCCAATCAGAAAGGAGAATATGTTGTTGCCAGGCAGATGACAGAGTCCCCTGCTGGGGGCGGTGCAGTTGCTAGGGCACTGCCGGCCCGAAGAGACTCCCCCCTGCGGAAGGTCCCATGCGAGAAGGGGCGTGCTGGGGGGGGCCCTGGGGACGGGGAGCCCCGCCCCCTAGTGCTGGGGGGGGCCCTGCGGAGCTCCGCCCCCCTCGTGCTGGGGGGGGCCCTGGGGAGGGGGAGCCCCGCCCCCTAGTGCTGGGGGGGCCCTGCGGAGCTCCGCCCCCCTCGTGCTGGGGGGGGGCTCTGGGGAGGGGGAGCCCCGCCCCCTAGTGCTGGGGGGACCCTGGGGAGGGGGATGGGGAGCCCTGCCCCCCTGGTGCTGGGGGGGAGGCCCAGGGGAGGAGGAGCTCTGCCCCCCTAGTGCTGGGGGGACCCTGGGGAAGGGGATGGGGAGCCCTGCCCCCCTGGTGCTGGGGGGGAGGCCCAGGGGAGGAGGAGCTCTGCCCCCCTAGTGCTGGGGGGACCCTGGGGAAGGGGATGGGGAGCCCTGTCCCCCTGGTGCTGGGGGGGAGGCCCAGGGGAGGAGGAGCTCTGCCCCCCTGGTGCTGGAGGGACCCTGGGGAGGGGGAGGGGGAGCCCTGCCCCCCTGGTGCTGGGGGGGAGGCCCAGGGGAGGAGGAGCTCTGCCCCCCTGGTGCTGGAGGGACCCTGGGGAGGGGGATGGGGAGCCCTGCCCCCCTGGTGCTGGGGGGGAGGCCCAGGGGAGGAGGAGCTCTGCCCCCCTGGTGCTGGAGGGACCCTGGGGAGGGGGATGGGGAGCCCTGCCCCCCTGGTGCTAGGGGGGAGGCCCAGGGGAGGAGGAGCCCTGCCCCCCTAGTGCTGGAGGGACCCTGGGGAGGGGGATGGGGAGCCCTGCCCCCCTGGTGCTGGGGGGGGAGGCCCAGGGGAGGAGGAGCCCTGCCCCCCTGGTGCTGGGGGGACCCTGGGGAGGGGGATGGGGAGCCCTGCCCCCCTGGTGCTGGGGGGAGGCCCAGGGGAGGAGGAGCCCTGCCCCCTAGTGCTGGGGGGACCCTGGGGAGGGGGAGGGGGAGCCTTGCCCCCCTAGTGCTGGGGGGACCCTGGGGAGGGGGATGGGGAGCCCTGCCCCTCAGGTGCTGGGGGGATCCAGGGAGCACATGAGATGGATAAAAATGAGGCCAACAGGGGACCCAAAATCTTCCACAGATATGGTTTGAAAAACTTTTCTTATATTGTGGGAGGGTGCAAGATAGCAGAAAAGTAGAACTGTGTGTTCCAGTGTGTGTGTCATTTGGGCAGGGACACTCTGTTTCATTTCTAGAATCCTGGAAAAACTTGTCAATATTAGGAGGATGCAAGCCATTTTTCCATGGTAAATGGTATGGAGTCACCATGAGCCTAAATGTGAAGGTAGAGAAATCTGAGGACACATTTATTGTTCCCAGGGCTGATACTTGGGTGGAGATTGCTTATTAAAACTAGCAAGAGGGCAGTAGGCAGCTTTAGTTGAAGGGACCAGAATGTTTCCTGCTCCCAAAGGTGAGCTGGATCAGAACAGGCAAAAGAAAGTTCCTATCAGGGGAACGTTTACAAATGAAAATGTTTATGCAAGCAGCTGAGCACAAGAAAAACCCTGGGATTGGGCGGGAAGGAGCTGCCAAACGTCCACCTGGACCAAACAGAGAGATTACTTGCTAAATGTTGCAACCATTTCTTTTCTTATTAAACAAATTTACCAGTAAAAACAACCTTTAAATCAAATGAATCCCAAAGGACCAGCGTTTGGGCAGCATGTGCTTACTGTTGCTGGGAGACATATAAAGTGAGGACAGGGCCCTCACAAGCCATTGTCCTCCAGAGGGCAAAATGTGACAAAAAATTGGTACAGGACCTATGCTCACTCCTCACAAGTCATACAGTCATAGAATATGAGGGTTGGAAGGGACCTCAGGCGGTCATCTAGTCCAACCCCCTGCTCAAAGCAGGACCAATCCCCAACTAAATCATCCCAGCCAGGCCTTTGTCAACCCTGACCTTAAAAATATCTAAGGAAGGAGATTCCACCACCTGCCTAGGTATTGCATTCCAGTGTTTCACCACCCTCCTAGTGAAAAAGTTTTTCCTAATATCCAACCTAAACCTCCCCCACTGCAACTTGAGACCATTACTCCTTGTTCTGTCATCAGCTACCACTGAGAACAGTCTATATCCATCCTCTTTGGAACCGTTGAAAGCAGCTATCAAATCCCCGCTCATTCTTCTCTTCCGCAGACTAAACAATCCCAGTTCCCTCAGCCTCTCCTCATAAGTCATGTGTTCCAGACCCCTAATCATTTTTGTTGCCCTCCACTGGACATTTTCCAATTTTTCCACATCCTTCTTGTAGTGTGGGGCCAAAACTGGACACAGTACTCCAGATGAGGCCTCACCACTGTCAAATAGAGGGGAATGATCACGTCCCTCGATCTGCTGGCAATGCCCCTATGTATACATCCTAAAATGCCATTGGCCTTCTTGGCAACAAGGGCACACTGTTGACTCGTATCCAGCTTCTCGTCCACTGTCACCCCTAGGTCCTTTTCTGCAGAACTGCTGCCTAGCCATTCGGTCCCTAGTCTGTAGCGGTGCATTGGATTCTTCCGTCCTAAGTGCAGGACTCTGCACTTGTCCTTGTTGAACCTCATCAGATTTCTTTTGGCCCAATCCTCTAATTTGTCTAGGTCCCTCTGTATCCTATCCCTACCCTCCGGCGTATCTACCTCTCCTCCCAGTTTAGTGTCATCTGCAAATTTACTGAGGGTGCAATCCACACCATCCTCCAGATTATTTATGAAGATATTGAACAAAACCGGCCCCAGGACCGACCCTTGGGGCACTCCACTTGATACCGGCTGCCAACTAGACATCTCCACCTTTGTTGGCACCTCATCTGCTCGCCTCCCTCCTGTTTGGTGGCTACTGAACCCGTCTCAAACCTCTTCTGATAAGTGAGATCCCTTTCTCCTTTTCCTGGTGGCTCACCTAGAATCTTGGATTAGGAGTATTGAGATGAAATTAAGATGTTTTGTTTTTTAAACAGGCGAAACTTTGGAGTGAGTTGCACTGGAGTGCGGACTAGACTACAAAGGGCAGTACCCCAGTGCTTCACTGTGTGGAAGTGAAATATTTAAAAATAGACTGGAAGATCCCATCAGAGAACAGGGTTATGGGTTGGTGGCTCTTAATGCTCTGCTCAGCTGTGGTGCTGAATAAACCATCGTCTGATTATCCAGCCCCCTCAGATGAACACATTCGCTAAGCATTGCTCTTAACAATCATAAATGAATAACCTTTGCCTTGTCATGATCAGACTTTGGCATTAACACCCCATTGCAAGGGATGGGGTAGCGCACGTCTCTGCTGAGAACTATCATTTCAGAGTCTCTCTTCCCGCCCATGGGGCAGGGAATGCATATAGAATGCAAACCATGACATCCTGTTCCGTAGGACCAGTTGCAGATAGGCTCTGTGATGGGCATTACATGCTGAGGATCTAAAAAAGAAGGTCAAGCAAGCAGGGAGTAATTTGGGGAATGACATTATAGTGGGGCAGGGTCACCACCACATGCACATTCAGATTGTCTTGTAATCTGCTGCAGTTTGTGAGGGATGGGGGTAGAGATCCAAATTTGGGGTTGTTTGAACAAGTGGGTCCCACAATACAGCCCCCCCAATGAGCTTTTTATACAATTTACCAGGACTTTTTGTCTCTCCTGGCAGTTCACATGGCTCAGTTCTCCATCTGGGTCAGTGTCAGTGTCCAGTCTCATTTCAGGGTTACCCAGATCCAAAGAAACAGAAAGGCTCCTCTTCCGCCTGCCCTCCAGGCAGCGTTCCCAGTCCCTTCTGGGCTACCGTCATCTCTGGCTCTGGGATAGAGCGTTGACTCCCAGACTGCTTCCCTCTCACACTCAGCCCCTCTGGGCTACCGTTAAGTCTCTCTGTGCTGGAATAGAGCTCTGGCCCCCAGGCTCCTCCCCTGGAGTTAGGCCCTTCTGCAGAAGCCCAGGTTGCTCCCTGTCATCTCTCTTCCAAACGGAGTTTTATGAGGCCCAGGTGTTTCAGGGTGCCCCCTTAGGCTAGGAGGCAGCGAATTATGGCACAGGCAGGCCTGATTGAACAGGGAGGGCTAGCTGCAGCCACCTGGTCCGTAAGGCTATGCATACACAGCCCATGGCAGGGAGCCTCCCAGCCCAGGTCCATGGCTCTGCGTTCATGTTAGTGCTCTAAAAATACCTGCATAGACAGCACTTTTGAGTTGTGGCTTGGTTCCTGAGGCCCAGGAACAGGGGTGGGCCTCAGACCCCAAGCCAAAGTCCAATTTCAAAGTGCTGGTTACGCAGCTGTTTTTAGAGTGATAATGTGAGTGCAGCTAGTGAGAGTCCCTCAAGCTGGGGAAGCCAGGCATACCCTGTTACAGTAGGACTGTGAGCAGGGTATGAAGCCCGGTCCGGTGGTGTTGGGCTAGGCTAAAATGTGAGGGATTGGCTACCACACTGACAATGACATCAGAGAGGCTGGTGCAAGATTCCCAGTCAGTTCTGGGCCAGGAGTGTATGAGGACATAAAGAAAAGGAGGACTTGTGGCACCCTAGAGACTAACCACTTTATTTGAGCATGAGCTTTCATGAGCTACAGCTCACTTCATCGGATGCATTCCTACACTGGGATATGAGTGCTTAGACCCCTTTCCAGCCAGGAATACGCTATACCAGCATAAACTCTTTTACAGCAGTACATTTCCATCCACACTAGGTGGCTGTACCATGTTAACGAGGCTGGTAAAGCAGTACATCTTCTGTGTGTGGACAAGCAGGGATAGGGGGACGAGAACGTCTGTTGGGCTGAATGGAGCAAGTCACAGGTCTCAAGCTATTGTTTCAGGCCATGTCTACACTAGCAGTTTTGCCCGTCTCCTGTGTGCTGCTCAGCATAGGTGCTGGAACTAGAGGTGCTCAGGGACGCATTCCCGCCGCTCGTTGGGGGTAGTTTAATTATGTCTCTCCCGCCAGCACAGAGCAGCTACAAGAGCGATGTTACCGCGGCACAGCTGCATGGGTACAGCTGTGAGCTCGCTAGTGTAAATGTGGCCTCAGGTTTCACTCATCCCCGTTCATCTGTGAAAGTCCCATTACGATGAACGGGCCACTTCACATCTCTGCCAGCCTCCTGTGCTGCTGATGGTGTGCAGCGCCCTGTCCCCTCCATTACACCCAGACGTGGGGGAGGGACTCAAGCGTTATCCACGCTCCTCCCGCCAGCTGATGGATATGCAGTCCTCACCGCTCCACGCCGCCCCCCGCCCCCCATTTTTAAGCAGTGCCCCCGCCTGCTTCTGACAGACATCGTAGTGCGTTCCCCTTCCAGCTAAGACAGAGTGCTGCAGCGTGTGGGGACAGCAGGACGCACGGCCAGATAGTGGCCTCACAAGTTGCAATTAAGACACTTGAGGATGTTCTACACGTGGCCGTAGCCCATAACAGCCAAGGCGCACTAGCTTCCCTGGTGGACGCTCTTATTCCACCACGGGTGCCTTTATGCTGTTTAGCTTAATCCAGTTTGCTCAATTAATTAATGTTTCTACCCAAATTTCCATGTGTGTCTGCCTAAGCTAGAATTAGGTACAGTCCCCATCTCTGTAGTTCCTATACCTTCTCAAGTAACTTAGGTATGCATGGGGATTTGCTGGACTTCATGGGCCAGTCACCTCTTACACCAGTTTTACTTGAGCATGATGACTTCAGATAAATTATCCCAGATTTATATCAGTGCACGTGGGCTCAGAATTGTGCTCCTTCCTGTGGCGAGACGGTGGTCTGCTTGGCATATCCTATACCTGGGTGGTTTTATTTTTCCCTGCTCCCCCATTGATTTGGCTGTGGTGAGCTAGCTTTGTCAAAAAGAGGGTCTTGCAGCAGTTCCCTGCGAAGATAAAATGCAGCCCAAAGACAGAGGCACCCTCTGGTGCTCAGAGCAGGAACGTTGGCTCGCTGCAGCCTTTGCACCGCTCAGTTCAGAAGAGGTGACTGGGCGGGGAGCTCGGCAATGTGAGGGAGCGCAGCACAGAGGATACACTCTTGCCTTACACTGCCATGTCCTGCACAGCAGCCCCTTCTACAGCAGTTGAGGGAATGTGATTGGGGGAGGGAGTGGGGGTGGGAGGGACAGATGAGGTGGAGGGGGGAGGTTAAGACTCTAATAAGTGCTACTTATAGTGGGGGGTTTTTTGCAGTTGGGATATCCGTCCATCAGCTGGTCTGAGACTCCTCAGTCCCAATTAATTTCACAAAGGCCACCAAACAGCCCTCAAAAGCTGACAGCATTTGGTCCCTACCATCCTGGACTTGGTTTGAACTGGTGACCTAGAAGTAAAAGGCTCCATAACTCATTCCCAAAACCCTGCGCTAACCAGTCCTGAGAATGGTACATCAGCTCTGGTGCTGCAAGTGATCTTGGGGCAGGGACTGGGCCTTTATTTCCTCCACAAAGCACTCTGCTCATTGATGGCATCCCACACACATGTTAAATGGTAATGAGCTAGCCCTGGGAAGCAAATGAGTGCAGAAGACCATTATCCCCAGCAGAAGGAGTGGTGGGTTGGCTGAGCATCCTTAGCCCCTGAAATCAGCTGCAGATACCGGGATAAAATGCCAGCTCCTAGACTGGGAGCCTCCCCTGCCCCCAGGGGCTCGGGCTGTTCTTTGCTGCTGAGGCAGGCATGTGCCCTGCACACACCATCGGCACTGAAAAGCAGCGGGGAGCTTTGTATTGCCAGGCTTTGAAAGCCAATGGGTTTTTTCCTCTCCCGGAAAGGGATGCAGGAGCATCGCAAACTACAAGTCCCTTCCAACAGCCTTCACTGATGTTCACTGCCCAAAATCGTGGCTGACGCCGCATTAAGGTTGACCAGCTGTGTCTTGCACCCTTCCAGACTGTAAAATGTGCCTTACCTAAACCTCTGAAACGCAGCAAATACAGAATTACAGTACCCAGCAGCCCTGCCCCCTTAACTCTGCCCCAGGAAGCCGGAGAATGAACTGAGAGTCTATCCAGAGCTGCCCTGGTATGAGTGATAGGAGGAGTTAACCAGTAAATGGGCCGTTTTATGTGGTGTGGTGTGTCCTGCACAAATACATTCTCTCATTCATCGGCCTGCACCCGACGGCCTGGCCCTGTGTTTGGGACAGCCACCCGGACTGGGGTGGGTAGTGCATGCAGCGGGTCACCCCTGCTCACATGGATACGAGGAGTGCGGGACATGGCCCTTTGCTTCTGTTCGGAGCTGTGCCGGCAGATGCGGGCAACAGGCTGCTCTTGGCATGAGGAAGTGCAGCAGTCCGGCCTCCTACGTGGCGGAGCACTGCAGAGCAGAGATGAGCGCAGGGGATGTTCACAAGGAATCCGTAGGGCTGGGGTCCAGGGGCAGGGACAGCTCCCATTTCCGAACAGGTGAGATGGTAAGCTTAGGCCAGATGTGGCCAGCTGGTGTTCGCTATACACCTGTCTATACAGGGAAACTATTGAAAAAGCATCTAAGATGCGAATTGAAAGCCCAGTAGCTATTCCTCACAAGCTCCCTGGGTGGAGGCTGAAAACTTACTTTGGTAGGGCTCCGGCTCTTGGGCAAGCCCCACCGCCTGAGACACAGAGCTATGCTGACCGAACCCCGAGCTCGCCAGCGCCGCTCAGGGAGGTGGTTTAACTACAGTGCTGGGAGAACCCCTCCCAAGGCTGCAGGGAGTAGCTGTGCTGGAACGCTACAGTGGCATAGCCGCAGTCTTCTCTGAGCATGCCTTCCTATGTGGTTAGCTTAACCCACTTCCAGGAAACGCATGGAGACATAAGAAGTTAAGAGAATCAGGGGGGAAAATATCACATCTGGGCAACGTGAAAGGGAAAATCACCCTGGACATGTTACAGGAAAATTCTTCTGAAAGAAACAGACTGAAAACAAGGTGGAGCCGGAGAGGGTTGTAAAAGTGAAATGAAGGCAGTAGCTACACCCAGAGGCCCCCAGCTGACAGCAGGGCCCCTGTTACGCTAGGTGCTGCACAGACCCATGGTGAGATAGGCCTAAGCTCTCCAGGGCAGGGACTGAGCTACACTTAAAAGTTAGGTTGTCATAGCTTCGTAAGTCACGGGTGTGAAGAATACACACCATCGCTGTGGCCTCCCCCCCCAACCCCCCCAGCATGGATGTCGGTGGGAGGACGCTTTCATTGATGGAGCTGCCATTGTCCAGGGCGGTGACGTTCCTACCACGATGGAACAACCCCTTTCTTGGTGGAGGCTGCATCTCCACGCTGGGCTTACTCTGGCACGGCTCTGCCCGTGGGGCTCTGGAGCGTAGCCCTCTCTTCGGCCATGGCTACACTACGAACTTCAGGCGACGCAAACATATGGAACCGTACAGCCGCTGAAGTTCGTAGGTCACTGGGGCACGTGCATGTCGTCTGATTTATTGGCGCTGGGTGTAATCCCCCGGAGTGGGTGCGCTGAAGTAAGGAGCGGTGCGCTACAGGTAGGTGCCCCAGCGTAGCACGCTCCGCCGTCTGCCGCAATGCCTCTTTGGACATCTTTGCAGCGCTTTGTGGGCTAGTAACAATTCACCCCGGATTTCTGGGCGCTAGGGGGTCAAGTACCCTGCATACAACTTTCTCCATCCCTGAATACATTCCAGAGCCCATAATTCTCACACTGTTCGAAAATCCCCTAAACCCACACAGCGCTTTTCAGTCTCGGCCATCACCCCCAGAGCTCAGCACTATCCTCACGAACTTCGCAAATGCAGGACATACCCTCCTCCTGTGCTTGCCGACCTCCAGGGCGCACTGCAGCAACAGGGATCACAACGAGGATGATGAGGATCTCTCCAAGGGGACTTAGCTGATGGACATAGCAAAGAAAACGTGCAGCTTCCTGGTGGCTTTCATGGAGCAGCTGCAGAAGGTGGAGCACTGCTTCTGGGCCCAAGAAGTGAGCACTGACTGGTGGATCCCATTGTAATGCAGGTGTGGGCTGGTGAGCAGGGGCTGCAGACCTTTCCGATCCGAAAGGCCACATTCCTGGATCTGTGCGCCAAGCTTGCCCCAACCCCCCAGCACAGGGACACCAGAATGAGAAACGTCTGGACGGGGAGAAGTGAGTGGTGATCACGCTGGAAACTTGTGACATTAGATTGCTGCTGGTCAGTGGGAAATTATCTTGGAGTTGGGAAATTCCAAAGTGGGGCCGTTGTCATGCAAGTTTGTAGTGCCATGAATTGTCTCCGACTATGCAGAACGATGATTCTCGGCAACGTGCAAGAAATAGTGGCTGGATTTGTGGCAATGGGGTTCCTGACCGGTGGTGGGGCAACAGATGGAACAAATATCCCTATTTTGGCATTAGCCCACCTGGTACCGCAAGAGAAAGGGCAAGCACGGGCGGATCACTGGGGACCCTTTGCTGCTCTCGGTGTGGGCTGGTCAGGGAATGTGCATGACATTCCCATCTTTAAGATTATACCAGAGCCCCTAGCAGCTCAATCATGCCCTAGTGGTGCCAGTGCAGCTCCGTCTCTGGTCTCACGGCTCCGTGCGGCGCAGCGTCCCGCAATCCCTGGGGGGAGGCAGCAGGGGCAGAAAGAGGCAGTGAGAGATGCATTATATCAAAAAGGGGTTCCTGGCCTGCAATGCCCCCCATCCACATCCCACTGGCCTGGAGCATCTGTACTGAGGGGAGGGGGGTGGTGGGGAACAGGAACCTGCCAGGGGATGCACAGTGGGGAGCCCAGCTGGGACCCACCACTGGTGCCAGGGGCTGTGTTCTGCAGGGAGGTGGGGCACCCCCTCCCTGCCAGGTACCAGCTGCCGCTGGCAGTGCCCATCCCCCGTACTTTGCTCCACAGAGGAAGGGGAGCTGAGCCCCACCAAGCCCAGGAGAGGGAGCTCCCCCTCCATGGTTAGCAGAGCTGCCCCCTTTCCCCATCGCCCCTGGAAGGAGCGTCTGTTACAGTCAGTCAGCCCCGCAGAGCCCAGCGAGCTGGGTTGAGCTTCTCCTTTCTCCAGGAGAGGAAGCTGAGCAGTGTCAGCCCCAGAGAGCTGTGGCACTGGGACAAGAGTGGCGCTGCGGCTCTTCACACCTTTCTGCTGACTGCAGCGGGCAAGGTCTGTCCCCTGCGACAGGGTCAGAGCATGAGCAATGCAGGTGCTCAGCTGCCAAGCCTCTGGCAGGGCCTGTGCCCCCTTCTCCCTGTGCTGCACGTGGCCATGGCAGAAGATGGGGAGGGGTCATTCTGAAGAGGCCACAGCCCCATTTCCCCTGCTCATCTGTTCTCAGCCAGGCTGGGCTCCACGACTTCCGCTGTAGGCCCAGCCAGCTGCCGGGAATGCTGCAAGGGAGAGGCCCTGAGGGCTCCGTCCCTGCAAGCAGCACCCCAGCCCTGGTCCCTTGCAGCCCGGGGAGCTTGCCTGCTCCGTAAGGGTGGGAGCTGACGAGGGCCCACTGTAGAAAGGCCCCTGGCTTCTGTTTATTGCTGAACAAAGAAGGCAGCAAGACCAGCTTGTATGAAACCTGATTATTCAAATTTATTAACATCAAGAATTATGCAATGATGCTGTAGATTTGTTTTTTTATTAACAAATAGAAAACAGACTGTATACACCAGTGACCCCTACGGCACTATGCACCCACACCGTAAAAATGAACGTGTCCTCCAATATCCCCACCCTGGGTTGCTGATTTCACCATCGCTCAGATTCTTAGCATTCAGAATACATTTGATAATACAATTAGCTACCCTTCCACCACCTTTATTGAGAACTCTGTGCACTCGAGAGAGGGCGGCTCTCCCCATCTTTAGTGCAAGCGTGACAGAATAAGGAGTAGTAAGATATAGTACCATTAAATTAAGTCCAGTAGACTTGCCACATTGGTTCATTAGAACGTCCTGAAGTAGCAGAAAGTACAATATTCTAATGACTTTAAACATTTGCAGGATAGCAGAAATTATAGATACATCCAACCTCTGAAAACGTCCCCCCTCCCCCGCTGCCCCTTCCCTGAAGTACCCCATTTTCCAAAAATAGCCCACGCAGCCCCCTTGCGGGAGCGGCTAGAAATTGTGCTCCTTCCCTTGGGAAGTGCGGCGATGCATTCATTGGTGAGAGTTCCCTGCACACGCACAACCGCATCACGAGACGCGTTGCGCGGTCGGCTTCTGCTGTGGCCCCGCCCCCTCCCCAGTGAGACACCCCCCAGCCAGGAGTCCGGGATGTCGGGTCTCTCACAACCGCAGCAGTGCCGACAAGTCACGTCAGGTCGGGATCTGCCAACGCACATGGGCACCGAACAGGTTAACGCGCACTTTAATAGGACTGACCAGTTTCGAGCTTGCGCTGGAGTCGTCTCTCCCGCGACCCAAAGTCCCTTCCCCCCCACAGGAAACAAGGGGAAAACAGATACAAAAAGACTCAGTAGCTTAGCTCCAGTTCGGTGAAGTTTTCTAGTCTACAGAGGATGAAAAGCAGCCTATGGGGAATGGAGAGGGTCTGGAACTGTGAGCCAGTTACTGCTGGGGGTCTCCAAGGGGGCTGCACTAAAATGGGCAGCACCAAAGGCAGGGGCGGATCCGAACACGGGAGAAGGGAAGAAAGAAAAGCCAAAGGAAAGGAACCCCCAGAAGGCCTGACGGACCCAGCTCTGCCCCAGCCAGATGGTCAGACTAGCAAACAAAGAAAGGGTCATAAAAACACGAGTAACTATTTTACAGATAAAAAAAGATCCCGTTCCATCCACCTAAAGCCTGGCTGTGAAATGCAGTCGCACAAGGGGGGCGAGAGGGAGACGAGTGAGCAGAAATTGGACGGGACACTGGAAATGCTGTTGGAGTCGGACGCCTGTGCTCAGCAGGGGGCGATGCTCCCGAATGCAGGGGTCAGATTTGGTTGGTCGTGAGAGGTCTGCTGCCTCAGCAGCAGCAGGATCTGTACAGGACTGAAGAATGGCAGCTGTGGCTCAGAAGGACCCTCTCCGCTCCCAGACATTCCCACTGCGACGAGGGGAAGCGCTAGTTACGTTGCATAGTGGTCAAAGCTGCCGAGATACTCCAGCGCCGCTCTGTAGCACAGCTGGTACTGGTCCTGCAAGGAGAGAGGGCAGGCGTGTGAAGGGAGGTGCCCTGTGCAGAAGGCAGGGGCGCTGCGCGGCACAGGGGACTCACCACGGGGACAGCTTGAGCAAATAGAAGGTGCCGTCCCCAGCCCAGGTCTCTGCACACGGCCAAGCTCTAGGAGGCAGGGCGGCCCAGTGGTTAGAGCACTACCCTGGGACTCGGGAGACCTGCTCTGCCCCAGACGCCCTGTGCCATCTTGGCCCCTGCGTCTCTCTGGCCCCGTCGCCCTCTGCGCAGTGAGAACAGCCTGCAAGGCGGGGGCCAGGTGGGGCCCTTGGATGGGGTCTGGGGTGCTGCCCGAAGCGGTTCTGCCCAGCCCAGCTCAGGCTGGTACGTTAGCATGGAGGCTGCACTTCACCCAAGCCCCAGGGAGAGTGGCATGCGCTGGGCTGTCCTGCAGGATCTGGCCGGGAGCCATCCCTCCCTGGGGGGTTGAAGGGTCAGAGGTTAAGGTGCCCCCCGGGGCCCTGGCCACCCCGCTTGACACAGTCGGGGCCTGCTGCTGGTTCCCCGCTCTGGTTGTCCCTAGAGCAGCGCCAGGCCCGGCCCTGGAGAGGGGCTCTCCATGCAGCTGGCAGCCCTCCTGCCGCAGACAGGCTGTTCCCAGCTCAGAGCGAGATCTCCAAGCACAGCCAGGGTCACGACAGGCCGGTGGCTCAGAACTAACCCCAGTGAGGCTGCAGCTGCTGCCTCCCTGCCCAGGCCCAAGCAGCAAGACGCCAGACATTAACCAGTGGCCTGGCCGTGACCTGCAGAGCTGGACAGACACACCTGTGCCTGCAAACCCGCCTGGCTGCTCCAGGTGGGGGCAGGTTGGGGGTAGAGTGTGGGGCACAGCATAGAGCAGAGAGCGGGATTCCAGTTCCCACCCCCCGCCCCAGCCCAGCCCAAGAACCCTCCTCCCACCGGGGCTGTGAACTATGCGCAGACGGGGCTTCCTGATCCAGCCTGGAGCCCAGGGCTGGCCAGAGATTGGGACCTGCTGCCAGATTCAGCTCTGTTGAAACGAGACCATTCAAACAGATGTAGGGCAGCACCGGGCCCCTGGCTGTCTCCCTTTTCCGGGCACACCCCAGCAAGGGCTGGAGGGGAGCCAGCTCCCATCCTGGGGGAGCTCCTGCCCTCAGTCAGCGGGCACCTACCTCTGTCTGCACCATGGCTGGTCGCTGCGTTCGCAAGGTCTTCACCGTCTGGAACATGTCAACCACCCCTTCATAGCGCATGCGCTCCAGGACTATGCTGAGCGTGATGAACACTCCCGTGCGCCCGACCCCGGCACTGTGCAGCACAAGGAGCAGAGGGACTGTCAGCAGAGATCCCTGGCCCCAGGGACGCAGGTCCCCAGGATGGTGGCTTTGGGGCCCCGCCCCCCCACAGCCCTGCCCCGTCACTGAGCCACCTGGGCCCCCGAGGCCCATTCTGCCCAGTGCAGGACATGTTGGATGGGAAGGGGCTTGCAGAGACTCTCGGGGGCCTCTGCTTCCTGTTGCCCGGCCCTGTGGGCACCACCCGGCCTCCCTGCAGCTCCCCATGCGCCTTCCCCAGCACACTGGCTCTGCTGGAGGTGCTGAGCCTGCAGAGCCATGGGGCCTGCTGAGGGTCCAGGCTCCACGCAGTGTCCTGTGTGGCAGCCTGCAGTTCCCCCTGCCGGTCCCAGCTCTGCCCCACGGAGGGCGCCAGGGAGCACTGCTGAGCAGGACCCCTCATGGCTCTGTGGAGGACAGCGTCTCCGGGGGGTGCTCTGCTCTCCAGGAATCCTCCTGCACCAGCCCGGCCAGCACTCACCTGCAGTGCACCGTGATGGGCCCGTCCTGGCCAAACTGCTCCTTGGTTTTGTGCACCTGCCCTATGAAGTCAATGAAGCCCTCACCAGTCTTCGGCACTCCCTGCTCGGGCCAGTCTGTGAACTGGAACTGGCGGATGGTCCGTGATTGCCCATCCTGCAGGGAAGGAGGCATCTGTCTAGGCCCTGCTCACGTGCCAGCCCACAGAGCCCCAGGGGTGGGTTCCTGGGCCGGCGACTGGCTGTGCCTCGGGGGGGCCGGGCTCCGCAGAGCCCCAGGGGTGGGCTCCTGGGCCGGGGACTGACTGTGCCTCGGTGGGGCCCGGCTCCGCAGAGCCCCAGGGGTGGGCTCCTGGGCCGGGGACTGGCTGTGCCTCACAGGGGCCGGGCTCAGCAGAGCCCCAGGGGTGGGCTCCTGGGCCGGGGACTGGCTGTGCCTCGGGGGGGCTGGGCTCCGCAGAGCCCCAGGGGTGGGCTCCTGGGCCAGGAACTGGCTGTGCCTCGGGGGGGCCGGGCTCCGCAGAGCCCCAGGGTGGGCTCCTGGGCCGGGGACTGGCTGTGCCTCGCAGGGGCCGGGCTCCGCAGAGCCCCAGGGGTGGGCTCCTGGGCCGGGGACGGGCTGTGCCTCGGGGGGGCCGGGCTCTCACTGTGCCTTCAGGGGCCGGGCTCCGCAGAGCTGGAGAGGCGACCTGGGCAGGTTTCGTTCCCCTCTGCTGTTCTGGGCCTGACTCTCCTCTCGCACTGGGTGCGCCTGACTGACCCCAATGTAACCGAGCGCTGCCCAGTGGGCACACCAGGGCGAAGGGGGCAAGGCAGGTCTCCACTGGCTCTGCCCAGCCACGCCTGACTCAGATGAAGGCGCAGCCCCAGCCCAGGAGCCTGGCAGCCTCTGTCACTGCTGGGGTGCTGGGATGGGGCTAGGGCCAGCACAGACACGCAGCCAGGCCGCCGGCTCCTGCCCCTAGAGACGAGAACCGCTCCAGGAGTGACAGCCTGCTGGGCCCTCGAGGCGATCCCGGCCCCGACGAGTGGCTCCCATGGGAGGGACATGCCCGAGAGCACCGCCGGCCCCACTCACCCTGGCATCAGTGACCTTGAACTCGCGGAGGATGTACTGGGGCATGTTGTACTCTGCCATGGGGTCCACCACAAAATACTGGTAGCGGGCGGAGCGCTCCGCTGGCCAGTACTGGTGGCACTTTTCCTGCAAGCAAGAGGAGACGCGTGAGCAGCAAAGCCCGGTCCTCGCCCCGGGGGTCTGCGTATCCCCAGCCCTGCCCCCTCCCCAATCCCCCGCACAAGACGCTCTCCAGGGCAGGGTCCCCTCCTGGTCACCGCCGGTTATGGGGAGGTAATTCTGAACACTGCGGGATCCGGGCCTGGAATTGGGCCAAGTTCCCAAGACCAGCGAGGGCAGCTGGCCTGGCTAGGGGCTGGGCCATCACCCTGTGCAGTGGGGAGTGTACCCGGGATGCCATTGCTAACCCGCTGTCTGCCAGCCCCCGTGCAGCCTCGGCCAGCTGGCTCCACCTGGGACAGCCCTGGCCCTGAAGCAGTCGCGGCCAGCCAGGGCTGGGAGCCTTCGCTGACGTAGGGCTGCAGCAGCAGTCGGGGACAGAGAACCATGTCCCCATAGGGCATCTCCACCCCTCGGGCAGCGACCCAACGGATTGCTCCCAAGCTGCTGGGCCCAGGCTAGCCTTGCCCTCCGGGACCCTAGCGCGGGGCCAGCCGGGCTGGGACGCTCTGCTGCTGAGTGCACAGGCCCCGCAGCAACAGCTCAGGGGACAGGGGAAGGAAAGAGCCAGCAGCGGCAGGAAACGGCCCAGGTCATTGGCAGCACGGCTCTTCCGTGGGCCTTCACCCGGCCCCCTTCCCCGGCCCGCCCCCCAGCCTCACCCCCCCGCCCTTACGTACCCGGCCCATTTCGCGCAGCTTGGTCAGCATCACCACGATGGTGGAATTATGCTCCCACAGCATGCGCCAGAAATCCTCCGTGGTCTCCGCCAGGGGCCCCTGCGTGGCAATGTAGGCTTTCTGCTGCCTGCAACACGAACAAGCCACCCTCAGAACAGCCGGCGAGGGGTCCCCAGGCAGCCCACCCCCCCGAGGGGCTCAGGCATCCGTCCCACATGGGGCAGAGCACTGGGCCCTGAGCATTCACCGAGCTGGGCACGGGGCTCTGCGCCAGCTGGGAGGAGGGACTGGCAGCCAGATCAGTGACCAGTGTGGGGGGCAAGAGAGCCGGTGGGAGGGTGTCCCGGTGGGAGGGTGTCCCCGTGGGCAGTGCCCACGGGGTGGAGGGGGGGCATGCCGGATGCAGCTCTGTGTGCTGGACTCTCTGGGGGTTGGGGAGGGAGAGGAGTCCCTGAGCCACCAAGAACCTGTTGTCCCCTTGACAACCACCCTTTGCACACTGCTCCCCAGCATCCCCAGGGCGTCGCACGGCCACGCCTGGGCTCGGCTGCTGATTCTGCCACCAACAGCATTGGCATCCAGCCTTCCTAGCCCTGCAGCTGGGCACTGGCCCCCGAGATGCCTCTTGATCACCCCAGACGTCGCCACAAGGGAAGCAGCTGGGCAGGCCCAGGCGCTGCTCTCCGGTGGCACTACACGGGCGAGCTGTTGTGCCAGGATAACCCCAGTGGCCGCCATGCCCCGCGCTCAGTGAGTGCAGGGGAAATCCACAGCAATCAGCAAGACCGAGGAGACTCCTGAGCCCTGGGCGTCGGTAACCAGGAGCGGTTCATGTTTCCACCACTAAGGGGCACTGGAGAGCTCAGAATAGGGGCCTGTGGCACTTCCCATCATCGAATCTCTCTATCATTTAGTCTCTCCACTGGGGCTACAAACCAGTGACCGTTCGGCTGCTGCTTCCGGCGGGTTTAGACAACACCAGAAGCATGAAGAGTAAGGGGGCAGGAAGAAACAGAGGAGCTAATAAAGACGCAGCTTTCGCGATGCCTGCAGGAGCTGGGGCCCATTGATCGTGTTAGATCAACCTTGGAAAGATCGCTCCGTTCCGAGGAATGGGCAGGGGAGAACAGAGCCCTTCAGGGAGGCGACAGGTCGGCCCTGAAACGGTGCCACCTGCTGCCCTGGCACTCGTACCTCCATGCAACAAACAGCCTCGCTCGCTGGGGGGGGGCAGGGCACCGGGGCGCCGCACACCGAGGCCTGGCGCTGGAAGGCAGCCCGGGGCAGAGCCCTCCCCAGGCGCCCACCCCACAAGTGGCCCGGTTTGCAGCTGGCGTTTGCACTGGTGCCAGGGCACGAGAGAGGGAGGCGGCCAGCTCTGCCCGCTGCCACCTGGCTCCATGCAGCTCTAAGCGGCCTGTCCTCTCCCTCAGAGCACTCCAGGACTGACTGTATTCACTGCCCTGGGCCCAGGTTGTTCTCGGGCCAGCAGCCAGCCAAGAGGCTGCAGTGCTGGGAGCACGCTGACCCCGCCTGCCCATTCCCTGAGAGCAGTGCCTGGGCCGGGCTGGGGGGACCCCCTGGTCCCTGGCATCCTACGTGGCAGGGTTTCACTCATTCCCACTCCTGCAGTCTCTGGCTCGGGTGTCGAGCAGCCGGGACCCAAGGCAGGAACCTGCTGGCCCAGTTTCTGGTGGGTAAGTGGCACGTTAGTTTGTGCTGAATGCCAAGGGAAAGGGTTGGGGGAGGTTTTGTGCCTGGGCCGGTGGCTGGGTGAGGCTGTTGCTCGGTGCAGCTGGCACAGCCGCTGCCCTGCCTTGCCTTCACCGGTGCCCAGGAGCCGGGAAGACGCTGTATGGAACCACAGGGACGTGTCACGCAGGACACCGATTGCCTGCTCATGCTACGTACAGAGCGTCCCCAAGAGCTGGCTGCTGCGAGGCTCTCACTGGTGCCTGGCTCCAGCCCTGCCTGTCCCGAGCTTTCGCCTGCATCCTCCCAGAGCTCCGCTGGCAGACCGGCCGCTGCTGACTGCCAAGCGGCCCCTTCTCGCAGAGGCTGCTCTGGCTACTGCCGAGCTTAAACTGGGCTTCCCGGGAGGCCAGATACCGAGCGGGGGCTCTCAGCAGAGGGGCCCGTGCTGAGCTTTTATAGAGGGTGGGAACAGTTACCCCAGGAAGTGCCTGTCAGCACGGGGCAAAGAGTGCACACGTTGGGAGCTAGAAAGGGGGGCGCTCTGGCTAACGCTTGTTTGTCATGCAGTACCTGACCCCAGCCCGGATCCCGACGCAATGAAGAGAAACAGGATCGGACTCAAATCCAACCCACTCCATTCCCATCCAGCACCAGAAGGCAACGTCTGGCAGACGGGAGAGCCCATCGCCCACAATGGGCAGTCCCAGCTGCTCCTAGGCACGAGGGGATGGGCCCATGCGTCCTGGTGACTCTTACCTGTAGCCATCTATGAAGCTGGCGTTGACGTAATCGGAGCCCTCGACCCCACGGATGGGCTGCAGGCAGACTCTGGTCAGCTCGTACGGCATGATGTTCACCAGGCGGTTCTTAAATTTGTTGCATGGAAGGTTGGCACTGATGAACCGCGAGGTATGTGCTTTGGAATTGGCCAAGAGCTGGAAGGAGAGGAGGAGGGTCAGGAGTATGCGGGAGCCTGGGGGTTTAGTCACGCCTGCATGAGCAGCTCCATGTGCAGAGCAGCCAGGGGGTGGGGGACGGAGAGAATCCTAGAACATCAGGGTTGGAAGGGACCTCAGGAGGTCATCTAGTCCAACCCCCTGCTCAAAGCAGGACCAATCCCCGACTAAATCATCCCAGCCAGGGCTTTGTCAAGCCGGGCCTTAAAAACCTCTAAGGATGGAGATTCCACCACCTCCCTAGGTAACCCATTCCAGTGCTTCACCACCCTCCTAGTGAAATAGTGTTTCCTAATATCCAACCTAAACCTCCCCCACTGCAACGTGAGACCATTACTCCTCGTTCTGTCATCTGCCACCACTGAGAACAGCTGAGCTCCATCCTCTTTGGAACCCCCCTTCAGGTAGTTGAAGGCTGCTGTCAAATCCCCCCTCACTCTTCTCTTCTGCGGACTAAATAGCCCCAGTTCCCTCAGCCTCCCCTCCTAAGTCATGTGCCCCACCCCCTAATCATTTTCGTTGCCCTCCGCTGGACTCTCTCCAATTTGTTCACATCCTTTCTGTAGTGGGGGGCCCAAAACCGGACACAGTACTCCAGATGTGGCCTCACCAGTGCCAAATAGAGGGGAATAATCACTTCACTTGATCTGCTGGCAATGCTCCTACTAATGCAGCCCAACATGCCGTTAGCCTTCTTGGCAACAAGGGCACACTGCTGACTCATATCCAGCTTCTCATCCACTGTAACCCCAGGTACTTTTCTGCAGAACTGCTGCCGAGCCATTCGGTCCCTAGTCTGTAGCGGTGCATGGGATTCTTCCGTCCCAAGTGCAGGACTCTGCAATTGTCCTTGTTGAACCTCATCAGATTTCTTTTGGCCCAATCCTCCAATTTGTCTAGGTCCCTCTGTATCCTATCCCTGCCCTCCAGCGTATCTACCTCTCCCCCCAGCTTAGTGTCATCCGCGAACTTGCTGAGGGTGCAATCCACACCATCCTCCAGACCATTAATGCAAACGTTGAACACAGCCCCACACACGCAGAGCAGCTGGGCCGGGGGGTGGCACATAGCTGCCATCTAAAGGCTTTTGCTGCCTGCGCCCTGGCACCGGGAACTGGGACATTGGTTCAAAAAATCAACCTCTCCCAATTCCCAGCCCGTGGCCGGTCCTGCCCTCAGATGCTGTCCCCTGAGAGGGGGATCCCTGGGGCTGGCTGCCCTCCCTGGAGACAGGGAACGTTTCCATTCAAGAACCGAGTACTGCCCTGCAGCATGGGCCAAGCTGGCCCTACTCATTCCCCGTGTCTAATGCCAGCTCCATCCCATTGGAGCACCAGTGGCTATCGCTGAGCCATGTGAAACGCTGGCTGCAGAGAATGCTCCTCCAGACTGCGCTAGCTGCTCTGTGCAGACTGCCAAGCACCCCGCCTCCACAGCGCCTGCTTCCCTCGAGCTCGGGGGCTTTGCCTTGTACTCAGCCCAAGGCGGCTGCAAACTAGAGCCCAGCGGAGCTGTTACTCTGCAGCCACAATACCTGGCGCGTGTGCACTGTTTCCCTGCATCGGGGGAGGAGGGATCTTCCTTGGTCGTTAATGGCCTTGCCTGCCCTCCGCCCACTCACCCCCTCCCTGTTCTCATGTTCACACCCTGGGAGCATGACGATGGAATGTAAAATCGGTGACATTTTCAGGTCACGTCTTGGGGCTGCCTTCACACCCAGCAGTGGCTGTGGTCAGTGCGGTACCTGGGTTTACAGGCAAGGACCACAAACCACTCTCTCTCTGGCCCCAGTAACAAATGGCTCAGGGGCCAGCAAGGGGGACCTGGGAGTAACACAGTCCCCCCACCCATGCTGATGAACACTCTCTTGCACCCACATGGACACAGGAAGGGTGTCGACGAGACCACCCTTAGCAGGCAGCTCTCTCCTGGTGCTGCCCTAAGGCTTCCTTCCAAAGGGAGTCCGATTTTGGGCCACCTTTCTTAGAAGAGCTCCTCTGTTCAGAAACCAGTTTGTGTGGGTCCCCGAGTGGTCTCTTTGGCAGGGCTCACTGTGCACAAATACGGGGCATCTGGCCGCAGCACTGGTTGTCTACACTGTGAGTGGAGGTGTGACCCCCAGCTGGAAGAGCTGCACCAGCGAGCACCAACAAAGCCTCGGGCAGACTAGCCCGCCTGAGAGCCTAGGCACATCCTCGGGGCAGCTAGCCCCTCCCGCAGCTCTCCCCACCACGGCTACACTGTCGTTTTAGTGCCCTAGCTCCCTGGCAGTGCAAGTACATCCCCTGGGGCAGGGAGTCGCCCCCGTGCCAGTGTAGACGCACCCGTGAACAGGGATGGAGGGTTAAAATCTCTCTCAGATACAAAATCCTCCCAGAAGGGAGAGGTTTTCTAAAGAGCCTCACTTCACAATCCAGAGCGAGGGAATCTCCTTCTAAACATGTGAGACCTGGCAGATGTGCAAATACCCCCTCTCTTCCTCCCCACGTGCCCCAGCCCTGAACGGATGGACTTAGTTGGACAGAAACTCCTGCTTATTGGCTCAGTGGAGACTGAGCTAATGCCCAAGGCATTGTCAGTTGCTTTGGTGACCGCAGGATGAAGCTGCTTTGCCTTTCCCTGTGTTCACAGAAGTCAATGTCTGGCCTCTCCAGCCCTGTCTGCACTTGGAGGAGATTCCCAGGGCGAAGCAGAACTCCAGCAGCTCGTTTCACAGCCTGCATGGTCTGCTGCTTCCCTGCATGAGCTGTATTCCCCTGCATGCGTCTGCTGGACTAATGCCCATCATAGGAGTACATGGGCACTTATCAGAGCTGGTTTCCATCACCACGGCTGTAGTAAATATCTGTGCTAGGCAGTCACACACACACACTCTCAGCAGCAGGTGGGCTGTTTTTAAAAACCCTACTCCTGTGTTCCTTCGGATGCTGCTGTCACCACGGCCTGACGCCCTAACTGGAGGTTAAATGATAACCGAGCTCAGCAGCACGAAGACGGGACTATAAATGTCTCTGATAGTTACACTGGAGCTGTTTCCAGACAAGTTGTTCACAGTCACATCAATTATCCTGAACACACAATCTCCATCTGGTTTCAGATGCAGCTCCAGCCGCACTGTGAACCAAGAGCAGAATGTGCTGCTGAGACTCTTGCATCTGCCTTCTAGATCCTCCCTGCCAAGCCGGGGAGGAAGTGTGGGCAGCCCCAAACGCCACAATTCAAATGGATTTTAACAGCTGCTACCTGGTTTGGAAATGAACAAAAGAACCATTATACCCAGCACAATCAGATTCCCTCCCTCCATGCCCAGAGCTAGCTGCTGGCTGCTCTCAGGGGTGCGGGACAGACGGACAGCCTGGCACCAACAGGGCGCAAGCCAGGGGATTTCGGGGGGGGGGGGCACGGATGTTTGCTCGCTTACCTTGAATTCCAGCTCCATTGCAGTGACGCTCTCGCCCAGGGGCACCTGGCTCAGCTTCTGGAGGTGAGCAAAGAGGTTGCGTGCGGGTACCTCGGTGTTGCCGCAGGTGGCTGCCTCCAGCAAGGCCTCGTGGATGAAGATGTATTGGTCCTCGGTCTGCACCATGTAGTTACGCTGAGATCTCATGCACGTCACGTGGCCATAGATGTCGACCGTCTTCTCATGCTTCATCCTCTCCAGCATGGCATCGATGACAATGAAGCAGCCCGTCCTGCCCACGCCAGCGCTGCAGGAGCACCGCACAGTGCAGGAGTTAGCACTGCCCTGCCAGAGAGCTCTCCCACCTCAGCCCTGCTCCCTGGGCTCCCTTTCCCTCCAGGGAGCAGCCAGCAGAGACACCACGAGGGTTTAAACGCCAGGCAGGGGAGTCAGGAGACCTGGATTCTAATCCCGGCCATGACCCGAAGTCACTGCATGGCCCCGGGCAAGCCCTTTCCCTCATTTGTGTCTACACTTCTCCCTCCGCACAATGAGAGCCCGACCAGGGCAGAGAAGGGGGTTGTGCACTTTTGTGTTTAATACTCTGCACCTGGGCTCAGAACACACCTGGCTGGCGCTTTGGGAAATGGAAACCCAGACCGAAAATCTCTATGTCTGGCCGCTGCATGCGGGAGGGCGTTAGCCAGGGGTGATCTCTGCTGGGCTCACCCTGACAGGCTGCAGCCATGGGCCCTGACACAGGAACGCAAGGCAGAGATACGGAGCCAGGGCACTTCCTCGCTATTGTCCAGTCAGATCTGTAACTGGGTTTTATGTGGCATGTATGGGTTTTAACTATACCCCACTCTGAAACTGGGCACGAAGGAAGAGCTTTAAATCCTGTCTCCAAGGCATCTGCAAGTGCAGTGGTGATGGAGTGGTTTGGGAGTAACACAGCCCCCCCCTCGCTGATCGTCCCCACTCTGCTGGGGGAGATAAATCTCAGGCCAGATAAGATGCGGATTCTTAGTGGACTAATAGTTCCAGCAAATACAGCCCTTCTCACCCCTCGTGGAGACCTACAATAAGTGCTCTGTGCGGGGGCATGCGCATCGGTGTGTGGAATCCCCTTGGCTGGGCAGCTCTGGGCATGCTGCAATTCTAAACTGGGTTTGCTGTTTCTCATGGAGAATTGTGGCTTCTGCACCTCTGATCAGAACTGCAAAGCTGTTTCATTTGACCGTGGAGCCACAAGGCAAACTCCACCAGTAGCGAAGACACTGGCCCTGGGGTCCCCAGGGGATGCATCCCATCACCACAGCCCAGTCTGCAGCGAAAGCACGTTACCATTAAGCAGGAAAAAGCCAAATCGGTTTTATTACAGCAGCTCAAGGATCTCGCAGCTAAAACACGCACCCCCCTGCAGCCTTTAGAACACAGCAGCTCCTCCCGCAATGACTCTTACCTGCAATGGACAACCATGGGCCCAGCGTCAGGGGGGTTACAGGCTTTCACCCGGCGCAGGAAGGCGAGGATGGGGGTGGGGTACTCCGGCACGCCATGATCCGGCCACGCCATGAACTGGAACTGGCGTAACTCTCGCTTCTCGCTGGAGCCATTCTGCCAAGAAACCCAAAGAGACATGCCGGGGCTGGGAACGAGCTGGTCTCTGCGGGGACTCAGCCATGGAACAATGCGCTATGTGTCACTGTGGGCGTTCAACACCCGCACAAATGCCAAAGGGCCAAATGCCCCCTCAGCACAGTGACCCCAGCCATGCCCCTGAGTCCAGGGGATGGAGGCCCCCGAGCACAGACAGCTGATCTGGGGAAAGGGCCGTGTGCGCTGTATGGATCTGGATCACACTGAAGAGAAGGGGAACAGCTCTCGGCACCGCACAAGGATGGGCCAGTGTCCATACCCCAGGTGGGTAAACTGAGACACAAAGGAACGAGAAGGCAGGACTTTCCCTGCTCTAATCGCTCCACTGATGTGTGGTTGGTTAAGCATGGGGACAGTGGGAGCTGGAGCCTCGCAGATGGGGTAATCTGGCCTGCGATGGACCAGGCACACACGCAGTTCCCTGGGGAGCCAGCTGGGCAGCCAAAGGTGGCCATCTCCTGGAGAGCAACCCCCCACAGCCTCCTGCCTGGGGGAGTGAGTGAGCCCCCTGTGTAGCAGTGCCGTCAGCCTCTGCATGGGGACCCTCAACCTGCTGGGTGCAGGGCCCTGCAGAGCCAGACTCAGCCGGCTGCAAAGCCTGCCTCTTCGGGGGGTTTCCACTGGCATGGCTAAGGAATGCAGCAGGCTGGAGAGGAGCAGTTGGCGGGGCGGGCAGCTCCAGCTTCACGCTCTGCCAGGTGGAGAGAAGCTCAGGGCTAGCACACCCCATCGTCCTGCACCAGGGAGCGAACATGCACAGCCCAGGGGCAGGTGTTCTGGCCAAAATCCTGCATAGGCTGGGTGTGAGCTCTGTGGGTGCGAGCCAGTCTCTGCCCAAACAGCCCAGCTGTGTGATCAGCCAGGGACCTGGTAATGGGCCTCTGTGGGGCTGGCTAACCCCAGGGCCAGGCGTGCCGGGCACAGCCACATCCAGGCCAGAGGCAGAGCAGCCACAGCCCCCCATTACCTTGTAGAGTGCAAACGTCCGGACGGTGTAGGTAGCCAGCTCGACTGTGTCCAGCAGCGTCACCTGAATCAGCCCGTAGGTCTCTGTGCCCCGGCCTGGCCAGTACTGGTCACACTTCACCTGCAGCATGACAGAAACAGATGGGTCACGACTTGGCCAGGGCTCAGGACTGGGAGCAGGCTCTTGCAGGAGGCTTCTCCAGGACGCGGGACCTCCCGTTAGTGCCTTGCCCTGGGTCAGGGCTGAACAGCCTCCCTGAATGTAACATGCAGTTTGCGGTGTAGGGAACTCAAAGCGCCCTGAGGCGCACTGTCCTGGGTCCCCCCACTGCAGCTCTGAGTCCTGGCGGTGCCAGCATGCGCTCCCCTGGGCCCACATTCAAAGGGGGGTTTACTTTGGGAAGAGCTCGCTGGTGCAGGAATGATCAGGGTGGCCAGGTGCCTGGTGCACAGAATGCAGGGACAGCAGCAAGGATGCTAATGAGTGCAGAGGAGAGGCACTGATGCAAAAGCAATTTCTCTCCCCTATAATTTCCTGTTCTCTACCTGCTCTTTGGGAAGACTGGGGTCTGCAGAGGAGCGCACTTGCGGCCTCCCCATCTGCAGGCACCTACCCAGAGCCTATAATCGTCTGCTCCAGACCCTGCTGTGGCATGGCATGATCGGGGGCCACCAGCCCTGCCCCACAGGGACGCTGCAGGCGTGGAGCTGGGCCCCGCAGGGCACCACTCTTCTGGGCTTGGAAGCCATTTTCTTTGCTAACCAGCGAAGTGTCAGGAGGCGAGGAGAGAGGCCGGAGAGTACGCCCTTGAAAGGGCAGCGGGAGTGAGAGACAGACACAGCCAGTGACCCAGCAATCTGCAACCAGCCCAGAGGCCTTCTCCCCCACGCTGGGAGAGAAGAAACAGGAGTCTCCTGCAGCTCTGAGGCTGGAGTTGGGGTGAGCGCACAGCCCTCCAGCAGCTCCGCAGCCTGCTCCCTCAAGTGCCCCCATGCCAGCGTCACTGTACCCACCTTTGGTAGGTGGCGAGGCCCTGTGGGAGTGACAGGTCCCAGCACGCACCGCTCCACGCCCGGCTGCTCTGCGTGCTAGGCCCGGTACTCTCTGCACTGCAAGGAAGGCTGCCACGGGCACCTGCTCCCCTCCCTCATCTCACCAGCCCGGGGCACCAGCTTCACTCCCCCTACTCAGCTATTCAGACTGTTTGGTTTTTACAAGCTGCCTCTTGTTCTTGATTGTCTCCAAACCTTGGCTCCTATTAATTCTGCACATGAGTCCAACACCCAGCTGAGCCAGCAGCTGCCTGGCTGACAACAGGAACTTCATTCCCACTCCTGTGAGCCGCACGGGACCCGGGTGCCTGCCCTAGGAGAGGGGAATGAATGGAAGCTCACTGGGGCTTGTCAAACGTAATTATTAGCTGTGTGTTTACAAGGGCCGTGTGGGAAGGGGAACAGGATGTATTAGAATCAGTGGAATGGCACTGTAAGCCCAGTGAGCTTTGGGACAGGCGAAAGGACAGAGGGATGGCACTGGGGATGCTGGCATCCTGCCTCTTTCAGTTCAACTGAGCCACTTCTGTCTCTGGCGAGGTCCTGGCACGCAGGGTTTGTTCCTGCCCCATCTCCCTCCAAGCCTGCACTGCCCCTAAAAGAAGATGTGGAGGGGGCTGCATGCCTAGAGAGTGGGTGCTGAGATTCCAGCCTCTCTCAGGATGCCCCAGTGGAGAGTGTGTGGAGAGACCCAGGCTGCGTGTACAGCTGAGCGCGCGGATCTCTCCCCCTCGCCGGGCATGGAGTAGAACGTTGTTTTATGGTGACTGGCTGTAGAACGAACGCTGAGGTCATGACTAAACTAATCCTATCCTCACGGGTCAGTGGCAGCTGCAGCCAGCACAGAGCCACTCAGCTTGGCTCCAGGAGGAAGTGAACCCTGGCTAATCTGAGCCAGGTTCTCAGCGTCTCTAGAGTGTAAACTTCAGGGCCAGAGATCTGCTGCCCGCCCTCCCCACCAGCCAGCGGTCTCTCTCACAGCGACAGACTGGAAAGCCTCGTGAGACAGCTTCTCTTCCCGACACGTGGAAACCACGGAGCTGGGATTGCACAAACACAAACCCAACTTTTGAAGCACCCTGTGTCTGGCTCATAGCAGCGCTGGGGCTGGTAATTGAAAATTATTTATTCATGACCAGATAAGAGTCAGTCACATTTTCTGCCAAATTTACCCATAATGTTTATGCCCCATTTTCAAGCTCTGTAAATTTTATGCAGAAGCCGATACACTGTGGCACTAAAGCCGATAAGAGACGGTTTCTTCTGGCAGCGCTCGCTTCTCATTAAGACAAGGAACATGCAAATATCCTGAACAGACATTTACTGCCAGCTTTGCTGAGTGGCCCCTCCTGCCTCAGTGAGCCCAACAGCCACGGAAGGCAACCCGGCCCCGTCTGCCCACAGAGCAGGTGACAAGCCTGTGCCCGCGCAGCAAGGGTCGCTGGTGAGGAGCGCATCAGGCCCCATCTTCCCTCCCTGCTCCGGTGCTACTGTCGGCAAAGTGGGAGGGGGAGCCCCACAGCAGCCGCCGGGGTGTGCTCTCAGGGTATTTGACGGGCATGCAGGAGCCAGTGGTAACATCTCTCGGCAGCTGGTGGGAAGTGCCAGGGCTCAGCACCCTGGGAAAGCTAAACGACGGCATGTGTTTCTGAACCACCACCACCACCAAACGATTCAGAAACTGACTGTAAAGCTTTGAAGGCAGTTAAATTGCCCGAGCCAGACGCTTCGGTCCTTTATGTGGCTCTTGCTTTGTGCGAACATGAAAAGGGAGGATGATTTGGACCATCAAGCTGGCTCAGATTGCTGACATAAAAGCTGATGGTCTTTAAAGATTTTTTTCTGCAGCTCATGCCCCCCTTTCCAGAGCCCATGAGCCCTTTAAAGCACTCTCACCCCGCAGGGCTGCGAAGCGGCGGCTGGCCTCAGGTCAGCTTATCTCCACATGGCATTACTGGCGGGATGTGCGCTCTCGGCTCAGAAATCAGGCAAAGCCCGCTCCGCATCGTGCGCCCGGCTCCACAGCCCCAGCGCCTGGCCCACAGGCTACACAGCTGGAGCCGCGGTCTTGTGCTGAGCCTCCAGTCTCTAGCGGTGCCTAGCAAAGGGAACCAGCCGGCTGAGGCTGTCCAGACTCCCAGCGGAGTCCAAGAAGAGCTCCAGGCAAGCTGTTTCCGAAGGCAATGGGGCAGGACGGGGAAAGCGAGAAGGAGAAGACGACAAGGGAAGAGGCTGAATGGGAGTGACTGAATCCCAAATCGAGGGGGTCGGGAGATCTCTCACCAGGGAACACTGGGAAAGGAAATACAATCCAGAGAATCTTCATGGGAAAGCGATTCCTTGACCCCCATCCTTCCGCCAGTCTCCCCATCCCCTCCCACTCCCTCCCGCATGCCCTGTTTCCTTCTCTCTCAGCCCCCCGGGTCAGCAGGGAAGTACCACTCCTCCTGTCCAGCACAGGGCTGCTGTAGGGTAGTCACAGTACTGTTGTGGGTAACCGGTTTCAGGTGTACCCCAATACCTTCCCCACTTCCTGCCCCTGGATTCTGTCTCGCTGGGGATGATGGGAAAGGCGGTCTCTGGCTGGCAGGACGGTCTCTCTCGTGGTGTGAGGGGCAGTGCTGCATGGACTTGGCAGAGTGGCAGCCAGCGCCCAGGGCTCCCCACGGCATTTCGTCCTGGCTCTGGTGGTGGAGGTTTCACAGGCCCAGCGCAGGGCCTGCCCCGTGCCCTGCATCCAGGACGGGAGGCAAGGCCAGTGTGTGTGTTAGGGGGCGATAAGGCACGTCTCAGTAGCAGGGAAGCAGGGGGCAGACAGGTGCTGGCAGGGTCCAAAGACACCTGTTATAGAGAAGCATGCACCCTGCAGTGCCTTTTGATAAGCAGCCAGCCTAAAAGTGAAATGACAGTGATTTAGTCAGCCACCAAACAGGGCTTTTCTCACACCTCAAATGTACCTTAAAAAAAAAAAAAATTTAAAGGGCCACTCAGGTGTTTTTAGCCACTGGCCCTGCTCAGAGGTGCCCTTAGCAGCTGCGGCTCCTTCTCCTCTCAGGATGCGCCTCTGCCCACACAGCAACCGCTGGATGGAGCTGGAGCAGAAATCCCAGGGCTCCAGTCTGTTTGCTTCCCTCGGTGTGCACAGTCCTGGGGGGCTCAGCCCAGAGTCCGGCAGAGCGTTGGGGCAGGTGCCGTAGGGCCCGCAGGGGGCACAAAGCTGCACCTGTGTGCACGTCTGTCTCTAGCGAGGGACTGGCAATTGCCCAGCGAGGAGCTGGCCTGGTCTCAGCAGCCGGGGGAAGCCTGAAGCCAGGCCCGCTTGGGCCCCGGGGGAAAGCAGTTTGTTTGCCAGCCTCTGGGCCCCTCCCAGCCCAGCCGTGCGCAGGGGCTCTGGACGGGGAGAGCGCCGCAGAGCTTGGCTTTTAGCTGAACCCAACCCCCCCGCTCTCCCCTCCTGCAGCCCCAGCTCACAGCCTGAGCACCGGCCCGCTGCCTGCGGTTGGCATGGCAACGCAAAGGCTCAGGTTTCGCCGCTGGGAGAAAACGGGGTCAGGAGAGAGACGGGCAGGGAGGTGCCATTCGCAGGGCAGGGCAGCCACACGCCCATCTCCAAAGGAGGCCCTGTTCCTTCCTTTCTGGCTCCGCAGGGGGCTCTGCATTGCAGCCCCAGGAGCCGAGCCCAGTGAGATGGGACCATCCCTGCAGCTCTCTTGCGTTGGCCATCAGCCTGGTCGTTGCAAGGAGATTCCACCAGCAGCTCCGCAGCATGGGGATGCCGCGGCCCTAGCAGTCTGCCCAATGCTTACAATGCTCCTTACCAGCCTCACCACCCTGCTTCTGCGGGGACATGGCGCCCAGGGGTAGGGGGCCTAGGGACCAGCCCCAACACTCCTATTGCAAAGCTTCGCATTCTTCTCCTGGCAGGCGGGGGTGGGGGTGGCACCTGAGTGTGGAGAGGGAGGGCGGAGGCTAGTGCGTGCATGTGAGTGGGATGGGGAGACAGGGGAGGCCAGCGGGGGTGAGGGGTGGGGTGGGGGGCTATTACTCAGAGCAGTTTGGATCCAGGCCTGCTGCTCCCTCCCATGCAGTCTCTCACTGAAAACCTGAGGTCACCCCCAGCCCCGAGAGAAGCTTGTTCCTACTCTGCGCCTGCAACAGTGACCCGTGTTTCACTGGGGTCAGAAACGTCCCACCCCAAGCTCCCTGTACCCTGGATTTCTCCTCCAGCCGGGTCATCATGACTATGGTCGCTGTCCTCTGCTCCCACACCATCCTCCAGAAGTCGCTGAGCGTCTCTGGCAGGGGCCCCTGAGTAGCAATGTAAGCATTCTGCTTCCGGTACCCATCGATGTAGTTAGCATTGATGTAGTCACTTCCGGGCACCCCTGTGGAGACAAGGGGAGCCGGGTTACTGCTGCTGGGCCAGCGCGACTGCAATGCTCCTGACAAACCTGGGAGACGCTGAGCCAGGCCTCCCCAGAGGTCCGGGGAGGGCTGCGCGCGAATGGAGAGCGGGTTCCTGGAACAATCGAACTAACGTTACCAGAGCAATCAGGCAACACGGAAGCAGAGGCAGCTGCCACCTCACACACGAAGGGAAGTCACGGGCAGCACGGGCAGCCCCAGGCAACAGATTGAAATAATCGTCTCACATTGGCCTGCTGTTCGCTAGGCCTTTCAGCACCTCGGGACCGGCTTTGCTGCTCTGGTACTTTCACGCTCTCTCGTGTCTGTTTGCAAAGGAGAACATGCAAAAAGCTCCCCGTCCCCTGGCCTCCGCACGCAGCCCCCCGCATGCAGCCCCCCACGACGCTCCCCCTCCTCTGGCCTCCGCACGCTGCCCCCCGCGACGCTCCCCGTCCCCTGGCCTCCGCACGCAGCCCCCCGCACGCAGCCCCCCGCGACGCTCCCCTGCAGCCCACCCTCCTCTGGCCTCCGCACGCTGCCCCCCCCCGCACGCTGCCCCCCCCCCACATGCAGCCCCCCGCGATGCTCCCCTGCAGCCCCCCTCCTCTGGCCTCCGCACGCAGCCCCCCGCATGCAGCCCCCCGCGACGCTCCCCCTCCTCTGGCCTCCGCACGCTGCCCCCCGCATGCAGCCCTCCGCGACGCTCCCCTGCAGCCACCCTCCTCTGGCCTCCGCACGCTGCCCCCCGCGACGCTCCCCCTCCTCTGGCCTCCGCACGCTGCCCCCCGCATGCAGCCCCCCGCAACGCTCCCCTGCAGCCACCCTCCTCTGGCCTCCGCACGCTGCCCCCCGCATGCAGCCCCCCGCGACGCTCCCCCTCCTCTGGCCTCCGCACGCTGCCCCCCGCATGCAGCCCTCCGCGACGCTCCCCTGCAGCCACCCTCCTCTGGCCTCCGCACGCTGCCCCCCGCGACGCTCCCCCTCCTCTGGCCTCCGCACGCTGCCCCCCGCGACGCTCCCCCTCCTCTGGCCTCCGCACGCTCCCCCTCCTCTGGCCTCCGCACGCTGCCCCCCGCATGCAGCCCCCCGCGACGCTCCCCTGCAGCCACCCTCCTCTGGCCTCCGCACGCTGTCCCCCGCATGCAGCCCCCCGCGACGCTCCCCCTCCTCTGGCCTCCGCACGCTGCCCCCCGCATGCAGCCCCCCGCAACGCTCCCCTGCAGCCCACCCTCCTCTGGCCTCCGCACGCTGCCCCCCCCCGCACGCTGCCCCCCCCCACATGCAGCCCCCCGCGATGCTCCCCTGCAGCCCCCCTCCTCTGGCCTCCGCACGCAGCCCCCCGCATGCAGCCCCCCGCGACGCTCCCCCTCCTCTGGCCTCCGCACGCTGCCCCCCGCATGCAGCCTCCCCACCATGCACGTAAAGCTCACCCTCCTCTGGCCTCCGAAGGCTGCCACCAGCATATAGCGCCCCCTGCAAGCGGTGTCCCCCATGTGTAAAGCTCGCCCTCCTCTGGCCGCAGTGTGCTGGCCCCCGCCTGTACCACACCCCCCACAAGCTTGCCCTCCTCTATGTTCTGCCAGCTGCCCCCAGCACAGTGCCCCCCCCTGCAGCACCCACCGTATGCCCCCCCCGCACATGCCCCTCCAGTGGAAAGCTCTTGCCTGGAAAGGCCCTTAAAACACAAACCCCCAGTTACTAAGTCAAATGTAATACAGTTCTGCCCCGGAGTTCCATGTGAGCACCTGGCTTGGCGGGGGCTGCGGCAGCCCCTCAGCACCAGGTCTAGGACCCAGCAGGGATCCCCAAGTTCCCACGGAGGGCGTGCTCACATTTTCCTTTAAAGGAGGCTTAGGATTAGTTCCACCTGGCACAGGGCTCTGCAGAATCTCGTGCAGATTCCCAGCAGCCTTAAGCAGAATCAGTGGAAGAGAAGCGGGGATGGGGGGAGGAGAAGCACCCTGGCAATCTGGAGCCTGGAGACCAGATCAGCCGGAGTTCTGTGCTGGCTCCCCCTTGGCCCAGCCGCGCTAACACATGGGGGACTCTTCTTCCTGGCTGCCGCGTCCTGCAGTGAAGGAGAGGGAGCTGGCAGGGCACTTTGGGAATGGCTTGGTCACAGGACCAGCTTACAGGACCAGGGTCACTCCAAGAAAGCGGGTTCCCAGTGCAGAGCTCAGCCCCTTGGTATAGGGGAGCCCCACACTGCTACGGGGAAGAGGATGAATCTCCTGCAAAGGAAGAGCAGCCCAGTGGCATTAGAGAGATGTTCCTTCTTGGGATGAAGAGAGACCAGGCTGCATGGCCACCTGCATCCCAAGTGAGCTCCAGCCTCACCACCACATGGGCCCGCATATAATTAGCTGGGATCCCCTCACGCGTTCAGCCAGCAGGCTGTGCCACGTGCTCGGGTGCTGGAGTGTTTCTGTGTGTGCGACAGACAAGAGTGAGTGGGTGTTGTAATGCAACGCGCGCTGTGCATCCAGGACCTGCAAAGCAAACATTAGCGCAGGTCAGAGAGCTCAGCAGCCTCCTATGCACAGAGCGGGAGGCGGATGGGTCAGCGTTTGGTCTCGCTGCGCAATACACACATCAGCACTCAGGTGCTTGCCTCTCACACCAGAGCTCTTGGGCTTCGCTGGGCCTTGCAGCAGGGGCTGGAAATGCAGCACTCCCATGCCTGGTTAGCTGAAGCCACCGCTTGGGCACCCAAACCTAGATGGGACAAAACCTTGAGGAAGGTCCAGCAGGGAGGAGTCCTGCCCTGGCACCTGGACCGGGATGGACTAGATGGGGCCTAGGAGGACTTTCTAACCTCTGTGATTTGCCACCCTGAGCTGACCTGTTTTTCCTGGTCCCTAGACACCGGGCACAGAGCCAGCATACCTGGCCAGCTGGGTGCGTGGCTGAAAGAGGCACATGGGTGCGCTGCCCGTTCTGGGAGGGGCCAGCCAGGGGAACAGTCCAGCAGGCAGCACAAAGGGACGGCTCGCTCTGAGGCTCCTGGGGGCGCAGGGGGAGGGCAGGGCAGGCCACGGGCTGCCTGCTCCACTCCCCCATAGGGGCAGGCGCAGCCCCTTGGCAGCAGGTGTGGGCTCACTATGGGCGGAGCTGTGACAACAAGCTCCTGTGGCCAGCATCCTTCTGTCTCCAGGGCTGACAAGCCAGCTCCTCTCACCCCCAACACAACGAGCAGAGTCACCGTCCGGCCACGTGGCTTTGAGCTCATGCAGTTGGGGCTCCAGAGGTCCCAGGTATGATCCCGCCCGAGGATGACTGGGGTCTGCTGCCGTTACACCACGGCTGGGAGAGCTGGGCCTGGGCGTGGCAGGGCAGGGCCTGGGCGAGGAGGGCAGCTGTAGCACCGCTGGGGAAGGGGCCAGCAGAATTCTGCTGCTGTTTCTTATCCTTCGGCCTGAAAGATACATTTGCAGGGTCTGGAGCCAAAGTGCACCTCTGGGCTGTCTGCAGCCCCTGCCTGGCTACGAGACCCTCCTCAGGCAGCCTGGGGCGCAGCATGGACACGCCCCCCCCTCCCCTGGCTGTTTGCCCTGCTACACTCAGGGAGTAACCTACTCCACTGCCTGTTACAATGATCCCCAACAGGGGGCTTTCCATGCCACTCCCTCAGACACCGCTTGGAACCGGCCCCGAGCCCCATGCTTACCATCGACAGAGGTCAGGATGACACGTGAGTGGTCATAGGCGATCACGTTTGCATAGCGGTTTTTTGGTTTATTCACTTCCAGGTTGGAGTTCTCCCAGGTGAACTGCTGCCCTGGATCGATGGACTGCAGGAGAGAGGACAGGCGGTTACAGCACGCTGGGCCGTCTGGAGGAGACGCACCTTTCCTGGGAGTTGCGGGATTGCCACGCCACAGCCTGCCACCCAGCCACACCCGGCTGCGACTCCGCTAGGTTGGGGCAGCAAGGCATTCTCTGGGCTGGTGCTCAGTCGATGCCAATCCCAATGCCCTGCTAGGAAATCAAACCTGCCCTGGAGCAATCTGACAGTCACTGAAACAGCCTCTCTGCTGCAGCGCATGCAGGCTGGCTGGTGTGATGGGGCGGGGGGGGGGGCTCCTCTTCCCAGCCAATGCTCCCTAGTCCAAGCTTTCCCCCCCAAGCAGAAACTCCTCTACCTCAATTACTGCATCAGGGACTGGCTCCTGCTGGGCCGTGCACACACTTACTGACCCCAGAGGTTTTATCAGTCAGCAAACTGCAAGCCCTGGAAACCGAGCAGCCTCTGGAGCCTTGTGCAGCCCAGGGGATTTGGATATTAAAGAACAAAAGCGAACAAGGCTCCTGCTGGGAGACGTCATGAAACTGGATGGGTCACTAGCTGCTGCATCAGCAGCTTCCGCAGTGGGAGCATCTCTCCTTTCAGTTCATGGCGTGACAAGAAACTGCAGACCTGGGGACAGGGCCATAAACATGTGTAGGGCCCAGATGCTAGGGACTGGCTGGGAATCAAACGTGCGACTCGTCTGCGTCCCTGACGAAGGATTCCCCCCACGTACTCAACACTCTGCTGTGGGGCCAGCTGGGCCCGTGACACACCTGACATGGCTGATGGGACCCGCCCCACATACTGAACGCAGCCTGTCTGCTGTGGGGCTGAAACCTCCTGCCCGGCATAACCGCCACAGCCCCTCCGGGATCATTCCCCTGCGTCCCTGCCTTGGCTCATCCAGGACCCCCGCATGTACCCACCACAGCCTCCGGAACCCTTCCCCCGCATACCTGCCGTGACCCATCCGAAATCCTGGGCCACCCTGCACTCAACACAGCCCATCCAGAACACACACACGCTGTGTACCTGACATGGCCCGTCCATCACAGGGCTGCCTGGCCACTGTATTCCCAAAATCATCATCCTCGTAGTCACATTTCTCACGTGCAGAAGAGAAGAAAATGTGAAGGCCTGTCCCAAACATGTCTCTCTGAGCTGGGAGGGACCCTCCTCATCAAAGCCTCCCTCATTCCCACACCTGGTCTGGGTGCGCACGCAAAAAGGCAGCTATAATCATGCCATGAAACGCTGGGAGCTGCATTACCAGCCTTGTCAGCGCCTTCTCAAAACCACACGCTAGCTCAACCACAAGATATGGGCTGGCTGCAGGACCCACTATGGCCTGTGTGATGCATGAGGCAGGCAGATGAACGTAATGGTCCTTCACCACTATGAAAGCCCGGAAGGGCGTCAGGCTAGAGACCAGCAGTTTCTGTTGATCACCCAGGGAAACACAAAGTGCAAACACCAGCCCATGTGATTACTCCCTGTACCGCCCCCTCTGGTGTTTGCTGCAGCTGCCCTTCGATCAATAGCACGGTTAAGGGCACCACGTGCCTGCTCTGATATCGGCACCTAAGTAAAGGATAGCCCGTGTCTCATGTGGGGTATTGGCATCCTGAAGAGGGGCTGCCCTGAGGCCGTCACCCAGCACAGGCCCTTCCGCAGCTCTCCGAACGAACACGATCCTGCGCCATGCCCACCATTGGCACAGCACACATCACTCCCACCCAGGGGCCCTGGCGGCAGCGCGCTCCCCCCGCAGGGCCTGGCAGGGAGACGTGGCATCACAGTGGAGCTAATAGGGGGTTTGGGCAATGCAGAATGTAATCAGATGTTTCTGACAGAAACCCTGTAATCTTCTATCATCAGAGTAATAAGCAGCCCCAGCGGCGGCAAGCAGGGGCGCTGTGGCTGGGGGAGCAGAGGACGCCAGCACCTGGCTCCTGGCTGAACGTTTAGCCGGGTATTCCACTGGGTGTCCACACATCTCTGTGCTAACGCTGGCCACTGGCTTGTTCCACAGCTCCCGACTGGGGCTGCTCGTGTCTCACATCATCGGATTTCACGTTGCACAATGGAGAATTTCATCACGTTTCCTTTTGAAATGTTCTTTGCCCTCTGCTGTGGCATGCGGGTCGAGGCTGCTCGCTGCGGGTCGAGGCTGCTCGCTGCAGCTCAGGTCTGGCAATCTGAGAGCCAAGCCAGGCTCCGAAGCCCCGAGAGCCAAACTGAAGGCCATGTTACTGAAAGGGCCCCATAGGGCAGAGGACAAGGAGATCATAGAATCATAGAATATCAGGGTTGGAAGGGACCTCAGGAGGTCATCTAGTCCAACCCCCTGCTCAAAGAAGGACCAATCCCCAATTAAATCATCCCAGCCAGGGCTTTGTCAAGCCTGACCTTAAAAACCTCTAAGGAAGGAGATTCTACCACCTCCCTAGGTAACGCATTCCAGTGTTTCACCACCCTCTTAGTGAAAAAGTTTTTCCTAATATCCAATCTAAACCTCCCCCACTGCAACTTGAGACCATTACTCCTTGTCTGTCATCCGCTACCACTGAGAACAGTCTAGATCCATCCTCTTTGGAACCACCTCTCAGGTAGTTGAAAGCAGCTATCAAATCCCCCCTCATTCTTCTCTTCTGCAGACTAAACAATCCCAGTTCCCTCAGCCTCTCCTCATAAGTCATGTGTTCCAGACCCCTAATCATTTTTGTTGCCCTTCGCTGGACTCTCTCCAATTTATCCACATCCTTCTTGTAGTGTGGGGCCCAAAACTCGACACAGTACTCCAGATGAGGCCTCACCAGTGTCGAATAGAGGGGAACGATCACGTCCCTCGATCTGCTCGCTATGCCCCTACTTATACATCCCAAAATGCCATTGGCCTTCTTGGCAACAAGGGCACACTGCTGACTCATATCCAGCTTCTCGTCCACTGTAACCCCTAGGTCCTTTTCCGCAGAACTGCTGCCTAGCCATTTGGTCCCTAGTCTGTAGCTGTGCATTGGGTTCTTCTGTCCTAAGTGCAGGACCCTGCATTTATCCTTATTGAACCTCATCAGGTTTCTTTTGGCCCAATCCTCCAATTTGTCCAGGTCCCTCTGTATCCTATCTCTGCCCTCCAACGTATCTACCACTCCTCCCAGTTTAGTATCATCCGCAAATTTGCTAAGAGCGCAATCCACACCATCCTCCAGATCATTTATGAAGATATTGAACAAAACCGGCCCCAGGACCGACCCCTGGGGCACTCCACTTGACACCGGCTGCCAACTAGACATGGAGCCATTGATCACTACCCGTTGAGCCCGACAATCTAGCCAACTTTCTACCCACCTTATAGTACATTCATCCAGCCCATACTTCTTTAACTTGCTGACAAGAATACTGTGGGAGACAGTGTCAAAAGCTTTGCTAAAGTCAAGCAAAAGCAGGGCAGGGCAGGAGAGGGCCTGGGGCGGGGCAAGGCAGGGGGTGGGACAGGACATGTACTGTTGTGATAATTGGGACTACAGATTTACCCTAATTACAAGTTTAACGCTAAGAAGTGAGCAAAAATTCATAGAAGGGTCATGATAACCAGCAAAAGCAAACGTTGATGGGAAAAGATGGGAAAGGGAGACAACGGCTGAATTAGACTAAACAAAACAGCCTCCTGACAGAACTCAAGCACTGTGTTAAGATCATGCTGGGTAGCAAGACCAGCATGAAAGGAGAATCAGTGAACCAAAATTGGTGCGTCAGAAACTAGGCCTAATTGGTGGAAAAAATACAGACAGGATGAGCCGGTGCACCCACCCCTGCTTTCTGTGGTCCTTCGCGAAGAAAAACTGGCTACTAGAATGAGGTTCACCATCACAGCTGTCACCCCACCATCTGCTGGGACCCTGGGCCTCCTTCACCCTAATCCTGAGTGATGTCCTGGCCAGCCCAGGCCAGAGAGAAGGAGCCAGACGATACAGTTACCTCCACTGGCTCCAGCCACATCCCGAATACTACCTGGGACTGTGTCACCACCCCTCTCTCCCACATGTGCCTTTTCCGGGTTCCTTCTGTCGAACACGAGTCTGGCTTAGCCGTCCAAGGCTGTGCATTGTGCACCACGGCTATGAGCCCGCAGCCAGCCAGAGGCAGCTAGAAGCAGTGCCCTGAACAGCCCAGAGCTGGTACGAGTCTGCCAGGTCTTGGAGTGGCTGGGCCTGTGTTTCTCCACCTTGGGGTGGGGGTGGGGGTGGGCGCAAGTGAGGGACAGATGCTGCAGCCTCTCTCTCTGCTGCTCTTTTCTCTCCCCCCTTGGGTGTGTTCGCCTGGTTCTGCCGGCGAGGAAACGGGATCCAACTTCAGCCGCAGCAGCAGCAGCAGCTTCTGCCCGTGCCTTTGCTCCAAAGGCCCGTGACTCCCGCAGAGACTGTCCAGCCGTCTCTAAAACCTCTCTCCAGCGAAACTGCCAGGGACCAAGGGACGCTGTTACAAGGCCAGCCTCACTTAGCACTGTCCCAGGGTGAGGATGCCCAGCAGGGTGGGGCAGGGCGGGGTGAGGATGCCGGGCGGAGGGGAGGGCCCAGCAGGAGGGGGGCAGGGCGGGGCGAGGATGCCGGGCGGAGGGGAGGGCGGGGCAAGGATGCCGGGCGGAGGGGAGGGCCCAGCAGGAGGGGGGCAGGGCGGGGCAAGTGGGGCGAGGATGCCGGGCGGAGGGGCCAGCAGGGTGGGGCAGCACACCCCTCATAGGACCGTGGCCTATCCTCCAGGTGAAGAAGCCCCGCATCCATCGGGGCTGACACAGGCACTGGCCAGGTGTAGTCCAGCTACGGCCTGCTCTGCAGGGCCCGGAGAGGGGCGGAGCGGGGCGGGCTGTCCCCTCCCTGCCCAACCCCAGGCGCCAGCTGCGTCCTGGAGGGCACTTCCAGATCAGCTGGACCGTTCTGGCTCTGCAGGGTCCCAGCCAAGCTTGCTGCTGAGGGCTGATCGCTAGCCCAAGCCACGAGCCCCGCTGTAGGAAGGGAGGGGGCACGTGTCAGGATGCAGAGAGAGCAGACCAGCGTTCCAGTCCGCGGGGAAAGGGGTACAGGTGCCACGGGGCCTGCACAGGCCAGTTGGGAGTTTACAGCCCTAGGTCACCAGCCTCCTGGCTAGAGGCTAGAGCAGTGCTACTCGAAGTGGTAGTCCGTGGACCGGTGCCGGTCCGTGAGCCATCGGCTGCCAGTCTGCGCGCACATTGGAAAATAAAATGGCCGGTCCCCCACATCAGATAGCTTGAGAAGCGCTGGGCTAAAGGATTCACGGGCAGCTCAGCTGCCACGAGGAGGGTGTGGGAGAAGGAAGGAGGGAGGCCAGGCAGATGGTAAATAGATCTGTCAGTAAGGGGGCCTGATCTCAGCACTGACCCTGCCCCCCCGCCCCCCGGGTCAGCCAACCAATGTTACATACACATCATTAGCAGAAAGTCAGCCAGCGTTTCTAGCCATGAGGGCGATCAGCCACTGGAACAAACTCCCTCCCGACAGCTTCAGATCCAGACTGGCCGCCTTTGGCCAACGGCAAGTTACCTGGATCAGGGGTCACTGGGTAACGTTTAATGACCCATGTCTACAGGTCAGACTGGGTGATCTGGTCCCTTTGGGCCTGGCACCCTATGGGCTATGAATGCCCGGGCACTGCCCTTACCACACAGCCAAGAGGGCTGGCGCCGGCCCCTGCCATGTGGGCAGCAGGGTGGGAGAACTGCAGGACAGACAGGCCCAGGCCTGGTGTGATGGCACCACAGGAGGGCCCTTTTCAGCCTTGGTGTCTCCCTCACGCGTGTCCCCAGATCGATCCCTTGCTCAGCACAAGCAGCACCTCAGTGTCCAGACTGCAGGGGTCCCACTGGCAGCTGCTAGCCACCGAGCCGTACAGCTAGCCGTGGAAGGGCTAACGGCATTGCTCGGGGCACTAGCCAGCGAATCCTGGTGTGCAACGGTGTTACAGCTTCACCGCAGCTAACTGAATGTCTTCATCTTGGGGCAGTCCAGCAGACACACACATCTCCCGGCTTCCTGTGCTCACACCAACACAGCTCTGTCCTTCCCCTCCGGCAGCTGGGCCCGGCCTTCCCGTGCTCATGGCAGAGGAGACAGCATTCCCTGTCCTGAACTTTAGCCTCCCTCCTGGCTCTGCACAGCCACTTTCTCCTTGCAGAGCTGGTAACTGTCTGGGCAGGCGAGGCCGGCCACGCAGGTGCCCCGACGGCAGAGCACAGAGCTGGCAACGCAGCGCTTTCCACCAGGGAGAAGCATCCCAAACCTTCACCCCTCCCAGCTGCAGGCGAGCGCTTGCCTCATGGCAGGGGCTGGGGGTCACAAACCCCTCCCAGCGCAGGAGAGTGCTTGCCCCACAGCAGGGGCAGGGCCCCACAAACCTGCATCCCTCCCAGCCCCGGGCGAGCATGCACCCCACAGCGGGGGTTGCGGGTCACAGGCTCCTGCTGGAGTTGCGCTCTCAGGAAGGAAGATGATCCACGGCTGCCCGGCTCCACGGTGGGATGGGAGCAGTTCGCAGGCCGAGTCTGAATGCAGCGAGGGGAAGGATCATTTCTCCAGATGGACTTGGCTGCAAAGCGCCCCAGTTGTGAAGAGCGGCTCTGAGGCACTCCCATTAGGGTAATTGTTTTGCTGTGCAGCGAGAATGTGCAAAAACAGTCTAATCACCAGCAGCCCCTCGGTGGGCGAACAGGTGAGAAGGCAGGAGTAATGGAGCACCTGGGTGTGAAGAGGCTCTAATTAAATACTCCTGCAAATGAGTGACTCATTTAGAAGTAAAATGATTTAATTTGAGCTCTGGTGATGAATTAATGTGCACCTGGCCCCCCTGGAAGGCAAGCAAAGGAGTAAACAAACGGGCAGTTGCTGGGAACACAGCTGAAGCCCATTCCACAGAGCTCTGGGCTGGCCAGCCCCACCCGGGAGGGGCCACACAGGTCCAGTATGCGGTAGTAATACGGCTTCATTCCTGCCTGGCGGCCTGCTCCTAGTCCTGGGGAGGGGACCCCCCTCTTCACGCAGCAGCTCAATGAAGCCAGTGGGTCCCCACCACCATACAAACTCCACAACGCTTCTCTTCCCTCTGCTCCTTCACCAAGTAAAGCCGAGTGGTGTCAAGCGATGGGAGGGTCCAAAACTTAACGACTCCAGGAAAAGCTTGAAACTGTCCCAGGTTTTTAAACTACCAGTGAACGAGCCTCTAGTCGCTCCCAGCCCGAAGTAAGCAGCAGCACATCAGACAAGCTCCTCGTTATGAGCATATGGGTTATTACAGCCTCAGGACTCGGCACATGGGAAGGAGGGCGGGAGCCTGCAGAGATAATGTGCAGACGCAGAGGCTGTTCCAGGCAGCAGAAGCTCCAGTGGGAAACGTGTCTTCCTCAGCAGAACCAAAAGCACTTCACAAATGTGGCTAATGCGCCCAAGTTTTCTTTACAGTGCGGGGAACTGGAAAGCCGGGAGCAGAACATCCTGCCGCAGGTCCCTGAAGGAATCAATGGTAGGTGCCTGGACCACAGTCTACACGTCTTAGCCAGGGAGATCAGTCGCTGCCTGTCCCCTCTGCTCATACACGAGTTGAGGAGCTGAGCCCATTCCCCTGAGGGCTGTAGGAGCAATGATCACAAAGCTCCTTAGCAGATGATTACGGTCCTCCCTGCTCATCAGCAGCCATGTACAAAATCAGGGGAAAGCAGACCTGCCCTGACGAGAACCTGGGTGCTGCACGGCACCTGGGCGCACACACAAGAACCAGCAGAGTCACCTACCAGCTCTTTAAGCCTTGCAGGTTCATACCAGAGAAGCCACTTGGGAGCTTGCTTTGTTAGAGACAGGCCTGGCCCCGGGGATCTCATGGACCTGCCCAGCCCTGCCACCAGCCATCAGCACTTCCAAGCCTCCTGTGACAGCAGCCAGATTAGCGCAGCCATTGACCGCTGTCAATCTACACGATGTCTTAAATGGGGAGATAACGTGCTCCTGAATCAATCGCTGGCAAAGCTTTCACCTTATTAGTCACATTCCTGGAATGCACGCGCCGAATGCCTGCCAGCAACTGCACATTAGTACAAGCAAATTAAACCCAGGACAAGGTTTACCCTGCACCGCTCTGGGACCCAAGGGTCACAGCTCATTACTTACCCTGCTGGGGCAGCCCCTAGCCATACTGCCAGAGGAGTGATGCGGAGCGAGGCCTGGGGCCCGGGTGCAGACAAGCGGCCAGGGCTGCCTGTACTGGGATGGGGGATCAGGGTGCAGAGCCTGTTGTGCTGAAGGTCTCCCTCAACCCTACTTCTCCCTCCAGCTCTTGGTGCCTGCCCTCCCCTTTCCCCCTCGGGGGGGGGTGGAGGGGGCAGGACCCCGCAGTTCACAGGACAGCGTGTTAACACTCCTGTTGAGGGGGGAATTAGAAGGAGCCGGGGGTCTGGGGCCCAATGACACAGCTCCCAGGCTTCAGCACTCTCCGGGCACTCCGCGGCACAGCTGTTGGATAACATTTCACAGGGCAGGGCCGGCCTGAGAGCCAGGATTCCTGGGCCTGGTCCCAGCTCTGCTACTGGCCTGCTGGGTGACCTGGGATGGGCCTGGCACCTCCTCAAGGCGGATGAACGCTCGAGAAGTCGGCTGCTCGGCTGGAAATGGCATCTGAAGGAGCTTTACTTCGGGGTGCACGAGATGCTGACCCCTCCACTCACCCGTAGAGCTCAGCTGGGGAGAACATGCCCAGTCTCCAGCCCAGTCTAGCAGCCCTCGTGCACTGCCGTCAGCCCGACTTCGGAGGTGGCCATGGCTGCTATGACTCCAGTGCGTCCCCGCGGCAGCGCTCGCTGTCCCTCCCGCGAGCACAGGGCTGGCACCTCCGGGGAACCCGCGCGTCTCTTGCCTGGGCAGTTGGGCCTTCCAGGAGAAGAGGTGGTTGAGTAGAGGCCCTACAGACGGAGCTGCCTGGACATACTAACGGAGCCAACCTACCAGCGTAGAGCCGACTGGCCGGGGAGACTCGAGAGCATCCCCAGCAGGACACTCCAGAGCCCTGGGAACCTAACACTACCCCTGCCCGCAAGAAGCCTCCCGCCAGCACGGGCTACAGAAACACCCTCAACAGCCCCAAGGGCTGCAAGTGACAGGGGACAGCCACAGCAGAAACCACCGCTCCCTTGCGCTAGGCCACGAAGGGCCCGTCATGTACGGACCCACTCACTTTCCAAGGCTGTTTCCTCTCAGTAACTGGCCCTTCCGCCATATTCCTGCAGCTCTCCTGCCCCTCAGCCCCAGCTCTCCAGCACAGGCAGAGTCACACGGACAGCGGGGACCGGGCCAGGGGTGGGACCGGGCCAGGGCGCAGCTCCCTAGCCAGAGGGCGGGGCGGGACCGGGCCAGCGCCGGGCTCCCTAGCCAGAGGGGCGGGGCGGGACCGGGCCAGCGCCGGGCACTCTAGCCAGAGGGGCGGGGCGGGACCGGGCCAGCGCCGGGCTCCCTCGCCAGAGGGGCGGGGCGGGACCGGGCTCCCTAGCCAGAGGGGCGGGGCGGGACCGGGCCAGCGCCGGGCTCCCTCGCCAGAGGGGCGGGGCGGGACCGGGCTCCCTAGCCAGAGGGGCAGGGCGGGACTGGGCCAGCGCCGGGCTCTCTAGCCAGAAGGGCAGGGCAGGGCGGGACCGGGCCAGCGCCGGGCTCCCAAGCTAGAGGGGTCAGGCGGGGCGGGACCTGACTAAGGCTGTTCTCTAGAATGGGGAAGGTGGCCTCTGCCTGCTCTCCTGTCACCTTGGTACATGGTGCAGCCGTGGTGCCAGGCCCCTGCCCATCTTAAGATCTCCGTGTGACACAGCCCAGAACTGGGGAGAACAAAAGGCCCGAGTGGCTCCATCTGGGCAGGCCTCGTGCCCGTCAGTGAGGGGGGCAGCAATGCCCAACGCCCCGGTGTCTGAGCAGTGTGTGCCACACAGCACCAGGGGCGGGAACCACGCGACACAATGATCCCCATCGGGGCTGGAGCCGGCCCGGAGTAACACACTGACGGGCACCTCGTGGCTGCAGTGCAGACAGGTGTCCAACAGGGGGAGCTCTAACACAGCCTCAGCACAAACCCATCCAGCCTGAGATAAATAATTAACCGGCTGAGCCTCCCTTGCCCTTGTTTAATTCCATTAACCCCAGGCCGTAAATCACTCGGACTCTCACTGGACGCTGCCAATGACACGCTGGGGAGAGCTGCTGCCAGGCCCTGAGTGCTCTGCTTGCCCCACCGGCCCCGGCCGCAGGCTGCTCCGGCTCCGGCTGTACATTAACCCTGCCCGCTCCGGTTCCAGGGTGAACCCTTCTGGCTCCGACCTGGCTGCAGCCTCTGGGAGCGAGCTCCTCCCCCGCGCCCAGGGCAGGCGCTGGGGTTCCCGGATTTGTCCTGGAGCCCCATGCCCAGGCCCCGAGCACGCCCAGGTTACTGCCCCCTCCAACACAGCTCACTCCGGGCAGTTCTGCTCAGGGGCTGACGGGCTGTGAAAGATCTGCTCTGCGTCTGGGCTGCTTGTTGTGCCTGGAATACGCTCCCTTTACGAGAGCCCCGCACGCCACACAGAGACGTGAGGCTGTTGGCTTTCTATGGGAAAACACAAACTATGGCTCTTCCTAAAACAGACAGTAGAAGGGCCTCCGGTTCACCCCGCTGCACTGCTCCCCAGGCCGGGCCAGTGGCACTGGCCTGCACCCAGCCCCGGGCGCAGAGATTAAGCGCTTGAGTCTGCTCTCTCACTGAGCTGAGTCCCCAGGAAAAGGGGCGGCTGGCGGAGCTGGACGAAGTCGGGGCAGCGGGCACTGGAGGCCAGTGCTTACGACTCTACAGAGAGCAGCATTGTGCACAAGCTCATCCAGGCTGCAGCACACTGCCCCAGCGCTCCCTGTACTATTTCCACACCCACTGGGCAGTTCCCTTCCGAGCGCCCCAGGACGACCAGCCCGGAGCGCCAGGCTCCCTGGCTAATTCCACTCCTAGATCCCGACCCAGGAGTGTGTGACCATCAGCCAAACCCCATTTTCACTAGTGACCCTGGGCACCTGGTGCACACCTACTCCAGCCCACCCTAGCATCGTTGCCTTATGAGCGTGCTGCGGTCAGTCATTCCACCCGAATCTGGAGTCCAATGTGGCGGAGTCCATGGGAAGGCATTACACGCAACAATCAGCTATTTAATAGCTATTCAGCATGGAAAAAGAAAAGGAGGACTTGTGGCACCTTAGAGACTAACCAATTTATTTGAGCATAAGCTTTCGTGAGCTACAGCTCACTTCATTGGATGCTCACGAAAGCTTATGCTCAAATAAATGTGTTAGTCTCTAAGGTGCCACAAGTCCTCCTGTTCTTTTTGCGAATACAGACTAACACGGCTGCTACTCTGAAACCTGTCAGCGTGGAAAGTACAACTGATTGGTGCTCTCAACCAGCCATGATATTCTACAAAGGGAGAATGAGAAGAGAGCAGCACAGGGAAATGGTTAAGGGAATGTACTTAATGCTAATTTTCTGAACCAGTTCAAGAGCTTGCTATTGTGTGGCAGGCTCTGAATGGCAAAGACAACTCTCACAGGCAGCTACCCAGAGCACTCACAGGCCTCTCCTGGGATACAGAAAAGATAGAATCAGGTTACAGCAGATCCGAGAGTTTTGCTTTAAATTTCAATTGGATTCATACAAAAGAATGAGGCAGGCAGGTTGGAGCGTGCACAGGGTCGCCGTGCTCACGGCACACACAGACGCACAAAATGGGGGTATGGCATTTCAGCGCACGCTCACTGCACTGCAAGCTAGCGGCATTAACAAGGCCTCTCCCTGGATCAGGAGAGCTGTGCGTGGAGTGGCAGCTACTCGGCCGATATGCCCAGTCTCCTCAGAGTCCTCCATCACACAACCCTCTCCAGCGGGCTGCCACTTGTCCCTCACCTTGCTCACTTCCTTTCCAGCATGTATCATCGTATCTTGTGGGGAAACGTCCTGATCCCATCGCATAAGTCCATGGAGATAGACTCCAGCAGGGGGAGGCCCCAGGCAGAGGCAGATAACAATTCCAACAGCAGCAATCACACATGCACAGGACTCGTTCCCAATCTAGCCCCACTTAAAACTGGGAGGGAGGATAATTTATGAGTTATGCCTCACACAGCGGAAGTTGCTCCTCTAGGGATGCATGCAAGCCGAGGAAAACATTTCGACTGCCACTGCGGCTCTAATGGCTGCGTGGGAACTTCTCCCCAAATGAGAACTTTTCAGACTGATCGGCCAGTCTGGCCAATGGCTTCAGCGGGAGCAGGGCTGGAGCATGCCAGGGACAGACGCAGCAACTCGAGTGCTCACTAACCCCCCGACACCCGGCTTGGCAGGCTCCTCAGGAAACAGGGGAGAGGTGGCAGGGGAGCCCAACCACGAGTGAGAACAGTTTGGGTTCTGGAGCAGCAGCAGCGGTCTGGGATGTGGTGCGGGAAGGACTGCAGGAATTAAACAGTGGGGAGAAGGTTGCAGGTCGGGACCAAGGGGTATCCGCAGAGTGGGGATTGGGGGGGGGCCCAGGGCGAGACCTAAGAGTATCTGCAGAGCAGTGGATGGGGACCCAGGGCAGGACCGAGGGGTATCCACAGAGCAGGAAGGGTGGGGGGCCCAGGGAGGGTATCAGCAGAGCGGGGGGTGGGGCGGGGCAGGACCGAAGTGAATCAGAAGAGTGGGGGGGACTGAGGGGGGGTAACAGCACAGTGGGGGGCCAGAGCGGTATCCACAGAGTGGGGGGATGGGGGCAGTGGTGAGCTGGAGCCGGTTCGCACCGGTTTGCTAGAATCGCTTGTTAAATTTAGAAGCCCTTTTGTGGGACAACCGGTTCTAACAGGGCTTCTAAATTTAACAACCGGCCTAAAGTGGCGCCTTAGGCGCCGACTCTGTGGGGGCTCCGGGACTGGAGCACCCATGAGGAAAATTTGATGGGTGCAGAGCACCCACCGGCAGCTCCCTGCCCTGCCCTGGCCCCGGCCCCAGCTCATCTCCACTCCGCCTCCACCCCTGAATGCACCGCCCTGCTCTGCTTCTCCGCCCCCTGCCCCGGCTTCCCGCAAATCAGCTGTTTGCGCGGGAAGCCGGGGAGGGCTGAGCAGCAGGGGGCGGCTTCGCACTCAGGCCGAGGGAGGTGGAGGCGGAGCGGAGGGGAGCTGGGGGGCGCGAGGAGGGCCGCCCGCGCCGCAGCAGGTAACCCGGGCGGGGACGGGGGGACGCCTGCTTCTCAGCCCTCCCCGGCTTCCCGCCTGAACAGCTGATGCCTGGGAAGCCGGGGGAGGGGGCGGAGAAGCAGAGTGCTGGGTGGGTGTGTGCGGGGGGAGAAGCAGAGCGGGGCAGCACGTTCAGGGGAGGAGGCGGAGCGGAGGTGAGCTGGGGCCGGGTGCGGGGTGGGGAGCTGCTGTTGGGGGCTCTGCACCCACCAAATTTTCCCCGTGGGTGCTCCAGCCCTGGAGCACCCCCGGAGTTGGAGCCTGAGGTGCCACTTTTGATGTGATCAGTGGGGGGACCAGCTGCTCCTCCTGCTCCCCCCCCCAGCTACGCTCCCCCGCCCCTAGGAGCCGGACAGACCTGCCAGATGCTTCCTGGGAGCTGTCCCAGGTAAGCACCACCGGGACTCCGCACCTCGCCCCCCAGCAGGTCCCTCTGGCTCTTAGGGGCGGGGTGGGCACCCACTATGGTGGCCCACGAGACCCTCCTGCCCGGTTCTGGGGGCAGTCAGGGGACAGGGGAGGGGGGTGGATGGGGCGGGGGGGCGGGCGTCAAGGAATGCAGGGGGTTGGATGGGGCAGGAGTCCCTGGGGGGGCGGGGGTGGGCCACGACCCCCTCATGGGGTGAGGAGGGAACCGGTTGTTAAGATTTTGGCAGCTCATCACTGGGTGGGGGGGCATGGAGACTTAGGGAGGGACCAAGGGGTATCAGCAGAGCAGGGTGTTTAGTGTCGTGACAGATGTGGGACACCGGGGTGCTGCAGATCAGGCCTGGGCGCTTCGGGACAGCTACGCCGTGTGACGAGGGAAGCAGCCGGGGAGCTGAAGATGAGGTGCGTGGCGGGGGGAGGGGGGGGACCTAGTCTGGAAAGGGGGTGCACAGGGAAGCTGTGAGCGTGGAGGGAGCCGGAGGTTTGGCCTGACGTGCCTTGGCAGAGCTGCAGGGCGCAGCTTGCAGAGCGAGTGCCCAGGATAGGCCTGGATCAAACAGAACAAACAAGCTCAGCGCAAGCCCAGCACCGGGCGAGGTGCTGAGAGCCAGGAACCGCTCTGCTCTCGCACTCCCTGTGTACGTAACTGGGCTGAGCCAGATTACGCTCCTGGCACCACCAGGGCCAGCAAGCGCTCTGCTGCCCAAGGCCACCTCCCCAGGGGTAGGGCCCCATCATTACAGCCCAGTCACCCATGGGAGCAGCATAGAGAGCCGCCAAGCTCAATGCTGCCTCCTCTGGGGGATGCTGCCCACGGACCGGCCCCTCCCTGCTGCGCACGGCTCTCGGGTCGGTCTCCCAGGAACACATGCACGCCTGTCTCCCTCTCTGCAGCTCACCTCGTACTCCTGGGAGAACCTCAGCCCGTCGTTGGCCTTCAGCCTGTCGATGTTGTCAGCGAGATCCGTCACCGGGATCGGCGGGTGGTCTCGCATACCTGGCAGGCCGAAGAGAGGGGGAGGGCAGAGTTACTGCTCCGCGCCAGGCAGGAGCGCGCGACGGCAGCACACCGGAGGCGGGCAGTGACTATGGGACGCGCTGGGCGGGATGGATGGCCCGCGGCATGCTGTGCGGGGGACAGAACAGACGGGATGTGCAGGATGGTCATGGCCAGGTGAGCATGCTCAGACGTGGGCACAGGGCCTGGCCGTGCAGAGGGGAAGCCCCGCTCCGCTCACAGGCCGAGGAGGGTGGTAATGCTCTGCCGGGGCTCCCGCACAGGCTGAGGTTGAACACACTGATTCTCAAGAGCGCTAGCTTCCCCTGGGGGAGGGGTGGTCTCAGGACTTACCCCTAACGATTGAGCCCCTGCTTTGGCTAGTCTTCGTGGCAGCCGAAGGGGCATGCACACCAGTTGCTATTTACCCACCGATGCTCCCAGGGGCCCGAGCAGGGCAGCACGATTCCCGGCCCCAGGCCTGCGCCCTCACATTTCAAACCAGCAGCTGTGAGTGAGAGCTCTGGGTGTATCGCAGGCACCTCCTCTGCATAGCTGGGTGCCAGGCCTGGGCCCCTACGGACCTCAGGGCTCCCACTCACTGGCCTGACTGCCTCCACCGCGTTGCGGCTGTGCCAGGCAGGCTGGCAGGAGCTGGAGGCCCTGTAGGGAGCTGGCCTGTGTCTCTCAAGTCCCCATGGCCAGTGTGTTTGAGCGTTGATGGCACATGGCCCTGCTGGGAGGTCCGGCTGGCTGGCGCCTGTCCCTGGTGAGGAGCGCAGAGCCCCAGGAGGGATGGGCTGTATCACACGGGGTCAGGACAGAGATCAGAGGAGAGAGCCTTATTACAGCATTTGGGGTTTACCGCCCAGGCCCCGAAGGACCCTTTGCCCTGATCCTGAACTGACAAACTGGCAGGAACGTGGCTGGAAAACAGCTCAGCCAAGTTCTCAGGGCTTGTGGCACCGCGGGCTGCTCTGTGGGTTTCCCAGAAACCCCACGTGGTTAACGATGATTAATGGGCGATGCTGTTGGTACGCAAGCAGGGAGGCGGGCTGGAGCCCAGCCAGGAGCCTTCCGACGGAGCTCGGCAGCCTCGGGGCACCCTGGCTGGCAGCGACGGGCTACTGCAGCAGCCCAGCAGGAGCATCCGTCCAGCAGCGCCAAGCCACCAGGTGACAACGCGCAAGCGTCACTGCACATTGCAACGCAGCCACTGGGGAAACCACCAACTCTCCCAGCCACGAGGGCCTGTCACCACCGTAGAAAGGGAATTGCACAGTGCTCGGAGTCCACCCCACACGTGCGCCCTCCCTCCACCGAGTGCCGCGAGCACCACCCCCGCCATGGCACAGAGCACTGCCCGACAACCGACCTGGGGCAAGGTAGGTCCCTCTGCCGTGGCATTAGGGTCATCTCACCAGTGACTTGCTGTTGGTCTCCACACTGAGGCCACTGCCCCACCCGGCAGAGGGCACAGATCAGTGCTCCGTAGCCCCGAGCCGTCCATGCGCTGCGCCAGGGCACCAGGGAGCAGCTGTGCGAGTAATGGGCATGTAGGAGAGCTGGCAGGGAGGGGGACACAGGCTGGAAGATGTGTGCTGTGTGTCAATCCAGTGCAGTACCTGCCTCAGCATGGCAGAGCCATGGGACCACAGCTCACACCACAGCTGCAGCTGCTCCCTGCCGTGTGGGATTCCCCGTTAGCTGGTCAGGGCCATGCTGCAGCAGGCTGGGAGCACTTGAGCTCCAGGAGCAGCCCTGGGGGAGGGGCGCAACACCTTCCCCAGCACAGTGGCTCCCGAACAGCACCCACATATGCCAGGGGGAGGGGTCTGGAGAGCTCTGCTCTGCACAGCTCCTTGACTTCAACATGCGTTTCCAGGAAGGCCTCTGTAGAGGCAGAGTGGAGACCAGAGAAGTGCTGAGAACGCTCCGGCAGGCCCTTGATGGGGGAGGCCAGAGATCCCCACTAATCCCGACAGGACCGCAGGCTGCAAAGCCCTTAGTACTGGCCAGGGGGTGCCATTCCCAGCTCTTGCTCACGTACTTGGCTCCCCAGCACCAGTGAGACAGACCTTTACAGTTATTTGGGGGTGAACTCAGTCTGAGGCTCACAAGAGACAGAGACTCCTAGCTACTCACACAGCTCTGCTCCTACACTGCTCTGCGCTTGCTTCTTGGCCAGGCCCTGTGGTCTGGGCCAGCTGTGTGGTGATTTGAAGGCTGAGGGCTGTGTACGCACCCAAGTTATTCTGGATTAATGCAGGGTGTGGATTTAAAGTGGAGCAACTATTCCGGAATAACTCCATGTGTAGACAAGCCCTGACAACAGTCCCTCAGCATGCAGAGAACCTGTCCCCTCTGCTGTATTTCACCGGTGGCCAGAGGCACACTGGAAGCTGGTCCATCCAAGGCGAAAGGAGAGTGTGTTCAACCCCTGGGCCACAGAAGGCCCTTCAATTTGTCCTTTTAGGGGGTTTAACTGGCCGCCTCTAAGGAAATGTCTGTTGTCCTGCCCACACCTGAGACTGAACTTCACAGCTGCAGAGCGCCCCATGCCCAGCTGTGCCCAGCAATCTGCCAAGGGACACAGCAGATTGGGCTGCATGAGCTGGACTGGAATGCAGCTCTGAAGAGAAACAGTTGTTTGCTAATCAGCTGGGATTATTTTAGTGAGATCCTCAAGGCCAAAAGCCTTGTAGCCCCCAGACTGCTTTTGTGCTGTGCTGAACTGCTGGAGTATGACGCAAATAGCACCAGAACCTGGCCTGTGTGGGAGGTCTTGGCCCATTAATCATGTTAGAAAGTGAAATTACTGCCACTCTAATCTGCTGTGAGTGAGGGTGACCTTCAATGACATCATAACAAAAATTACAGAGATGAGAGAAAGGGGAAGAGAAAGAAAAGCAAAGTGTCAAGATAAATACAGGAGGGTGAAAACTAACTTGAGATATTCGGGCAACTGGGGACACTGGAACCTGCAAAGAAAAAAAACGGGGCAAGAACAGAAATCCCATTAGCCGTCAGACAATCATCGCAGAGGTTCGGAGAGGGAAAGGCAGAGAGATGAGGATGCAAAGGAAAGAGCAGAGTTTGCTGCAGAAAAGCAAGGACAAGCTGGAGGCTCCCTCCTGCACTAAGCCAAGCCACACGGGCGCGCTGCCTGGCTGGGGAGCTGTGATAACCTAGCAGTGGAAGAGTCAGTTTTTAACCCCAACCAGCACACTTTACTGCCGCTGGGGTACAAATGAATGTGCTGCTCTGAGTATGTGAAAAGAACACACATCCCACCCTGACCCTCCATCATCCAGCTGCAAACCCTACGACTGCCCATGCCTCCGGGGGAGGCAGGCGTGAGGTTAAGGAGCGGACGTGCACTGGGGAGGGGGATAGAATCACATTCTTCCTGGTGGACAGAGAACACGGCACCGCCCAACCTAGCTGCCGCTGCAGGGTCAGGCCTTCGGAATTCCAGCTGGCCGCTGTCCTCTCCAGCAGCTGGGCTCAGCCAGAGGCCCCACTGCAACACATTCTATCGCTTAGCAGAGACACAGCCTGGCCAAATGGCACATTAGTACAAAGAGGCTGACAATTCGTGAAATAACCTGGGTCTAGAGCAAGAACCATTAAAGCGATAAGGCTTAATATTTAATAATGGAAGGTGGATTAATTATGCATTAAACAAGGTTTTCCCAGCCTCTGTGGTCTCCAGAAGGGACTATCAGCCACCAGCCCGTGCAGGTCTGATTCCAACATGTCTCGTTTGTATCATGCCCATACAGCGCTGGGGATGCATCTCGGATGGTGGACAGCAAAGGTGCCGTTTGTGCCCCCTGGGCTCAGAGCCCGTCAACGCCCCTTCATTCATCAGCACAGTCCCCTCATTTCTAGCCATGAGACCCCCCTTCCCACCTGCCGAGACTCAGCAGAAGCATTAGAGGGACAGGAAGTGAGAGAGAAACTTTGCTTGGGAGGGAAGCGCCAGATCGCCGGAGACGTGGGCTCAGCAGCCAAGGGAACAGAGCCATCTCTGGGGAACTGGGCTTTCCTTCCCTTTCGCCTACCATCTGTGCTCCATTTGTCCTGATGCATGGGGGATGGGAGGCAGGGGGTGGCCTGCACCCCTCTGCCCACCAAATGTGTTTCTCGTGCAGATCTGTGTAGGGTCTTGCCCCTTTGTGCAGCATGTGACAGAAGCACATCTGACATCCTCTGCCCAAGGGTAGGGCCTATGAATGCATCCAGGGCCCCTGCGGGGACAGGATCCTACACAAAATCCCAACCAGCCCCAGTGCTCCAAATAATTGCAAGCAACCATGGCTGCTTCTCGCTGGGGAGTGTGGCCGGTGCATGGAAACCAGATTTGGAAAGCACGTGCCCGGCACACAAGCAGTCTGAGCAAACCCCCAGGTACTGTCACCCTAAGGCCCTGTTGCTGCACCTCACCCGTCCCCAGCTCCAGCCTCAGCCCTGCACTCTGTGCACTGGCAAAGCCCTGGTTGTGAGCTCTCAGCTCCTCCTTTAGCTGACTGCTCCTCCCTCTCCCAAGACAGTAACAAACAATCTTCTCCAAAGTTGCTGCATAATATTTGCTTTATTTCATACCCTGATGAGACCCACAGCCCGCTATTTATGGCAGAGTTGTCACTGCATCCTTCCCCTCCATGTGGAACACGAGCCTGGCATGAGTACTGCCTAGCAGCTACATAAGCCTGAACCTCCTGCAGCCCCCCAGCCCTGGCCCTGTCCAACCTCCCCTCTCGGCAGAGGAAGGGGAGAGCTGGGAAGTGGGGCTGACTCAAAGAGCTGTGAGCCAGCGGTAAGAAGAAAGCTCTCGCTCACCCTCCCTGCCCAGACCTAGCAGGGTTCCCTCAGGACACACTCCCTTCAAAAGCCTCCCATTAGACAAAAGCTTGTAGCCAGAGGAGCAGCAGGAAGAAAGGGGAAGTAGGTTCCGTCCTAGGAAAAGTCACAGGCTGGAAGGCAGCAGGGACCGGGGCGTGCCCTCATTTACTGCTAACTGCCCCCACCACTCAGACAACCCAGTGGCCCTTCTGCTGCATCGAGGACTTGGGCTATTCTGAAAGGGGCTCAATTAGCTTGGGCGTGCCGGTCTCTGATCACGCTAATGACAGACCTGGTGCTTTCAGAGCCTTCAGAGACACACGGGCTACGAAGCAGCAGCATGAGACGTCTCTGCACGGGAAAGTGCAGCTGCCTCCAGTGGCTGGTAGACTGTCTACGGATGCCAGGCACCTCAGGACAGCGCAGGCACGTGGTGACGCTCCACAGCAAACGCCTGCACGCAAAGCTCCCTGGGTGTGACCGAACCCTCGTCCTCTGGGCTGCCAGCACGGCGCCCAGCAGCATCCCCCTCTGTGCTGGGGAGGAGCTGTGCTCACAGCTCCCTCGCTTCCCCACCCAGGAGCAGAGCAGGAGTAACCTCCTCTGGAGCCATTTTTCAGATCTCAGTGTGGGAAGGGGCCTGCCCTGCCCAGACGCAGCTGCTGTCTGACAGCACAGCATCTTCGGCAGGCCAGCATCCTCCCTTGTTTTGCTTGTTAGCAAGGCTGAGACTCCTCGGACATGGTCAGCGCCCGCACAAACCAACATCCCTCGGGCAGGTCAGAATGGAAAATCCTCAGAGCTTCCCTGAGCCCTGAAGTCTCCCTGCCAGAGCCTCAGCATGGACACTGCAGCAATTCCCCCGATCAGCCGCCGTGCAGCCTCGTCCTGCAGTGTACAAGCCTCGCTAACCAGCAGGGCGTGGGAGGGCCTGACACACACCAGGCTTCTGCCTCCCGGGCCCCTCCAGGCCCTGTGCGGCCGGGGGAGCAGCATGTCAACTCACGGAGCAGAGATGTGGGAACTCTGCACAAAGACCACTGGCCTTATCCCTATGGCTGGGAAGGGGCAGAACATTTCAGAGAGTGTCGGGAGCGAAATCCCCTCAGCCCAGTGTCTGGAGGCGGGAGGGAGCTCCGGAACACCCCAGCGAGGGCAGGCACTGCCAGCAGCATCCTACCTGGGGTCTGGTAATTGAGGCGTCTCATCTCGACAGGGTCAGAGGAGTGAGCCAGCAGGGAGTCCTTGAGGCCGATGGAGTGCTCGTCCTTTGACGAGGGGGAATTGGCTCTTTTCCTAGGGAAGGAAAACACACAATTGAGGGGCACAGTGAGGAAGTGCAAGTCCCACAGAGCAGCATGGCGACCATGCACACAGCTGGTGCTCAGGCAGCTGCCTGCCAGCAGGGCAGACACGGGGGGCTGAATATACTGATGGGTGCCTCTGCCCATGAGCTCGGCTGCTGCACTCCCGGGGCAGGGAGCGCCACTCCCTGAGCAGCTAAATCAGCTGCCCAGTCACTGTCACAAGGGAAAGCAAAACCACTTAAGAGCCTTCCCTGCCTGGCCCAGGGCTGCAGCCGGGGGCCATGCTGGATGTGTGTGTGGGGGGACGGAGCGAGGGCTGCGCAAAAGAGTGGCAGTCAGGACTCCTGGGCTCTCTCCAGTTCTGGGAGGGACTGGCAGGAAGTGCTCAGAGCAGGGGGCCAGGAGGAGTCAGGACTCCTGCATCTGAGACCCAGCTGTGCCACCACCTCTCTGTGGGACCATGTCGCTGGCCTAAGGTTCTCCACCTACAGAGCGCGGATGAGCACTCTGACGTCACACTGCAGGACGACAGGGGCTTACCCAGCAAGTGTGTGGGAAGCCCTTAGGAGATGCCATATTCCGTACAATGTATTTATCAGAAGCAAAGAAGAGGAAGCAAAACCCCATTACCTCTTACTCTCCCTAGGAACTATTTCCTGAAGCGGAAGGATATAGTCAATTTTTTTTCCCAAGTATTAAAAGAAATGAAATGTCAAGAACCATAGTGTAATGGCATAAAGACTCTTCAGGGTATGTTTTATTGGGCCATTAATACATGTCTGGAATGGCTGAAGGCACCCAAGGCGCGTATTAACGGGACAATAAAACACACTGTTGTCTCTTAATGCTGTATTTATGTCACTACCTTGGGCGCTGATCTTGGTGTAATTCACTAGCTATGGAAGGACAGACCAGATTGGTAATTGGATGGGAGACCTTTAAGGCAAACTTGGCACTGCAAGAAGTGCTATGGATGTTTCAGATGGCACCGCTCTTCCCCTTGGGTTACAACTAAAGGGAATGCCCCCGTGGGGTGCTGGGGGGCACTGTGCTGTGTGGAGGGGGGACATTTCTCTGGGTCAGTGCTGACCCAAATGCCTCAGCGTAGAACTAGAGGGTGCTGCTGGGATACTGGAAGCTTTGTCTTTTGGACAAAACATAAACCCAGGGGGCTGCCCCACTGGTGAATGTCAAAGGCCCCACAGCTTTCTGTAGGAGACGAGCATATTGTCACCAATATCCCAGGCCAATTTTAGCTTGTGTCCCCATCTAAATTCACCAGCTTTCCTCCCCTTTCTAATCTGTTCTGAGGAGTTGCTGGGCATTTTTAACAGCTGCCATGTTCCGCCCAGCAGTAGCTGCATTTCGGACGGGTGGGTGGCCGGAGTCTCTCGTACCTGACAGGAAAGGTGCTGTTCCAGGGCAGGGTATTGCTACGTACACACTGAGCCAGGGCTGTGCACATGGGTTTCCGCATCAGTGCCGGCTGGGGGAGCGGCAGGACGTCACTCACTGTTTGCTGATTCTAGGCAGCAGAATTTCCCTTCACTCGGGGGCACCCAGCCATGACTGAAGTTCAGTCTGCAGCCACAGCGTGTGGTTACTGGGACTACAAGACACTGGGGGCGATCGGCAGGGGAGGAGCAGTGTGTGATCCTCACACCATGTGGAGTCATCCAAGCATCTACCAAGTCCTCTGACTCTTTGAGAGCCAGACAGGAGAGTTCCCGGACTTAACAGCATCCATGGAAGGAGAGGGACAAGTGCACACGAAAGCACTGTCTCTCCCGCTCTCAGACACCATGGTGAGACACGGCATATGCTATCGTACTTTGGTCCCCAAGTCCTTGGACAATGTGACTTGGGTCTCTGTGGGGAAGGAGGCAAAAGAGGTGTTTGATATTAGTCAGTTTCAAAAGCCCACACAGGGCTTCTGTGAAACCAACAAATCCAGGCTGTCCAGACTTTCATACAAAGTACCAATAGTTGGATTCAAACCATTTGCATTTGAGATTTAGAACTCCAGGGAGAAAACCCCTCAGAAAAGAAGCTAGAGAGCGAAACCAGCCGGACTCAGCACCTGGAGGAGAGCTGAGAGGCACTGTGTGCCGGGTGCTGCAGTCTCACAATGCCAAGTGAAGAGCACAATGGAACCAAGTAATTTAATTTCTGAAGAGTCCATCTCACAATAGGGCTGGGGAGCACAAATAAAACAAAACAAAACTAAGCCAAGCTGGGCCCAGTACCCAAAGGGACCTACAGACAGACAGAGGGAAACCCAGATGAGGGAATATCTGCCCTGGGCTTCCACAAAACATTCCTTGCGTGGCTCAGGAACCATCTGTGTGTGTCAACTTCCTTAAAAAAACCCTTCCTGGCAACAGGTGAATTGCCACACAGGGCCATCTGGGCATGGGCTAATGCGTCAAGGCAGGGGTTGAATTATGGAGCCCAGCTCAGATGACACTTTCCCAAGCAGCACAAGTCCCTTGTCAAAGCAATGGCCACAAGCTGGCATCGCACCCGTGGCAAGGTCAGGGTAAACTTTACCAGCTGCAGGAGACACCATGTTACAGACACCTAAGTCCTCAGCTGAAAGACCAGCTATTCTGGGAGTGCAAAGAAACCCCTATAATCACTTACAATCTACTCTGAAACATTTCTAGATTTGTAACCCATTTGCAAAAGATTCTGGCACAAATCTTGTGACCCGTGATTGTCGGCCACGTGAATCGCTAAAGGCTGAGGGGTAGGATGTGGCCACTGCCTTCAACCCTTGGCTTTCACCACGCCTGCACACAGGGAAGCAGGGACACACCAGACAGTAGGTTCTTAAAGGGGGAAGTAGATTTTAAACTTTGAACGAAGACGGAAGAGAAAACGAATTCCTACCTTTCTTGTTTACTAGATCCAGAGAAGAGCAGAAACAGAAGAAAGGAGGTGATCACTGACTGCACATGCACAGAGCTCCATTTAATCAGAGAACAAAGCCAGCTCCCTTCCCCCAGCACAAAATACACATAGAAAGAGAGAATCCAGGAGGTGAGCTGATAGACTCTAACCGATTACAATTGAGTGGGCTATAGAAACTCATGTAAATGAACCAACAGCTCATCACAGAGACTTACAATACAGGGTCACACTACAGAGCTTACGGCCCAGGTATGGGGACTAACCCAGGGAGCTTGGAGGGCTGGTCCTTCAGCAGGGAGCCCGCAGCGCCAGTGGGGCGCTCAGCCAGAGCTGTGAGGGGCATCAGGAGGAGCAGCAGCATTTCTGTCTGGGTTTAGCCCCGAGTGTCCTTGGCCTGCAGAGGAGCGGAGTGAAGCAGGCAGGCTCCTCAGGAGGGGCACCTGAGAGGGGCCGATCAGGCGCCCACATCTTCAACTTCACCAGGACACTCAGGCTCTGGAAACCAACCTGGGGCAGCTAACCCGAGAGTAGGGGGACTCCTCCTGGCATGCCACCAAGGACAGATAGCTTCCCCTTCCCCCGGGGCCCTGGACCTCCAGCCTCCCTCTTCTTTCTGTACCTGGGGATTCACATTCATGCCCCCAGCCAGCCTTCTACTGCCTTTACAAACCAGCCCTATATGCAGCTTCGCACGCCCTCCACCATGCCTGTAGGCCCTGAACTGGGAGGGGCAGCGTCAGATGGGGAACGTGGGTCTGATGGAGGGAGGGAGGGAGGTCACTGGGTGCTGACATGCTGTGTGGGGAGCAGGCCTGGCTCTCACCTTTTGAAGAGCAGGATAGCAATGACGATGATGATGATTAATATAACGGCCAGCACCGGTCCCATCACCCACAGCATCTCGGGCTCGTCCTGCTGCTTTGCTGAAGACACTTCCATCACGATCTCATCCGAGTAGGGGCTGGCTGCGTACCTCTTCTGCAGAGCACGGTGCGGGGGGGAGGAATGCAAACATCTGTTAGGCTGAAGGAAACGACCACCTTCCATCCTATTGTATGGCCCCCTGCCTCTGCCCAGTGTGGGGGGGTCTGGCTCCCACACCCAGGGCTCCCTGTGCGCCCGGGCATCATGCCAGCAAGCCAGGACACAGCACACATGGATATCCGCCTTGTCCCCCTCCTGCTCCTGGGAAATGGCACAATCCAACTTAGAGCAATTGTCCAGCCAGCCAGCCAGCCGAGCTCCCTAGGTGCCGAAATGGAACAGCCCAGCTAAGAGCAACTCCCCACACTAGCAGCCCTGTTAGTCTGTATCTGCAAAAAGAACAGGAGGACTTGTGGCACCTTAGAGACTCACTTCATCGGATGCATGCAGTGGAAAATACAGCGGGGAGATTTATATACACAGAGAACATGAAGCAATGGGTGTGACCATACACACTGTAACCAGAGTGATCAGGTAAGGTGAGCTATTACCAGCAGGAGAGAGAAAAAACCTTTTAGCAAATTACAGGCTTTGAAATCCCAGGCACCGGCCGGCTGATGAGCGCTAAGTGGTTTATAACACCTATTATGCTGATATAAACGCATCTCCCCAGGATGGGGCTCTAGTAGGAGAACCCCTGCCAGGCTAGACACTTCTCTTGAGGGAACAAAAGGACAAGAGACGTCTCTGTGTCTCAGCTCTGTGAGCAGAAATCTTGGTGCAGGGGTCTCTCGCTAGCAGGGTCCTTCCAAAGAACTAGTGTGGTGGCACAGTGACCTACGGCCTCGAAGAGGCTGCTTCTTAGAGCGAGTACAGCAGGGCAGGATTAACAGACCCAACGCCCAGCTGCAGGCTTGTTATGCTGCCGTTGCTAAGGCTTATGTCGCCGTGGCATCGCTTCACAGCTCAGCCTTACTGGGTCAGAGGGGTTAAATACTGCAAAAAGCAATCCCTTCCGCCTGGAGAGAAAGCTGGAGCTGCTCAGAGTAGCACCTGCTGCCCTATGCTCAGGAACTAGAAACTGTCCAGCCTTGCCACAGACAGAAAGTTCTGGTGACAGAAAAGGTGCCCGTGGATCTATACATTGCCTGCTTTATGGTCAAGTTCAGACACACACTTCACCTGGGTGCAGGTGCGAAGGGGCGGGTGGGAAAAGCAAGCGAGCCTCACATAAATGCACACCTTGATCTCCTCTCCTGGGCATCCCGGATACAAACAGGAGTAGCATACAGACAGGCCTGCTATCTACGACCCCATTCCGGCAATGCACAGGTTCAACCCTCGGGTGCATCTAGTCAGATTTATCAGCAGCCTGCAGCGGCCCTGGCAGCAGGTTCTGCTGGGGCAATGCGCCCTTGCACGCCCCACATAGGCTTCTGCAGACTTCAGGCTCTTCTCCTTTCCTGGCCAATGTCTGCGTGTGGCCATTAGGGGCACTAGGGAGATAGCTCGGGCCCCCCAGGTGTCTGGCGCTCTCCCGGACCCTGACACAGGGGTGAGGAGGGGGACGAGCTAACTCCATCTCCGTCTCTGCCAGACGAGGCTGGGGAGGGGAGTGGGCAGCGGGAGGGAGGGGCTCATTGCTGAGGAAGGCGCACAGGTCCCACAGAAGACAGGGCTAAACGCCACTATCACCTGGAGCCTCCTTCCCAGCTCCAGCCAGCAGCGCTTCAGAGCGTTTGCCCTGCTTGGCTTGCAAAGGGGCCTGGGACTCCAGCGTCCCCTGGACTCCCCCAAAGCAAGGAAGGAGCCCCAGCGAGGATGAGGTTTCCAAGGGCACCCACTAGTGCCTGGCCCTTTCCAGATGGAGCAGGTGCCCCCGATGAGCCATGCTCCCAGCGCCTGACTGGTGACGAGCCACGCTCGCCCCGACTCTTGGGACACAGCATGCAATGCAGGAGTGGTGTGGGGACAGACTGCCTTGTGCTTTGCGGGTGAATGGGCCCCATGTACCAGGGTGACGCAGTACAGAGTCCTGGGGCAGTAAAGCTACTAGCCGGCTGCCTTGCAGGAGGGCTGCACCAGGTCTGCATTATGCTTGGAATCCATCCCCATCCCCGCCGAGGTGGAAGCTGGCAGTGACCCCTCAGGGCTGCGCCTCCCAGCGCACAGGCCTCAGTTAGCTACCCGAGTGGGGCGTTTCTCGTAGGGCACGGTGCCTGGCCAGTGTGATCTGAGACCTCTGCATTGTGAGCCGGGACTCTTCCCCTCCTCCCTGGGTCTGCACCTTGCCACACGCACCGTGAGTAACAGAGAGTTTGACCAGTGCTAATGAGCCATTACAAGTAAATGAGGCTGAAGAAGTGAGCCCCAGTGTGGGAGCTGAGTGGAGGGTCCGGAGCATCTTTATTATCTCCCGTTATTTACACACTGCCGCTGCCACCTCTCTCCTACCCTCCCCCACAAGCAATTTACAGGAGGGTCTCACTGCACAGGTCTTGCTCTGCTATTTCATGCTTACTGAGGCAGCCATCCTCTTCCTCCCGTAGACCCCTGCGTGCTGGGCCAGCTGATCCAGGTATGCGCCCTTTCCCCTTCGCAAGGAGAGGCACCAGGGCTGGGAACACTCACGCTTTCACGGCTTCGCCCAGCAGAGACCCTGTTACTGTGGGAACAGGTGAATGTAGTCCCTTACACGCCCCTTTCAAGGGAGATTCTGATCAGGGAAGTGAATCTCCAAGCTCCCCTCCAAGTCTCTTCTGAGTCAGCCCTGTTCAGCCAGGCAGAGTCCAGGGCAGCTGGAGTGCGCAGGACTCCGCCCCGCCTCCTGCATCAGGGCTGACTCCAGAATCGACAGGGTCACAAAGCGGAGTGCAAAATTGCTCTGCAGATCCCAGTGGCATCTCAGCACTCCTGGAGCTCCGACTTGTCCCGGGGCAGATAGGGTTGGAGCGTTACTGCCAGGAGACTGGAGAAAAAGGTGGGGGTACTCAGACAATGCTGATGTCTAACCTATTGTTACAGGGCACCGGAGCTACCCTGCACCAGGGTGCACGGAGCAGCCCTCCTCCACCCACCCAGTGCTGGCGGGCTCCTCTCCGCATGCCAGTTTAGAGGTTTCTCCGCAGCCACCAGCTGAGAGTCTGGTGAGCACAGCAGCAGTTTAGGAAGGGTGGGTGAGGCTGCTGGATGCCTACGGGCTGTCTCCGAGCCCTGGTCCCTGTGAGTGCAAAGGCCTGGATTCACGAGGCTGCTCCACAGTCACTTTTGTGAGCAAAAATGTGTCTCAGAGCCAGCCCCCATCACAGCGGAGTCTGGAGTTCTGCAGTGGCCCGGCTCAACTCCCATTGCTGCCCTCAGCTGTCATCTGGCATGTCAAAGACACCTGCTCTTTCCCTCTGAAAACACCATTCATCAAGTCAGTTCCAATGGACGCCTCCTCTCCCTGACACCAGCTACCTGCCTGGCTCGCCTCACTTTGCAGGGAACTCCACTGAACAGGCTGCCAGCTCCCTGCACTGAGCCCCTCGGGTGCCCCTTGGCTGGGGGCGAGGGGGATGCCCCTTCTAGCAAGAAGCCCTTACCGTCTCGCCATCCTCCAGCGACGCCAGCACGAAGCAGCGATAGCTCAGATCCTCGGAGAGCGGCTTGTTGTAGAAGCCCTTGTAGGTCTTCTCGTCTCCCAAGGTGAAGGTCTCCGGCAACACGTCCACTTGAGCAGCAATATAGGGCTTCAGCCTGTCTGCTTGACGGCGCTGGCGCCTGCCCTGGCTGATGGCCTCCAGTAACTGAGAACAAAGAACTTGGGTCATTACCTCCCTCTCCCCAGCGTTGGAGAGGTGCACGCTGCCCTGACCGACAGCAGGGGACCTGCACGTGGATTGGGCCACGCCTAGCCAGGAACAGGAGTTTCAGAACTATCCTCCCCACTTATTTCACTAAAAGAAAAGGAGGACTTGTGGCACCTTAGAGACTAACCAACTTATTTGAGCATGAGCTTTCGTAAGCTACAGCTCACTTCATCGGATGCATTAGTCTCTAAGGTGCCACAAGTCCTCCTTTTCTTTTTGCAAATACAGACTAACACGGCTGCTACTCTGAAACTTATTTCACTAACTCCCATTTCATTGACCCCCGGCAGCCCCTCCCACTCCTCAAGTCAGAGGGCTGGACTGGCAACCTCATGCTCATTTCCATAACAACAGGCTGAGGTCAACGGATGAGGCTGGGCTGGGGAAGGGGAGGAAAGGCTCCTGGCTGAGTACAGTTAACATGCAGCAAAGCAACTGGGGGGCTGGAGGGTGTGACTGAAGCTCCAGCCGTTGAAGGCATTGCTGGGGCCCCCATCACCGTGGGATCTGCTGCAAGCGCCTTCGCACCTAGGCTGGTGTCAGCAAGAGGTCTGGGCCTGGGGACTCGGCCGCTGTGACTCTCACGCTGTTACTTCACGGGAGGGGCATTGTTTGGACCCCAGGAGCACTGGGTTAATGGATTCCAGCTGGCTGCAAGGGAAGCAGGCCATGGTCTGTGCTCTCTGTTGGCATGGAGAGCCGCTTGGCTCTGCACAGACAGTGGGTGTGAACTGCAGTCGCAGCTGCTGTAGAGAAAAAGAAGTGACATTTGTGCATCTCTCCCCTGTCTGAGCTCCGCTATTTCCCCGTGCTGGGCTGCGGCAGGGCTGCGTGTGGCCACAGCAGATTTCATGGGATGCTCAGAACAAAAATGGCAAATTTCATAGTTGGCCACAAATTCCTGAAAAAGGCATAAACACCCCAACATTCAATTACGCCGCTAAGGACGACTCTCCGGTGTCTGAAGAAGCTTTTCTAGTGAATAAAAATGAATGCCAGGCTCCGAACAGACATTTTAATTTCAAATGGAGGAGGAGGCATGAAATACATTTCACAGCCCAACGTGTCACTGCTGCATTGTCAGAGCAGACAGGGCCCGAGAGTGACCTGGGGCTGGAAACACGGGTACTTACGCAGAGGTGCTGGCAGGCCGTCAAAGCGCCCCAGCCTCTCCCCCCTGGCAGCTGGGCCCCTGTTGCAGTGAGCCAGGGAGGCTCACTAATACCCTGGGAACCATGAGGAGCAGGAGAACGCCAATGGACTGTGATGTTTGCACAAGGCAGGGACGAATGAGAGCTGCAGGGGTGGGGAATTACAGCCAGCACGTCTGCACCGCAGCCATTTGCTGCCCATTGTCACCCGTCAGTCCCTTTCAGCCGAGGGTGACACCAGGCCGCGCCTGCTCTGTGCTTGTTTGGCACCACCGCAGGACCTCGCTGCCCGTTCACCATGCAGCAGTGCAGACTTGGGCTCGTGCACAAGGGGCTGGCATTAGTGAAAGCCCCTTCTAGTGTCTACTGAAAAAACCAAACCTCTGCGTGCTTCAGAACCACCCTGTTACGGTCACCACGAGCCCCCGTGCTGCACTGCCTCCTCTTCGGCTGTATTAGCCCACACTGCTGGAAGTCCGAGTATGGAGGATACAGACTGGCCTGTGTCTAACTCTGGGCTGCAGCGAGAGCGTGCGGCTCTGTGAGCGAAGTCAAGCACTCTAATGCAGGAAAGGCCAGAATGCACGTTGCCCCACAGCTTTCAGTCGGCCCCCTGGTGTCTATGCATTATGAGAGAGTTTTGAATCACACGATCACACACTATGCTGTCCACAGGACCCTGCCTCATTCAGCGCACCGGAAGCAATGATCAGCTGTTCAATATTTTGTTTTCTCCTCGTTCAATGTGTGGCCCCTGGGCCATATTTACTGCGCATCATTCAAATCCTACTCCGAAGACAGACAGGGAGCTGTGACGGTTAAACCATGAAAAGCATTCTGACAGTGCAACGTGGAAGGGGCTAGGGCACTGGATGGGGGGTTGAGAGTTTTGGGTGCTGAGTTTTAGCTCTGTACCTGACATTCGGAGACACCCTGGGTAAATGATCTGGCTTCTCAGCTTCCCCACTTGTAAAATGGGGACAGTACTACTCTCCTGCCTAATGCTGGGGTCTGACTCAATGTTTGCCAAGGGCTGAGGGAGTCTCCCAGGGAAGAATCTAGAAGGCGAAGGATCATCGTTAGGAATCAAACCCTTGGGCAGGCTGTGGGAGCGCCAAGCATGAGGATTGTTATCAGACCCTGCACAGGCAGGAAGGAAAAGGTGAGCTCTGGGGGCTTCTCTGCAATCCTGTCCCCTGGCAGGCCTGGCTGTGCCCCTTACCTCACACAAGCCGGAGCACTAAGCCACCTTTCCCAGGGCCCAGGCAGCGTGGGCGAAGCACAAAAGGAAGCCTTAGAAGATCATACTTAAACCAGGTCTCATTGACTCCTACCTGGTCCAGCTCCATCTCATCAGGCGTCCGCCACCGGGCCGTGCGGCTGCTGGTGGTTTGATCTACTGGCACAACCACAATATAGTACCACCTGGGGAGGAAAGAGGGGTCAGGGGAGGTGGCTGGTGCTAGCAGGAGATATCAGGACATTTCTTTAGCAGGCGATTGACTAGAAACAGGTTCAAGATGCCTCCCATCAAAACCCCTTCCCCAAATCTCCTCTTTCTCCCCTTCTGTAATGGGCAAAAAGCTTCACTGAGTCAGAGGCCAGTTTTCCTGCTGTGCTGAGGATCGGAACACTCCCTGCTAGCGATCATTAGGTTAATGAAGATACACAGACCACGCGCTAGAGGATGGTAGAAGGAGCTGGGGTAAGGACATTTAGATAAACTGGCTGTAGCAGGAGCCCTGGGGGAATTGGGTTTCAGCACGAGGCTATCACAGTTACAAATGAGACTTCTATGAACTGGCGTGTTTTAATCTCCTGGAGGCTTTAAAGATACAATTTATTCAAAAGCTGTTGCACAGTGACAGAGAAAGCACCTCCGGCCCCTCAGCTGGCTTTACCGGGAGGGTCTCAGTCCCGCCTCTAGAAGGGATGGGGAGCTGTGTTGCCCTATCTCACAAAAACATCAGCTCAGAACATGCCAGCAATACACTGTTATGTGGTGAAGGGAAAACCTGGCTCCAGCATTTGCGGGCTGCTCTGGCATTCATCCCACAATGTTACCGAATCAATGGGTTAGAATGGGTTACACTCAGTGGGTACATAAAGAGAACAATCCAGCCTCCTACCTCCCCTTGCCCTCTGGTCCATTAGCAGGGAGCACCTACCTAACTGGCGCTGAGGTCTGGACTTTGGGAAGGGTGAGGGTGAACTTTCCTTCCTGCATGTATTTGTTTGTGGAGATGGGTTTGTTCTGCAAGACATCAGGAGCCGTGTGGATAGATACCCGGTGCTGGAGCCCACCAGCGCTGCTGCCGCGGTTCATTAGCACAAAGGAATACTCTGTATCCGGCTGAAGGTCACTTATGAGCTTCTTCATCGAATGGCCGTCCACCTCCACACTCTGGCTGTTGTACAGGATCTGAAACAGGAAAGGACACATCATGCAGCAGGGCAGCTGCTGACAAAACATGCTCAGAACAGAAGGCAGCATTAGAGCTGATAATCTGGCTCTGGGCCCTACCTCAGGCGGTTCCCATCCTGTGCATTCCATAAAGAGCCAGACAGCTTGAGGTCCGGCAGAGTAACCCACAGCCGCCGGCAGAGCAGCACTCACCGCTCCTTACAGCCACAGTGCGGCATCTCGAAAACCAGCTGGGTGGTTAGAATCCTAAACTGCAAAGACTCCACCAGACGCGTCCCTGGCGATGCCCCCCCCTTCAGCGCATAGGTAGGACGACCATACAGATGGGTTTATATTAATGGGTCTTTGTTTCCTTGTGGGGACATGACATACAATGGACTTTTGGCATAAAACCCCATTTGCTCTAAAGTGGTTTCATCCCTAATCTAACAGTAAATGCAGGCTCAAAGGTTAACGCAGAACTGCCCCTTCCCAGAAAGGGAACTACAGGGATCATTTGTTTCCTAGAATAATGCCTCTGACCAATCAGTAATGCATCTCACACATCCACAAGCACGACCTCACTGGTGTGACACCAGGGCACCAGCACAATGGCTGCTGGCGCGCTGCAATCCAAGCACAGCGCTTGGGGCTCAAACCTTACCTCTGCCTGGGGTGGGCTTCCAAAGAACTGCACCCAGCATCACTGCTGGAGAGAATGGGGAACTGACATTAGCATAGAGCACTCTCCTGTTGGCATGGAGCAGGGCATTGCCACGTGGTATCACGAGGAAACAAGAGGGAAACAGGCCCCTGTGGCTGCCTTCTCAACCCACCCTAGTTGGCTGACCGAGAGCTGCTCTCCTGGACGCGTGGTGCTGTGGGCTCTCCTTGGTGGTTGCTGCTGCCCCACGTGCTCAGTATGAATTTGCTCCAGCTGCTGTTCTGCATCAGCAGAGCGGCACCTGCTGGGCTCCGTTGGTTTCAGGCTGAAAATCTGGATCTGAGCCCTGGTTCAAACTCTCAGTGGAAGAGCCAGCGGCACGGGGACACCTCCCCACCCCAGCTGTAACAGCAACGCGTGGCAGAGTCAGAAACACAAGCAACCCCCCCACACAGGCGGTGCTGGTGAGAGGACTGGAGGGCCTGAAGCGACCTTCGGCTGCAGCAGAAGGCTGGCTCCTTTCTGCTAGGCAATCCCCAGCACTCTGTGGGGTGTTCCTGAATCTAGCGGAGGCTGCTTGAGCAATTAACGCGCATAAAGCGCTCTGAAGATACCATATACTGAGAGCTGCTGTCAAGAACCAGGGAGGGGGTGAGCCTAGAGCACCCAGGTGGAGACAGCTGGCTCACGCCAACAAACATGCTCTGCCTTTGGGCTCTCCAGAGAAGGGACCCAGCAATCTTTCTCCCCTCTGGGTGCAGCTGAGCCTGGCGAAGCAGCACAAGAGGGAGGTGGGACACTTCTGCCAGCCCACACTGCAAGCAGCCAGCAGAGCCCTGAAGAAGCTGCTGTCTCATTGGGGCAGGTGCCGCTCACTAACTCCTCAGGGGAGCTGGCCTCTCCAGAGAGAAGTGGAGCAGCAGGCCCTGCAGAACCCCAAGGGGCAGCCAGGCACAGGGAGTAGAGTGAGGCGTACAGTGCTGCTCTGGGTTATCCAAGTAGCCACGTGCCAGAAGGCTTTGGCCACTGCACTCTGCTGAGGTTGGTCCATTCACATACAGACTCTTCTCCAGCATCCCAGAGGAGATGGTCAGCTGGGAACCAAGCACAAGGGGAGGGCTCAGTAGGAGAGGGACACGATCAACGTTCTCATTGACTTGTAATAGGCAAAAAGATTTAGGGATGGGCCTCTGCTGCTAAATTAACAAGGATGCCTGCAGCGATGAGAGCCCTGCTGGCTCCCCAGTCCAGAGGCGATGCAGAGGGAGTGTTCTCTGCTGTGACTCCTGCGAGACTATTTCTTCCGAGGCTTTAATCCCCGTCTCTGCAGAGAGACACATCAGACAGGCGCTAGAGTGAGTGCAAAGAATCCAGACCCAGAAATGCCTCTTAAAGCCTCTGGAATCTCAGATGTGTAATTGGCAGGTTTCCTCCTGCTCAGTCACACCAGACTCAGCCAAGCGAGAAGAAACAGCTGGTTATTTTACAGCTCTGCAGTCTGTCCTTGCATCAACTCCTTCAAACACTAACAGAACATTGCAGCAGTGGGCAACATATTCCAGACAAGAACAGGGCTGGGCTGCAGGCAGATTCCTACCTGACTCCCTGCCTCAGCTCAGGAAACCTGCTCAGACTCAAACAAGAACAAAGTTGAAACATGAAGGTCACACAAACCCAGCTCTAACTCTGCTCCCCATCCCAGACTCTGCAGGTGGGATCTCCCATCACACAGTCTCCCACAACTAAGTGATTCCAAAGGGCTTCCACATGTGCTTTAGGAAGGTATATTGTCTATAAAATGCACATGTGTGAAGGTTATAGGCCTTGCTGGAGCCCTAGGCATGGTTAAAAGTATGAGCCAAGGTCAGCTGTGAACCAAAGTGGGCATTGTTAGAGTAGTAACACTAGGAATCAGCTGACCAAGCAAACACAAGACGCAGACCTCTCAAGTAACCACCTAATGCTCTCCTCAGAGGGTGGGGTGGGACCCCGTGTAAGATCCGGAGGGGAGGTCAGGATAACGGATGAGGAGGTTTTATCTGAACTATTAGGTGTGAGGCACAAGGACGGTAACTAGTAACATCTGGAGAGTATTTCAGAGTAACAGCCGTGTTAGTCTGTATTCGCAAAAAGAAAAGGAGGACTTGTGGCACCTTAGAGACTAACCAATTTATTTGAGCATAAGCTTTCGTGAGCTACAGCTCACTTCATCGGATGCATACTGTGGAAAATACAGTGGGGAGATTTATATACACAGAGAACATGAAACAATACCTCCTCCCACCCCACTCTCCTGCTGGTAATAGCTTATCTAAAGTGATCATCAAGATGGGCCATTTCCAGCGGGTTGGGGGGTGAGAAAACCTGTATTTGTGCTGGAAATGGCCCACCTTGATTTTCATGCACGTTGTAAGGAGAGTTTGTGTGTGTGGTTTTTGGAGGGGGGTGAGAGAACCTGGATTCCTGCAGGAAATGGCCCACCTTGATTATCATACACATTGTGAAGAGAGTGCTCACTTTGGATGGGCCATTACCAGCAAGAGAGTGAGTTTGTCTGTGGGGGGGCGGAGGGTGAGAAAACCTGGATTTGTGCTGGAAATGGCCCATCTTGATGATCACTTTAGATAAGCTATTACCAGCAGGAGAGTGGGGTGGGAGGAGGTATTGTTTCATGCTGTCTGTGTATATAATAATGTATTCTGCAGTTTCCACAGTATGCATCCGATGAAGTGAGCTGTAGCTCACGAAAGCTCATGCGCAAATAAATTGGTTAGTCTCTAAGGTGCCACAAGTCCTCCTTTTCTATCTGGAGAGTAGCACGTAATTTGTTTGTATCGCTGTATAAGAGGAGGGGCAGCTTTGTATTGGCCTACGGGACACCTCATCACAGGCGTACACACGTTAGTGTGCCGATACCCAGCGAGCTGGGCACTGACACCGAGCTTTGCTGACAATGAACCTGGCCGCGCTTTCGCCACCAAGTCAAGCCTGCGTCCGTCCTCTCTGAGCGACATCGCGGTCTGCTGAGTCAGCAACCAGCCATCTCTGCTGGTGCAGAAACGCGGCAGCTCCAGGAACAGGAACAAGGGTGCGGTGTTTCCCTGGGGGTGGGGGCAGGAAGGCCCACGAGTGCTGCAGACTGGATGGACAGTCTGGGGCTTTCAGCCAGAGTCTCCTTGCTTGCTCTGGGTTTGGTTGAAAAGCTACAAAAACTTGCATTGCATGGTCTCCTGCTGACATCCGAAGATGACGTTCATTGCCTTGCCCAGACACGTGTGCCCAAGGACAGCGGAACAGCGCTCCCAGCCCCTCTCCCCACAACGGCTCCGTGCTGCTTTACCTGCCAATCTGCATTACCTTCTCCAACGCTCTGCACCACCAGTCAGTGCCTCTCCATGAGCCGTACGATGGTGTAAGGGCACAGGGATAAAGTCACTGCTGCGTGGGAGCCCAGGGGCCTGAAGCAGAACGGCTCAGTGACGCCGACTTTAGTCAGCAGTGAAATGTGGCCACAGGGCTTTAAACTGCTGAACGCTGGGCTGACCCACGCCTGGCCTGCTATAAAATCCCTGTTAGAGCTGCTCTAGCTCACGGAGACCGGCTTGCAAAGCTAGGTGGGCCCGAATGCCCCTGCTGAAGGCTGGAGTCTTGGCTAGCGCAGCCGAGGCTAGCTGCCACCCAGGCGGCTGTTTCTAAGCTCACCTGAAATGTGCCGAACTGACTCATGCAACGACTGAAACAGAGCAGCTTGAGAGGGAATCTCAGGAAAACCTTCCCGACTGTCCAAGCAGTAGGACAATGGAACAGACGCCTCGGCGTCCTGGAAGCTCCTTCAAATAGAGGCTGGATAGCATCCGTCTTGGATGGCGCAGACACAGAAAATCCTGCACTTTGGCAGGGAGTTAGAATCTTTTTCTCCCCTGTAAAATACCTAACAATACTGCCCACAACCCACACAGCCTCTGTCCTAGGCAAGGCCAGGGAGGTGTGTCAAGGAAACGAAAAAACCACCACCAAGGCTGGCCTTACACTTGACGTGAAAGCACCGGAAGTGCCCAAACCAGCTCCTAGCTCAAAATGGTGAGAATCCAGCAATTGTCAAATTTCACCTTTACTTGGAAAATATGCAAGGAGGAAAATCCCTGGGACCTAAGAACAGTGTCCAAGGCGTATGGCCAGGAGGGCTGGAATGTAACATCTCCTGTAAAATACCCCACCAAAGCCAGGCAGCGCTTTTCAGGGAGTTTATCCCGGGCCCAGATGAAGCTGTGAAGTTCCCTGAAGAGAACTGACACCTGCTTTACTTATTTGAGAGGAGTGAAAATTCCAGAGGTCTCCAATTCACCCCTCCACCCAAAAAAAAAAAAAACCCCCCACAAGGTTGTGCCAGTACTCACAATCAGAACAAAATCCCTATTAATTAAATCGGTTAACATGGAATGTGACACCCTTTGGGATGTAGATTTAGTGTGAGACTGTTTATCAAGTGCAGATAATACTAATTGTTCCCAGGGAGATTTATCTGCTGTGGTTATTAGGCTCTGTCCTCTGCCTCTCATGTGCCCGCATTAAGCAGAGAGTAAAGAGGTGAACCTTGTTTGTAAAACAAACTCCTGAAGGTTGAGACTTCTATCAGTGCAGTCAAAGCCCAGGGGCTGTTCCTCTAAGCCCACATGCACCTGCATTTCTGGGAGTATTAACAGAAGAAAGATACTACTGGAGAAATATCTTTAACCACCCTCCCATGTGCATGGTTGCTCTCAGCTGACAGGTAACTAACACCACCTGCTCCTGGGTCACAGCAGGGGCAGACACGGAATGAATCACTGCTCGTGTTTGGCTACAAGGCAGAGACAAGGCATCAGCACTATTCCTTCTGGCACCTGACCTGCTCTACCCACCCCCAAAAGTTGCAGCACCCCACCCAGAGCACTAGGAGGGGAAACCACTGTGGCTAGGATAAGGAAACCAAACTGGCCATTTAACGCACTGCACAAACTGGGAGCTGGGCTATTCCCTCCGTCCCAATGAGACTCCTGTCTGTCCAAACATGGCCGGCCCCTGGGAAGCTGTGAGTGCCATGCCCTCTCTGATTCCCTGTCTCTTTCCAGCTAAACTCTGCAAATTCAAAGTGATTCCGACTCAGCGTTCTAACTGAGAGGCAGGATTGAAATGGGGCGTGATTAGCAGCAAGCAGGGGAGAGACAGGCAGCCATTCCAGACGCTTCTCCCACTTGCTGTGGAGAGACTGCCCTGTGGTGTGGTCATATCCCTTGGCATTCAACTCATCCATTCCATGCGCTTCCTACACATGCAGCATGGATGGGCAATGCACCTTGCACCGCACCCCCTGCCCACACACAGGTGAGCACAGAACTCCCCTTGGAGACATGTTCACTCTCACCACAGGAAACTGGTGACCTTGATTTCACTGCTAGGCAGGGAGATGTTCAGGTTGTGGAGAAGGAAGCTCTGCACTCAGACTCAAGAGACTGGGGTTTCGTCTCTGGCTCTACTCAGGCTCCCTGTGTGTCTCTGGGCCTAGTGCCCATCTGTGAAATGGGGGTAATGTTTTCCTGCCTCTTGGGGGTGGGTGGGCGTAAATTCATCAGTGCTTGTGAGCTGCTCCAGCACTACAGCGATGGGGGGGCACAGAGAACTCACGTTTCAGAATTCAAGGTGGCGCAATGCCCAGAAGTCTTAGTGATCACCTCTGTACGGGTTCAGCGAGTCAGCCTGCATGCCCATCAGCGCCCTTCGGCACAGCAAACTCTGAGCAGAGATACAGTGCTTCTGTCTGCAAGATTCTCCCCCCACAGTCCGGACCACCTCTGCAGAAATCCGCCACCCTGTGTGCCTCGGCTGCGCCCTACACCCGGCTGGGGCTGTTGAAGGGACACAGGCAGCTTGGGCCCATGTGAATAAGCCATTGTGGGCCCGGAGGCTGATATAACACCCAGCGCTGGGCCGGACAAGTGAGAGCAGCAGCCATTTGTGCAGGGTCTGCCCAGGTAGCTGTCAGAGAGGGGACTATGTACTGCTAAAATGGAACCACCGCTCGGGATTGTGCCCCTGCTCTGATAGCTCTGTGGTGAGCAGGCGATCTGGTTAGCCAGGGCCGGGGCAAAGGGAGCCACTCTAAGGTCGAGTTGCTGCCTGGTTTTCAGGCTGTTCTGCCTTGTTCAGGTCCTGTGATGAGATCACATTTCCAGCTGTCTCATGGATGCTCTGCAGCCTTGGGATTTCCCCTTATGTCCAGAGAGCATCTCCCACTCCCCCTCTCTGAGGGCACAAAGCTGTCAGACATCACCAGCTCTGCTGTGCCGCAGGGCCAGCCTGGATTACAAACAAATGCAGAGCCTGCTAGGACACTGAGAACAGGAGCGCCTCACGCAGGCATTGCCAGGGGGCTGTCCTGGCCAGCTGGAAGTGGGATCTTTGTCCAGCCAGATTCCAGACACCTAGTGGGGCTGGCACTGGCAGACTGTATAAGCCCCTACCAAAGCTGAGCAGGGGAAAGGTATTAACAACAGCCTTGGGAGGACTGCACAAGTCTCCCTCTTCCCCAGGTGGTAAGAGCAGAGCAGGGGGATGCTTTGGAGAATATACCGTGGAAAGGAACCAGTGGGCCCACACCAGGAAGGGTGGAGGCTTAGCACCTGGAGTAAATGTTCCTCTGCTCAGGTCTATAGCTGGATGGTGAGCTCGCTCAGTGTCTGCAACCTGGGCCTGTCACTATTAGCAACCCTCTAGGGCCACCTAATGACCTACCTAGAAGGAACCTCCCAGCACTTACGCACATTCTAAAGAACATGACCTAACATGGCACACGCCCCCTTGACTTAGCACATGACACAGGCCTGTCCCATTTGGCTTTTCCTGCTGGCCTCAGAGCAATCATTTTCACTGTTTGACTCAACACTGCTGACCCCCTTCACTGGCATGGCTCTGGCTTGCAACCTTGCCAGAGACCAGGAAGGCAGGAGTAAACCAAGCAGCTGCAGGATGCCAGGAAGGAGGGTGAGAAACCAGCAGCACCTCTGGCTTAGTATCTTTGCTTTCCAAAGCATCAGCAGTTCCTTATTTCTGTGCTCGGAGGCCTCCACAGAACCACCCCCGAGATGATGAGCAATGGGACCTTGCTCAGCCAACCGTTTGCCTGGCAGCCTGGCGCTGCCATGTGACAGGCCGTCAGTAGAGGTGCTGCTGCCCTCCCATGGGGGCATCCCGTGCAGTTGGTCCTTACCTTGAAAGGCACCACCGACTTGTAGGAATCAGGCACTTCCCAGCTCAGCAACACTGACGTTTTCATCACGGCGTTGACGCGGAAGTTTTTAGCAAACACTGAAATTAAAAACAACACCTGTGAGCTGCCTGCACGGCCCAGCAGGAACTCAGCAGCACGGGGTACTGAACTCAGCGGCAGCAGGAAAGGAGACAAGCAGAGGAGCGCAGCAGCCTTTCCCCCAGCCGAGTTTCTGATGGTGACTACATTCTCCAACATCAGAGAACGGCAGCTCTAGACTGAACTGTAGCTTTCCTCTCCCCCCAACAACTCTCTTGGCCCTTTGCCAGGATCAAAAGCCAGCAGCTCTCAGGAGCTGGACCTTGCAGTCTATACCAGAGCCAGCAGAGACCCTTTCATGTACAGATGCAATGGGAGTGTGCGTGTGAAGTGAGAGAGGCAATTATGTTCCCACCAAAAATCCTCCTCCTAGTAACAGGCAATGTGAGGGAAGCCTTCAGCGAGGCTCCCTGTGCTGAGCCAGTTTTACTAGAGGAAACCAGACAACGTACAGCCTCGTTAGCCAGAGCCAAGGGGAATCCAGCCTGCCACACCAAAGGGAGGGTCACCGGCTGGAGATGAGGCTGGACTGTAAGGCTTGTTACCTTGCTCAACAGGCATGGTCCGGGACTGGATGCTAGGGCTGAGCGGCCCCACCCCCTTGCTGGTGCTGGCCCTCACTTTGATGTCATAGGTGGTGTCAGGTCTGAGGTTGGTCAGCATGATGCTCGTGTCCTTGGTGACGTTGGTCAGCTCCTGCTGGCTGTTGATGTCTCTGTACATAACCGTGTAGTTGGTAATTCGCCCATTTCGCTCTGCCAGCACTGGGGGGTCCCAGGCCACCTCTGTGGTGGAGGTGGTGAGCCCAACCACACGCAGGTTCTGCGGGAAGCCACTGGGCAAGTCCTCTGTCGTGGTGATCTCCTTCTCGAACTCCTCCCCTGGACCGGCTCTGTTCTTGGCAGACAGCTTGAAGACGTAGGTGGCACCTTTGTGCAGCCTGGTCACAGTGTAGTGATGGTCGTTTTTCCCGAAGTCCATGATGTTCATCTTCTCCTCGTCGGTGCGTTTGTACTGCAGCCGGTACCCCAGCAGCTCCCCGACCATCTCCTTGGGGGGGTGCCACTGGATGAGAGCGGTGTTCATGGCTGTTGTGCTAATCATCATGGTGGGCTTGCCCGGGACTGGAACAGAAAGACACTGTGACCACCCACAAACCCATCCTGCTGCCGGAAAGAGAGGAGAGAAAACTCAGGTCTACCGGGTCCAGGATTGGTGTAACTTTGTGCTCAGATAACACAGTGGTGAGTGCAGCATACAACCTAGATGGATAGACACAGATGGACCCAAATCCAAGTGCTGATAAAAGCTGGATCCAGCAAATTCTGGGTTTAGATTCCCCAAATTTTACTGTCTAAATGGGCAATGAATGCAGCAGCTGACATTAGAACATAAAAATCCAGACCCAGACGTACAATGGCTTAATTGCACCTCAAAACCCGTATCTGTCTCACAGATCATTCTGGATTATGTGGACCTCTCCAAACGATACCCTCTCTGCAGACGAGTGCCACAGCACCAGGAAAACCTGGACCCTGAGGTACTGTGTTGCCACAGATGCCCAAAACCCCATACCCAGCATCCTGATCTATCTGGATGCGGAAAAATGTCACCCCCAAACCTTGTAATTTTACCATCTGCAGAGGCTGTAAGTGGTGCGGAGTGGGCTGTTAGCAATCAGAATATATTTTGCTTTAGCTGATGAACCAAATCATGATGTGAATGTCGATGTGACTGGGGAGCAGCAACAGTCAAGCCACTGAAATTCTGCTCATGCTGCACAAGTGAAGGGCTGCTGCCTTCACAGGTTAAGAACCGTTAGTTTGGAATTGAGGATTTAATACCTGGATTCCTCACTCCTTACACAAAGGGCGTCACCATTCCGAAGCAGATCAGATTTGTATACAATCCAACTGATATGGAAAACACTCCTAATCAGTGGGATAATGTCCTGGTAGTAATAAACCAGACACTGTATTTGATGGTGTTCTGGCCCATTCTGCCCTCAGAAGCCCATAACACTGTTCCCTTCTGAGGTCCCTAGGAGCTGGACAAATCTGTAGGAGGGGACTCTGTTACTATTTAAGTACATCTAATTCAATATGCATTGCTAATGTTGCTCTCTCCATTACTCGAACTCACAACACAATTGCTAACAGCAGCCAGGAGTTAGGGACAGATGATTTTTCAAAGTTGATTCAACATATCGTTATCTTTAAATGTGCATCACGAGGTGGGACAATCTGCTGCAGTTTACTGTGTAGCACTGGGATGTTTAGGAAGCTTCTCCTGTTTGCAGGACAGCTGTGTTAACTCAACAGAATGTACGTCCTGGTGAGGCCTGCGGGATAGAGCAGCTGAGATGCTGACAATGGAAATGACCTCTGGAGTTATCCTGGTGCCATCTGGAGCAGCATGGAGAGTGAGCTGTTCCTGGGTTAAATGCTCCAGGAACTCAGATTTCCAGTTCATGCAAAATGCATTCCCATTATAATGAGCAATAAACACTATGCCTGGGGTTAGTCTGCCGATCAGCAGGACTACCACGTGTAGGTCAGGGCTAGTGATCCAAAAATGAATGACTAGGCAATGCTGGCTAGCTGGTCCTCTCTCCCAACAACCACCCAAATCTGCTCCCATCATGTTTCCAGAGAAAAGCCAAATGCCTGATGTGTTCTTGTGATGTCCCTGAACCAGGGCCTGGGCTCCTCTGGGCACTAGCACTGGATACACTTGTCTGTTTAGACAGTAGAACCTTGGAAACAAACTATGGCTGGATTCAGCAGGATCCGGAGACTGCATATGGCATTTTGCTGCACTTCTGCAGCAGCAGGTGTTGGTTTAAGCTGGGCTTGTCTAGTGACATGTAGAGGCTGGATCCACTTCTAACTGCCTCTCAAAAACCCTTCAGTGCAATGAAGGCTGTTGCAGGAGGCTCTACAGCCACCGTGGCTAATCCCTCCAACCGCCCCAAACCAGGTGTCAGGGCACCAGAAAGCTGTGTGAGGAGGACTTCATTTCAGAGTCGGGTGAGATCTGGTGTCTAGGACCTGGCTTTCCCTTCCCTACTCCCAGCACTGAGTGGGTACGTTAAGGCTGAAAGGTTTTCATAGATCTCTTCTAAAGGGCAGCTGCTTTTTCTCCCCTTTTGCCCACTCAGTGTCTATCCATTTCCTACCTGCACCCCTGCTGTGTGTGAACCCTGCACAACTGATCCACATGAAAAGCCTGTGCGTAAGGGATGCAGATTGCACTCTTATCCTTTGCCCCCACTGCAGAAGTACAAATCCCCATGACATTCCCCATCCTGCCCACTCCTTTCAAAGGTGCGCCCTCAGCAGTATCAGGTGTGCCAGGTCCCAAGGAATTTCATAAACCCACCCAGCAGCACCACACACTCACCTGCCCCTGTCGTAGTGACGACTTTGGGTTTGCTGCGTGCCCCATCTCCCTTGGTGGTATAGGCTGCGACAGTGACGGAATAGGTGGTTTCAGGTAGAAGGCCTCCTATGATGGTTTCCTGCGGGACCGTTCATAAGGTGAGCAGAAAATAAGCAACAAGAAACAAATCTGGTTACTGCTTGGGATACAGGAAGGAGGCCCGGCATCTGAAGGGTTTCAGTCAGAGACGCACTGATGATGGCTGGTTTCGTTGCGTGCATCAGACCCCCTGCAGGTCTCTAACCTCACGCCCGTGCGGCGTTAACGGCACAATGACGACATTTATTCCAGTGGCTCCATTTCTAACATCTCACTCGCCCTCTCTCACAAAGATGTCACCTCTCCGACACTCAGGGTTTTGTGCCTGTATCCAAAGCTGTCACCAGACCTGTGCAAACTTGCCTAGAAACAGAGGCTGAGAGGGCACGAGGGCCATCCCTAACCGGCTCTGAGTAACTCCTCTGAGCCTCGTCCCCACTCTTGCCTCCACAGCTGCTGTTTCCAGGAAGTTTTGGTTGGAAAATGCATTCTAGGCAAAGCCCTCAGGGACAGCCAGGACCCAGCAAGTGGATCATAACAAATCAAAGCCACCAACAAAAGCAGAAGGGAAGCTCAGGGTACATCAGTGCAACCCTCACTGGGGCTGATTTTGGAATTTGAAGGTGCCTGGAATCCTGCTGGGAACTCCTGGGAGACAACCTAGGGTGGGGGAGCCGCTGCGCTCCAAGAGACGGGCTTGTCAGGGCATTGCTGCTCAGGCCCCCCCAGGCTGAAACTCCGCTGCAGCATCGCTGCCAGGGAGGGTCCATGTATACACAAGGTGGGGCAAGTTCTCAGAGGTGGGCTTGGCCAGGGGGCAGTAACTTGGGATCACTCCAGCTCAGCCCAACAGCTGCCCCAAGGCACAGCCGCGGAAGCACTATGCTGCTGGCGGTGGAGGAAAGGCCCTGCTAGCAGTGAAGTAACTGAGGCTTGGAGAGGACGACGTGCTCAGAACGTGTCGGCTCCTGCTGAGAGTGCCTCGCGGCCGTGCAGCACCACCCCCAGCTTCCCCCTTCCCGGGGCACCAGGAGGGCATGAGCCCCCTCGGCACATTGAAATCAAAGAACCGAGCATGACCACCTGCCATTTTCTATCGGAGGTGACTCCGTGTGAGCTGAGGGGCTCCACCTGCGAAGGGCCCTGGGACTGGCAGCCAAGCGGTTCACAGACTCTGCGGACAGGCTGAGGAAAACGACCCCTAGGACTTCTCTGTCACTGATGTTACGAATGGGATCTGCCTTGGTAAGCATAGCCCCCAGAAGACAGGGAAAGCTGCCTAGGCCAGGGCAAGGCTGTAACACCCCGCTGAGCTCCCCCCAAGCTGTCCTGGCTAACCGGCGAGCAGTGACATTGGGCAGGGGACGGGACTGGACACCCCAGTGCACACTAATTATCTCTGTAGGACAGAACCTGGCCTCTGGTGCGTTCCCTCTGCATCCCCGCTCCACAGGGGCCACTGATTTACCTCCACCAAAGCCTATCAAACCTTCCACTGTGGAGCCCCCCACAGCCTCTCCCACTTTTCATCCATATTGCCTAATGGACAACATAGGGACGTTCTTGGAAAGGCAAAATCCCACTTGACTCCCCAGCTGAGCAGGGCCATGCAGGACAGACCCCACTCTCTGCCATGCCACAGGCTCAGCTGTTCAGACTCAACCACGGTAAAGCTACTGGCCAGGGTATGAAAGATGCACTACTACCAGATGAAAACAAACACAAGGAATAACATGGGACAGGGTGACAAGAGAGGGTGAATCATGTGTGAAGGGGCCAGGGGAGGACTGGTGCTGCGGGGGTGGGGAGATGGGATGCCTCCTGGGACTTGTGTCTACTTTCCAGGGATTCCTTAAAGGCCTTTCAAAGGATCTTTTGTTTGTTCGTTCTGGAATCATTGCTGCTCTCCCATTAATTGGTCTCCCAAACACCAGCAGCATCAGGCCCCCGATTCCATCCAGACCCACCTGCGAGGTGCCTGCCCAGCCTTACTTCGCCCAAGCCACCGGATTGTCATTGTGGAACCAGCAAAGCCAGAGATACAAATCAACAAGCACCAATAAGAACGACATCAAAATCAGAGCATGAGCGAAATTCCACCTCTCCACTCCACACCCGGCGTCTGTGAGAGCGAGCAAGTGTGCAGGACAACTGGTACCCACAGAGCCACCCCACAAAGAACCTGCAGACTCGGAACCTCCCAAAAGGATTAACTTCTCCCAAATCCATGCAAAGAGAAATTCTCATGCAAGAGCATACCATGGGGAGCAGACGAGGGGGAAGTAAGATGAGGATGGATCAAGGAAGAGATGATTGCACAATGGAAACATAGGGCTGTCATCACAAAACCACTCCTAGCAAAACTCCTCAGTTTAAACAGCGGGAGAAATGGACTGGGCCTGGAAAGCCCACAGTGGGGTGTGTAATTGAATTGCTGACTCTAAAAAGGTCATTTTCTAGTTTGTTCCTCCAAATTTATATTTCAAAATTATTTGGGAAAAACTGGATTTAACTATTTAAATGTGATTGTTTTCCTATTACAGTCTCTGTTTCAGCCAAAGGTCACGGTTGAGCGTGCAGATTATTTTTCATGACTCGGATCAATGAGGTTTAAAGATTATATATCTGATTTTACCATACAACTAGCTGAGCCAACTACTGCAGAGAGGAGGATGCACCTCCTGAGTCGATCACTTGAGTCTGCCTAAAATTGCATTGCAACAAGCTGGAAACACAGATTATAGAAAATGTCAATTGCTTTTCTGCATTTAGCAGCAATCTAAATGCCAATTTTCTCTGGATTTGCTGCTTGTGGAAGTCTTCACAGTGCAACTCTCCAACCTCATTAAGGGAGTGAAAGGGATGTTTTGACAGCACTATGTCTACAAAATTCATACATCGATTTGCCAGACCCCTCTGATCCAAACTAGAACACACACGAGTGGTACTTACATGGTCGATGGAGTCCTCAGCCCTCCACTGATGGGGGAGAAAGGAAGGAGGAGAGAAAAATGAAGACAGAATTTTAAGGGAGGACTTCTAGGAAGGGGTGAGAATGACAACAGCCTGGGTTAGCAGGACAGGGTGTGGGTTATAACACGTACACACAAGAGGATCACTCAGTGCAGGCTGTACCCAAGGCCAGACATGGGATACAGTGCAATCCCCGACATGCAGCCAGCCTGTGCAGCGGGGCTGAGAAAACAGACAAAGCAGGGCCAAGCAGCTTCCCTCTCACAAAGATGGAGAGGTGACCACTTGCTAACTCTGCAGACAGGGTCTCTGGGTCCCTCCCTCTCTTCAGCCTTGCCTACAGCTTGTCTTTTCTGCTAGCTCCACTGGTGCTAGCAATCAGGGGAGCACTGGCATAGACAAGGTCTGAACGTTACACTCCCTGGGTCACCTAGCTCTGCTCCGGACAATGATGGCTGCCTAGAGAGCTATCTTCACTAGGGCTTCCCCTATTGCCACCACCCAGGGGACTAAGAGAGATTATTGGCCCAGAAGCCAATCACAGATTTGCTCTCTGCTCCAGAGTGTTGTATATGGTGACTTTCCAGCCATTGTCTCTCATTGGAAACCAGTGCTATTAACACAGTATATAATGGAGGGGTTCACTGTAGAGGAAGTGCTGATGCAACGTTCAAAAGGCTTTTGATACTATATCATCTGCAAGAAGGTGGATCTGGAGAAGGGGGTGAACAATGAGGTGGCAAAACTTGCAGACGATACAAAATTACTCAAGATAGTTAAGTCCAAAGCAGATTGCGAAGAGTTACAAAGAGTTCTCACTAAACTACTGGACAACAAAATGGCTGATGAAATTCAATGCTGATAAATGCAAAGTAATGCACACTGGAAAACATAATCCCATCTATGCATACAAACTGATGGGATCTAAATTAGCTGTTACCACTCAAGAAAGATCTCGGAGTCATTGTGAATAGTTCTTTGTAAACATCTGCTCAATGTGCAGCGGCCGTCAAAAAAGCGAACAGAATGTTGGGAATCATTAAGAAAGGGAGAGATAATAAGACAAAAAAAATCATATTGCTTCTATATAAATCCATGGTTCGCCCACACCTTGAATACTGCGTGCAGATGTGGTCGCCACATCTCAAAAAAGATCTGTTGGAATTGGAAAACGTTCAGAAACGGGCAACAAAAATGAGGAGAGGTCTGGAACAGCTTCCGTATGAGGAGAGATTAATAAGATTGGGACTGTTCAGCTTGGAAAAGGAACGACTAAGGGGGGATACGATACAGATCTATAAAATCTTGACTGGTGGGGAGAAAATGAATAAGGAAATGTCATTTACTCCTCCATATAGCACAAGGAGTAGGGGTCACCCAATGAAATTAATGGGCATCAGGTTTAAAACAAGAGGAAGTGTTTCTTCACATAACACACAGTCAGTCTGTGGAACTCTTTGCCAGAGGATGTTGTGAAGGCCATGACTATAACGGGGTTCAAAAAAGAACTAGAGAAATTCATGGAGGACAGGTCCATCGATGGCTGTTAGCCAGGATGGGCAGGGATGGTGTCCCTAGCCTCTGTTTGCCAGGAGCTGGGAATGGGCGACAGGGGATGGATCCCTGGGCGATGCCCTGTTCTGTTCGTTCCCTCTGGGGCACCTGGCACTGGCTGCTGTCGGTAGACAGGGGACTGGGCTAGCTGGACCATTGGTCTGACCCAGTCTGGCCGTTCTGATGTTGTTGAGGCACTCTGGGGCGGGCCCATACAAAGCTGAGCTGCGGCCCCACCTCACGTACACACAGTACAAAGGAGGCCTCCAGCTCATACAAAATCGCAGGCTGAGCAAGCCTGGAAACGAGAGCATCAAACCTGCTGAACATTTAGATGAGAAATCCCGATGTTATCAACGCCCCCTACTGTGTAACAAACGAATGGCAAGTGGTAAAAGCACATGTGGCAGGAAGAAGAGCTCCCCGCAGGCACGGCTACAAAACTTTTCCTGGAGAGAGTGCTTCTCTGCCATCCTAGGGAGGCAGCACACAGATTTCTGATAACCGCTACAAACGGACTCGAGCTTGCAAGGCATCCAATGGCATCTCGGTCACTAAACCTCACGCAGGGCTAGGCTACCACTGTACATGCTGGCAGCTAGGTTCTTGTAGGCTGCACACAGAGGGAATGGCCACCGAGATCATGGCAAGGTTCCTTTGGCTAAGGCAGTGCATTAAGTTACGTGAGCTATGGCGTCTGCCCAGAGGAAGCATTGTCTAGTGGTTAATGCACAGGAACTAGAGTCAGGAATCAGAGTTCTGCTCTTAGCTCTGCTGCTGATTTGTGGTGAGGTCCTGGGAAAGTCACTTCCCCGTTCTGTGCCGCACCCCCAGCCCTCAGTGATAGGTAGGGTTCACACCCCAAAGCCCCATGCATGTTTGCAAAGGGCCTGGAGAGCCGCAGAGGCTCTAGAAGAGCTAATGTTAGCAGAGCCACGAGGTGCTCTCACAGACCGGGCCATGTCTGAATGACGGGGGCTCTTGTAAACTCGCAGAGTATTAAAATGCATGGCACGTCTTCAACGTTTTACTGTTTTAATCTCTAAATTCAGTGGGAACCAGCTATTGGCTAAACTGCTCTTCTGAATTTCTATTACACTGCACCTACAGAATGGCATTATATGGCAACTAAAATTGTGCCCGTAAACCATCTTAAAAGTCTCTTTCAAGGAAGAGGTCAGGTCATCCCCAGAGATGTCATATAAAACCAAGGTCCTGACCAAATGCCATCATTAAAGATCCTCTTTCACAAGGTCTGGGTGTTATCGCCAGTGTTCTGTCTTCAGTCCAACTCGAGTAATTACATTCTGCCTGGCTCAAGTTCTACCTGTACTAACCACCCTAAGCTGGGTGAAGTGCGCTGTGTGCAGGTGAACAGCCTTTGTCGGTCACTCCACTGGCCTACAGCTTGACTAAAGTCTTGCTAGAGAAAGGATCAAAGGACCGGCAGCTTTTCCTTTCAGGAATCCATTCCTGCTCCAAGCACTGCGCCTCTGGCAGGAGGGGAGAACACGCATGTTATGACGCTTGATTAAAGCACTATCCCAAAGACTACCTGGGAGTTTGTCCAGACTCCGAATGAGAACACCTGCAGCAGCACCACTGAGCCGCCAACCCCATGCCTATGTGCTGAACAATGGAGGAGATGCAGGTTCTGAAGGCTGGTGCCCCCACTAACCTCCTCACGCCACATGGAGGGGGGTGTAATAAGCCAACAATGTACGTGCAATAGCTGTATACAGGAGATTTGAGGATGAATTTTTAAAATAATGGAGCCATTTAAATTTACATCTTCTGCATATTGTAATTTTCTTTCAGATGAGAGTGGGGCTAGATCCTGTAGGAACATGTTTGAGATGCCATGCCTGGCCACAGACTCAGTTATAAATTCAGTTTCATTACGAAAATATCACCTGCAGATAAAAACATTTCCCTCCTAAACCAGCTCAATTACCTCATAAGTGTTTAAGGGTGCTGAGTAAGACAAATTGATCTTGAGAACGCAGAAGCCTTGATAAACGGGATTCAGACGGTGCTGCATGCAGGAGGCAAGATGGCACAGAGAAGTGCTAAAGCTAACAGCCTGTATTTATGGCCGCTGCAATGCATTTACGACATTTCATTTTGCACTTCAGTACAGTGCGCCGCAGTTATGTCCCTCTCCAAGGAAACGGATGCCTCCCCTGACCATGGCTCTGGCAAAAGCACGGATTTAGGGCCCTTCTCAACTAGCTTGCCTGTGCAAGGCAGATTTTTGACCCTCTTTGTCCACTGAACACAGTGGCGACAGTGAGATCTCTGTTACGTGCAGCGCTTGCTCAGAATTCGGGCTGAAGAGAGGCCCCAGTGGTCTACCTCATCATATTACCTCCTGCTCCAGAGTTCTCTGCAAATCGCCCTCCGGGCAGAGCAGGAGGGGCTCGGTACAAGCCTTCTTGTTGATGCTTGTGCAGGGTGGCCGGAGAGGAGGGCACAGGGAAATGGGGCTCGCTAATTTCCCAGGCACGCTACTCAGAGAGAACTTGTTTTCACTCCGCTGCTATTTTTGAGACGCTTGGCAGGACATGAGACGGTCTGTGAATGCCGGACAGATGGACAGAGCATGGCTGTTCGTGCCACCCCCGCTCAGCCTCACCATGAACATCTCCCTTGGGACTGTACGTGCTCCACGGCTGAAGCACAGAACGGAGCAGCTGAAGCAGCAGCCACGATGCTCTGCCATACAGCCAGTTCTCTTCACTCCCAGCGTGGCCAGCTGGTTCCCAGAACCAGAAGCTCTCTGGGGAAGCCCTCCCCGATTAGCAGAGGGTCAACACAAGGTGAGATTAATGCATTGCTTCCAAAGCTGCCAGAGGAGCATGTCTGGCGAGGGCTCACGGAAAGCGGAGGGCCAGAGACATTGGAAGCGCCCCAGTGACGGAGATGGCCCATCTCCACGGCTGGGCGAGCACCAAAGGAAACACAGCAGCCGACCATACAGGCCCACAAGGACACATGACTTTTCCAGAGCTGAGCGCGAGTCCCACGGAAAGCTGTCTGGGGGAAGGGTCACTTTCCAAGACACCCAGCTCCCCATCTTCCACAGGTTTTCTGCTGCATGTCTGTAAGAAGCAGGTATCAGAGCTCAGTCTGATCTGAATGTCCACCCAGTCCCCTGGACTGGCAGCTTACGTCCTCCATGCCAGATGTTCCAAAATCACCGGTCACTTACCTGGCATTGGAATCTAGGGCATGTACGTTCACAGCTGCTCCCTCTCTCTGTGCTGAATCTGAGCCCATAGATGGGGGCAGAGGACAAAACAACAAGCTGATGTCCAGTCACCTTCTGGGAGTGACCTGCTTGGTCCCACCTTGGCTCACTATGTGGATTTGCAGCATAACGGGTCGGTTACTGGCAACTGGGGAGGTGAGGAAGGGTCACAGATCCTGCTCCTCTCTCCTGGAGACACCCACAAGTCCAGGATTGCCCAGGAGGAAGGGAAGAACGGGGTTACTGCTCACGGAGCACATAACATGCTGCCTGGGGGCAGGGTACCCCATGAATGTGGGTGGGGCTCCCCATTTGCTCTGGAAGCTAGAGTCACCGATCTCCAGCAGCCACAGGACTCCGAACTCCATGGGGGAAGGATCACACTCTCTCACACTGTGCGTGGAACCCACGAAGACTCAGGAGCCACAGACCCAGCACAAGTGAAAGGAACGGTTCTGCTTCAAGTCACTTGCTCTCCTTCCATGCTCTCGTGGGTTCTCCCAAAGCCAGCCCAGAGACAGGGAGCCTCCATTCACAAGAACAGAACGGGAGATGAGAGCAGCCCCACACAAACTAGAACCCTGCCAGCATCCGGCCTTGGCTTTATCTCCTGCACCACCAGCAGAGCCCATGTGGGAGATGCAGCCCCGCCATGTGGTTGTGCTCAGGCCAAAGTCTGCAATACCGCAGCACCTGCTGCTGTCTTCGAGGTCTTCCCCACGGCCAGACGTGGACGCTGCCTGCTGTCTGTCCGCCGGATGTGAGGGCACAGACTAAACATTTACTTAAATATAAAGAACTTCGATGGGAAAATCAGTCCTAGCATAGCCATGGCAGAAGAGAGGCCTCGACTTCACCACAGGACCTTTCGAACAACCGATTACAGTCCCTACGAAGGCGGCTGGCAAAGGAAAACAATCACTCTGTGGCACCAAGATTGCTGCCTCACTGCTGGCTTCCTGCCCAGCTCCAATGGTTCTGGATCACTGGGGCTCTCTATTGTCTGAACAACTAACATCTCCATCCCCCTGTATTCTGCCTTTTGTCTCCAGTTACTCTCTCTGTGTTTCTCTGCTTCAAACAGGGACCAATTTGGAGTCAGCTTTAGCAGCAATGACTTATACCACTGCAGGACCTCGACTGGGTAGGCTATTCCCACTCACAATCAGCAGATCATCCAGGAAGGGCCCTGCCCAGATGCCCGGAAGAAAATTTCCTCTCTGACCCCAGATATGCAATCAGTTTAATTCTCTTCTTGTGCTCAGGAATAAATCTTCTATGTGTGCTGAACAGCACCAATGTGATGGATTCCAACTGCCTTTGTGTCTTGGCCTTCCTAATAGGGGTCCCAGTGAATTGTTTTGATTGCACTTATAAAAACGTTACTTTCCCCAAACTCCACATGCTCAAGTTTGAGTGGGCGGCCTCTGCTTAGCAAAGGCTTCATCCCTGTCCTGTCCACCTGGAAGAGCCTAACATTTCTGCAGTAACTCAGTAACTCCTCCTTGCTGGCACCTCACGCTGTGCTGGGAAAGTTCTCTCCTAATCACTCACGGAAGACCTCTCCTTGCAAGGTTATCAGCTCATTTCTGCAGCCACTTGGTTCCTGGAGAGCAATACTCCTCCTGACAATTACCAGCTTGCCATTAGCTTCCCTTCTAATTTCACTCCATGGGACTTCCCTGAAATGGAGGGGACTGGCATGATCTGTAGCTCGGAGAAGTACCTGGGAGAATCCACAGCTAGCAATGAACTTTCCACATAATGCCAAAGACTGACAAGCGCTCCACAGGGCCAAAAAACCCCAAGCAACTTGCTGGCTTGACCACAACTTCTGTGTGAAAAACAAACAAACCAAAAACCTGGGACAAACCAACACCGTCCCAGTGTGTCCAAGGCCTAGGATGGGAAAGTCTTTCAGCAAGACAAGATGACAGTTAATTAACAAGGACTGCCTACCCCCTTTGTACATCTTTGGCTACGGAACAGCTGCTCAGGTGCTGTGAAATACCAACATGGTCTCAGACACACACACAGCAGGGCTTACCCCTCCTATAGGGACACGGACACATCCCTGCAAAAGGGAGCTTAGGGAACCTTTGACAGGAGTTGGATACTCATGGGAAAGTTTCTATAGCCTTGGAATCTACCCTCATTGCAGTGAGCTAGCAGGGGGCTCCAGAGACCAGAACCGCTCTCTCTAAAACTCCCCATTGTCTAGGAAATGAGGAAGAAATGAAAACGAGATTGACTGGCTGAAGAGGAAAGGTTCTGAAGGCGACTACAAGCGCAATAGTGCTCGCTTTGACCTAAAACTGGGATTAACCCATTAGCCCCAAACTAAACAGGAAGGCGATAAACTGTTCAAGCTACAGCAGAAAGATGATGCTTTCGTGGGAAAAGAAAAGGCCATTAGGCAGCTTTTCTACGTATTCAAATAAAGAAGCATGTGAAACCCCAGCAATGTGCTCCATCCAGCCCTTTAGTGAGCTCTCAGACCATTTCCTCTCCTTTACATTGTCCTTTTCCACACTGCTACTGGGTTTAATCCTTCAGAATCTGAATGGGAAAAACCCTGCTCTGAGCACTGTGCTCCCTGCTGAGAAATGTGTAAATGATTCATAGCTGCATTTAGGAGATGGATCAATTAATAGCTGCAGCTCTCCAGTGTTTATATTGGGTATGATTCAAGCAGGCCAGGTCTGAATCGGCCACTTGTCACTTGCAGCAGCGGATTTGTACAATTCTCTTTGTAGAGAATGGCTCAAGTCCATCCTGTGTCGGGCTTGGAGCTCTCCAGAGGAATTTTATTCTATCTGCGGCTATGACATAAGCGAGGCTCTGAAGACTTCCCTGGCCCCCGGAAAGTTACTCCCAGAGAGCAGCCATTGCTTTTTCTTGTGCTGGAAGTCTAGACTGACCAGGGTGAGGGCCCGCACATGGAATACACTGCAGGAGTCGAGGCAGACCACAGAGCCTGCTGGCAGCCCAAAGCATGGAGTGAGTGTGAACACAGGGAGGGAAATCCATTCCCAAGCTCCGTCTCACCTCTTCACTCCTGCCCAGCCCTCTCAGACCTGCCTGCTCTGTTTACCTTTGTGTTTCAAAAGGTAAATCGAGGTTGAGTCTCACCTTACAAAAGCAGAGCTGTAAATGGGCATGGCTGGCTGGAGTCCTCTGGGCAGAGCCTGGCAATGGGGAATTTCATGGCTCTCAGTGCAATGTGCCAATAGGCGGGGCTGAGTTTGATGATGGGCAAATATGAAGAAAGTCCTGCCTAGGGAGCTGTACCTTAAAGTGGCTCTGCCCCTTGCTGAACACTGGCAATGCAAAAGGAAGCAGACAGGAAAGACTTATTTAAACCTCTCTGAAGGATTACTCCCTGCTTGGCAAGATGCAGCCACTACGTGCCAGCTCCCCACGTCCCTCTCACAGGCAGGGATGGAGCTATAAGGAAATAAATCCCTGCCAGTTGAGCTCTCCCCTCTCACCCAGAATCCACAGGACAGTGCAATCATCATCTCATTAACTGTGTCACCAGCTCATGAGCTCTGTAAACACCGGTTCCAAGGGGGCAAGCCACACGTCTCCTCTGGGAATCAGCTTTGTCTGTCCCTGGGTCTAGCCAGTGACTTAGTGGCCTCTGGCTGCATCCCGTGTCCTGCACATCGCAGTGTACATCTGTCCCTGGAACCTCAGTGTCGCTGCAAACGGGAGGCTTTTGTGCAGAGCTTTACTCAAGACACCGTCTGTGTGACACAGCAATAGTGACTGTCCCATGCCCACCAGCCCCATGCTGTACCTGGGCCTCTGCTAACATGACATCTTTGATAACAGGCTGCCCTCGCGGTTCATTGTTCTCCAGCTTCACGTAAGTGACCTGGTATCCCCGGATCTGTCCATGCTGCTTGTTGGAGAGCGGCAGTTTCCAGCTGACCCGGATGGCTGTTGAATTCACAGACTCCACCTCCACCTTTCGCGGTGGGGCGCTGGGCACTAGAACGCACATGGGACAGGCAGCGTTAATGGCACAGGTCACACTATTCCCACCGCCACGGAGCGTTCCTTCCCCCACCTCCTCCCACACCCATGGCCACACACACCTCCCTGCACAGCTACAGTCCCATCACCCGGATCCCCCCTGGTGGCCAGACAGAGCCCTCTGGCCCCAGTGGGAATGGCTCGGGCTGTGAGCTACAGGAGCACACCTTGCCTAGGGCTCCAGGATGCCACCTGCAGTCTGCTGTTTACTCTCCCCAGGGCAGACGCCCCGCTCAAATACAGACACACAGCTCTAGGCAGATGTAACATGGGCCCTGAAACTGACACATGTCCCCACATGCCCCATCACCGCCCAGATCCTGCATGGCACTGCCAGAATGACAACAAAAGGTTAATGGGAAGAGGAAAAACAGCAGAGAGCGCGGTCACTGAGCCCACCCAGAGAGAGGGGCCGGCACTTCATGCCTGGCTCGCTGAACGCTTTTGGAGAATAAAGTGAAAATGTATGGTGCCCTGAAAATATCAATTTCCTTGCCAGGTGAGGCACATTTAAAGATATATTTACACCCTGTCCACCCTTTGGAAACATGACGTCCTTCTGCCTTTTTGGTCCCGTGCTGAGTGAACACTGTCAGTGCTGAAAAAGCCACTTCTCCCTTGCTCTTGGAAAGCTCCCTTGGACTGAACCAGCTGGGAGCAGAGTCACATTCCCTTCGGAGGGTGTCGCTGCCATGCGAGCACTGAGGAGCTAGTTGCAGGACACAGCTCAAGTCCTTTGTCCCACTGCTGAGAGGCCCCTACCCACTCTTCCTTCCCCGGAAGGATCCAGGGCCTGTAAAAGGCCCATATGCCCCAACTCCCAGCACAGCAAGAAATCATCCCAATTAGGTAATTAGGGATGGACAGCTGACATGCAGAAATAATGAATGTTGCTATTCCAACCAACTAGATGGGAAGAAACAGCTACCGAGCAGGAAAGCATGACTTTGAAGCCTCAGGGCAATTCATTCTTTTCCCCAGATGTCTCTCTTAATTGTAGATAATTAAATAAATCGGAGAAGGGAAGCAGTGAGTATTTCAGCACTGCTAGGCCAGCAAAGGTGACAGAGTGGAGGGGGCTGTGGTCAAGTGGTTACCACAAGCCTGGTGCACCCTGTGTTGTCATCCAACCCACTCAGTGACCTTGGGTGAGTCTTACGGCTTCCTTCCCTGGGCGAATGAGCCGAACCCCGCCCGCCCACTCCTCTCAGCTGGGAACTGGGGCGAAAAGCAAGATGCTCCTGAGCTGAGCTCGTTGGGTAACAGATCATCAGCCCTGGCAGCGGCAGGAACAGCTCCTGGGGCGGGAGGACAGTGTTTGCTAGGAATCCGGTCCTGGGGGACCAGGTGGGTTCCCCCATTCGGGGTGTCTGCTGCGCTGCCTGTACCAGTGATGTGAGCAAGGGATGGGTCTGAGATCGGAGAGGGAAAGTTCAATTTGTTCTCATCTCACTCAGAGTTCTGTATTTCACATTCCTTCCTTGGGGACATCTCCTGAGCATCAGCATGTTGGAGAAATCTGAAATCATTTCTGACAGCTGAACTGGGATGTCCAACCACGGTGCCCTAAAACTAACTAGGAGAGCTTGTTGTGACATTTCTAGGGTAGCAGCTTCCCTTGGGCTGTGACTCGGCTGGATGAGAACTGAAGCAAACAATACAGGCAGCAGTACACACAGACGTATTCGTCGAGCCGGGCAAACAGTCCGTGAACATTTCCATACACCACATCCCACAGCTGAAGAGGCATAAGGGACAGTGGCAGCACATTTAGTGAAACTGCAAAATGTCTGGTCTCAATTTGTGAAGCTGGCTGGGCAATGGAGAGATACTCCTCCGCTCGCCTCTCTGCCGCTTCCCTCCCGCTGCCACGCACAGCCTCTGAGGTCAGCATAAACCACGGAAGTTCCTCCCGTCACTCCGAGCATCGGCACTTTCAAAGGGAATGGCTTAAGCCCTGGTGACATAACTGACAGACTTGCTAATGCAATGCAATTTCTGTTTAAGGCCGTCCCAGCCAGGAATGCATTCTGGACATGGGATATTCTGGTGCTGGAGAGGAAGAACAGATTTATGTAAGCTGTGGCCCGCCTGGGAGCAGCTTTCCAACAATAGCCACGAGCTTCAAATGGACTTTGTTTCCTCTCTCTGATTTTCTGCATTTCTAGCCAACAAGCTAACTTTAAATCCTGATCCGACAATGCAGGAGGGAACAGCCGCTGCCGGGGGGGACCCACCCCACAGCCTTTGCCTAGGGGGGTGGCACCCTACAGCCTTTCCCTGGGGGGCCCTCCCTACAGTGCTTCCATTACAGGGGAGCTTTGCTCTCACACAAGCCTGGAAGGCCAGGGCAGGGGAGCTGCGCTCTGAGTGCAGGCAAGTGGCTGCCTCATTCTCCCAGCAGGCCCAGGGTTGTGTGGTGGGGATCAAATGGGGGAAGTGCAATGGACCAGCTCACCACTGGCATCCAGGACTCTGCCTCTCCAGTCACTTGGTGCCTGCCGTGAGCTCCCCACGCAAGGCACACAAAGGCCAGCGAAGAGACCAGCAGCAGGAGAGGGGCACGTGGCAGAGGCTGCAAGGCTGGAGCGTGGTGTGAGAGAAGGAAACGCTCCCCAAGAGAATGCAGCCATCTGTCCCCGCTATGGCCGGCCGGCAGTGAGCACGTTCCGGGCACTGGCAACAGACTGAGGAGCGCCTGGCTGAACAGCAAGGAGCCATCCTGGATACCTGCAGGGAAGTGGCTAAAGGAGCAGCTCAGTAACACCTACCGTCCTCATCAGTGCGCACATGCACCGGGGAGCTCTCCGGTCCAGGCCCCACATCTGTGTGGGCCCGCACCCACACCTTGTATTCTGTCCATTTCTCCAGGTCCTTGATCTCCCAGCTGGAGCGTTCCCGTCCAATTCCATCCACTACGTGCTTGGCGCTGTCCTCTGCGTCCACCGCCTGGTATGCAATGGAGTACTGCGTGATGACCCCATTGCGGCTCTGAGCAGGCGGTGGCACCCAACTTACCCGGATGGTAGTGGAGCTGGTGCTTACACACTCGACTTCTTGGGGTGGGGCGGAAGGGGCTAGGGATAGTGGGGAGATGAAGGGAAATGAGCGGAAGGAAAAACAAAATGTAGAGGGAACTCTTACCCAGCCAACGGAGCACTGCGTAGCAGCAAAGAAATGCAGCCGAGAGCTTTGCAGACTCTCCCACTCCTCCTTTACAGGTAATCTGAGAAGTCGTTGGGGGCAAGCTGTATCTGAATATCTGACAGGCAGCGCTGCAACACCAGACTGCCTCCCCAGCTGTCTGGGGTTTAATGCAGTGACAGCGTGGAGAGGGGGAGAGAGACATGGGGCCAGGGAGAAGAGAGACGTTTTCAGCCGAGATGTGAAACAAACAGAGCTGAAGAGGCGGCAAAATCCCAGAAGGCTGGAGCGACAGAGGAGACGGCTCCTGCACCAGACGTGGGGAGATGGCGTGAAGGGCAGAGAGGAGCCTGGGGCTAGCTGAGGGCAGATGCAGCAGGAGAACAGAGAGAAGACACTTGGAAGACTGGCTAGAGCAAAATCCAGACAGGGAACTGGGCACTGTATCCTGAAATGGGGCGGGAGCCTGCGGATCTTTCGAGGCTGGCAGGGAAGGTGGCTGTGCTTGTGCATGTGAGAAGGGATGCCTGGAAATGGGTCCAGCTTGTTCATTACCTGTCAACGGGCTTCAGACCCCACCCCAGCCTCAGCCCCAGCCCAGGGGGGGATGGGACAGGCAAAGTTTTGCTTCAAAGCAGACGTGAAAATCATCTGCCTCTAACACCAAGTTCTGAGCCACGCCAGCAGGAACCATAGCTCTGGGCTGGGGACAGAAGATGGTGTCCTGTTGGGTGGGCTGTTATGAAGGTGACCAATACACGGATGCTACCCAGCCCACCACTCCTGGCCCTGCTGGGAACGAGGAAGAGAATATGGGGCAGGAGGGGAATTAGCAAAGGACAACGACCTGCAGGAGGTGCTGACCGGTTACCCGCAGCCTGCAGTGAGGACAGGCCCCCTCTGTAGTGCTCAGGAACGGAGGAAACGGGCAGGGAGAGAGCAAAGGCACAGATACAGCACACACACCTGAGCATCAGCAGCCCAGACGACAGTCAGAGGGAGGACAGAGAAGGCGGACTGGAGAGAATGGAGTCTTGGGGGACACCTAAGAGGAGGCGCCTGCGAAGTGAGGAGCCATGAGACTCCGGGAAGCCCTTCCCTTCCACTACCAGCTGCAAAGGCCAAGCAGGCAGGCCAGCGTTCGCTCGGCCATTTGCTCTGCACCGCGTCTCCCGGGACCTAACGCGAGGAGCTGCTGTCATAAGGGCCCTCTCTGCAGGGCAGCACAGGTAGGCGTCTCGCTGGCCCTTTCCATCCTGCCTGTTGGCTGGGTAAGAGTCACACAGACAATGCGCAAAACACACAAGCAGTCGCTTAACACTTAAGGGAAATAAAATAAAAGGCAGTAACATAAGCAGGGTCAACTTAAACCACCCCCGGCATGGAAATGTCCATCCCCCGCCCCGGGCAGGCAGCAGGGCCAGCGTGCGCATCCATGCACACACACACGCACGCACACACACCCCGCCCCCGGCAGACATGCTGCTGTCTCCACGTCACAGCAGGCCGAGGGCCAGGAGAGTGTGTACTGCTGCCCGGCTTTGGGCATGAGCGGGCCTGCGCCCCTACCCAGCTCAGAGGCTCCTTACCGGGGGAAAATCTGCCTCGAGCACCCTGGTAAATCTCGAGGGCGAGCAGCATTTGAATTGGGGAGGGACCTGCGGGATAGGAGATCTGAAGGTCCTTACACCCTCCACCTCCCACACCTGCTTGGGGGACCATCAGCCCCTTTTCACTTCCAGATCCCTTTGCAGAACCCCAGCAGGTGAATTTAAACTAGTTTCCTAACTAGCTTCTCACCAAGCATAGGGTGGGCCGCGCCCCTGCTTCTGCAGACACTGTGTGTCCCCCTGCCTGGGCAGCCTCAGGTTGGCAGGCGACTCGTTACTATTCAGCGGCACACAGACTACTTCCAAAACAGGTCCCCCTTCAGCATCCAACATCCCGCTCACCCCTGCCCTCCGCCCCTGGTGCCCCTGCCAGGCACAGCTCAGGGGCTCCTCTGCTAAATTACGCACCTTGTATGGTGCTGCTGTGGACTCCTGCATTGATTGCTGCGCCTCTGGGACCCTCAGGAGAATGAGGTGTCCAAGGAAAACTCAACTCAGCCAAGCCCTTAGGAACGGGAACCTCTTTGCCCAGACCCCTCAGGAGCCGAGGGCCCTCTCTGTGCTGCCGGAGGCTAAGTCAAGAGGCCCTCCTCTGCTTCCTGCGCAGACAGTGCAGCTGCGGAAGGCGACCCCGGCCCCAGCCCCTGGTCTATCAACGAATGCCAGACCAACTTGGTTCCGGCAGGGCAAAGCCCAGCTAACAACCCAGAACGGTCTCATTAAGGGCATGCCTCTTGCTTGTCCGTGCCAGGAATATCACCTGAAACAGGCTCTTCGGATCGTGCAAGCCTGACTGCTGCTGCTTGCCATTCTCTGTGATCTAAACGCCTTTTCCAGGGCACCCAGATGGGATGGCACAGGGGACAATCACTTGAAGTGTGGACAAATGATACCCATCTTAAGGTCAGAGGGAACCCATCTGACCTGCACAGCAGGCCTGAGCATTTCACCCAGTGATTCCAGCACCAAGCCCATAACTTCAGGCTGAGCTAAAGCAGGCCTCTTTGACGGAAGTCCAAGGCTGCCTTAAAGACTCCAGGTGACAGAGAGCCCACTACACCCTTACGTTTCTAGGCATCAGCAGCCCTTGGGGCTTTTTTCTGAGCCCTTTCCAATTTGTCAGCACCCCTTGTGTGGTGTGGACACCCGAACTGGGTAACTTTGTTATGTTACTGCTGTGGTCTTTGCTGAGAAAGCCAAATCTCTAACAGGGTGACTTTGGAAGTGCTGGTGAGGGGACAGTGTGTGCAGAGTAGGCTAGGAGCCCAGTGAGCAGGTAGGGCTATCTCCAAAGAGTGGCTTCTCCTAGTCTGACTATGGCAGGGCTCCTCAGGGCTTGTCTACACTTGGAGTGCTCTTGATGAATGGACTGTGTGGGGACAGAATGCCTTGCTCCTGGTTAGCTAAATCCCATTGACACAGCACTTGGTGCCTGCATCCGTTGCCTGTCTGGCTTTGTTATTTGAGTGGTGGAAGAGGTGCCCAACCCTTTGTCTATCAATGACAAAGTGGCATCAAAACCAGCAAAAAAATAAAATGACAAATCCCCATATTCAGAGCATGTTCTCCAGCGCTCAAATATTTATAATGGCTTGAGCAGAGACTCCCTCCATATTTTATGTCCAATCTATTGCACAGGCACTGAGATTCCATTAGCCAAAGTACCAGTTTAACTGGGCTGCTGGGACCCTGGTGATTGATATGCTAATGGGGGGAAGGAAAAAACAAGGCTGCAGCCTTTTCCTTGAAGGGAAGGTCATTGTAATCATGAGTGGCGCTGCTGCTCTCCTTCTCTGAGGGCCACCTCAGCCTAGCCAACGCAGCAGGAACAGCAGACTCTCTCCCTGCAGAGAAAGCCGGCTGCCTTCACCAACTGCTCACCCCACATGGTCACCAAATCCTGGACAGACGCTCCTTCCGCCCCTTTTAATGCTCTTTGCATGATAGCAAGCCCAGAACTGGTTAGTGAAAACGAGCTTATCGAGAGAGCCCTTTGATAGCCCTAATCTGTTTACGAGCAGCACTTTGAGCTGCCAATCACAGCCAAGGGAACTCTGCTCTGCGATCACATGGGGCAGAGAGTGGATGAAAGTGATATCGCCAGGGTTACCTCAGAATCTGGCCTCTTTATTAATTCCCTGCTGCTTGTGGTTGTTTCCCTCATGCCTGCAGTTCCTGAAGCAGCAGCCTCATTCACTCACACACAGCACCACGTTCCTCCGTCTGGTCTCCCAGCCGCCAGTCAGCACAGGGGAGCCCCACCTTGCAAATGTGTCCAATGCAGTCCTGCGACTGGCACCCTCAGCAGACAGGCAGCTGGGCAGGGGGTTGGGAAGGGGAGGGGGAGGAATGAGAGTGTCCCATGGCCTGGGAGACAGGCGCTCTCAAGCTGCCGGAGTCTAGCAATCTGAGCCTGGCCTGCCCATCTGAATGGCATGACGGCGTGTAAGTAAACTCACAGAGACGCATTTCCCTGCCCAGCAGCCTCTCCCAGGCACTTTGCCAGCCCACCTTCCTCCCTCCTCAGTGTCTCTGTGAATCTACCTGCGGGGAAGGACGGCATGGCTGAACAATACAGACAGGACTTACCATATCACCTTCTGCCAATCAGGCCGAGACGGGAGTGCAGGCTGGCCTTCCCTAACCCCACACCGGGTTGCTATTTGTCAGTGGCTGGTCTGACAATACAAGGGCAGGAGCACTGAGGCCTGATGCTCCCCGTGCCTAGGGGGAAGCCAGGCTGCCTTTGCTCTGTCCTCACCAACAGCCCTGTGGACACTTACTGGATTGGGCAGTTCTGGCTTCTATGACTGGGGTGTACACCCCCAGCCCCAGCTCCGAACGGGCTCCCAGCTGGAACTTGTACAGCGTGTCAGGCTTGAGACTTTCCACTGCGTACGACGAGCTTGGGTCAAAGTCCACCTTGTGCTGGAGAACAGATGGGAGACGCCAGTTATTTTACAAAGTTAGAGAAGAGCAGATAAACATTTCTCCCCGGGGATCAGCTCCCAAGGCCAGGGGAGCCAGTGACCACGCTCCCAGAACTGCCCTGAGCTCCTGAGCCACGGAGCCCAGACACAGCGTCCCCCCTGCTGCCCAACACACTCGCGATAGACACTCCTCCGGTGTCTCGGGTTACTGAGCGTCTTGAATTCAACGGCCGCGACTCCACCATGGAGCAGCTTAGCTCTACAGTGCTGCCCACGCTGCATGGCTGTACAGACACCGCTAATTCCCTGCGCCAGGTTTGGGGGCAAGCATGACCTAGTCATTAAATATGCACCTGAGCCACAGAGCAGCTGGGGTCTGTTCCTTGCCCTGTCTCAGACTTGCACTGAGCCCTGGGGAGTCCCTGCCCAGCTGCGACGTGGGGAGAAAGTCCCACCTCGTGGACTCGTTCGTGTTTGTAGCAGGCCTGCAGATGCCCATGCAGAAGGCAGGGCCCCTGGAACGCTCTATCAACACCTGTCCTGCAGGAAGGGCGAGTGGCTTGCTTATAGGAACTCACTGTTGTTCAGTGGAGTTCAACCTGCAAAGTGACTGGTATTGTTTCTGGCACCAACGTACAGGGAATTGGACCATGCACCCCCACAGCAATGGGACACTAGGGCTTTGGGTCTGTATTATCGCTACGATGCTGCACTGCACCAGGGATAAATCTGAGATGGCTGCTTTGGGTTGGTCTTGATTGTTCCAGGCACCCAACATGGATTCTGGAGGGACTCTCCCCACATCCTTCTCCTGGGCTGCGTGGCCATTCCTGAAGATCCAGCTCCCAAGGCCGCCCGGCCTCCAAAGCAGTTCTGGTCTTGGAGCTGTGCAGCCACATTTTGTAGTCAAGCTTTATTTTCATTACCCTGCACACGTCCCCTGCCAGCCCAGCACTAGGAATGCCTTGCTGAAACCCAGAGATCATTGCACTGTGCTTTCTCGAGGAACTAGAGCTTCCGATCACAGGCCCCAGACTAACTCGATGGGAATCAACTCACGGGTTGGAGCAGCAGTGTAGTTGAGAGACAGGTGGAGATTAGGTTTCACACCACCATAGGCTAAAGACCCAAGAGTCCACTGATTTAGGGAGAAAACACCTCTGTTACCGTCCTGCGATGCTGCAGCCCCAGATACTGCAGCTAAGGTTGTGGTGGCCTTTTCCCAGCTGCGGGATCATGATACTCTGACCTTATTAGTCACTGGCTGAAGCCAAGGTAGACTCCTCACCTGACTCCCATCCTCTCCTTCCCAGTACAGCAGCTCGTATTTTGTAATGCGTTCCTGTGAGGCCGGGAGCCACGTCAGCAGGATCCGGGTATCAGACTCTGCCTCTGCCTGGAAATCAGCTGGCTGGGCTGGAACTGGGGACCAATAAAATACAGTTAGTGATGGCCTGGGTGCTACGAAGGTGGCAGAAACTCTGCTACAATAGGCTGAACCTGGTCCTGGAAAGGATCTTCTGTATTTAACCTTGGCCCTCTCTTCCTACTCCCCAGCTTCAGGCCAGGCAACAAGTCCTTGCGGCCAGGCCGGTGACAGAGGGTGTGTGGGCGGTGGAGCTGTAAAATCCAACTTGAGCAGACAGACCTACCTGCTTGAGCTCTCACTGAGCTAGCACACTAAAAATAGTCGTGTAGCCACTGCGACGGGAGGGGCTAGCAACCCCAGTACGATCCCGTCCACCCAGGTATAGGCTCAGGTGGCCAGCCCCTCCCGGGGCTCCTGCCACTGCAGCTGCACGGCTATTTTTAGCGCACTAGCTCGATCAGAGCTCGTGTGGGTCTCTCTGTCTGAGCTGGGAATCACTTCATCCAGCTCCAGCACAGACCCACCAGAGCCTACTCAGGCATTGCTCGTTTCTAGTCACAGATTCAATCAGCAGCCTAGGCCTCTTCCATTGCACACAGAGTCATACCCCTCCCAGAGAAAGCCCAGCACTGCTGCAGGGGTGAGTTACTCAGCCTCCACGGGCTCCAGCCAGAGTCCAACACAAGTCGTTATGGTTATTTTTGCTGAAATTGACACAGATTCCACCCAACACGCACTAACGGTGTGAAGCTGCTGTCTCTGGCACCAAGCTGTCACTCTGGCATGTGACCGGTAAAGCACCCAGCCTGGCTCGGAAGCCCGGTAAACAGAAGGTGCCCTGCACAACAGCATGCAGGGGGCAGAGGGAAAGGGACACACAGCACCGGGAGCAGGATGACAGCACTAAGAAAAAAGGTTTCACACATACCCCCCTGCTGCGTTTTGACCTGGATGATGTCTGAGGGAGGCCCATCTCCCACGGAGGTGAAGGCCAAGACACGGATGCTGTAGGTGGTCCCTGTGATCAGGCTGCCCACAGTGGTGAGGTGACTGTCGTCTGTGTTGTGTTTCTGCCACATGCTCAGAGGCAGATGCGGGTCCGTAGTGTAGTAAACCCGGTATCCTCGGATCTGTCCGTTGGGCTCCTCTGGCTGCTCCCACTGAACAAGCATGGTGCTGGCACTCAGCATCCGTGCCTGGACCTTCAGGGGTGGGCTGGAAGGAGCCTGCTCTCCGGTCCGTGCCTCCACCGGTTCGCTCGGAGGCCCCCTTCCGATATTATTGACAGCAACGATGCGGAACTCGTACTCCGAGAAGGGGCTGAGGCCACCAATGCTATAGCGGGTTGTCGCTACGCCGTCCACCTCCTGAAACTGGCCCTCCCAGGACTTGGGCTTGTACTGGATGACATAGTAAGAGATGGGGTCTGAGTTGCCAGAGTCCCAGGTGAGGGTCACGCTGGTGGCTGTTGTCTCAGTCACCAGTGGCTCCGTCGGTGGCTTCGGCAGCGCTGGGATTGGAAGGAGAGAGAAGCATGTTAAATAATTCAGTCAGCTCAACTCCTGCAATGTGCAGAGGGATAAAAATGGAGCTGCCACCTCCCATTAACACTCTTCTTTAAAAGGCAGAAATCATCTCATGCTCTGGAACATGCATTTTTATCTCATCATATAGGGCACGAAGCGGTTCTTAATGGAAGGATAAACAGAGCAATCGTATTTTTAGACGTGCTTGAAGCACTTGCCAGCAGCAGGCTAAATAAAGGTGATTTAACAGGGATGCTTGTTGTCGGGGTGTTGAGCTGGTAGTTGAAAGGTGCTCACCTGGGCTAGGCTACACCTCTGGGAGCAAGCTTCACAAAGGGACACAGGAAAACAGCCTCAGCACCACACACTATCTGGGGCCACGCCACCAGCTCCACAGAGACAACATCCTAGGCTGCGGGGAGCTCATGGCAAGTGCAGTTAGATGCGCTGAGGCTAAGAATGCCTTGTAAGTATCACAGGACATGCAGACAGGATGCAGCCAGAGAAATTACCAGCTTTTACAGCCATTATTTCACAGGGTGGCGTGTCAAACCGTAACCAGACAATATATTGGTCCACAGGAATTCTGACACTGAGATCGCTGAAGTGTTTACATAAAAATGGCCAAACTGGGTCAGACAAAGGTCCATCTAGCCCAGCATCCTGTCTTTTGACAGTGGCCAATACCAGGTGTCCCAGAGGGAATGAACAGAACAGGCAATCCTCAAATGATCCATCCCATCACCCATTCCCAGCTTCTGGCAAACAGAGCCTAGGGACACCAACCCTGCCCATCCTGGCTAACAGCCATCAATGGACCTATCCTCCATGAATTTATCTAGTTCTTTTTTGAACCCTGTTATAGTCTTGGCCTTCACAACATCCTCTGGCAAAGGTTAATGAGGTCTGCAGTTGCTGCAGCAAAAAATGTCCAGATTTGCCATTTTACCAGAAGAACAAAGTGAGGGAAATCTGCAGAGCATCAAGCTAATAAGTGAATTAAAGTGTCCAGTAATGAAGTCTCCTATGTACTGGCCCAGGTAACTGGTTATTAATTATTCGTGCTGCAGTAATGCCCAACTCTGAGTTAAAAGGAACTGATACTCTGTCCCAAAATGAGTGCCCAACTATCTTGATTTGAAGAAAAGCAATCCAGTTCTAAGTCAGACATCTGGATGTTCGATCAGGCTTTCCTCCCACACACTATAGAAAGCCCTCCTGGAATGTACAGCTGAATAATGTCTGCTCTTCAGGACAGAACCATGTCTTTGTGGGTTTGTACACCACTGAGCACCCTGGGAACTGGAGTCTGACTGTGGCCTTAGGGTGCTACTGCAACGTAATGTTAAATCACTGTTGATGCTGACTCGATCCTGGGCATGCTGGTAGCAGGGACAGGCTCTCCCGCAACGAGTCACAGAACATGGGAGTATTTTGAGAGGGTAAAGCATTCCTCCAGGGGGACAGGTGAGTACTGATTTCCAGAGGCAGAGACGGGACACGTGATATATACTTTAGATGGCCCCAAGAGCAAATCTAGTTAATGCATTAGCATGCAGGCCAGTGTTTGGGAGCACTGAAGTTTAGGACACACTGTATGGAACCACATAGTCTGCTAATTTATAATGGCTTTTCACCAGCACTGACCATGTGCGTCTTCTCCTCTGCCCAGTGACAGACCTGCTCTTCTGCAGGCACCAGATGCAATGACCCTGTGGCGCCTAGAACACACAGCCCAAGAGGGGGGTGGAGAAACAGAGTGGAAGAGGCTTAAAGATCTTTGCTCCTAATGAGAACTGAGCAGAAAGCCTTAGGCCCCTTCAGAGTGCATGTGAGGGCTTGAGTTTCTGTTCCAGATGCAGCCCTGTGTTAAACAGCAGGTGTCACCTTCTACCACCCAGATGTGGGGAGAGCGGACAGGGACTAAGGAGTTAATACAAAGAGCAGTCAGTGCTGTGGGGCTGTGCCTCCCACCCCCTCTATGCTCTCCTTTTCCATCTGACTCTCAGCGGTGGACATTGTATAGGCAAGGAGAAACGGTCAAACCCAGGGATGGGACAGGAACCAAGTGACGGGTAATGCAAGTAAAAGCTGAGGGTTAAAAGGCTTTTGCAAACAGTATCTGGAGAAGAAGAATTTGTGTTGAACTCCCAGGCCAAAGGGGACCAAGTCTCAATTCTGGGGCACTGTCTGAGCAAGGCCTTGGTGCTAAAAGGGGACCGTGAGACAGTAGGGGCTTGTGAGGACAGACCGATTTAAAAGAACGATGCGCCTGTGGAAATGAGAGTTACAGCCTGCCTGCTGGGGGAGGAGGGCTGAGCTGTTCTGGGCCTGCCTGGGCTCTAGCTGGAGATGCAGAGCCAGAATCTCAGGCCGAACGCAGGCGTAGGGCTCTGCATCCACAGGAATCGATAGTGATGTGAAGCCCATGCTGGGGCCAAGTAAACAAAATGCCTGTCAGTGTCACAGCAGGAACCACACCTTAGAGACAGTGCAGGATGGGAGGAGGGAGGCAGAGAGGGGGTGGAGGCTGAGGGTATAGCAGGCAGTTGAAAGAGTCCATTTAAGACCCTCCATGTCGTGGGTGGGGACAGGGAGCTCACCATTAAGTCCCTATGCACACAGCCCAAGGGCATAGCACCGGGTTTATCCCTGTTTAAAATGGGTCTCTTGACAAGGAGGGGGGTTGGGTCACGGGGCCTCAGGGTACCTGTGCTAAGGTGCAGCTGCAACCTGCCAGGGGCTGAGCCAGGACTCACTGGCTGGAGACTTGGGTCAGAATTCCTCAGGAGAAACAGACCCTGTAGCCCCAGTGATGCCTCTTGGCACATCAGGGCCTGCCCACAGGCAAGCAGCCTCCCACGCTCTCCCTTGCCAAGGGCGGCGTGGGCTCCACGCACAGGGGGAGGAGACAGGCTGCTGGCGTGAACAGTCAAATCTAAGCTGGAAAACAAATGGGAAAATCAGGTGGCGGGCTGTGAACTTCCTTCCCGAGACAGCAGGGCCATGAGGCTGCTATGGCCTGCAGTGCACAGAGTGCACCCAACAGGAGCCCATGGAAGGGCCCTTCAGGTCCAGACCCCACTGAGAAGCAGCAGAGCTTGCTCACGAAGGGGTGCGGGGGCTGTGCTGTGTTTTACCTTTGACAGTGATCTGGGCCGTGGCTTCGATCATGCCGAGAGAGGAGATGGCCACGCAGGTGTAGTTGGCAGACTGCACAATGTTGTTCAACTCCAGGACATTCCTGCCGACAGGCATCTCATCTTCTTTGGTCAGTTCCTCCACACCAGCCATCCACTTCACGTAGGGCATTGGTGCACCCACAGCCACACATGTGAGGTTCACGCTCCCCCCAGGCATCACCTCGTGGTTGCTCGGAGGGATCGAGAATCGAGGTGCGACACGCCGCACTGTAACAAGGAGGAGACCGTTAGTAGTGTCACTGGATCTGCACGTGGCACTCAGCTACATCAAGGGGGTTTGACACTTTCACGGACAGGGCGTATATCTATCCATAGAGATAGATATAACGAAGCACAAAAGCTGTTTGCTGCTTTGTCAAATTGCACACACACTGCTCTCCTTCCTTAGCTCCTGGCATCTTATTAGAACCACTCATTAGGGGCTGGCACATCCACTCCCCCCAAACGGAGGCTATTACTAACATGAACCATTCCCCCATTTAAATTACATCCCTCTAATTGGAAAGCATACACAAATGCCACTCACACTCTTTCTTCGTACAGGGCCCACTGAAGCTCTGCAAAATGGAATTACCTGATCAATTTATTAGCTTAGAGCAAAGCCACTCGCTCCCTACACCTCACAGGGTATGGGCAGGGGGTGCGGGAGGTTTTTTTTCCTGAATTAGCACTGGGTTACTGCTAGATAAAATACAATTGCCTTGAAAATGGACCTCGGGATCAGGTTCAGAAAAAGAAACCGTTGCCAGAGCTGCATGACAACGTCACAGCCTGATCTGATCACCTTGCTGGGCAGGAGACACTAATCCTGACAGCCGTGAGATCCCACCCACTTCGACAGGAGAGTGCTGGGCTGCCAGAACCCGACCCACCTTTGTGGCAGCACTTTGGGAGACCTATTTCTCCTTATTTCATCACAAAGCATCTCTCCGCAGCCATCTCTCGCAGGGCATTTCATTCAAGACTTATTTGTAAGCAACTCTCAGCTACAATAAAGCTCTAAAGCTGCCAGCCGTATGCATTCCAGTCAGAGAAATGACACTGAGAAACGAGGCCCCTTCTGCGGGGTTAGTGTTATGGGCCTATTTAAGAAGGGGTAGAGAAACACAACTGTGTTCCGTAAATCTTTGTCTGCTCTGGGCTAATGCAGTTTGGTCTGTAGTTAAAAAGGGAAACTGCCTGAACGTGTCTTGCCTGGAACTCTCGCTCTCCCCTGCCTTCTCCACTGGAAAGGAAATGTCAAAGCCCAGGGAAGGTTCACGACTGACTCACTCACACGGAGCTGTCCATTCCCAACGACTCTCGCTCAGCGCAATCACGGCTGGCAGAGCAGCGAACAGTCACAGAGCGGGATCTGAAAGGGAATCCCAGTGGCTCCAGGTCCCAGAACTTTGCCCGTGGAGTTGGAAGGACTCTCTGATGCAGGGCCTGTGGGCAGCACGGTGGCACTGGGCATCCTCCCACATCAGCCCTGGTACTGCCTCAGCAGTGTCAGCTCAGTCTGACGGGCTGATTCTGCCTAACCACATTTCACTAGCACGGCTCTTTGATGATTCACTCCCAAATCCACAGACTTGCAGACACAGACTGAACACAGAAGCCCCCACGCTAGCTGTTCAACAGAGCTATGACTTGGTGATAAATTAGACAATGCTGTCAACAATGTGTGTGTACTACACATCTTCTTGGAGACAAAACAGGGCTCATTAGCTCCTTCCCAGCCAGGGGGAAGGATAACGTGTGCTTTTTAAGATGTCTAAATCCAAAGTCTTGCTGGATGTTTCTTTTAATCAATTATTAAATCCCAAATCAATAGCTACATGTGTGATCGCCAGGAGGCGTTACCTGCCTGACAGGGGAGTGCTCCCCAAACCAGACAGAAATGAAACTCGCCTCGAGCGCTACACAGTCATGAGAATACCGCGCGGACTCAATGGACATGGCGATGGGTTTAACATGATGGTGTGTATTTTCAGTCAAAGCACCCCAGCACCGTCCCTTAGGAGGCAGCTTTCATTTTCCAATAAACATGGCGCTGAATTCTTTCAGACAGCCGCTGTTTGGACTGGGTCCCAGTCCAGGGACAGCAACCTCCCCGCACCTCCCACATTTTCAAAAGGAAGAAAAATTAGAGAGAAAAACTGTAGGTCTGCACAGAGCATTTGTTCATGCACTTGACATGCACCAGGCAGGCAAGAGAGGCTGGGATGGTGTCACAAAGCAAAGGGAACGAGTTAAGGGAGATGCACACTGACTCAGGTATGCAGACACTGGACAATGGAAAACATCGAGTGTGACTTCTCCCCAAGAGGCCATGCAGGAGGATTGGAGTCTCAGAAAAACCAGCATGCAGAAACAGCCCTCAAAGCCCAACCCTGTGAGAACAGGGCTAGAATGGCCTCTGTTGCCCCCCATAGACAGGGCTCCTGTTGCAGACACAGCTGCTCCCCAACCTATCCCATGCCATTCACTTCAGGCTCAGAGACCCTTGGGCCCAACTGACACGTATCCCTCGGTCTTGAGTCCCTGGGTCTCCTTTGTGAGAGCACGGAATGCTGTAACCCCTTGCTCGGAAGGAACACAGCTTGTGAATCTGCCGATAAACGCCTCCGTTCATTCTGCAGCGCGCTACTGAGAGAACCTCTGGTCCCTTTTCAAAGCTGCTGTTTACTATGCTGTTGGCAGGGGAAGAGAAAAGGCTGCTAGACAATATACTGAGCTGGGGGTCTGCGTGCCTAGGGATGGGATGAATGGCAAAGAAAATACTCTCTCCTCCCCTCTCCAAAGCGGATCAATACAAGGAAAAGGTTTCTAGGCAAACCCTTGTCCTTGAGTGACAGTCGCATAGGCTGGTGGGGCAGGGAGATCATCCCAGGAGGCCTCTTGGTTAAATCTTAGCACAATTTCTCCTTTTCTTAAAGGACTGTTCCCCCCATGTGTGCATTGCTTGAATGTTCCTCTATCCTAGGTGGGAACAGCTCCGCACCCCTCCTGAGGGCTCTGCAGCTGACTGCAGATGCCCTGTTACTCTGGGTCAGCCCAATCACCAAGCTGAGTGTTGCCAGGCCATTCCCACCAACGCTAGACATGGTTCTAGCTGCTGACAGAGCACCAGCCACTACTCGACAGCCGGGAAGATGGGTGGAAAAACAGCATTGCCTTTGTTCTTCCACACTCAGCTTCCCTTGAGGCAGGGGCCCTAAGGACCCTCTCTGCCTGTGGCCTCACTCCACAGAGGGATTGTGCTGGTCTCACCACGACAAAGAGGCCAAAATGGCATGGGCCCCCTACCTGTGCAGAATTTGCACCAGGTTAAAACTACTGCAAAGAGAAGCAACAGGAATTGACAGAACATCCTGGGGCACTAGGGAAACTGGCCACCGAACCAGGGAAAGGCCGGGCCCACGAAGGCCCTGCAGTGTGCCCTGGAGGTGAACAAGCCAGGGCTCTGCAGACCAGTGGGCAAACGAGGGCCTCTGTTCCCCCCAACCCCCTACTGCACCCTCCGCCAGGCCTCAGTGTCCAGGCACGTCTAGCTGGAGCTCCCAGGGAAAGCTGAGCCGTTCACACCTCATGGTGGTACCGAGAGCAGCCAGAGGCCACTGCTGGCAAGGAGGCTCCATTGTGCCTCACACAGCCTCGGCTCTGACACCTAGAACGTGAGGAAATTAACCTGCCTTCCTAAGGTTACTCGCGAGAGACTGCTTCAGACTTGCTGGTGATGCGCTGCGCAAATGCCACAAAGCTGGCCCCCTCCCTCACCAGAGCGGGACTGGGAAATCAACGGTGGGCTCAGACAGGCTCCCTGCTAAGTGGAGCGAGGGGCCGCGTCCCTTCAGTTACACCTTCTCCGCTAGTAACAATGGATACCACAGCCAGGGCTGAGCTTTTACTTACGGGCGGTGGGAGAAGAGAGAGGGGCAGGCTCAGAGATGCCTTTAGTTACAAATCTGGCCATGATTATAATCTCGCCAGACCGTCGGTAAGGGAAATACAGGAGGTGAACTCTCACACAAACCAGCACATCATCTGGGGATAATTGGCAGCTGTTTTTAGTGCCTGGTCCGGTGGGACAAGCAGAGCTGCTATCAGGTAGCATTAGAGAGAGTAGGTAGAGCTCTCACAGAAGCTTACATAGCACCCACATATACTGTTCTGGTTCAAGCCAGCTCTGTAAATCTCTTGCTTCCCCTAGCATAAGAACCCACTAATAATTTAAACCAGCATAACTCCCTCAAAGAGCAGTTCTCCAGAAACGTTCTCCAATTTACAAGTCAAATTACAACAGCTAGTGCAGCCCGTGATGTCACCTAAACGCACTGGAAATTTTTGTTACTCTCCATGTCTTGCAGTAATTTCCTCCCTTTTTTATTACAATTTTCTTGACAAGAATTTGCAATTTTTTTTTTAAATCTTCTTTTCGGATCAAGATCAAAGAAGGTGGTTTGGAGGTTTTGCAAGAACAGCACGGGGGAAACTGCTGTGCATATTAAAATGATTTCAACGGACAATAGTATAATTCAGAGGTTCATTTAAACCAGCAGACGGTCGAAAATGAGATTCATTGCCATTCATCCCAGGCCTGGCCACCATGAAAGGCTGTGTAATGCAGCACAATTCAGCAAGCTTCCCCCCTTGGAGCACCCTGCCTGGGAGGGAAAGTGAAACCCCAAAGTGGTAAGCCACCCAATGCAACCTGAGCCATTGCTCTGGATCACACAGGGAAGGGTGAAAGGAAAGTGCAGCACAGTCTCTGAGGAGCTGTGGGAGAAACAAGCAACATCACAGCGCAGATGGAAGAGACTGAGGAGTGTTAATAATTTAGCATGCATTAGCGTGCACATTCCCTGCATTTGGCGCAAAGAGCATGGGTCAATTGCCCTGCTCCTTTCACACTGGAGCGGCTGTTCCATCAGAGAGTGACCTCACCCCACGAAGAGCCCGCAGGTCTACCCTCCTCTCTGCTCTCCATTCAGCCTGGGAGACTCTGGGCATGAACCAAGGGCTTCACACACTCATGGGTTAATCAAGAGCTTTAGAGCCATCACATCTCTCATGTGCTGGAGCAGAGCAGGAAGTGTGTGTGTGTGTGTGTGTGTGTGTGTGTGTGTGTGTGTGTGTGTGTGTGTGTGTGTGTGTGTGTGTGTGTGTGTGTGTGTGTGTGTGTGTGTGTGTGTGTGTGTGTGTGTGTGTGTGTGTGTGTGTGTGTGTGTGTTGGGGGGGAAGGACTGGGTAAAGACTTCCAAAGTGAAACAAGAGCAGCAGCACTGGGGAGGGGGAAGCGAAGCTGTCTTTTCCCATGCGCTATCTTGGCGACAGCAGCCCCCAAAATACAGAGTCCCTCTCTCTAGCTCCCACAGCCCCTCCACCCCAAAACTCAGTGCTCCTCCCCCCACTAACCTGTACTCCATGCACCCGTTCCCTGGTCTCCCTCCCTACCGATTCCTGCTCTCACTGCTCCGGCCATGCTGGCACCTGTCCGACCCCCAGCTCCCACCCCCCTGGCCAATCACACGCAGTGGCAGGTGAGGGATGGGCAGGCAGATTCCCCCCAAGCCAATCAGTGCTGCCTCCCCATATATGTTCACAGGAGCCTCTGTTGGTCTCTGGGCATGAAGGGACCGCCCAATCTCCCAGCTACTCCTCCTGCACCCAAACCCTCTGCTCCTGGCTTCCCCTCCACCTGGGAAAAGAGCAGCTGCTCCGCACCCACCCTCCCCAGAGAAGGAGCAGTGCTAGGAATGTCCTGGGTTTGGGGAGGTGACCAGATGTCTCTGGGGCGACAGACTCCCCCTTTCATTACATTTGAGCGGGAGAGCAAGAGAATCCCAGGGAAGCGGAAATGTCTTGGCACCCCAACTCCAAGCCTACTGCCTGCAAGTCCCTCTCTTTCTCCAAGCCCCTTGCTTGAGGTTGGGAAGGAGTGAACTTAGGAAACAACCATCTAGAAACAGGATCATTGGGCTGCACGGTTTACGCAGCTGCAGACACCTTTCATCTCTCTCTTTTAAGCCAGGTCTCCAAATGGAAAGGTAGTTACCGGAGCCTCACAATCTATTGTCAGAATCAACAGCAGGAGAGGAAAAATTGGAACCAGAAAAATGCATTTACAGTCTAATCTTGTGCTCAAACAATGCTGTACTATTTATGTTCCCAATGCATCCTTGAATGCTGACATTTTATAGACAATTTCCAAAACAGGGCCTTGCCATTTTTGGATTATATTTCAGCTATAACTTTTAGGTGTAATTATTTGCGCTGACAACCACATATAAAAGAGGATAGATCATTACAGTGCTGCAGCACTGGAGACATCAGCATTCAGCATAGTGACATACTAATAGCAAAGTATGGGAGCCGGAGATTGTGGAGCTATGCAATTTGCATTCACTCTCTGAAATTTCTCTGATGAAAATAACACAACATTAAGGAGGGGAATAAGAGAAAAGATCCACTGTATCAAGATAAAATAACTCTTTAATAAATAACCTTGTAGCAGTCGCAGAGCAGTAATTAAATGCATGGGTGAGCAGTACATAGGTTTAAGTAAAGCTAGAAAAACGTAAGATGTAATTATCAGTGCCAAACAAATTATAAGCACTGCAAATCCCATTGGAATATTTAGAAACTATTTTCTGCCATCACATTAAATATTTGTGTACGTGTGGATTTTTGGTAGGGTGAGAGGGAGAGGCCAATGGAGAGCGGAGAAAAGGAGAAATTATCTGCTCCTCTTGGCTGATAGCCATTTTCTCACTTGTTCAGTTCCCGGCCATTAAAGTGTGTGACTGAAATGCAGAAGCACCGAGACAGAGCCCGAGATTCACTGTTCCTGTGATCTCTGAGCCTTCTCCGCAGCCTTCCAATTCAGTGACATCCTGCAGGCTCTGGGGCTCGGCTTTGGGTCTTTCTTTCTTTTCATTGTTCTCATTTTCCATTGTTGTCTTAGGTTCAGGTCATTCTGAACTCCAAGAATTCTTTTTTTAGAGGGAAAACAAGAGCCTCTGCCTCAGTACAACTGAAACGAGAGCATGCTGCAGGGAGGGAAATGGGAAGTAAGTAAATACTGCACTGGAACAACTGCTAGGAGGACTCGTTCAACACGTTCTCCTTCTTGTTAAAATCAAATTAACTCAGATGGCTGCTTGGTGGCTTGTGTGAAACAAGCTGGGGTCCCACCAGCTCCTGGGGGCAGGGCTGCACATCACAATACCAGCAACCTAACTGGATCTAGGGCTGAATGGGTCACAGAGAATGACCCCGCATTAGAGGTGGTGACTCCAGTTCAGAGGGTGCAGGGAGAACCTGCAAAGCGCCTGCCCATGAGGGATCTGTTCTGGGAATTAAACCAGTCACCAGGGCTGTCAAAGCCAGCACTTTCATCAGTGCTAAATGTGTCACAGATCTCAAAGGCCTCGCATCAGCCTAGACCTGGCATTCCGTGTACAGATTTGACCTGCCTATGCCCTTTCCCTGTGCGATTGTTCTTTGGTCCCACTCTGCTCTCAGGGCAATGGAGCTGCATCAGGACAGAGAGGAGGGTAAAGCAACGTTCCCTCGTGACCCAGAGCTCCTGGTAGGACAGCAGCTGGGCTTGTCAAGGGGTCACCAGAGCAAGGCTGAGGTCACTGGGGCTCTTCAAATTCTGCTGCTAGCAAGGCAAAGACCCAGCGCAAGTGAGGAAGGCGAAGGCAAACCCTGCCACCCGGACATGCAAGGGGGTTCAGAGGCCTGGAGATCCCAGCACGCCAAGGGAGTGAGAACCACAGAAGAGCAGGAAGCTGCATGTAACACAAAGGCACCAGAGCACTGGGCCAGTGTCCTCAGCTCCTCTTTCTATACAGGTGCAGGGGAGAGGAGCACTCGAGCCTTTGCCTACAGCCGTGATCAAAAGGGAGTTTAGCAATCTAAAATAACTGAAACAATGAAGCAAAAGGAGAAAGTGCAGCTCCTGCTCTCCACCAGCAGCTCACAGAGCGAGAGGGGGAGATCAGTCACATCAAAGCTTCCAACTAGTGCTCCTGATCTCCTACCAGGAAAGAGAAGCAGTTCAGATGTATTAGCGCAGAGCCTGGTACAGGTAATGGGTGAAGGCAAAACCCCGCATGCACTTCTTTCCCCTTAAACACAGAACCCTTAGCTTGTGTTTTGCATGCAAATATATTCTGTGCATTTTAACTCTCAAGCAACAAAGGCATGCAAGCAGTGTATCAATGCCATCACCAAAGTCATAGCAAACAGTAAGCAGATTTCATCAGGCGCACTGTGGCCGTGCCTGGCAGGGAGCCAAGGTCTGTAGGGGCCCGCCCCTTTCAGGGCCGGCTCTCCTTTCCCTACTGGAAAAGTCCCATCTGACGTGGCGTACTGTAGATGGATAAGAAGTGAAAAGGACCAACCTTCTCGCTGATCTGAGAGATGAAAGTTTGTTTTGTTTGATGGCAGAGTGCGATGAAGATGAGGAGGGAATAAAAAAAAGACAAGGAAAAACACAGAGAGTAAAAACAGGCCAAGCTTCATCTGTCCGCACACCACTGAAACAACAAGACAAGACTGCAGAAGTCAGTCAGGATTCCCCACAACGCACGCACACAGCTTCACACTCGCAAAAGACACAGAGCCTTCCACATGCATTGCTCTGACCAGGGACAAGCACCCACTGACCAACTCGAGACACATGGAGACATGGCAGACAGGAGTGCACATCACACCCAACAGCTGCAGTGCATTTCAGTGGGCAGCCCCTCTCCTGGCCAGTATTCGAAGCACAGACATGTAAATACATGCAACACACACACACGCACGCCTTTAGTCACCGCATGGATTTGCTTCAAACACGCGCGTGCTCCCATTCCAAGCATAGAGATGATGGTAAAGGCACTTTGAACCCACTGACCACACACTGGGAAGAGCATAGACATGTAGATCATAACGTTAAAATATGGAGGAAATGTTCCTGGTGGTAAATGGAAAGTCTTCTACCATGAAGAGCTGCTCCCCCTCTCCAACCAAAGAGCTAATTGTGGCAGAAAGGTATTAGACAATTGACAGGCATGTGCAGTCTCAGCTGAGCTCAGTGTCGGGAGGGCCTTACTGGTGCATTGTGCTGGCGTGAAAGACAGACAAGAAATCAAAGCAACAAGAACACCCAGAATGAATGTGGAGGTCCCAGTTTTTGTTCCTGCAGGAGAGACAGTAAAAGGTTAGTTACATTTTCCTTACGGATAAAGGACATCTTATTTCTTTAGCCAGAACGACATCACTCCAGCTAGAGATCTGTGGCATAGCGGCTGTCACTGAACCCTCGCTGAGAGAACACAAAGACGAGGGTTGATGGTTAAAGACTGCTTACGAATCACATTCTTTTGTGGCGAGGGAGGCTGTGGGGGGAGAAACCTGCTTTTCAGAAGAAACATTGCAAATTAAAACCCAGCATGTGGTACAGTGTGTACAGCAGTCAGTCAGCCATTTCCAGTGATCAAAGAGGAGAGGATTTTAACGCACACTGACATGATGTAGAACAGGCAATGAACTGCTAATATGGGCTACAGCAGAGGCCTAAAAAGTGCAGTGGAGCTTGGAGGAGAACAGCACAAGCCTTGCTTTTATTTCTTTGAGTACCTGACACTAGGGGACTAGAGCCAGAAGGCTGGGAACTCAGGAGCAAGACCAGAGATCACACCTCTTGAATGTCTGTTATCAACACAGCCCTGATTCCAGGGCCAGATTTCCTTCAGTCCCTTTCAAAGCTGGTATTCTCCCTCTGCCAATTATTCGTATCAGAACTGCTTCACCCTGTACAGACACAGAGCACAAACCCACATATGGTAGCAGGAGGGAAACAAGCTGGAGGGACGCTCTCATCCCCTGAAGAAACACATCCCACCTTTTGCTGGGGGCTCAGCAGGTCGAGAGGGTTTGAGATTCAGCTTAGCTCATCTCAAGAAAGAGGTCACGCTTCCTAGCAGCCCTTGCATTGAGAGGCAAGGCGGCGCCCCAGGCCAGTCCACTGTGCGAGGCAATACAGGGAAACAATCCTGCAGCCCATATGTTAGCACACTGTGTACTAACGCTGGCGGCAGCATCGTGAGACGGGGGTACCAGGGAGCTGTGATAAAGGTGAGGAAACAAGTAGGTTTAATTGAACCCTGTGACTGAACAGGGCAGGACAGCCCAGGGCAGTAAGAAGAGGGTACAAAGGCCACAATCCTAGTTTAATGGCTAGGTCCAGTAACACAGCAGCTGTGGCAGCCGTAGTCCGTCAGTGGGTCATGGCATGCCTTAGCGGTGGGTGCATTAGATATCTACAGTCCCCAAGGAATCACAGTTGTATATGACCTGGCCTTTAGGATGGGCAGGCAGACTGAAGCCTGCTGGTTCTACCGGAGGATCAACAGGTTTCCCCTTTGAAATCTCAGGTCGGCACAATGTTTGCTGCACTCGTGTAGCTGGAGGGGATCGGGAGCTTGTCAGCATGTCTGGAGGGCTGGCTGCTCTGGCAATGGCTTTCCGAAAAGTATTTACACTTCAGATTACAGTTACAGAGGTGAAGGGACACATGTGATACAAGTTCAAACAGATTATTTTCTAGCGTGCCAGACAAGATCAAGTTTCGAGGCTGTTGCTCATCACTAATTGCTGGATTATCTCTTAATCTCTTACTATATTAATGGACTATAGGAAATAAACAGCAGGCTGCTTCCCAAAGACTAGCAAAAGAGAAAGCCCCAGACAGAAAGCTCTCTCTTCTTTCTTTGGCTAATATTTAAATTTCTGCTGTTGTTACTTTGTCTGTAAAAAGGCTGAGACACACTGAATTGAAAGTTTATTCTCCTTCCAGCTCCCATTCCGATTCTCCCTTATCTGCAGGTCTCTATCCCTCTCACTCCTAGGCTGCGGCAGTATGTTTTACCAACAGGCCTGTCACCTTTCTCCAGTGCACTGGACACCGAACAGTGACAGTGAAAACCGCAGGGGAATTTGTGCCATGAGGGCACAGAGGATTTAGAGATGTGGTGCATGTCACGTGTCCACAGTGTCTCATGATCAGGGCCGGCTCTAGGCACCAGCAAAACAAGCAGGTGCTTGGGCAGCACATTTCGAGGGGCGGCATTCCAGCGCCGGCCATGCTGCCCCTAGAAATGTGCCCCCGCCACCCCGCCTCCGCCTGCTCCCCTGAGCATGCCGTCGCTGCGCCACTTCTCCCCCCTCCCTCCCAGGCTTGCCGCACGCGAAACAGCTGTTTGGCGTGGCAAGCCTGGGAGGGAGAAGCCCGTTGGCGGAGCGCTCGGGGGAGGCGGCAGTGGTGGAGCGCAGGTGAGCTGGGGCGGGGAGCGGTTCCTCTAACCCCCCCCCCCCGGTTACTTCCTGCGCTCCCCCCACCCTCGCTCCCCTCCGCTCCGCCCGCTCCCCTGAACACGCTGCCTCTCCCTCGCCTGAGAGGGAGGGGGGAGAAGTGGAGCAGCGGCGTGTTCAGGGGAGCAGGCGGAGCGGAGGTGAGCGAGGGCAGGTGGTTGCGGGGGGGAGCTGCAGAAAGCAATGGGGGGGGGGGATATGCGACACGCCCGGGAGAGGAGGCGGGGCCAGGGATTTGGGGAAGGGGTGGAGCCGGGGGTGGGCACGAAAAAAAGCAGGGGCGGCCAAAAATTTTGTTTTGCTTGGGGCGGCAAAAATCCTAGAGCTGGCCCTGCTCATGAACCCTGAGTATCCTGACAAGATTCAAACTCATCTGCCTTTCTGGGAACTCTGATGTAAATAAAATCACAATGGGAATGACAAGGGGGCAGCCAATCACACACAGACGGAAAAAAATCCCAACCCAGGGAAAGACAGCGAGGAAGCCTAAAGATCAAGGCCACGTCAGAGACATGCCTGCCAGCACAGACCATCAGGTGGCTCCAGCATGCCGAACCCTGAAATTCCCATGCTGACTGAATCTGGTGCAGACTCTTCCAAGACAGGATCATTTTATGCAGCAGCCGCAATATTCTTACTGCAGCAGCTTGCTGCAGACAGAGGGACTGTAGGGCTGTAAGAATCTTTGCTTTTGGATATTTTAGCCGAGAGCGTAGGCTCTTGCAGTAGGGATGGGGCCTGTGCCTAGGATATGTCCATACAGGGCTGAGAACAACGATCACAAGCTTAACAAAATACCGGTAGGTTTCCAAGGCTCCGCAGAGTGGGCAGCAAACAGTTTCTAACCCCCATGAGAGCTCAAGTCCAACTGGCACTGCCATTCCTCAGGGAATTCTCTGCTTTTGCTGAGCACCCATAGTGCATTCAGTGCTGTACACGATAAAATACAGAACAATAATACCTAGCTCTTACCGAGCACTTCCCATCAGCAGATCTCAAAGCGCTTTACGTCAACAGGCCCTGCCTAAAGACCTTACAGTCTAAAGACAGAAACCACCAAGACTAGGAAAGCCCAGAGGGAATTAACCTGTTCCTGCTCATTCACATAACTGTATTTTGAGCCCCAGGGACGCCACGATTTGTACTCTGACTTTCATTTTTCACACTTCTCAGCAGTGGAGAACTACACAAGGAGAAATTGGCTGTTTTATCCCAGATAAACTGAGAATAAGACCCTCCTCCCCCCACAAATACAGGATGTCCAGAAGCCACAATGCTGGGTGCATTAGAGACAGCTGAGAGATACAAATAGGATTCTCAAGACACCAAACTGTACCTTCCCACTTGTAGTGAACACACACTCACGCACACAATCAGTGGCACAAGCTCAGGGATCCATTGCGTGTGGCATGGGAAACAAGAGGATCCCTTTGTGCATGGGAAATGAGAGGATCTGGGATGTTTAGCGAGTACAGTGATATGATACTTTATACCAAATATTGTATGAGGGAGGGAAAATAACTAACAAGTCCTACCCAAGCAGTTGTATCACATCCTTGGACATCAACCAATTCGATTCCCTGTTTCATAAAGCACATTTTATAAATAATCAGACATGGTCCCTATATTGCACTGTTCACCTGCAAAGGGCTTCGCAAGGAAACATCAGTTGTGAAGTTTATTTATTTAACATCTGTACAGTGCTTTGAGAAAAGGGCGGAGAATGACTGTTTATTGAACAACAATTATTATTAGGGACACAGAAAAACTCTCATATGAGGAGAGACTGAAAAGATGGTTTGCCTTAAAGACGAGATGAATAAGAGGGGGCATGATAAAAATATTCAAAATAATGAATAGGACAGAGAAAGTACATCAGAAACGGCTGTTCTCCCTGTCTCACCACAAGAGCCAGGGGACATTTGAGGACAATGATATTGAAAGGTGGCAAATTTCAAACTGATCAAAGGGAAAGCTGTAAATACTTTTCCCCATGAAGCCCAGCTGGCCTATGGAACTTATTGCCACACTATTGTTGGGACCATAAGCTTAGCAGGCTGGAAGGAGAGACTGGCTGTTTATATGGTTAACAAGAATATCCGGAGTTGTTGTAGTGCATTCAAAAACCAAAAAGCCACCAAGAGTTTTGAAAGGCAGTGGTTTTCAGACTGTGGGTCGTGACCCAGTAAAGGAACTGGGTCGCGGTGGCTCTGGTCAGCACCATGGACCGGGTCGTTAAAAGTCCCATCAGTGGTGCTGCCTGGCTAAGGCAGGCTAGTCCCTACCTATTCCGACACCATGCTGCGCCCTGGAAGCAACCAGCAGCAGGTCTGGCTCCTAGTCCCGGGGGGCCATAGGGCTCCGCATGCTGCCCCTGCCCTGAGAACCGGCTCCGCACTCCCGTTGGCCAGGAACCGGCCAATAGGAGCTGGGGGGGGGCGGTGCTAGCTCACCTCCGCCTAGGAGCATGACCTGCTCCGGGGCGCAGCGCGGTCCGCGGTGCCAGGACAGGTGGGAAGCCTGCCTCTGCACCCCCGCTGCACCGCTGACCAGGAGCTGCCTGAGGTAAGCCCACACCCCAACCCCCAGCTCCAGCCCTGAGCCCCCCAAAACCAGGGCCCCTTCCTGCAGCCCAACCCCCTCATCCCCAGCCCCACCCCATATCCTTCACACTCAGCCCAGAGCCCTGACCCCTCTCACACCCCAATCCTCTGCTACAGCCCTGAGCCCCCCCCACCCCTCATCCCCAGCCCCACCCCAGAGCCTGCACCCTCAGCCCAGAGCCCTGACCCCGCCCGCACCCCAACCCCCTGCCCCAGCCCAGAGCCCCTTCCCACACCCCGGTACCCTTCATCCCCAGCTCCGTTGGGTCGCAGGCACCAACAATTTTCTTCAACTGGGTCCCCAGAAGCAAAGTTTGAAAACCACCATTCAAAGGGATGTAACCAGCTCTTCTGTCTCATGGTTCAGGCAACACTCCAACTACCTGGGGGGAGCAAGGAATTTTCCCTGCAGACAGGTCATTCCATAGCTGCTACTGCAGGGCTTCCTGCTCCTTCCTCTGAACATCTGGGGCTGGACACTGCCACAGACCACCAGTCCGGTCCAACATGGCAATTCACAGATTTCTATCAGTAATACATTCTCTCCTGGCCAAGCTAACCAGGCCTCACCTTTGCAACATCTCTTTGTATGTGACCACTGCCAGGGCCCTTCTCTGGATTTGTACAGTTCCGCCGGATCAGATAGGCACTGACACGGCACACGTGCTGTAGGTGTGGGGGTAGTATTTTATCACCCTTTCTCAAGAACCCTCTTCTTTGATCACTGATCATTTGATCAATGCCCTCAGCTTTGACTGTCCCATCAGCAATGCCCTCAGCTTTGATTGTTGTTGCTACTTCAGCTGGTTTTAATTTTAGATAAGCAAAACATTTCCATTTGAAATACTTCAAATCCTGCTGCCATTGCTGCAGGCCAGCCTTTGTCATCCAGCATCATTATTGTGATGTGCACAGCGCCCGTGATGTGCTCAGCACTTCACAGACACGCAAATCATGGGCTCAGGCTGGCAGCCAGTTGGGTTGGTTAGGTGACTTGGCCCCAGGGAGGGCTCCAAAGACCCCCGTCACGTGCCTGGAGACGCTAGCTGCGCTCTCATTGGAGTACTGTTGCCAGGACCAGAGCAATTTGCAATCCTAATTTTATTTTGGTTTAATTTGGTTCCGGGGTGAAACTCGGCAGATCAAATCTCAGCCCCCAAGCAAATTCTACCCCCTCCAAATTAAATACCAGCCTGGCCTTTTAAAAGACAAAGCAGGAAAATATAGAGGTATCATCATAATACTATTTATACTGACTGTGATCTTGTTTAATTTACTGATGTATAATTCTGCAGCAGGGCCCTTATTTATAGCTGTCTTTTTGAAAGCCAGTTTTGCGGGTTCCTGCTCTGTAATGTACAGTATGTGTCAGACTCTCTTTGTAGTAGAGAATTTTCTGTGTCTGCCTCACCTACCCAGTCACCAACAACTTGCTCTAGCCATACCCTGAAGGTCCAAAAAGTGGCATCTATAACAAAGGCCATTTGCTGGACAATGGGTATTTTTGTTTTACCCAGAACACGATGTCTGAATATGGAATCTCCTAATCAAACATGAGGGTACCCTACAGTTACACTATCGCGAGCAGCAGCACGGGGTCAAGTCTAGAGAATACTGTCGCGCTCTAAGAGGACATTATCCCATGCAGCCTCCCCATCCAGTGGCTTTGTATAAATTAGGCTAAAGCCAATTTCATCTGCAGGACAGACCGAGGCTGAGGCCAGAGGGAAGGGCCTATTCATGCAGAATCAGATGTTTAGACTGTATCCCAAAGCTAGGAGAGCCATGGGGAGCCTGCCCAATGCTGCCGGCATGGCAGTGCAAAGCCCTTTGCTGACTCACAAGCCTCTGTGTGCAGCTGAAGGCAACCGGAGGCCAAGTGGAGGATGGAAGAAATTTATTTCTTCTGGGAACTGGAGCCATTATGCTGGACACACAGCTCACTGATGTACTAACATGGTCATACTACTGGTATGCCCATCTTTGCTCCTGCTGTTACACTGATGTACTGTGTCTTGTCTAAAATTAGACTGTAAGAAACATGACTTCGTATGTGTTTGCACAGCTCTCAGCACCATGGGGTGCCCTGACCCTGGAGAGGACTCCGGGGCCTTACTGTAATAACAGCACACAAACCACAGCCATTGGACTCCCGAGCTGTTCTGACAGACTAGGCAAGGGATCGAATCAGAGGGTCGGAAAGTGCACCTGGACCGAAGGATGTGCAGTTCTAAAATGGCCAGGTGAGGCTGTCCTCCACTGAGAGCACTATAAATTCTCCCTCTCTGACCTGCAATCCCCCTCTCTTTGGCATGGTCTTCAATGCTTTTGCTTCTCCCGAGAGTGCAAAACATCTCCTGCCAACCATTCTGGGTCAAAGCCAGCCATTCAGAGTGAAGCGCTCTGTCAGGCTTACAGCACAGGGCTGCGCTGTGTGGCGTTGTCAGAGCGCACTCTTTACAGACAGATAGACCTGTCAGTTTAGAAGCAAAACACTTTTGAGGGCTGCTTTTCAGCACACTTATTACAATGAAAATAATAGCTTGAAGGAAAATGCATCCACTTTCCTTTACAAATCCCTTGTGTGGAAATGTTTTAACTTTTAATGAAGTCCATCTGTGCTGAAGTGCTGGCTCTGAAGGATTCAGAGGCAAGACACTGCGGAGTAGCCAGCTCCATCCTCCTCCTGTTCTTTTAGTGATATGGGAAGCCCTGAGCAGTGCCTGGATACTCACTCTCAGCACCCAGGAACTTCCTCTGTTAGTGTGAGGGTCAGGATGTAACAAAGATGCTAATGAGCTTGTGCTTTGTAACCCAGGGTTCCCACAAAGGATTTCCTGGGGGGCTGTGAAAGGGGAGGAAATGATCAAAAACTAGAAACCCCAGGAGTCAAGTGACAAACAAACATTTGAACTATTAAAAAAACAATAGGCTGTAAATGAAAGCAGACACAAGCACTCCTGAGAATTACCACTGGATGGAAATTAATACCTCTGCTCACAAAGCTACAACAGAAGCAATACTCAGCCACTTTCCAGTGAGTAGCTAATTCCTTGGGTATTCATTGTAATAAGGTCAATCATTATGAAACCATCATGTGGCAGTGGTGTAGCTAGAACACTTAATTCCACTGTAATTTAGCATTAATTAATGTCTTCTCTAGCAAATATGTAGGCACTTTCCAAGGACCCCATTGAAAGTTACCAATTCTTCTAACTAACCACAACATAGCACAATAACCACATGGGCAGAAACAAGGGATTCTTTTTATTCTGCAATGCAGACATGAGAGACAAGGGGGAAAAAAATTTCAGTTTGATAAAGGTATAAACTATGGTTCTTGGTTTGGCTGACTTGTCGAAGCCACTAACTGACGTATTCATGATGAACATTTTGTTTTTTAAAACAGTAGATATCAGATACCTCATGCATAAATATTATCTAGGAACCAGGATATATGGGGAATTTCATCTGTGGACGATTTATGGAGTAACCGGTCTTCTCTATACTGCAGGGCTTTATCAGGATCATGCAGGCTGGAGATTCACATTGTAAAGATGATGTGCAATAAAAGGAGGCTTGGTCCAAAATGCACACAAAAGGAAAGCACTGGTAAACAGACAATGAACTGAGCACAGATCTGGAGCACTCTCTTCATGGAGCATCTGGATCCTCCCATCCACGTGTAAACCCATTCTCAACCCCAAGCACATGCAGGCCAGGCAACCCCTTCTGTGTGACAAGCCAAGTGCTGTAGCTTCCTGTATTTCTTAAAGTCTTAAGGGATTCTCTTGGTAAATAAAGAATGAACATCCATGAATGGGAAACCAGGAAGATTTAAGCCAAGGTTTCTCCGTCCCTAAAAGCTGCCGCATTCAGCTGAAATACTAGCCTCCTAGCAATATTTTCCGTAGCATTTCTATGATCGATGGGGTACGTTTCATGGATTGATCCTATGTACAGGAAGGAAAACACTCAGCTATTGTGGCACGAAGGCTAAATACCCCCAAAGTCAGTGCAACAACATCCAGTGTGATACACTCAAATGAACACACTCTCCTTCAGGGTGTGAAGGGACAACCTGGGGATGAATTTTACTAAAGCTGGCCTGAAAAATGAATGTACAAGAATACAGGGAGTTTAAAATCACCCATAATTATACTGCACGAGTCAAACGAGTGGGTCCACTGCACAGAGAAAGCTCTAATCTTCTGAGCATGTTTAATCTGATACTTTAGTTTGCCAAAGATTTTTACAATCCAAATGATGCTGCAAAATGAGCCCCCTGGCAAATAAGTGAAGAATCCAATGCAAGACGCGGCACCTAGAAGCAAACAAAAAAAGCACAAGGCACGAAGCGGAACCTAGAAGCAAACGCATAGCATGTGACGTTTTATCATCATCCTCTCCTCTCTCCACACTGACCGAAGCATTTGTAGCTTCCAAGGGTGGCTTTGGGGGTTGTGCTCAAAGGAGAGAGAGAGAGGAAGAAATGAAGATGAGATTTCATTTACCAACAGTTGTCAGTGTCTTGAGTTACTATGTGGAAATAAAGTTGGGTTCGAAACACCTTCCGAAAAAGCATTAGGTAGCATCACACCCCTTGGGCAAATCCCAAACCAGTTTTCAAGGGTTTCTGACCTGGTTGCTCTGGCGATACCAGATCCCAACCAGGGAAGAATTTTTTTTTTCCCTTGATGAACAGAACAGAGTTAATCAACGATTTAAAGACGCCCCTCTCTCCTTCCAAACTTGTAATTCAGATTTATTTAATGTAGAAAAATAAATTAGGCCAGAGGTCCATCAGCCATAAAGTCTGGTCATTTTTGTATTCTGAAAACAACAATTTAGAAAAGGCAAGACAATAACTATTAGAAAGTGGCTTCTTCGCATGAATAGCAACTGATTTTCAGCATGGTTCTTAGTGTGTATCTTTAATACCCATAGGATCTACCTTCAATGCAGATACAAGATGGACCGAGAAAACTTCTAAAAGCTGTTCTGGTCTCTAGTTTTTAAGGCTCAACACCCCAAAGCAGGTGGCTAAAGACCTGCTCATCCACAATTGACAAGCTTTGGCTTAGCGGGTAAATGGGACTTTATTTTAGACTTCTCCACTGAAGCTTTGTCTTTAAACAAGAGAGATTGAAACACCTCTCCTCCCCTTAAGTAATTGTGCCACAAAGTGAAGAAATTCAAAGGAATTAAAATTCTGGCCTTAGCTCAGCTCTTTTGACAACAGAAGCATCCCACAAGCTTGGTGAAGATGGATTTCCAGATCTTGCTAATTTGAGTCAAGCCTGGTGTTATTCAAACATGCGTTTGGATTTAATTTGTCAAATCTTGAGCAAATGGCCACTCAAGTCACACAATCCACAAAGCGTTATCGATGCACAAAGACAGGACCACATACTTGTTCATTGCAAAGCCACACAGTTCATTAAACAGGGAGAGAGTGACCCTGGGAGAGAAGCTGCTCTTACCTCGAACGTAAAGGTTAGCTGGAGCAGAGTAGCGGGTTCCTGCACTGTTGGTTGCAACACATTCATATTTGCCTTGGTCAGACTCCTCACTGTTCTCTATTTGCAGAGCTCCTGTGCACAAACAAGAAGACACAGACAACCCAGGTTATGGCAAGTCCAGACATGGCAACGGAACAGTTTCACCACATGAGGAACACAGGCTCTACTTGAAAAGTAACTTTCCTGGGTAAGTGTACCACAAACTGCGGCCCTCAGACTCTCAGTGGTACCTATCTGTAGCCCCAGGGTGTCCATGCTGTTGTGGGTGAGTTGTTTTTAATTGCATGCGAAAACCAGTTATTGATGCCTTTCCAATGGACACAGGTACTTAAATGCACTGCTTAAATAAAGAAAACACACAGCTCCATGTTAATTACAGTGTTAGATGGAAAGGATTCCTGTCTAATAAAACGACCTTTACCAGACTTTAAAATTAGATTTTTCTAATCAAAGCAGCTGAACAAAAAGTAGCCTAACCATGGCTGTTTGGTTCCTACTCCTCCACAGTCATGGCCTCTGCTGAACAGAACCAGGGCTCTGCCGCCTGCTCAGCCTCCCTCCTCTCCACCAAATCCCTCCTCAAAAGCCACATCTTTAGACTTGCCGTTAATCAGCTCTCTCCAGGCCAGTCCTTTCCTCACTCTCTCACCTGATTACAGACAGTATCAAATAGCAAAAACAAACAATCTGCGGAACAAAGAACATCACAGAGTTCCCCTTGCCTTTGTTCCCACTCCCCACCCGGGGAATATCTCACTCAGGCTGTACGCGTCTCAGGGTCCAGAAGTTATCTCGTCACATGTCTAGCGTGCCAGGCGCACCAAGGGTACAAATGATAACAGCCCCCAGAACATAGCGAGAGTCGCGCTAAGCACATGAGACCAAGGCTATGGCTACTCTGCGCCTGAACACTTCGTATGTAATTTCCAACCATCTCAGGTGAACTGTGGTCAACCCACATCCGCGCTGGCTGTCCCACCCACGTTCAGCACCCGGTTGGCTGGATGCCATTTAACATTTCAAAGCCTGCTCTCCACCTTGTATGGATGGGACCTAAATCTGGCTGAACCTGAACTCTGCTAACTGAGCTGCAGGTGGAACCTAGAAGGAAAGAGGTGAGAAAATGACAGAGACCCAGAATACACCTGGTGACAAGAATAAAAAGTAACCCCCCACTGTTACGGGCAAATGCCCAGACCTGGCTCTCTCGGCTGCTCTGCCTGCTTTCCCACGGCAACAAGGAAATCATTTTTAAAGCACCTCCAAGAGCTCAGATTTTTCTGGCTCCAGCAGCTTGTCGGCGGGGAACTCTGCTCACGAACCACACACTTGAACTAGAAGAAAACATTAACCCCTTTGCTTGTTAGAATTTGAACCCATTTCCATCTGCCACGGTTCAGAATAACTGTGAAGAGCAGCACTGTGAATAGCTGCAGAAATTGCCATCTCCCTTCTTCTCAGTTCAAGTGGAGGAGGTCAAACTCGGGTTTTCATATCATTAGAAGAGAAGAGAAAGTGATGTGAATCAACCACCACCCACCTGCATTATTTAGAAGGATAAACTGAGACTGTAGCAGAAGTCTGTGTGTCATGGAGAAAAAAATGAACTTCCTGGAGTTCTGCCACATAATACAAATGATGCACAAAGCCCTTGCTGTTGTTGCATTAGGGCTGAAAATGAGGCTTCAGCAAGACAGAGAAAACACGCTACTGCATTCACTCAATATGCTCGTTTCCCCAAACCACAGAGAATTCTGGACCCCTTCGAAATGCCGGGCCAGCCCAACATCTCTCGTGCATTATTGCTGAATTCAGGGGAAATGTTGGATTTCCACATGCTCTCAGTGAAAAACATCTTCAAACAGACAGCAGCATGACAGGCAGCAGGGAAGGAAGCTTCCCGGCCCTGACAAGCTGGAGAGAAGAATAAAATCTAGAGATGGAGAACACCTATTAGGTTATCTAGTGCATGCCCAGGGGCCCGTGCAGGATGGCTCCCGATTGTAATGTATTAGTGTTCTGTCCAATTCAGTTGTAAATGTGCCAAATTATAGGGCTTCCACCACTTCCCCAGGGACTGTGTGCCACAACCTAGCAGCCTCACTGGCGGGACAATCTCTCTGATATTTAGCCTATTTTACCCCCCCTCTTAATTTCCTCCTATTACTCGCTAGGGTGTCTTCACTGCGGAGTTAACTCAGGTGCTGAGCACCCAGGTTAGCTTACCCCAGGCGAGAGCCCCACACTGCAAAGCTGTAGCTAGAATGCTGTGTCGTGGCTGGAACAGCACTCTCCTACGTGCGTCACTAGGACTTCAAGGAGCGTATCCCATGGTTCTCTGCGCTGCAGGAAGCGGAGCTGCTCTAGGATTCCTTCCCAGTGAATTACAGGAGAATGGTTCTGTCCTTCTGGGCGCATGGAGTGGGGGGGAGGGGAGGAGGGATCGTGGGAAGGCCCTGGGGGACTATCAGCAGCCATTTATCCTGCATCCTCACCGCAAAGTGGGCAGGTTAAAAGAATAGGAGAACGGCCAGACTGGATCAGACCAAAGGTCCACCCAGCCCAGTCTCCTGTCTGCCGACAGGGGCCACCACCAGAGGCCCCAGGGGGACCGAACCGAACAGGGCAGTGTATCAAGTGATTTATTTTTTCAAGGGGTCAGTGTGTGTGTGGGAGGTCCTCTATTTTTTTTTAAATTGGGGTTGCATTTAATTTCAGCCTCTTTATGGGGTTTTTAAAAAGTTTTCCTGCAGCTTGAAGGCAGTTCATTCGTTCTTGTGACTGTTCCTTTTAATTTCCATTTAACTAGCTTCCTTATTTTTGTGTAGTTCCTCCTTCTGAAGTTAAACAATACAGTGGCGGGTTTCTTTAGTATTTTTCCCCCTATAAGGATGTTAAATTTAATTATATTGTGGTCGCTATTACTGAGCAATTCCATTATAGTCACCTCGAGGACCAAATCCTTTGCTCAACTTATAACTAAATCAAGAATTGCCTCTCCCCTTGAGGTTCCAGGACTAAGGTTAGCAAGTCCAGCTGAAAGTCTCTCACTCTCTTTTTAGGGTTCAGAGGAGCAGCCGTGTTAGTCTGTATTCGCAAAAAGACAAGGAGGACTTGTGGCACCTTAGAGGCTAACCAATTTATTTGAGCATAAGCTTTCGTGAGCTCCAGCTCAGTTCATCGGATGCATGCAGTGGAAAATACACCTCTCTTTTCAGACTACACCCAGAGAAGCCAGCTGGCTTGGGTTGAAAGACCAGTAAACACGGGTGAGAGGGTTTTGTGTGTGGACAGGAGGGGGGTTAGGGGCAACACAAGACGACATCCTCTTTGTTATTTAGCCTGGTAAGTAAACTTCACTGGGGCTTACATGCAAATGCAGACTTATGACCTTCCCACTTTCCTTAACCATTACTTAGCCAATCTATAGGTGCTTAATCTCAAGACACTCAAATGTCATAGCTCTGGTGGGGGAAGGAGAGAAAAGCAAAGGAGGGATGAAGGAAGTGACTTGCAAAGAGGACTGTTGCAGATGAAACTCTATCGCAGTGTGGCCAGTGGCGTGGTTCTGAGAACACCACTTTCAGCGTGTGCTTCAGCACAAATCTACAGACTCCTCCGGCCACTGTACAACCAACTCGAGATGTGTCCAGTATAGCTACGGGCATGCGGAGCCAACAGTGACCAGGGCCACAGAGCACTGCATGGAGAATGCTTGAGAGGTCCCAGGAGACAAAGGAGGTAAAAGGAAACCTCCAGTCTGTGCCAGAGAAGAGTTTCTGACCGCTACAAAAACAAAATCGCCACTAAACAAATGTAAAAAGTCTGCAATATAATTAACAATAACAGGAATCTGCCCCATCGTGATACTGTGATGGCAACCAGCAGGGCTGCCAGCGTTGTTTTTCTAGTGGGAAAACAAATGGTGAAGTGATAGACACAGGGAGATGTACATGTTTCCAAATATCTGCAGGGTGTGCATGCCACAGAGGAGTTAGTTATCTGAAGAGGGGGCCAGGCCATAGCTGGGGAAAGGGGAACAATGTAGGCTGAGGAGGAAGAAAATCCCCAGGCAGTGGGAGCTTCATCACTTGAGAAATTCACATTTAGTTTGCATCAGGCACTAGAAAACCTACGACAGGGAACAATCCGGGCGGGGCTGAAGGACTGAATGGGTCCTGACCAGCCCTCATCTGCAGAGCTGATGGAAGTTGCTGAGATGAGGGAGTTTCCAAGCACTGATAAATTCTATCCATTCTTTGCAACTACTCTGATTGACAGTTGTCAAATCAACAATTAACCATTTACTCACCTGCTGGGGCTTTCCGTCTGTCGTTTCCTCTATGCTCTGCTACCCTATAGCAAGGGCACAGGGCTGGGAATCTGGAGACCTTTGCCATTGACGCTCTGAGTGACCTTGGACAAGTCTCTTCCCCTTTCTCCACCTCAACAGCTCTCTCTGTACACCTGGAAAAATGACACCGACCTTGACCCGCCTTCAGAGCATGTTTTGAAATCTAGGGGGCTAACAGCTGCCCAATAAGCGTTAATCATTACCATCACTGTCACCCATTGGTGCTCCGGCTAGGCAGGTTTTAGAGGGCAGACGCCCGGCCCCACCTCCCAGTGAGATGACAGCCACACTGCTGATTAGACAAAGAAAATGTGACCGGATTTAAAAAAAATGCTTATTAAAAAAATGATGCTGAAACACGTCTCAGGGCCCAATCCTGCAAACACTCCCTCCTGGGCAGCACTTGCTACATGGAGGACTCTGGCTGAGATCACTGACATACATGGGGCTACCTGCCCTAGCAAGCACCACACCTGGAGGTAAGCCCTAAAACACGAACAACAAACACGGCATCACTGAAGGAATGAGGGAGCACATTGCTACGCCTTCCAGCTTTTCCACTGGCAAGAGAGACTCCCAGCCAGAGGGTCTGAGCTGAGTAGGGAGGAGTGGCAAGCAGCTTACACTAGAAATGGGTGTCAGGCTATGCTGCTCTACACTGACATGGAAGCAAAGCCTCTTCCCGCAGGCACTGCCCCTCTCAGCCTGCCTCCCAAGCAGGGCTCTGTCTCCAGCCCCTCTCCACCATGGGCAGGAGGAGCACAGGTTGCTAGGAGAGGCACTGGTTGTGATAAGCTGATCTTGATCACAGCTCAGGCCCATTACAGCACAGCAGAGAGCTGTAAGCTCTGAGAAGAGCCCCTGGCTGCTCTCCGGGGCCAGGGATGAGGCTAGACTTTCTGGAGCTGAGGGAAGAAATGGCTGCTGCTGATTGACAAGCAGCTCTTTCTTCTGCACTTAGGCCCCCGTGCCAATCACGTCTTCATTTTGGAGTTTTCTTTTTTTCTCCTTCAACATGGGCGCAGACGACAGCCCCGCAGCCGCTCTCCGAGATTCCTATCTATTCAAATACAGTCGTGCTGCTTAGGGAACATCATTAGCTGGAATGATAGTGCTTAAAAGTGGCATTTAAAAAGCGCATTGTGAGAACATGGGGAAGGAAGATCCTGATAAGGCCATCAGGCTGGCAGATACAAGGGGGCAGGCTGGGCTCCACTCCCTCCACCGTCGGTACCGCTCTGTAAAAAGCTCTCTAGCTCCAAGACAAGTTTAACTCTCTGAAACCCTAACGCTGAAACAGACAGGAGGAGAGGCTGTGCTGCTCCACCGGGACCCCTGCGCAGCTTCTCTAGGGGCTACTTTTCTGCAGACGTTGAACATGGAGCTCTCCCAGGCACACGTGCACCCCAGTTTTAGTAGCAGGGGAACTCCTGGACTCAGCCACGAGGGCTCAAAGACAAGAAGAATTTTATCTTTTCCCTGGACTACGAGGATGAACACAAGTGAAATGCCCAGGAGTCAGAGAACTCACCGCTGAATGTATGTAAGAAAGAGCGTCACAATGCTGGTGCTAATCGATCCCAGCTACTGACACAGACACTGTCCTTTCTCAGCCAGCGGCTCTAGAGGAGATGGAATTTCACCCACCTGGCATCCCTGGGCACCTAGTTACCCCACTCCTCCCCATCCACGTCCTCCATAAGAGACAAATCCAATGTGTGGCTTCCTCCGCAGTTGCTTTCCATGTCAGCCATTTGGTGAGCAGAACAATCCATAGTGCTGAGGCCTGATGCCCTACATTTCCCCTCACTACAAGGAACCACATAGAGAGAGGAATTCCTGGGAAACAAGCAGGGAGAACTGGAAGTCCTGGCACAGTCAAGGAATTAAGATGTGACTGGAATAACAGAGACTTGGTGGGATAACTCACATGACTGGAGTACTGTCATGGATGGATATAAACTGTTCAGGAAGGACAGGCAGGGCAGAAAAGGTGGGGGAGTTGCATTGTGTGTAAGGGAGCAGTATGACCGCTCAGAGCTCTGGTATGAAACTGCAGAAAAACCTGAGAGTCTCTGGATTAAGTTTAGAAGTGTGAGCAACAAGGGTGATGTTGTGGTGGGAGTCTGCTATAGACCACCGGACCAGGGGGATGAGGTGGACGAGGCTTTCTTCCGGAAACTAACGGAAGTTACTAGATCGCAGGCCCTGGTTCTCCTGGGAGACTTCAATCACCCTGGTATCTGCTGGGAGAGCAATACAGTGGTGCACAGACAATCCAGGAAGTTTTTGGAAAGGGTAGGGGACAACTTCCTGGTGCAAGTGCTGAAGGAACCACCTAGGGGCAGAGCTCTTCTTGACCTGCTGCTCACAAACAGGGAAGAATTAGTAGGGGAAGCAAAAGTGGATAGGAACCTGGGAGGCAGTGACCATGAGATGGTGGAGTTCAGGATCCTGACACAAGGAGGAAAGGAAAGCAGCAGAATACGGACCCTGGACTTCAGAAAAGCAGACTTTGACTCCCTCAGGGAACTGATGGGCAAGATCCCCTGGGAGAATAACATGAGGGGGAAAGGAGTCCAGGAGAGCTGGCTGTATTTTAAAGAATCCTTATTGAGGTTACAGGGACAAACCATCCCGATGTGTAGAAAGAATAGTAAATATGGCGGCGACCAGCTTGGCTTAACAGTGAAATCCTTGCTGATCTTAAACACAAAAAAGAAGCTTACAAGAAGTGGAAGATTGGACAAATGACCAGGGAAGAGTATAAAAATATTGCTCGGGCATGCAAGAGTGAAATCAGGAAGGCCAAATCACACCTGGAGTTGCAGCTAGCAAGCGATGTTAAGAGTAACAAGAAGGGTTTCTTCTGGTATGTTAGCAAGAAGAAGAAAGTCAAGGAAAGTGTGGGCCCCTTACTGAATGAGGGAGGCAACCTAGTGACAGAGGATGTGGAAAAAGCTAATGTACTCAATGCTTTTTTTGCCTGTGACTTCACGAACAAGATTAGCTCCCAGACTGCTGCACTGGACAGCACAGCATGGGGAGGAGGTGACCAGCCCTCTGTGGAGAAAGAAGTGATTCTGGACTATTTAGAAAAGCTGGATGAGTACAAGTCCATGGGGCCGGATGCGCTGCATCCGAGAGTGCTAAAGGAGTTGGCGGATGTGATTGCAGAGCCATTGGCCATTATCTTTGAAAACTCATGGCGATCCGGGGAAGTCCCGGATGACTGGAAAAAGGCTAATGTAGTGCCCATCTTTAAAAAAGGGAAGAAGGAGGATCCTGGGAACTACAGACCAGTCAGCCTCACCTCAGTCCCTGGAAAAATCATGGAGCAGGTCCTCAAGGAATCAATTCTGAAGCACTTAGAGGGGAGGAAAGTGATCAGGAATAGTCAGCATGGATTCACCAAGGGCAAGTCATGCCTGACTAATCTAATTGCCTTCTATGACGAGATAACTGGCTCTGTGGATGAGGGGAAAGCAGTGGACGTGTTGTTCCTTGACTTTAGCAAAGCTTTTGACACGGTCTCCCACCAGTATTCTTGCCAGTAAATTAAAGAAGTATGGGCTGGATGAATGGACGAAAAGGTGGATAGAAAGCTGGCTAGACTGTCAGGCTCAATGGGTAGTGCTCAATGGCTCCATGTCTAGTTGGCAGCCGGTATCAAGTGGAGTGCCCCAAGGGTTAGTCCTGGGGCCGGTTTTGTTCAATATCTTCATTTATGATCTGGAGGACGGTGTGGATTGCACCCTCAGCAAGTTTGCAGATGACACTAAACTGGGAGGAGAGGTAGATATGCTGGAGGGTAGGGATAGGATACAGAGGGACCTAGACAAATTAGAGGATTGAGCCAAAAGAAATTTGATGAAGTTCAACAAGGACAAGTGCAGAGTCCTGCACTTAGGACGGAAGAATCCCATGCACCGCTACAGGGACCGAATGGCTAGGCAGCAGTTCTGCAGAAAAGGACCTAGGGGTTACAGTGGACGAGAAGCTGGAGAGGAGTCAACAGTGTGCCCTTGTTGCCAAGAAGGCCAATGGCATTTTGGGATGTATAGGTAGGGGCATTGCCAGCAGATCGAGGGACGTGATCGTTCCCCTCTAGTCGACATTGGTGAGGCCTCATCTGGAGTACTGTGTCCCGTTTTGGGTCCCACACTACAAGAAGGATGTGGAAAAATTGTAAAGTGTCCAGCAGAGGGCAACAAAAATGATTAGGGGACTGGAACACATGACTTATGAGGAGAGGCTGAGGGAACTGGGATTGTTTAGTCTGCGGAAGAGAAGAATGAGGGGGGATTTGATAGCTGCTTTCAACTAGCTGAAAGGGGGTTCCAAAGAGGATGGATCTAGACTGTTCTCAGTGGTAGCAGATGACAGAACAAGGAGTAATGGTCTCAAGTTGTAGTGGGGGAGGTTTAGGTTGGATATTAGGAAAAACTTTTTCACTAGGAGGGTGGTGAAACACTGGACTTTGGTAAATCCAGGACTTTGTCTAAAGTAATTTAAAGACCCTGTTTCTGTGGATCACTTCTTGCTGACAACCGGCGCTTTGGCTGGAGCATCTCCAATGGAAATCAGTGAAATGGAGCCACGCTGGCTTCTGCTCCATTCAAACAGAAACCCTCTTGCTGGCAGCAAATGAAAAATAGCTGCCCCCTGTGCTTTATACACAGCAATACAAAGAGAGGAGAGAACAAATTCTAACTCTGGGCTAAGGGTCAACTGCAGAAACGGCTCCAGGATGTGAAAGAGAGATGTGACATAAACCCACCCACTCCATTATGGCTCTAAAACTTGCCTTAGACACTGACACTTACTATGTTTTGGCCTTGACAGACCTGGTAGTCTGATCATGTCAATAATGCTAATGAAAACGGAATGAAGTAACAGAGTAAAAAGCTATGTATAAAACAAGTATGGGAAAAAATCTGATCAGTGTCTGGACTGTGGTCTCCAGTTCGCTTCAGTCACTTTTTGGATGTGGGAAAACAGTTCTCATCAAGTGAAAGCTGCACGGGGAGTTTTACAGCGCAGCTATCAGGGGATCCTACTGGGCTTGTGATAATCCTTACCGATCCATCAGAGTGCACCTTTCCAAAGGACAGAAGGCATTGCAGATATGCCAGCCCCATGCGGAGCGCTGTCTCTGGGGCTGGGGAGAGCACTCCACCCACGACCCTCCAGAAGCACTAGAGACGGATTTTTAAGGGCTGGCCTGGAGGAGTGGGGACAGCAGGATGTGGACTGAGAATCTGACCTGAGGAGATGGCAAGAGTTTGATGCTGTGGTAAATTCCCCTAAAGAATCTGTGCTCACAAAGGAACATTGGGATGGACTCAGACTCCAAACACTTTTTAAAAAGTCTCTGACAAGCGAATAATTAAAAGCAACATTTCTAGTATTCTTTGGCTCATGCAGTACTACGGACTTTGTACTTTATAATGCAGTCAAATTCCAGCTATTGTAGACAAATACACCCAGCCCATCAGTGGCGCCAATTATGCAAACACGATAACTACAAACATAATTTCCTTGTCCGTGCTCGTTATGTTCATTCCATCCCAGACCCTGATGACTGGCTTGTTAGGGACCTGTTTTGGATGCCTGTGTGCTCTGATATACACCGAAGAGACAGCTGGCGATGTCACTGGACCTGAATGTGGGCAAACAGGAGAAAAGGGAGGTATGGAGTACACGCAGTGGCTCTTTTGGGCTCCTGGTACATTAGCGGGTCTTGGATGGCTCTGAGCTCTCCGGGCCAGCTATTGGAAAGGATCCCACAAATCTTCAGTATCAGCTGTGAACTACAATACTAACCAGGAGGAATACTGATTTGTGTAGTTCTGAAGGGACAGAGTCCACCTGAAGTCCAGTCAGTCTACTCGTGCGCAATGAGTGACAAACTATTCCAATAGTTACCCACCTGTGTCTCCCTGCCAACGTCTGGGGTTTTACAATCACATCCTACATTTTAAAAAATATTTGTTTCCCCCCTTTTTGAGAGTGAAAACCCCAGAGAACCAACAAGGAAAACAGCAAAGAAGACCATACACAAAGCACCGTCAAAAGCACAAACACACACCAAAAGAACGAAGGAAAATACTTCCCTTCCCTGTACTCTCCCTCACGTATAGGAATCTTAGGTGTTACCTGTGACAGTAGTGTGGTAACAAAGACAGGTTAATGAAGGGGAATGCTAAAGCTGATCGTGTCTCTTTATCATTTCTGGTGCTACCCATGGCCCTGGTACATCACCTATGAAGTGCTAATGTCCCCATGAAACTCTGCATGTCCTGCTCCACACATCTACCATGGCAGGAGAGAACAGCCAAAAGACTCTCTGAGAGATTGATTAAGCTCGACTCCAGAGCAATACAGAAAACTAACATCATGTTTTATACTTTGAAAACAGAGGGCAAGGCATCATTTCCTCAGACTTAGAGTGGTTGTCATTCCTTGTCCACCTGTTGTCTAAGATGCCAATCACTCGCTGGTTCCATGTCTCTCTGAACAGTGTAACAGAACTCTGGGACTGGCCCATCAGCCAGGGCTTCTCCTGAAGGGCGGAGAGATAACATCTGGAGCTAAGAATACTGGAGAACTAATAGAATCGTCTCTCTGTGGCTGAGTAATTACGGCAGGCATGGACAGAAAGGACAAGTTTTGTAGTAGCAGGACCAAAAGAAAAGGTTAGTCACAGAAATAAATCGCATCCAGGCTCAGTGAGGACTGATTAGGAGTTTCTTATCTTAATCTCCTGTTGATCATGCACTGATTCCTACAATTGGGTCTTCCAGTGGTCTAGGCCTGTCCTCATAAGGTATTGGGCTAATGCTTGAAATTCCCAAGCTACTTCACACACCAAAAACCTCTCAACAGAGAATCATACAGATAGTTAGATCAGCGGTCACCCAAACTGATTGTTCTAACTGAGTCAATTTTCCTTTCGGACCAGGCTCATGGATTCTAGAGAAGCTCAAGCAGCGAACTTACCGTAACGAGGAACAAGAGCGCCGCTGGGTACAGAACATGGCAGAACAGTCACATCTAAGTGGACATAACCTCTCCTTTAGAAAAGTGGTTTCATCTAATCAGTTGTTATCTTTAGAAATTCAACGACCTCTGCTTTAAACAAAAGGCGTTAGGCTAGCAGAAATCCTCCAGAGAAAGGCAGAAAGGGGCACATGGCTTCGGTTTGCACTCACAAAAATGTTGTCTTTGACATTCAAACAGGACACATACATTTTAAATAATGTCAAGCACATTCTTAAAATACCTTGTCAGGATTCGAATGGGAGGGATTTATGTTTTATGAGATGGATGATTCTTATTACAGAGATATGTTCAGTTCCCAAGCAGGAGGTATGGAACATCCACACGGTTCTGATGCTGAGTCACTAATGTCATCAGACAGCTGTGCAAGGAAAGGCCCAAGAAATGCAATGTGTTGTGTATGCAACGCTGGAAGCTTGGTGCACTCAGCTAGTTAGTATTCAATCTGTCCCTTCGTTTTAGGATTTGTAATAGGAATAGAGATGAAGAAATAGTTTAAGTAGCTTGTAACATCACAGCTGTCTATCTTGAAGCATTCCAAAGGTAGGAATGACACATACATAAACCCATTCATTTTTTATAAATAAATAAAATAGTTTCAATCTTTTCCCCTGACCCAGATTTGCTACACAGGCAACTTGATGCAAATACACATGGAACAGCAATCCTCATTGGCTCTAAAATCACTTTACAGGAGCTGAAAACATTAATCCACAGCAACAGAACCAGTTCCAAAGAGTCAAATTATTAACTTCCAGCAGTGATTCAGTGGCGGGTGGGGAGGAGAGAAGGAGCAGCATTGGACAAATGAGATTGTATCGATTTGGAGGGGTAATAATTCTATCCAGAAATGTAGGGGTCAGTCAACAGTGGTAACAGAAATCACAAGAGAACTCAAAGGGTCTTACCATGTAACACAGATTAACATATTAAAGTTAATATAAAAGGACAACTGTGAGTATTAGGCTAGAAAAACAACACTCCAATTGGTAAGTCATTACTGGTGCATACAGGCTGTGAAAAACTAGCCAAAGTCTGTGCATGCTGGGCTGTCAAACTGTAGGTGGGTTTAAGTAATGAAGGCTTAAAGCAGCCAGATCTGTTTCAGATTCATTTGCTCAGAACAAATCTCTATGCTACAATTCAGTGCCAACTGGCTCCAGTGGGATGGGGCAGGCTTTTGGGTCTCCTCAGGAGTGGCTGATTCCTCACTCTCAGGACAGTACTTGAAAGGCAAACACATAGCTCTCAAACCAAGGGGCTGCTTATCTCACAGCCAGATTTGCCTGAACTCTCTAGAATTTACCTTCATCTGATTAGATTTTCATGCCTGACAGCAGCAGAGTGACAAAAGGTTTGATTGTTCTCTTGTGAAAATGTTACAGTCTTAAACCTACACCACAGCGACTGATCAAAACTCCCTGTGCATCGACACCCAGCAGGTGACTGCTGTCCCATGCTGTACGGAAGTTCAGAGAGTTCGTGAAGCTGCAGGAGGAGCCGGCCCCTCTGGGGCACATGGGAGAAGCGTTTCCAGTTTTCAAACTTTCCGTTGAATAACCCCCTTTCAACAGTGCAACACTGCAATGGATGACTCTGCAAGGAGTCACACTAAAAATAAACCAAAATCAACACGCTAGTGGGAGAGTGCAGATGAGCAAGAGCACTGGCAGAGTCAGGGCTGAGAGAAAAAGCTGGAGATGAGAAACACTGGTGGAGAAGGAGCAGGGCAGACAGGAAATGAAGTGATGTGACACATTTCAGCATTCTTACCTCTGATTGGTGTACCACCTGGTGAGGTAATTTGAATGCAAATAAGATTAGAGAGAAGCGTTAGTACAAAGAGGAAAGGAAGAAAATTATAACTAAAAAGCAGAAAGTTTTTAAAGCTAGAATTTGTATTAGCGCGACAGGAATAAATAAAAAGAAACTGAAAGTCAGAGTGACACTCTTAGGTTAGTAAAGCTCATTGCTCCCAGGAGTGCAGCATCCACCTGGTGTTTGCCATTCCGCTCCTAGCTGCCCACTACGCTGCAGAGGAGGTGCTGGTGACTGGCCTACTCACTTGCATTCATTATTATTCAAGCAGTTGAGATGGAAGAGACATTGGAAAAATGGTGCGGTGCCCTTTGTTCGGTAGCAAGGGGTGAGGTAGTGGAGACTGAGTGGTGTGTGAGCCTGAGTGTGCTGGGAGGGTCGCGGTGTTAAGCACATGGTCGCTGGCATGGGGCACATTCTGGCTTTCAGGTTAGAATGACCAGTGGGACAAAATCTGCTGATTTAAAGAAATGAAATTAAGGGGAGAGGAGAGCAAAGCCAGCCTCCATGAGAGCCCATTTGTACAAACCCAGTCTTAGTTTCCTCTGGCATGGAGATTAGTGTCATGTAGAACTAAATTTATATAGAAAATACTTTCAAACAAAACTACAAAGAATTTCTACTAATCCCAGTGATGAAACAATGGCACACCAGCCACACCTCCCTCATTTCTGCCTAATTTGGACAGTAGCTAGAGGAAAGAATCCTTACCCTCTTTATAAGGGAGCTGAAGATCATTTTTACATGCTGTAATGCAGTGCATCTTATAAGGAGGGCTTTTTGGTAATGAGGTCCAGTTGACTTGATGCAACAGTCAGCAAAAATTTGTATTATCATTGGGTTTAAGATTAGCATGTGGAGCATCAACTATGAGTTTACTATGTGGTTAATAAACAATACATAGTTTCAAGTGTGTGGAAATCCAGGTAGGCAAATTGACAGTGAACCCCTCTAATCCCCAGTTTTGTCCCCTTGGTCTTATTTTGCACATATGAAGGCTGTTAGTACAAGGGAGAGATTCATGCATATCTAATCTGTAGGCAGTTCATGGTAGGTGTTGGTTTTACGCAGATTTGTAAGATCTGAATACCAAGCACTTACCAAAGAAAACTGAGGAATTTAAACAGACAGAAAAACAGGGTTAAACAGGACACAGAGTGTCAAATCATGTTCAGTGTATTGATTAATAAATACCAGTATGCATACACGAGTGCTGTGTATCTCAGATTTACAGCTCCCCATTCCATTATCCACAACAATGCTCACCCAATGGGAAACAAAGAAAGACACTCAAAGAGTTTCTGTAAATACAAAGAAGGCAGATTTTAAGCATGTTTAACTTGCCTCTTAAAAAGTAATTAAAATATTTACACTTATTATCTCTCTCTCCTAACTACTGTTCATTTAGGCAGAAGCCTTGTTCAAATCAGAAATAGCAATTCTGACCGCTCCTTTTAGCATTCTCCTCAGCCAAGATGACATTACTCCATTTTATTTAACTTTATGGCTGGTTATATTCTTTGATGTTTTTGTCCACAGATGAGTGAAGCATCAGGGAAGATCTTGCTGTCGCTGAAGTTGTGGGTAATCTCTCCTTTGCCATAGTGAATCTGCTGCCTATTTATCTATCTTGGTAACTATGGCTTGACAGAACAGTGACAGCCAGAGATACGTGCACAGCACTGATGCTGCACAGACAGGGAGCAGAGGGTTATTTTTCGTTGCCCAGGTGGAAAGTTTGGTAAGTGCTCAGCTTTCTCTGAAGCCGCTGGTTTTCTCTGCCTATTCCACCCCATGTAAAAAGCCTCAGCACAGAAGGTCACTCCCCCACACAGGCATGGAAACGACACAGAGAAAACATCCCTGGAGCAGAATCCAGGAATTCCTTCCATGCTC